>NC_084469.1:33941458-34575625 GCF_027409185.1 Cynocephalus volans
TGGAACCCCCTAACTGACCTTCCTCTGGTACATTATTAATCACACCATTTACACACCTGCGTCTTGAACTAGACAAGCTCTTCACAGTAGAGTGCACATTCCTCTGTTCATCTCTGTGCACCTCCCCAAAGATCAGGAACTCTGTAAATATTTGTTGAATAAATGAATAAAATATTCTAGGTGATTCTATGGACATACTATGTAAACTTGGAAAAGCCACCCAACTTCTGTGTCCCATTATCCCCAGTGGAATTCACCATTAGTAAGCATTATGTATTGATGGTGAGAAAAATAGATTGCACATGCCTGACCTCCCACAGCACTCTCAGAACTGCCAGAACAGGAGGAGCAGAAGGAGTTTCACAGGAGAGCAGAACCTACTGTCAAAGTTAGAACTAGCATTCATTTTATAATCACAGAAGAAAGGTTTTCTAAAATTTATCTACTAATATGATATCAGATTCATACCCTCCCGACTTTCCAGTTACTTTGTTATCTTCCCAACTAGACTTGGATTCATCAGATTTGTCTCAAGTAATCAATCACCACCTGGGATTCAGAAACCAAGAAACCATTCTTTTTCAACACGTGCGACCCAACTCTTGGGGCAACTGTGCCAACACCATACAAAGCTCAGTCCCTAGTCATAGTTAATCGGAGCAAGAGAGCACCTGACCCAAGGTACACCAGTCAGATTCTCTCTCCCAGGAAATTGTAATTGCAAATGAGAGATGCTGCTGTCAGTCTCAGCTGCTCCCAGGAATAGACAGTATGTAAATATGACAGGGACAAGCCCTTTCTGTCTGGGGCCACTATACAAAAACATACAGAAAGCCAACCTGTACAGAAAGAGGAAAGAAGATGCACAGAGAGAAGCAGAAAGAGAAAGGTGGTGGTCCCAGAGAGAGAAGACCTAGAGAAGCTTGTCCTCCTCCCCAGTGGTTTTACAGGTGCCAGTTCTGGTCTCCTGAGTGGTTCAATGGGATTCTTTGCCCTTGAGTTAGTTCTGCAAGACACCTGTGAATTTGTGTACTAAATACTCCTTTATTTTCTCTGAGCCACTCTGACATGAGTACTTACAAGCAAAGGTCTAATGAGAGAGCTGCCCTACATCAGGACTCATTCTGTGTCTAGAAGACTCTTGCCTTGGCTTTCTCACTGGTCTCCCTACCTCCAATTTGACCTGGCTCCATCCCCAGTCCACCTTTCACCGGGCTTCCAGGCAAATCCCACCATGTCTGTGCCCCTGTGTGCAGAAAAGACTTGACATAGCAGCCTGGGACTGCTATCGTTTAAAAGGCCTGCTGGCAAGGTAGCCCGTGGCTGGCATCTGGGAACTTAGACAACAGAAGGGTCCCCATCCTAACTGATAAGTGGCTCACTGTGCCTATACTGTCTGTGCAAACAACATGGTTTATGCTAAGCACCTGCTTTCCTTTTGGGGAATCTGGAATTTTGGTGTTAGATGGAGGGTGTCTACATGACCACCCCCCTATATAATCCCCTGGGCACTGAGTCTCTACTGAGATTCCCTGGGAGACATTACACATGTGTGGTCACAACTTGTTGTTAGGGTCATTGAGCACGTGCTGTGAGACTCCACTGGGAAAGGGTCCTCAGACGCTTGTACCTGGTCTTCTCTGGACTTCGCCCCATTGTCCTTTTTCCTTTGAGGGTCTTGCCTGTATCCTTTCACTGTGATAAATCTTAGTCATGAGTGTGACTATAAGCTGAGTCCCATGAGTCCTCCCACCAAATCATCAAACATGGGGTTGTCTTGGAGACTCCAGACACACCCTGCTTAAAACACTTATAAGCATCCTCCCAAGATAAAGCCCACATCCCCGTTTGACATCAGGACCATTGTGAGCTGGCTCTGAGGGACATCTCAGCCTCGTCTCTGGTATTGCCCACCTACCATCTCATGCCCCAACTACACCCATCTCCATTGCTAACCGTGGCATGCACCAGTCATTCATCCGCTGGCGCCCATCTCAGGAAGCCCTCCTGGAGGGTCCCTTCCATCAGAACCCAGAGGTTTCTGCCTCATGTTCTGTCCCCCTTGGCTTGTCTCTCTAATGCAGCCCTGGGAGTCCTAGCAGTTCCTCTATGCCCACATGCTAAGAAGGAGGTGAATTCCCGGAAGTCAGGGACTTAGCCCATTCATGTTTGCATCCCCTGGAACCAGGACTGGCACACAGAAGGTGCTCAGTAAAGGTATTTTGAGCTTTATCCTCCATACATAGATACCTCTTATCTGAAAACATGGAAAAGCAACACCCCTAGCACGTGAGATATGTGGCCTTGTGTATATATGATCTTTTCATGAAGATGCCCAAATCCTCTGACTAGGTCTAGATTCAAATTCAAACTCAGGATATACTACAGAGAACCTGGCAGTGCGGGCCAAGCATGAGGCTCTCTTATCCCCATTTTACAGACAAGACTCTCAGAGAAGTTTTGCAACCTAACCAAGGTTGCCCAGGGTGAGTGGCAGAGCTGGGACTCAACCTCAGAGAAGTCAGGTCCTGAAGTCCCCTCTGTGAACACAGTCCTCCCATCATCGCTCTGTGCGTGCAAACCTGGCCTGGAGAGCCGTCCTGTGAGCTCAGGGGCAGGCCTGGGTGTCAGCCTCTTTCATCTGTGATGGCTCCTCCCTGTCCAAGGGCCAGAACTCTGAGTCTCCTATCTCCTGACTCCCAGCACAGGGCAGTGATAGCCTGTTAACCCCTGCACACCTCCGCTAATTCCCCCGTCCCATGTGAGCCTGCTCTAGAGAGGTCTGGTCTGAAGGCTCTATTCTCCCAGGTGACACTCTGACTCCCTCCCAACCTCAGGGAGTTCACACGGATGGAATCCACTTGGGGAGGGGGAGCTTTGGCCTCCTTGACTGCAGCCCGAGAGCCAGCTTCAGGTTCCTGACACCCCAGAAAGCTCCAGGATTCCTTTGGCTGAATCCTTTTGACATTTTCAATGGTAAAATAAATTTGATTTGCAGAAGCCATGAAGGAACCGAGGCAATGTGATTTCCAAAATGCACTGTTATTGGATATGATCAAAGACTGAATGAGTCAGTAAATGTAGCGGTTTAGTAACTGTTAAGAAAATGCAATACCCAGGCGCTCTGGTGGAGGAGGAGGAGGAGGCGGTGGATGGGGAGGAGGGAGGATTCGTGCCCGAACTCACTGCACACACCCAGCACGAATGCACGGCCCCCCTCATCCCCTCACAGACACAGGCAGGCGCACAAATCCACACCCCACACTGCAGCATGCATAGACAGGCACGGATACTCACAGACGCAGACACGCACAGACCCCTGCGCTTTACCAACATACACGCGCACACCCCGGCTTATCCACCAGCAATAATAGGTACCATTCACTAGGCAGTAAAAATTTGCCAGGCACTGTCAGAAGGGCTTTGTATATTTTTTTTGCCAATTACTACTTCACTCATTTACACAACCACCATACAGGGTAAGCAGATCATTCCCATTTTACAGGTGAAAACACTGAGACAGAGATCTTAAGTAACTTGCCCAAGTTCATTCCAGCTAAGGAGCAGGGAAGCCAGGGATAGAACCCAGACTGGTTTTAGAAGCCTTGTTCTTTTTTTAATTTTTTTTTACCACGTTTCCTTAATTTTTTATTATTTTATGGAGATCTAATTGATGTATACTAAATTTTACACATTTAAGGTGGTTAGTTTGGTGAGTTTGGGTGTGTGTGTGTGTGTGTGTGTGTGTGATATATACACACACACCCATAGTATCATCACTACAATCAAGAAAATGAACACATCCAGCACCCCCAAAAGTTCCCTTGGGCCCCACGGCAATCTCCCTTCTGTCCCCATCCCTGAGCATCCACTCTCCTGCTCTCAGTCACTACAGATTGGTTTGCATTGTCTAAAATCATATAAATGGAGTCATACGGGATGTTCATTCTTGAGCCACGTAAGCAATGTTCATAATGCCTACAGTACAGGACCTTCCCACAAAGACAGGACAGACATATTTGGAGGTACTCACACTTGCACGCAGTGTACACAAGTCCTCACCAACACACACCCCCACACACACACACCACATGTCCCCCCACATGCACCCTCATGCCTATTCTGGCGCGAGGACACCCACAGACTCCCACCCCTCGCCGTGTCTCTCAGTCCATGCTGATCCTCTAGGATGCTTTTGCTTCATTAAGCAGCTGTGAACCCTGAAAGAGCCAGTCCTTCAGTACGGTACCTGAGGGGCTAACTGGGTCTAACGTCTGAATAGAGCTGGGTAGCCATTTGCTACTAGAGGCTACCCACACCCTTTTTTGGGATGCCCATTCTGTCACCTGAACCTAATTAATGGACTGTAACCTGTCAAGTGTTAACTGGCCAGAACTCAGCAAGCCAGAATCCCTCTTTTGCATAACAGGCCAAACTAATCAGGACTGAACAAGGGAACCCGGGTGGGAATTTTTGCTCTATAAGACAATCTCTGTTCTGGCAGAGCACATTTTCAGCTGCATCTCCCTGGTTTGCAAACTGTTCACCAAATGAAGTCTCTCTATATCTCCAAATTTATTTTTCAGTGAACTTAATACAGTAAAACGGATTCCCAGCAGTTTTCCACCAGAGTGATGTATCTCTTCTCTCCTTTAAGAGTCCATGTGACAGGCAGCTGTGTACCCGTGGTCCTCGGCACACAGCCCCTGGATCAGTTCTCTAAGTCTTTGCTCATTCAGTGAATATCTATGAAGGGCCCACTCTCTTGGGCTCTGCATGTTCAGCGATGACCAAGCAGTCACAGTCCCTGCCCTTCAGAGCTGTAGCCTTTCCCAAGCCAGCGTGGCCCATCCCATGCTGTGGGGCAGGCCAGGGGAGAGAGGCCTCGGGCACCACCAGGCTGGGTAAAAAACCAAGTCACACACTCAAAGTTGAGAAAGTAGGAGAATAAGGGAGAAGACATGGACAGGGGGAGTGGGGTGGGAGAGGAAGAGAGAGGGGCCACAGACCAAGCTCAGATAGGCTTGGCTGGCTGGGAGAGGACCAAGTCTTCACAAGGTTAGGCACTGAAGGGCGGTCACTGGATGCTGGGTAGAGAGTGGGGTGGGCAAGAGCGGAGCAGAGCTCCACTGTTGGAGTATGTCCAAGTGCCCAGGGGCTGAGCTGGGCCGGAGCTCATGGCTGACCACATCCTTTATGCGACAGGAGAGGGGACTTGCACCATCTGCGCCCACAGTCCAGTTACTGCAGGGGGAGCAACGTCCACTCATACCTCATGGCTAACTCACTCCTGGCTGTCAATCTGGATGCACATTGGAGTCACTCTGGGAGTTAAAAATAGTGTCGAGACCTGGGTTCCATTCCCAGAGAAACTGATTTAATTATTTTGGGGAGGGGTAGCCTGGACATATGGATTTTCAAAGCTCCCCAACTGCTTATCTAATATGCTGCCCAGTTTGAGAACCACTGTAATTCATCATTTCCCCCTCCAGCCTTAGCACAGATACATCCTCAAAGTACCCCAGCATACCTGAAAGACCCAGGGGCCCCTGGAAATGCAGCTGGGTGGAAGACCTCCAACCTATCTGTATTATTAGTCCATTTCTGCTACTTACAACAAAGTACTTGAACTGGGTACTTTGTAAGAAAATGAAGTTTATCACTTACAATTTCAGAGGCTGGGAAGTCCAAAGTCTAGGGAACACATGGTGAGGGCCTACTTTGGTGGTGGCTTTACAGCAACACAGGGTCTCACGTGGTAGAAAATGGCAGAGCAGAGAGAAACTCTTATGTGCTCTCCTTTTAAAGCCCTCGGAATCACATCCATGACCACCATTATTAATCCATTCCTTAGGGCATGGTCCTACAATCTAATCACCTCTTCAAGGCTCCACCTTTCAATTACCATAATAGGATTTCCCACTCTCTTAACACTGTCACAGTGGGGACCAAGCCTCCAACACATTAAACTCCAACAATCTCTCTGCAAATGCCCTACTAGGAATTTAACAAGATGACCTACGTTGATTAGATATCAACTGTCAGAAGAGGATTGAAAGTTTCATAAGCAATAAATCCTATTGTCATGTAATTAACTGAAATTGGTGCAAATAGTAAGAAAATGCTCAATGATCATGACTTTCTTATCAATATCAGATTTTAAAGCCTTTCAGATTTTACTGGTAATTCAATCTCAAGATAATTAGATATTAATTAGGCACATTAAATATTGTTTACGTTGGCCATTGTTTTTTGAACCTGCAGTAAAACTCAGCTGTGGAGTTCTCACCCTCTCCTTTGACACTAATGGCTATTGTTTGTTTGGGACAATACATCTAACACATTGACAAGTATTCAATGGGACGAAATCTGAAGTATGAATTGCAATTGAAAGTACAGAATGCTAAGTTTATTTCAGCTTCACACACTGGTCCCAGAAGCAGAAGTCTAGTCTAATATGTCATCTCAGCTAAGCTGAGCTATTGAACTGCTGCAAAATCCCCTTCACTTTAATTACATTTTACTTTTAATTAATTGAATTACTTTATAATTACCTCCATGCCACTCATATGAATCAGTTTATTTTAATCACATTGAACCTCTGCTCCCTCATAGATAGTTTGTGATGGGTAGAGATCATTACGGAGCTATGAAGCACTCAAGTCTCACATGCAGAAAAAAATCATTGACTCTGGCCATCAAGGTTTGATGGGAATGCGTCAGAATCACTTTCACGTGTCTTTCTGAGCAGAGGAGGCAGGGCCTGAGTGAGTTTAGAAGAGACTTCATCACAGAGTAAAAGATGCAGGCAGTAGAGAGGCCTTAATTAATGAGATGGAATCATTCCACTGAAAACAAATCAATCGGGTATATTTCAAAAATTGTTAAAAATGTTAAAGTGGGTTATATCCCCAAAAGGTCACTTAATAAAGGAGGAGTAGGCTCCCCATCAGGTGCTGGCCCCGGAGAGAATGCTGTGCCTTGCAATGAAGTCAGATCAAGAAGAGAAAGCAGGTGAAGAGCCTGCGTTTCAACCCTGAAGCCTTGAGCAAGCTGCTTAACCTCTCCAGGCCTTGATTTGTGCATCTTTAAAATGGGGACAATGGTATTGTCTAGCTTGTGGTGCCCTGGTGAGGGTTACATGGCATCATGCATGGGGTAGGGGTCCAATAAATGATACCTACTACTGCTATTCATTTCCCTTCCATTTTGCCATTATCTTGATCCCATTTAATGCTTTTACTTTCAATTCTACTTTGATATGACTATCACTTTTCCTTGTTGTGGGGTTGGTAGGGAAAGGGCACTTGTCTGGCATCTTTTTGCCCATACCTTTATTTTTGACCTTTCTGAATTGTTTTATTCTTGGTGATATTCTGGTTGACAACACAGAGCCAAGCTTTCTTAAATTAATCTGGAGTCTCTGTCTTTTAATCAGGGAATTCGGCCAATTCACTTTCATGGAAACAATTGACACACCTGTCTTATGTCTTCTCTCCTCTCTTTTGATTCCTGTTTATCGTACTCTGTTGTTGTTTTCTGTTCTTTTTCCTTAGTTTATTTAGCTTTGCCGAGTAACTATGTATTCCTCTCCTCTCTACTGCATTATTTTGAAAATTCTTTCTTGCCTTCCATGCTATTAGTAGTGACTGTCGTAGTCTTTCCATGCACAAAGCGCTCTGTATTCTTCTACTGCTGTATTAAAACAAGACGCCAGTGATCCCCAGCCCCAGCCACCATACAAGTTCTCTCTTCGTCCATTACTGATGTCTGCGGGACCCCTCTCCTTCTGTCTCTATCTCTGTCTCTGTTTCTCTCTCTCTCTCTATCTCTCCCCCTGATTTTATCTCTCTATTTGGGCTCTGTGTTTCGAGGTACTTTGACCCCTGATCTTCTAAGTCATTATTTTAACTCTCAGTAGAGACAATCCTGTAATTCACATCTATGCTTTGAAATTCAAATCTGTGCTTTGAAATTCAAGAACTACTTTTTTCTTTCTTTTTTTTAAGTTTCAAGAGATCTTTACTTTGCTCCTATTGGATCACTTTTAAAGCTTTCATTCCCCTTGTGTTAAAGTTGTCTCCTGGCTCTTGCCCAGATCTATTTCAGAAAAGACACCTGTCCCAGGTCTTTTGCTAGGTCTGCTTCCCTCTGGTGTCTGTCCCCCACACCTGCGGTTATTTTTTTTTTTTTTCCTGCTCCTGGCTCCATGTGCCCTCAGCAGCCAGTTCTAGCTGTCACAGCCAGACCAGAGTGAGAGACACCAGGGCTTCTGCTCCTCTGAGCTGGTAGTGACTGACCTGCCTGGCCTCTGCTGAGATGCGGAGATGCCTCTCTGCTCCCAGGTGAACCAGTGCCAACAGAAGCCCTTTCCCAACCAAAATACCTGCAAGCAATTCAGCTAAAAAAAAAAAAAAAAAAAAAAAAGGTCAAAGGAACTGTTGAAAATTCAGATTTAAAAAACTATTTGCAAATTGGTCACTGACCAAATTGATTGTGTGGTAAATTGACCACTGTTGAAATAATTTTTGGTAAATTGGTTTGCTTCCCCACAAAAGCACTGGCAATCCAGTTTTGTGAGGATGCTCACCGAAGCCCCTGCCTTGCTCTGCAGAGGGCAGTGAGAAGCAGCTGGCAAACGGGCATGGGGATGAATGTGCAGGCTGCCACCTCCCCTGAGTTCTCCTAGCATTGTCATTGGAGTCATTTAAACCAGAGGAATTGTACCTGTGGACTCAAAGGCATGAATGAAAGTGTCTTGATACTCATGTCTATAGCTGCAAGCCTTGTACTGTTCCCCTCTTGGATCTGTCTGAGCCAGCCTGTAACAAAAATGCCAGAAATTGCTAATGAGACATAAAGCTGCCTTAGTTAGGAGTGTATTTTCCAGGGTTTTGGGCAGCAGCTCTGATGCTTTGCTCTGCCCCCGGGAGGCAGGTGATGGAAGGAGCCAGCAGATGGGCCATGTCCCCAGGAGAAGGCTAAAGCGGGGAAGGGACTGGAGGCCTCATACCACAGAAAACTGCAGGCCTGGGCAAGGGGGGAGGGGGGGACAAGGGGCAGGAGAGTGGGTGTGGGAATCAGAGTGTGCAGCCTAGAGCAGATCAGACGAAAGGATATATTCTCAGTGTGCACTTCCCTCTGGTGACGTCCTGGGAAGAGCAGTAGTTTCTGTGTGGCTCCGAGAGCTGGGACTGAGCCAGCTGCGGAAGCTGAGGAAGACAGTTCTAGTCGGAGCTGTCTTGTGATGGCCTTGTGTAGGATGAAGGGAGCTCCCTGTTGTGAAAGGCATGCAAACCAGACCTGAGAGGTCACTTGATGGGGATGTTAAGGATTCCTGGGGATAGACTGGGTAATCCCAGGGTTCTTTCCTACCTGGAAGCTGAGATGTAATGAAGAGAGTCATCCTGTTTCCTGCCAGCGGACACTAAGATTCATGAACACTTACTGCACTGAGTGGGGGGACCTCACTACTGAAAAAGTAGAAACAGCTTGGCCAGTTGCTAAGTGGGTCAGAGTGTGGTGTTACAACACCAAGGTCAAGGGTTCGGATCCCAGTGCTGGCCAGCCACCAAAAATAGAAAAGAAAAATGGAAAAGTCGAAATGCCTTTATATCTCTTCCTATGAATCTTATATTCATTTCTAGGGCGTAAACTCTTCCTTTATTTTAGCAAAATCACCATGATGTGCTTTTTAGTAACACAAATACTCACCAGTTGTTCTTGGAGAAAACTGTGAAATCACCATTAACCTGAATACAAATCTTTTAAACTAAGAATTTAAGGGTTCTGTGCAGCAGCTCAAGTTGGGAGATAACTGCAGCAGGTCACACAGCTCTGACACTTTCTCGTCCCCTCCTCCATTTGGTGTGGGAGGGTGGGGAGGGAGAGGAGGGACAGATACCGAAGCTGTAGAGAAATACTTCTCGCTGCTGTGTGAGTTATGCTGCAAACCGGTGCTGGTTCCTGGGGAAACAGGAGTGCTTTTCTGGGCAGTTCTTTCTTTTTTTTTAATTGACACATTATAATTGTAACATATTTATGGGATACTGTATGATATTTTGATACACATATACAATGTCTAATGATCAAATCAGGTCTATCACATACCCATCACCTCAAACATTTGTCATTTCTTTGTGGTGGGAACATTCAAAATCGTCTCTTCTCGCTCATCAAAAGTTTACAATCAATTGTTGTTAATTATAGTCACCCTACAGTGCTATGGAACAGTGGATTTGCTCCCTCCTATCTAGCTGTAAGTCTGTTTCTGTTAACCAGTTCTCACTATTCCCCCGGCCCATACCCTTCCCAGCCTCTGGTAACCACCGTTCTGCTCTCTTCTACGCGATCAACTTCCTGAGCTTCCACACGTGAGTGAGAACATGCGGTATTTCTCTTTTCCTGGGCAGTTCCTTATGGGAGAGGAAGAACTTAGCTCGCAGAGAGCATCGTGAGGTTACTGCCTTACCTCTCGCTGGGAAAGAGACCTGGACGGGATTATCAGTATCCTTAGAATGGAGTTATTTAAGATTCAGAAGCCTGAATCTACCGCTACCACATGCCTGTGGAGCAGGGTTCCCCCTGAAGGGAGTGGCCATTCCCAGTGTCAGCCATGCTGGGAAATGGAGGTGGGCAATGGGAAGGTGGACATCAGGTGGGGGCGAGAGGCCTCTCTCTGAGCTGAGCTGGTCTTTGTTCTAAGGTCCTCTTTGTAATATTCCTCCCTTCTCTGAACCTGGAACCTTTAGGAAAGTGTTATCTGAAGTCAGGGTCTCTTCCAGGCTAAACTATAGAGAATTAAGAAAAGGGTCAGACCTGCACTTGGGCCTGGGGTGACAAAGGAGTGGAACATGGAAAACAGTGCTGCCCTGTGACACCAATTCCTCTCAAGAGCCATCATGGGCAAGGCAGCAGAGAGACAGGTAGGCAAGGCGTTTGGAGCAGCGTCTGAGGAACCTGTTTTTAAAGACATGTGAACTAGCCTTGCAGGGTCTCCCAGACACAGCAGGGGTCCAGCAGGAAGGGGTTTGTGGTCAATGGTAATTGGGTATTCAGTCAAGGTGTGACTTTAGGTTGTCATCAAGGACCCATGAGGTACTTTGACACAGGTGACTTCACCACAACCATATGAAGTTACCTATTATTATCTAAAACTGAGGCTCAAAACCATAAATTGATTTGCCCGGGCTCACCTAGCCAATAAACGGTAGAGCAGGGACATGAAACTGTACTGGAGACTCAAGCCCCACCCCCTTTTCAGTGTCCCACCATGCCTTTGCCACCAGCTGGGGTCATGGTACATCCAGGCAATATCTACCATAGAACAGAGACCATAGTCAGAAGGCAGGTTGGAAGAAATGCAACAGGGAGTTGGGGGCAGAGCTAAAGTCACCCCAGGACTGGGGTGGGGGTGGGGGATAGCCAGAAACAAATCCAAACTAAATGGAAGCTGACTAGGGAGAGTAGGCTGGGAGGTGGCTTTGCAAGTGCACATTCTACAGGGAGTTAGGCAAGGTCGGGGCTGTGCCAGAGGTGCTGCGGGAGGAGGGGCTGGTGTCTGAGCATTCCCAGGGGTAGCTGAGTCCACGATAGTTCCAACCCCACTGACTTGTAGGATGAGTGGCCTTGATTACACTGTCCACTGACCCTTCAGTGGTCCCTACGAGAAGCAGCTGGTGGCCTCTAGTTAGCTATTCCCCAAAATGGGCTAGGTCTGGGGCAAGGACACTGATCATTCAGTCCAGGGCAGCTGAATCCAGTGTGTTCCAGCCTCATGCTGGGCAGAGAGGAAACATAGAAATGGCATATGTGGATGACCAGTAGGGTGACAGGACAAGAAGATGAGATAAGGGTTTTGACAAAGTTGACCCAGGGACACTGTTGGCCCATGGAGAGGAGAGAAGGCTGCCCAGGGGAGGTGAGGCCTGGAGGAAAGTGTGGACGCTGCCTCCTCCAGGCCCCCTTGGCCCACTCTATCACAGAATTAGCACAGGGAACTGAGCATCTCTGAGTCGGTGTCCTGTGACAGACTCTGAGCAGCTCAAGGGCAGGGATGCTGTCTGGTATCCAGGCTCGCCCCTCATCACAGGAAAGAGTCACCATGAGGAAACAAGGGAGGGCAGGAAGTGATGGCACAGGGAGCGGGAGGACAGCAGAGGCTCTGTCAAGGAGGTCCTGCAATTCTAGGCTAAGGAGCCGCAGTGACAGGGACTGTGGAGTGGGGAACAGGACAGAGGGTGTGGAGGAAGGCAGCTGCAAGCTGTGAGCTCTGCAGTATCCATAGCCATGGAGGGCCATCTTGGAAGGAACTAGCAGGACCTGTCCCACCCCAAATGCCCCCTAGAGCAGGAGAGGAGCCTGTGGGGGAGGCAAACTGATAGAAATCAGAGCTAACCCGTGCCGATCACCAGCTCCCTAAATCAAGAACCTGGCAGATTTTCTGGGCCAGAATCAATCTTGCTGTCCCCACAGTAAATACCATAATCCTTTGCCAGTGTTGTTTAGAGAATGTAACTGCCATGCTCATGATTTATTTGAAAAAATTCTGCCAGGTTATGTGAATAAATGGGGGAGTCAACATGCTTTTAAACAAGAGGTTAGAGCACGTAAAACGGTGCCAGGGCCCCCCTCTCCTAGCAGCTCCAGACCGTCAGGCTGTGGCTGCTACACCTGCCCCACGGAGGAGCAACCTCTGGCTGGCCACCAGAACAAAGGGGAACATGGGGACACCAGACTGACCATTCCCTAGCCAGTAGGGGGCAGAGCAGAGGCAGCCAAGCCAGTGGCAGGGGACCCATCCCCTCTGGCCTTTCTATGGACGCCATCTCTGGATTTCTATTCTTCAGATTTTTTGCAATTTTTTAATTACACAACTAATGCAAGGATGCCTCCTAGTTATGCCTCTTTCAAACAATGCAGACATTTCCAGAGTGAAATATGAATCTCCCTTCAACACTCTCCCCACAATAACCCCCTGCATTCCTGCTTCTTCCTCCAGAGAAACAAACCACTGTCAGCACTTAGCGAGCAGCAGTCCACATTCATAAACACACACACCTTCTCCACACAAATAGGTTATTCCATACATATGTATAGCTTATATATATAGTTTATATAGTATTTTATATATAGCATTTTTACATATATAGTGATTTTATATATACACACATACATATATATATACATAAATTATATATAGTGTTTATGAATTTATATTGCTTCCAGTTTTTTAATCTTTGTAAACAATATCGCAATACATTTCTTTATAACTAAATGCATCTTGGCACATATGTATGAGTTTTCTTTTAATATAGATTCTAAATGAAATATTGCTGGATAGAGTTTTGACAGATTCTACCAAATTGCCCTTCAAATGTATTGTGCTAATAGGATATCAGTGTCTATTTCTCCATATTACTAGCAATCCCTTCATTTAATTTTTGCCAAATTGATGGACATAAATACCTCGTTGTTGCTTTACCTGTAATTGGTTGTTAGGAACATGCAGCACACTGTCTCTTGTGTTTTGGTGGTCACGTGTGTTTCTTTGTTGTGTGTTGCTGGGTTATTCCTTTCTCTGGTCTTCTATTAGGTTGTCTTTTTTCTTATGGAATTTAGAGACTTTAGTCTTTGTCTTTTGAATGAACACATTGCAAATATTTCATTTCACTTTGTTTCTCCTATTTTAAATTTGTTGTGTCTTCCTTGTTCTGAGATTTAAAATTTTTGAAGAACACAGATCTGTCTTTTCATTTATGGCTTCTGGGTTTTGAGACTTGCATGGAAAGGCTTTCCTTCCCCAGGATTATATTTTCAAATGTTTCCTGTATTTTCTTCCTGATTGCATTTTTGTGTTTCTATATCTCACATTCACTCTTTGCCTCTAGCATTGCTGCCTTCTCTGTCACTTTCCTCTTCTGAAGCTATTCCCTCTACCCATGATTGTATTCATGCCATGACTTCAATCTGTACCTTCAGGCTTATAATTCCTTCACGTGTAGGAGTATCTCCAGTCTTGCTTTTCCCTGGGCTTCTGATGTGCATGTGCACTTGTCTATGTGACATCACAGAAGTACCACAAACTCAGCAAATCCAAAACTGAACTCACGATCTTTCTCTCCAAGCCGTGACTTTCTTTCTATCCTAGTGAATGGCTCAGAAATCTGGGCCTCACTCTGTGCATGGCCCTGTTCATCACCCTCCACGCCCATATCCCACCGGGAGTGTGGCTGGGACCTCGTCAGCTGCACCTCTAAACTCTCTGCCCACTGTCCTCCTCCTCCCCCTCACCACCTTAGCCTAAGCTGCCTTGGTCTCCTGCCAGGGCTGCCACATTAGCCCGCTGATTTGTCTTCTCAGCACCACACATACCTGCTCTCACCTGCACAACAGCCAGACTCAGCTGCTCACTGCACAAATGTGTCTGTGTTCTTCTCTTCCTCTCAAAACCATTAAGATAAAGACGAAATCCTTCTTGTGGCCCACAGGACCTGGCATGGGCCCGTCCCTGCCTACTTGTCAGGTCTCAGTGTCACTCTGTACACCGGCCATGCTGTCCTGTTTCTTCTTTTGCACACACCGTTCCCTCTACATATTATATTTTCTCCTTTTCCACACCCCACATCTATTCCCCAATCCTGCTCCCCTTGCTCTCTCGACTCAAATGTCACTGCTCTGACACGTAGGGTAGGCCAGGCCCTCGTGTTATATTCTCTCATAGCACCATGAACCTTCTCCTCTAACACGATCCCAGTCTGTGCACTTTATATGTATGTCTTTAAGTATATGATGCACTGTATTAGTCCATTTCTATCATTATAACAGAATACCTGAAACTGGGTATTCTGGGCATGAAATTTATTTCTTAGAGTTTTAAAGGCTGGGAATTTCGTGGTGTAGGGGCCACGGCTGGTGAGGGGCTTCTCGGTGGGAGCTCTGTCCAGAGTCCCACAGTGACGCAGGTGATCACACAGTGAGGGTGGCATGAGCAAGAGAGCTAACCATCTCACTCGCTCTCCTTATAAAGCCCTCAAAGCCATGCCCGTGACAACCCATCAGACCATCAACCCATTACTCCATGAGAGGCTCAGTCCACTCACAACTGCACAGTCCTCGCGATTCATTCGCCTCTCAAAAGCCCCACCTTTCAAATATCATAACCAGATTTCCCACCCTCTTAACATTGTTACAGTGGGGACCAAGTTTCCAACACATAAACTTTTGGGGGACACATTCGACCCACAGTGTGCACATCTGTCTCCCCCACAAGACATTCAGCTCTGTGAGGGCAGGGACTGGGTCTCTTTGGCTCAGCACAATGTGTGGCACCAGGTGTGTACTTAGTCAATCTTTATTGCAAGAACAATCCACTCCTGGCCTCCCTCATCTCTGCCTGCTCCCCTGGCACAGTGGCTAGGCAAGGCCAGGAATGCCCCTCTTCTGAATTGCAAGGAAAAGAAGGGGACTCGACTTGTTTCTCTTTGCCACAAACCCAGCCAAGCTCTGGTGCATGTCTCGGGGAGCCTGGGGAGAGAGCGAGAAGAGGGAGAAGGCGTGAGAGGAGGCAGGATGACATGTCTTCAAGGAGAGTTTGGAGCAGAGTGGGGAAGTGTTGGGATGCAGCTCATCTCCCAGCCCGTGATGAAATCAGCGGAGGAAATTGTGAGTGCATGGCTGCCAGAGTGGGTAGGGAAGGAAGAAAGCATCCATGAGTGGTCCTGGCAGCTTGTGCTTAAACAGCAGGCAGAGCCCTCATGGCACAGTTAAGCTGGACTGAGCTGAAATGGATGCTTACTTGGTTCTCATGAGATGCCTAATGGAACAACTAAAAGGCACAGAGCTTCCAAGTGGCAACAAGTGGAATGAATTAATGAATAAGTAAAGGAAATAAAGGAGAGAATGAATAAGGAGTGAGCACATGCACATTCGTGTTCACTTATTGAACAATATTTGTTGGGTTTTGCTGTGGATTGAATTGTGTGCCCAAAGTTCATATATTAGAAGCTTAATTCCCACTGTAACTATTGAGAGTGAGAAATCTTATTATGGTAATTGAAAGGTGGAGCCTTGAAGAGGTGATTGGATTGTAGGACTGGGCTGTAGTGAATGGATTAATAATGGTGGTCAGGGGCATGGTTCTGAGGGCTTTAAAAGAAGCACATGAGAGGTTAGTCTCTTTCTACTCTGCCATTTTCTTCCATGTGAGATCCCTGGATCACTGTCACCACCACCAAGACACCCTCACCAGATGTGATCCCTGGACTTTGGACGTCCCAGCATCCAAAAGTATAAGCAATGGATTTGATTTTCTTATAAAGTACCCAATTCCAAGTATTTTGTTATAAGCAAAATAAATGAACTACTACAGGTTTCTACCCTGGGTCAGGCACTATTCTAGAGCTTGGGCTGCAGCTATGAGCAGGACAGATACAGACCTGGCTCATGGAACTTACATTTGAACAGAGGAGAATAGTCAGTGAACAATTACATATTTTGTATCATGTCAGGTAGCAGTTAGAGTTAAGAAGATGAATAAATAATAACAACCAACATGTATTGAGAGCTTGTTACAAGTGCCTTTTAGGCACTGATACATTTAACTCTCACAACAATACCATGAGGTAGGTATTATTATCATTTCCATTTCAATGAAGACAGAGAAGCAGGGAGAAATTAAATAACTTTTCCAAGTTCACACAGCTGGGAAATTATTGTATTAGTTAAGGTGTAAATTAAGCTGCTGTAGTAAAGAGATCCCAACATGCAGTGGCCCAAAAAGTTGGAAGTGTATTTCTTTCTCATAACAGCTTAGAGGTAGGAAGGTGGTCCAGGGCCAGTGGGCATTTCTGCTCCACAGGATCATTCAGGAACTCGGGATCTTTCTATTTTATTTCTCTGCCATCACACAGGGTGTGGGCCTCTTTGTAGGGTGAAAACTGGCTCAGCTTCATGGTCACATCACAGCATGTGAGGTGGGAAAAGAGAGGGCAAAAGACCAGGGCAAGCGGATAGACCAAGGCTGCACGCAGCACTTTTGCACACATCTGCCTGGCCCACACAGAGCCACACGGGCTCACCTATCTGCAAGGGAGGCAGAGAAAGGAAATCTCCAGTGGTGGCCATGTGTCCAGAATAAAGAAGGAATGAATAATGGGGATGAGAGAGTGGGGAGGAATTAACATCTTCCCAATGGTGATGCTGAAATTTACACCCAGGTAGTCTGGCTTGAGAAACAGAATAAAGGAAAAGAGAGTGGCAGGTGAGCGTGAGTAGACTTTTAAAACAGGATGGGAAGAGAAGGGCTCTCTAAGGAGGTGTCATTAGAGCAGAGACTTGAAAAAGGTAAAGGTCTAAGTAGGAGTGTTCTGGGAGGGAGAAAGGGAAGCGCAGAGAGCCTGAGGCGTGTTCTGGGATTGCAAGGTCTGTGGGGCTGGGATACAAAGAAGAGGACGAAGGGGTCAGAGAGGAGGCCAGATAATAGAGAACAGGAAGCCATTAGAGGGTTTTCTGAGGAAGAGAGGGACGGAGTTAGATTTATCTTCTTCAAGGTTCACTCAGAACAGAACTAGGGGCTCAGGGAGGGTGCAGGGAGTGGAATCAGGGGTGTCTTTTCAGAGGGTGCAGTACAGGCCAGAGGGGTGGGGGCTAGAACTAGCACAGCCGTTACCATAAGTGTTTTATTTCATTTCTACCTCATATTATTTTTTAAAAAGAAGAATTTCAGATTGCTAATTTTATCCTACTTGGCAAGAAAGAAGACAAACATCAAAGTTTCCTTTGAAGTCTTTCTGAATAATTATGTTTTACTGTTTTTTATTTGTTTCATTTTCAACTATTTTTCCCCAACTTTTTAAAAAGTTTTTTGATCCCGTAGAAAAGTTGAAATAATAACAGAATTAACTCCAGAATACCCTTCGTCAAAGTTCACCAATTATCCACCTGCATTGATAATTGTACTCCCACCCCCTCCATCCCTGCTCCCTCTCTTTCTCTGAGTGAGTATCCGGTGGAAGATCACACACAAACACACACACACACGCACACGCACGCGCACACACAAGCATGAACACGCACACGCACACACAAACACATGCACACAGACACACACACGCACACACACTCACACGCACTCACACACACACATACACACACACATGCACACATGCACGCACACACATCTACTCACACATGCATGCGCATGCACACATGCGCACACACACGCACGCACATACACACGCACACACACTCACACACACATGCACACAGACACACACATGTACGCACACACATGCACACACTCACACATGCGTGCGCATGCGCGCACACACACATACTCACACACACGTGCACGCACACACACGTGCACACACTCACACGCGCACTCGCACGTGCACACACGCATGCACATACACATGCGCATGCACATGCACACACACTCCCACGCGCACACACACGTGCGCTCATGCGGGCACACCCTTTTTTGTGCTGATCATTTGAAAATAAGTAGAAGACATTACGGCACTTTGCTCCTAAATACTTCATCACTAATCCAATAATGTCAGTTAATATTCAGTCCATATTTACATTTTTCCAATCATCTGATTTGGGATATATTTTGAAAGGTTTGCTAATGGTTTGAATGTAGAGCATAAGGGAAATGGAGGCATGGAAGGTAACACTAGACCAATGTCCTGTGCAAACATGTGACTGGTGATGTTATTTCTTGAGATGCGGCAGACTGAAGGAGGAGCAGATTTCAACTGGGGGTAGAAAGATTGGAGTCAAGAGGTCCAGAGCCCTTTACACATACCCGTGGAGACACCCAGTTGGGAGTTGGACACAGGGTTCTGGAAGTCAGAGATGAATTCAAGGCTGGAGACACGTTTTTTTTGTCATTGGAATAGACCTAGTATTTGGACCATGGGACTCCATAAAATCACCCAGGAAATGAGTACGGACAATAAGAGAAGGATGGAGACAGAACTCTGGGTTTCCCAATATTTAAAGCCTTGGAAGAAAAAGAGAACCAGCAAAGAAATCTAAAAAGGAATAGCTACTGAGGTAGGAAAAAAATGAAGCAAGCTTGGAAGTGTTAGAAGCCAAAAGAAAAACGTGTCTCAAGAAGGACGGGGTGAACGGCTACAGCAAGTGCTGATGAAAAGTCAGCTAAGATGAGCTCCAAGAATTGAACTCCTGGTTTGAGACCCTGATGAGGAGATCTCTGGTGACCTGAGCAAGAGCTGTCAGTGAAGTGATGGGGATGAAGTCTGATCAGATAGGGTTGAGGAGAGAGAGGGAGGCGAAGCTGATGGAGCAGGTGTGGACTGCTCTTTCAAAGGGGAGGAGAGAAACAGGGCAATGGAGAGAGCGGGATGTGAAGGAAAACACTTTGCACTAGGTTTGGAGAACACTGTACTTATGCCTATGTACGACCATAAGAGTGGGTGGCAAAGATGGGGAAGGACAGATTGTTGGACGTGAGGAGCTCAAAGGACTGAGAGGACAGGGGTGGGAGATACCTACCTGAATGTGGAGGTTGCCAAAAGGTATGGCAGGAGTGCCACCCAATGACACAGATTCCACAGTCTTTCCACGGGCTTTTGTAATATTCTGGGCCATGAAACATGTCTTGATAAATTTTTTAAAATTCCAGTCATACAAAGTATGTTTTCTGACCCAACGGAATAAAATTTGAAATCAATAATAGAGCAATATCAGGAAAGTCCCTAAATATTTGGTAAATGAATAATACACTTTTAAATAATCATGGATCAAAGAAGGAATCAAAAGTGAAATTAGAAAGTATTTCCACCTAAGTAAAAATAAAAATGTAACATATTAAAGTATTTCCAGCTAAGTTCCATGTGAAGATATAGCAAGAAGGAGGCTGTCTGCAAGCAGGAAAAGAGCCCTCACCAGAACCCGACCATGCTGGCACCCTTATCTCAGACTTTCAGCCTCCAGAACTATAAGAAGTAAACATCTATTGTTTAAGTTATGCAGGCTGTGATATTTTGTTACAGTAGCCCAAGCAGACCAAGACAAACCACATACAATATTTAACCCATAAAGGATCAAGGATTGAAAAGTAAGAGCTATAACTCTAAAACTTTTAGGGAAAAAAAATGTGAGAAAATCTGTGTGACCTTTGGCTAGTAGGCAAAGACTTTTTAAATATGACACCAAAAGCACAATCCATAAATTTTTTAAAAATCATAAATTGGAATTGATCAAATTAAGAACATTTTCTCTTCAAAAGGCATTGTTAAAAGAATCAAAGGAAAAGTTACATACCAGGAAAAATATTTGCAAATCATATATTTGATAAAGGATTAGTGTTTAGACTATATGAAGAACTCTCAAAACTCAATAAAAAAAAATGAACAACCCAATTTTTAAAAATAAGAGATTTTTGGTCTGGACAAAATGGCATAGTCCTGCTTTTGCACCCTCAGGCAGCACTAGCAGGAACCAGTGGGAGTAACAGTAGCACTAGAGAAACCAAGCAGACCACAATAGCACCACAAAAGCTCTGAAAGTTAAACTGTCATTGGAACTATAGCCCACGAAAAGTAAGCCAAGACCTGCCTGCTAAACTTAAACGGGGTGCCTGTCTGTTAAAATTAAAATTTTAAATGGGACCCATTTTCTCTCAACATAAATGATGCAATGTGCAGTACACAATCAAAAATATCACACCAAGAAGCACAACAATCACAACTTGAACAAGAAAAGACAATCAACTGATGCCAGCAGTGAGATAAATCTGGAGGTGGGATTATCTGACAAGGATTTTAAAGCAGCCGTCACAAAAAGGTTTCCACAATCAATTAAAATTCCCTTAAAACAAAGGAGAAAATAGAAAATCTCAGCAAAAAAAAAAAGTTATTGAAAAAGAACTAAATGGAAATTATAGATCCCAAGAATACAAGAAGAAATAAAAAATTATCTGGATGGGCTCAATAGAAGATGACAGAGGACAGAGTCAGTGAACTTGAGGGTATGAGCAGATGAATAGAATTCACCCAATCTGAGAAATAGGTAAAAAAATAGATTAAAAAAATAAATAAATAAACAGAGCCTCAGAGACTTATGAGACAATAACAAAAGATCATCATATATCAACACTTGTATTATTAGAGTCCCAAAAGGAGATGAGGAAAATAGAGGAGCTGAAATATTATTTGAAGAAATGATTTCCCAAATTTGGCAAAAGACATAGACTTTCAGGTTCAAGAACGTGAGTGAGACCCAAACAGGACAAACCCAAGGAAGACCACACCAGGACACATCATAATTAAACTTCTGAAAAATAAAGACAAAGAAGGCAGCCAGACAAAATGACGTATTATTTGTAGGGAACCACCGTTCAAATAACAGCAGATTCTTTATCTGAAACCATGGAGGCCAGAAGAAAGCAGCACAAAATTTTTCAAGAGCTGAAAGAAAGAACTGGTAACTGCAAACTCTATATCTGGCAAAATTGCTTTTCAGAAATAAAGGGGAAATAAAGACATTCCCAGACAAAGGAAAACAAAAAGAATTTGTTACTAGGTGACCCCACCCTTAAAGATTGACTAAAGAAAGTTCTGTAAACACAAAGGAAATCATAAAAGGAAAGATTCTGGATTAATGTGAAGGAAGAAAGTGAAAGAGCAGAAACACAATAGACTACTTTTCATAAATTTTATAAACCATATTTAATAGAACAAAAATTATAATATCACATGATACCCAAGACAGCACTATTTTAAAGTACAGAAGGTAAAGGGACCCAAGTGACAATGAGGTTTTCAAACTTTACTAGATGTGGTAAAATGTTGATGCCAGCAGACTGTGATAAGCAACGTATGTATTCAAGTATCATAATACACAGAGCACCACTGTGAGAACTACACAAAAAGATACACTCAAAAGCACTATAAATAAATCAAGATAAAGTCCTTAAAAATGTTTAAGAAATACATAGGAAAGTAAGAAAAAAGAATAGAGGAACACAAACCAGAGAAAACAAACAGAAAACAAAAAATGGCAGACTTAAGCGGTAACATACTAATAATTATCTTAAATGTAAATTGTCTTAGTTCGTGGTGCTATAATAAGGTATCATAGATTGGGCTGCCTAAAAACAGAAATTTATTTCTCACAGTTCTAGAGGCTGGAAGTCTGAGATCGAGGTACCAGCATGATCAGGTTCTGGTGACAGCCCTTTCCTGGGTTGCTGACTGCTAACTTCTCATGGTCTCCTCACACAGTGGAAAGAGGGTGAGATAGCTGTATTGAGCACTAACCCGACTCGTGAACACTCCACTCTCATGACCTAATTTTCTCCCAATTATCCTGCCTCCTAATACTATCACATTGAGGGTTAGGATTTCAACATATGAATTTTGAGGAGACACAAACCTTCAGTCCATTGCATGAATGGTCTAAATATACCAGTCAACTGACAGAGTGGATAAAAAAATGACTCAACTACATGCTGTTTACAAAAAATACACCGCAAAGTCAACAACATATATAGGTTGAAAGTAAAAGGATGGAAAAATATATGCCATTTAAACATCAATCAAGTAGACTCCAGAGCAAAGAAAATTAGTAGAGTCAAAGAAGGACATTACGTAATGATAAAAGAATCAATCCACCAGAAAGACATAATGGTCCTAAATATGTGTGTAACAAACAACAGAGCCTTAGGATACATAAAGCAAAAATAAATAGATCTAAAAGGAAAAATAGATAAATTCACAATTATAGTTGGGGATTTCAACCTCTATCTCTAAGCAACTGAAGGAACTTCTGGACAGAAAATTAGCAATGATATATAAGATCTGAACAAGACAATCAACCAACAGGATCTAATTGACATATACTCATATATAACATTCCACCCAACAACACATTTTTTTTCAAGTTTCCATGGATACCATCCACCAAGATGGGCCATAAAACAAACCTCAACAAATTTCAAAATATTGAAATCATAAAGAGTGTGTTCCCAGACTGTAATGGAATTAAACCAGAAATTAATAACAGAAATACAACAGGAAACTCCATAATCACATGGAAATTAAATAATTTAAGCTTCTCATTAATCTATGGGGCAAAGAATTCTCAAAGGAAATAAAAATAATGGAAGTAAATGAATGTAAAATACTATGTATTAAAATGTGTGGGATGCAGCTAAAGTAGCATTGAGAGGAAATTTTATAGCACTAAATGCTTACATTATAAATGGGGGGAAATATCAAATCAATAATATAAGTTGCTACCTCAAGAAACTAGAAAAAGGAGCAAAATAAACCCAAAGCAGGGAGAAGGAAGGAAACAATAAAGATCAGAGGAGATATTAATGAAATTGAAAATAGGAAAATGATAGAGAAAATCAATAAAACAAAAGTCAAGTTCTTTGAAAAAAAGAATCAATAACATTTACAAATGTTTACCTGAGAGAAATGGAAGCTCATGTCCTCGCAATGACTTGTGCATGAAAGTTTGCTTTATTTGTAATAGCCCCAAACTGGAAACGACCCAAATGTCCATCAACAGAAGAATGAGTAAACAAATTGAGATCTATTCCTACCATGGAATATCATCCAGCCAAAGAAAGGAATGATGTACTGATACATGCTACAAAACAGAGGGATTTTTTAATGCTAAATGGAAGAATCCAGAGGAGGAAAGAGTGCACACTGTATGATTCCACTTATATAAAGCTCTGAAAAATGATAACTAATCTATAGTGAAAAAATAGCAGAGCAGTGTTTGTCTGGGGATGAGGAGTGAGTAAAGGGGCAGGAGAAAACTTCTGGGGTTATGGGCATGCTCATTATCTTGATTCTGATGATGCTTTCACAGATATAGACAGATGTAGATACAGGTATAGGTATAGATACAGAGATGGAGATATATCTCAAAACTTATCAAATTATGCTCTTTAAATGTGTCATGTTCCTTGTGCCTCAGTAAAGCTGGAAACAAAAAGAATAAATGGATGTTATACGAACAAATGAACAAATCAAGAATGGATGTATAAATTTAAAAACTGACAAGTAAGGAATAAATGAGTGAGTAATAAATAAATTCAAGGTCAAGGATAAACAGATAAATGAAGCAGTGATCGCATGAATAATGAATAGATGGTGTGCATCCAGCAGAGGCCAAGCTCATAGGTCCACTCTTGACCCAGGTTCTAAGTTCAGACTCAGCCACAGCCCTGAGATTCTACAGAGTCCCACAATGTGAGACCAAAGGTGGTCTAAAGCCCAGGACCTTCAATTCCCCTTCCACAGGCTCCTGGGTTAATTGGCACTTCCTGAGAAATGCTGCCAGGACACTAAAATGTCCTCTTAGCTCAGAAAGCCACAGCAGCCTATAAATCACAGCAAAAAAAGCGAGCAGTAATTATCCCATCTCTCCCAGAGCTTGCAGGGGATGCAGACAGTGAACGTGGACGTGAACATCCTCAAGAAGATCCCAGGAACACACTCCCACCCCATCCCACCCTCAGTGCTAGCTATCCTGAGCTGAAGGTGCAGGGACAGACGTGATTAGCAATATTTTCTTACGTAGATCTGAAATCTCCCTCTCTGACCCTTCCATGGCCTCAGTCTTCACACGGAGCCCTTCAGATACACAGGGACACTGGCCACATGCCCTGGTGCTCTGAGTCTCGGTCACCCTTCAGCCCAAGAGCAAATCGGTCAGAGCCCCAGGGTCCCTGGTGCCTTCTCCACCTCCTGTCAGGAGAAGAGGAGTGTGCAGGCTCTTCCCTCAGTGTCCCCAGTCTCTGACACATGCTGTTGTCCTAAGGGCTGAATTCACAAGGAAGACAATTTGGAGATTGAATGTCTCAGTCAAGGTCCTTCTAGTTGCAGGTTAAAAAAAATAAGCAGTGGAAATAATTTACACAAATAAAAAGAGTGGGGGGCGGGGAGCAATTGGAAAAACACAGAAGTGTCTCCTGGCATACAAGATGAGGCGGAACACAGAGGCCTCAAGAAGAATTGCAACCAAGAAGCAAACAGCTGCTGGGAACTGAGGTCACTCTCTCCCCATCTCTTCAGGGCCTCACGGTCTCTGCTTCCTCCTTCACGTCTGATGTTTCTATCTCCCCTCCCCTCCCCTTCTCTTTTATCCTCTCTGTCTTCTCCCTCTCTCTCTCTCTTTTTCTAGCTCTTTCTCTCTCTCTCTCAGCTCTAGTTGGCCCCAGCAGAAACTTACCATCATCTCTGTATCATCCCGTTTCCCAGGAGACAATCTGATTAGTCCAGCTTGGTCAGCTGTCTACTCCTAGTCTTCTCAGCTTTGACTGGGGGCAGGGAAGCAACACATGGGACAGGGATGCCCAGGGCCAAAACCTGTGGATATAGGGAAGGGGGTGAACCAAGAAGTGAATGGGCTGAGCATTCACACCAAGAACTGTCACCACCATGTGGATGTCTCATCTGGAGACGGCCCACCCCATATCCCAATTTTGAGAACACAGCAGCCCCATCCCAGTCTCTGACCTTGGGATAGTAGTACTGGATCCTGGTCCTTTTTATTTTTAATTCAGACTATATATTATGTCCTGCTGAATGAGTCGGATATGATAACATATTTTACTTCCCTTAAGAGGACATATCCAGAGCTGGATCTTATCTCAGGGAAAGAGATAGGATCCTATCTCTTCCTTGCTGGTGAAAGAGATCCTATCTCTCTCTCACTTGTAGAGTCTGCAGCTTAGAAGCAATCCTGAGCTGGGGAATAAAGAAGGTATGTTGAGAGACTGTGGGCTCAGCAGGAAGACCTCTGGCTTTGGAGTGAGGCTATCCAGTGCTGTAATGCCAGAGCGCTCCACAGTGCTAACCTTTCTGGGCCTCACATGACAAATCCTATCTATGTCATGGTGATGAGCCCAATAATGTAGGCAAAGTGACTTCAGACAGGTGACAAAACTGTGGACATCTGAGCAGTCTCCCTGAGGAGGGGATGTCACCAAGCAAGGTATCAATGCCATCCACATTACCAAGAGCTTACAGAGTCCCAGCCCTGTGTTAGGCACCAGTGGGGATACAAGGATGAAGGATATGTGACCCCAGACCATGGCAACCTCACATCTGGGAAATAAGTAGGATATTGTTACAACGGAGGCAGAGTGGCCACCAGTCCAGACTCAGAAACCTGGCTCCCTGGATTCAAAAGTCTAGCTCTGGAGCCCAGCCGAGTGCGTGCGGAGCAGGGAGACATCCAGCAGTGGAGGCAGAAGCTCCGCAGAGACCACATGCCCTGCAGTGCTGGCACGTGTCCCAGCAGCCTGGCTGAGTGCATGCTGACCAAAGAGGTGGCTCCCCAGAGACGCCCAAGACCCACGGCAACCACACACATGAGGCACTAGTGGCCAACTGAGCAGACACTGAGGTAGCCATACCAAATTGGCAACCACAGCAACATCCTAGACAGACAATAGTGTCAAACCAGTGGACTGTGAAACTCCCTGCCACAATGACTAAACATCCAAGGAAAGATACCAGAAATATGAAAAATCAAGAAAGTACACCACCAAAGGGTAATAACTCTCAGGCTCTAGATCCTATAAAACAAGAAGCCCTTGAAATGCCTGACAAGGAATTTCGAGTGATAATTCTAAGGAAACTGAATGAGATACAAGAAAACTCAGCTAGATAACATGATGAAAGAGGAAAAGTGCAGAGGACCTGAAAGAAGAAATGTACAAGGAAATCAATGCCCTGAAAAAGAATGTAGCAGAGCTTGCTGAGCTGAAGAATTCATTCGGTGAAATAAAAAACACAACAGAGTTTAACCAGCAGGCTTGCAGAAGTAGAGGAGAGAACTTCTGACCTTGAAGATGGGCTGTTTGAAATAACACAGGCAGACAAAAAAAGAGAAAAAATAATTAAAAGCATCGAAGAAAATCTAAGAGAGATATGAGACAACGTAAAGCGCTCATGGGTATTCGAGAAGGAGATGAAAAAGGAGATTGCATTGAAAATATATTCAACAAAATAGTAGCAGAAAACTTCCCAGATATTGGAAAAGACACAGATCTTCAGATTCAGGAAGCTTGAAGATCCCCAAACATATTCAACCCAAAAAGGTCTTCTCCAAGACATGTTATAGTCAAATTGGCAAAACTCAGAGACAAAGAGAGAATCTTAAAAGCTTCAAGAGAGAAGCATCAAATTGCCTATAAGGGAGCCCCAATCAGACTAACATCAGACTTTTCATCACAAACCCTAAAAGCCAGAAAGGAATGGGATGATATATTCAAAATACTAAAAGACAGAGATTACCAGCCAAGAATACTCTACCCCACAAGGCTATTCTTCTGAAAAGAAGGTCAAATAGTATATTTCTAAGACAAACAAAAACTGCAGGAGTTCACTACCACATGACCACCCTTACAAGAAATTCTCAAGGGAGTACTGGGTTTGGTACCTGAAAAACAACTACCACTGCCATAAAAACTCAAGAAAAATCAAAACCCACTAGTATAATAAAAATGGCATCCATCAAGAGAAAATAAACAAACAAAAAGGCTATCTACAACCCAAGGAACCAACTAATACAGAAAACAAACAGTAAATCATAAAGAAAGGAACAAAAGATACCTAAGACATCCAAACAAAAATCAATAAAATGTTAGGAATAAATCAACACTTTTGAATAACAACTCTTAATGTAAAAGGCTTAAATTTCCCAGTCAAAAGACACAGACTGGATGACTGGATTAAAAAGGAGGACCCAACTATATGCTGCCTTCAAGAGACCCACCTCACCCATAAAGACTCACATACACTAAGAGTGAAAGGATGGAAAAAGATTTACCATGCAAACAGAAAAGAAAAACGAGCTGGAGTAGCTATTCTTATATCTGATAAAATAGACTTTAAACTAAAAACCATAAAAAGAGATAATGAGGGCCACTACATAATGATAAAAGGATTGATCCATCAAGAAGACATAACAGTCATAAACATATACACACCCAATGTTGGAACAGCCAGATTTATAAAACAAACTCTATTAGACCTAAAGAAGGAAATAGATACTAATACCATGATAGCAAGGGACCTGAACACCCCACTGTCAATATTGGACAGATCATCTAGGCAAAGCATCAGCAGAGAAACACAAGATCTAAACAACATACTAGACCAATGGGACTTGGCAGATATCTACAGTACATTCCATCCAACAACCTTAGAATATTCATTCTTCTCATCAGCACATGGATAATTCTCCAGGATAGATCACATATTAGGTCACAAATCAAGTCTCAACAAATTCAAAAAAATTGGAATTATCCCATGTATTTTTTCAGGCCACAATGGATTAAAATTAGAAATCAATAACAAATGAAATTCT
Source organism: Cynocephalus volans (assembly GCF_027409185.1). NCBI lineage: Eukaryota > Metazoa > Chordata > Mammalia > Dermoptera > Cynocephalidae > Cynocephalus > Cynocephalus volans. Next base: position 33,969,830 of record NC_084469.1, read on the forward strand.
GGAAACTATACAAACACATGGAAATTAAACAGCATTCTACTTAATGACATATGGGTTCAAGAATAAATCAAAAAGGAAATCAAAAAATTTATTGAAACTAATGAAAATAATGATACATCATACCAAAACCTGTGGGAAACTGTAAAAGCAGTACTAAGGGGGAAATTTATAACATTAAATGCTTACTTCAGAAGAATGGAAAGGTGGCAAGTGAACAACCTAATACTTCACCTTAAAGAACTAGAAATACAAGAATAATCCAAACCCAAAGTTAGCAGACAGAAAGAAATCATTAAGATCAGAGCAGAACTTAATCAAAAAGTTGGTTTTTTGAAAAGAAAAATAAAATTGACAAACTATTAGCATGGCTAACAAAACAAAAAAAGAAGAGAGAAGATCCAAATAACAAAAATTAGAAATGAAAAAGGTGATATTACAACTGATTCATCTGAAATACAAGGAATCATTTGAGACTACTATAAACAACTATATGCCAACAAATTTGAAAATCTGGAGGAAATGGATAAATTTCTGGACACACACAAGCTACCAAAACTGAGCCAAGAAGATGTAGAAAATCTGAACAGACCAATAACAATAAAGGAGATTGAAGCTGTTATCAGAAGGCTCCCAACAAAGAAAAGCCCAGGACCGGATGGATTCACAGCAGGATTTTACCAAACATTCAAAGAGGAATTGACACCAATTCTTTACAAACTATTCCAAAAGATTGAAACAGACGCAAATCTCCCAAACTCATTCTATGAAGCAAACGTGACCCTGATAACAAAACCAGGTAAAGATACAACTAAAAAGAAAACTACAGGCCAATATCCTTGATGAATATAGATGCAAAAATCCTCAATGAAATACTAGCTAACAGAATACAGCAACACATATGTAAAGTTATACACCATGATCAAGTGGGATTCATCCCAGGGATGCAAGCTTGGTTTGACATATGCAAATCAATAAATATGATACACCATATCAACAAAATCAAACACAAGGACCATATGATCATCTCTATAGATGCTGAAAAAGCATTTGACAAAATTCACCATTCATTCATGACAAAGACCCTCTATAAGTTAGGTATAGATGGAATGTATCTCAACATAATTAAAGCCATGTATGATAAACCCACTGCCAATATCATCCTGAATGGGGAAAAACTGAAAGCTTTTCCTTTAAGAACAGGAACTAGACAAGGATGCCCACTGTCACCACTCCTATTCAACATACTGCTGGAAGTACTAGCCAGAGCAATCAGAGAAGAGAAGGAAATAAAGGGCATCCAGATTGGAAAAGATGAAGTCAAACTGTCCCTGTTTGCAGATGACATGATCCTATATATCAAACAGCCTACAGCCTCTACAAAAAAACTCTTGGAGTTGATAAATGATTTCAGCACAGTAGCAGGATACAAAATCAGCACACAAATATCATTAGCATTTCTATTCTCCAACAGTGAACATGCAGAAAGAGAAATGAAGAAAGCTTGCCCATTTACAATAGCCACCAAAAAAATAAAATACTTAGGAATTGAGTTAACCAAGGATGTGACAAATCTCTATAATGAGAACTACAAACCACTGCTGAGAGAAATTAGAGCATATACAAGAAGATGGAAAGATATCTCATGCTCTTGGATTGGAAGAATCAACATTGTGAAAATGTCCATACTACCCAAAGTGATATACAAATTCAATGCAATCTTCATCAAAATTCCAATGACATTTTTCTCAGAAATGGAAAAAACTGTCCAGACATTTATATGGAATAACAAAAGACCACGCATAGCCAAAGCAACACTGAGCAAAAAAAAATAAAGCTGGAGGAATAACATGACCTGACTTTTAAACTATACTACAAAGCTATAATAACCAAAACAGCATGGTAATGGCCTAAAAACAGACACACTGATCAATGGAATAGAATAGGGAATCCAGAAATCAGCCCACACACCTACAGCCATCTGATCTTTGACAAAGGTATCAAGCCTATACACTGGGGAAGAGACTGCCTCTTCAGCAAATGGTCCTGGGATAACTGGATATCAATATGCAGGAGAATGAAACTAGATCCATACCTCTCACCATATACTAAAATCAACTCAAAATGGATTAAAGAATTAAATATACACTCTGAAACAAAACTTCTTAAAGAAAACATAGGAGAGACACTTCAGGAAGTAGGACTGGGCACAGACTTCATGAAGATGACCCCAAAAGCATGGGCAACCAAAGGAAAAATAAACAAATGGGATTATATCAAACTAAAAAGCTTCTGCACAGCAAAAGAAACAATGAACAGAGTCAAAAGGCAACCAACAGAGTGGGAGAAAGTATTTGCAAAATATGCATCTGACAAAGGATTAATATCCAGAATATACAAGAAACTCAAACAACTTTACAAGAAAAAAACAAGCAACCCAATTTAAAAATGGGCAAAAGAGCTAAATAGGCATTTTTCAAAGGAAGATATACGAAAGGCCAACAGACATATGAAAAAATGTTCAACATCACTCAGCATTTGGGAAATGCAAATCAAAACCACACTGAGATACCATCTCACCCCAGTTAGGATGGCTAAAATCCAAAAGACTGTGAATGATAAATGCTGGCGAGGTTGCGGAGAAAAAGGAACTCTCATACATTGTTGATGGGACTGCAAAATGGTGCAGCCTCTATGGAAAATGGTATGGAGGTTCCTCAAACAATTGCAGGTAGATCTACCATATGACCCGCTGTCCCACTGCTGGGAATATACCCAGAGGAATGGAAATCATCAAGTCGAAGGTATACCTGTTCCCCAATGTTCATGGCAGCACTCTTTACAATAGCCAAGGGTTGGAACCAGCCCAAATGTCCATCATCAGATGAGTGGATACAGAAAGTGTGGTATAACTACACAATGGAATACTACTCTGCTATAAAAAAGAATGAAATACTGCCATTTGCAATGACATGGATGGACCTAGAGAGGATTATATTAAGTGAAACGAGTCAGGCACAGAAAAAGAAATATCACATGTTCTCGCTTACTTGTGGGGGCTAAAAATAAATAAATAAATACACAAAAAAACGGGGGGGAGGGAAGAAGACACAACAATTACAATTCCTTGAAGGTGATATGACAAGCAAACAGAAAGGACATTGTTGAGAAGGAGGGGGGAGAGGGGGGAGGGAGGGAGGTTTCGGTAATTGGCCACAATAATCAACCATATTGTATATTGACAAAATAATATAAAATTTGGAAGAAAAAAAAAAGTCTGGTTCTGTCACTTGCTCACTTTGTGACCTTTGGCATGTTCCTTAACCTCTCTGGGCCTGTTTCTGATCTTTAAAATAGGGCATAGTAAGAGTGCCTACCCCCTCAGGTTGCTGGAAGACTGAGCAAGTTACTGCATAAAGTGCTTAGAATGTGACAGACTCACAGCCCATGCAATGAAAGCGATGCTCACACAACCAGAAAGAGGGGCTCGTGCAGGGCTCACAAGAGCACAGAGCATGGAGCAGCTTGTGGGGTTGAACTCTGTTTGCAGAGGGAGCAGGTGGGCAAATTGAGTCTATAGAGAAGATGAGCAGAAAGAGGACCAAGGGACCAGTTCTGGACAAAGACCACAGCAACAGCAAAGCTGCGGAGGGAGGGGTTCAGAGCATGGGGGGTCCTTCAAAGATCGGGAAGGGAGTCAGGGATAACATTTGGTTTCTAGATGGAGCACCTACATAGGGTGTTTTGGTTTTGGGGACTAGGAGATCAGGCAGAGACATGCAGTCTGTGATCCTGGACAGGGTGTTTGTCACGAGGAATGAGCTGCATGGAGTTCAAGCAGACCTGTAGAGGCTGGGGACAAGATGCCATGGGTAGGAGGACAGCAGGCTCTGTCTGCTCCTTCCCTGAGCTGTCTCCGAGCTGTTCTAGAGGCTCTGACTGCCCCACTGGAAAATTTCCTCCCTCCCAGCCAGTACCCACCGAAGGCCCTCGGGGAGGTACTCAAATGTGCACTTTTTATAGTTCACATTTATTCTGCTGGAGGAATCAGCCCTCAACCACAGTGGTGCCCACACATGAATCATAATGTTCATGGCGTGGAGAAAGTGCCACAAGTCAGCAGTCATGGGTGGGGCCCCAGGGTTTTCCTTCACAAAGAGATTTTTCAATTTTATTAAAATCTATAAGAGTTTTATTATAGTATAAATGAAACGAGGGTCCCTTGCTTCTGGGATAACAAACCACATTGCCCTCAAAGCTGGCATGAGAGCCTGGGCCTGGCAGAGATACTCTGGTAAGGCAAGAGCTTTGATTTGTGCACCCAGGGCAGAGGCTGGCTGTTCAGGCCTCAACAGAGAAGAGCTACAGCCAAAGAAACATGCCTTTGGGAGACCTACAGCAAAATGCCATGCCTTATACTGTGTGACCCCTTCCTGTGTTCCTGCAGATCTTCAGGAACCCTATAAATAGCATGACATGATTGGTGGGATGGAAACCAGGAATGGAGCTGATTTCAGCTTTAAGACTGGCTTGGAGCTGAGATTGTCCTGCTGGAATGAAGGTAGGTACAGATGGCAAGTTTGTGTGGAAGCATTCTGTGAACTGTAAAGTGCTGTCCACCTCTGGTGGTTTTTACTTTATCTTATAATTATTATTCATAACAATGGTCCTTGGGTCCTATAAACAGGCTCTTGGAGAAGGAATAACGGGCCACAAGTCTTAAGTTAATGGTTGAGACTGCAGGACAGTCCCCACAGGAACCAGGACAGAGGATATAATCAATAAATGCAGGAGAGAAGGAATAAAAGGAGTCACCCACATGCAACACACGTGCATGTTGCATACTCGCATGCACATGCACACACGCACACAGACGTACACACATGTGAGCAGTTCTTGGGATGTGTAGGAGTGTAGACGGCCTCAGCGTTCAGCCTTAAAGCTACTGGTGCCTGCAGGCATGGTGTGGGATTGGGTGGCATTCTTCACTCCCCAGGTGTCCTCAATCCTCGGGACAGCTGTGAGCAGTCTGCTCCTGGCTCCTGCATGAGCTCCCAGTACCTGTCCCCTGCCCAGGACTTGGAGGGAGCTGAGTTTTGGACAAAAGCTCTAAGTTGGGCTCTAGAAGCTTCTCTTATGGCTCTAGGGCTAGTGGCTCAGGACTCATGATTGAGAAGTCCTGGCAGCCCCAGGAACTAGTCCAAAGCTGGTCGATTTGGGTGCTGCAGTAATAATCTGTCTGGGAGAACAGTCAGATCCTGCCAGTTGGGGTTGGTGCTGCAGAGGTGGCCAGCTAGAAAGCCTCAAAGCTGCTGTAAGTACCAAGGCAGAGGCTTCTGCTGGCATCTGGGGCTCCTGGGAAGCTACTGGTCTGGCTGTCCACATCCAGGGGGCATAGACATGCCCATATTTCATAGGAGCAGATAGGACCCAGATCTAGGGAACTGAGAATACAGGGAACACAGATTGCAGCCAGGGAGGGGATTGTGGATGGGAAAGAGCCTGTGATGTGAATATCACAACCCTCAGAGAATTTCCCCAAAATTTAAAAAATTAAAACAATAACAACCAAAGTACCCAAAAATCCCAACCCTAATAAACCTATTTTCATTTTTCCTGCCCTCGTCCACAGAGACACACATTTTTCCTCCACTGAAATTATAATATGTGTTTAATTTCGTATACAGGAGGGGTGTTCTATCTACTTAACAATACGTGATAAACATTTCTCATGATTCCACACCGCTTTTACAATCAAATTAAACAGCTGCATAAAATGAAATAGTGTAGATGGGCCTGTAATTTACTAAACAATCCCCTATTACTGAGTATCTAGGTAACTTCCAAAATTTTTGTTATTGAATAATACTGCACTGAGCACCTTCAAAGTGATCTTTATTTTTTTCTTTTCAGAGGTGAACTAATAGCGCCAAAGGACGTAATATTTTTGACTCTTAGCATACACTGCTCACTTAAAAAGTGGTGCTATTTACATTACCTCTGAGAGTAACCGAGTCTGTACCCCGACCCGTATCCCACGCCCCAAACCCCAAACTTGCCATGGTGGCTTATTCTAAGTGTGCATTTGGAGGGGGGTGTTTTTTTGCTTGTTTAATCAATATCAAACAGCACCTCAAGACTGCTTAATTTTAATTGCTCTGATTACTAGCAAGGCTAAACATTTTCCCAGGTGTCTGCTAACATACTGGATTTCTCTCATGTGAATAGCCTGCTTAAATGTGTTGCCTACTTATCTATTGGGTCGTAATATTTTCTCCTCCTATAAATTTTAATGAACTCCTTATGTGGCATAGCCTTCAACCCTCTGTGTATCGGAGTTGGTGCAACTACCTTTTCCATCTAGCATTTTCTCATTTCACCGGATTTTTTTTTTTTAATGTGTAGGAGTTTTTATGCTGTTTTTTCTGTCATCTGTCAGTCTTATCCTTTGTGGTTTTGTTCTGTTGCCTCAAAGCTAAGTGATCTTTCTTCATGAAGATAAATATTCCATTTTCTGCTAACTTTTCTATTTAAAAAATCTATTTAGCTCTTTAATCCATCTGTAGTCTATTTTGCTGTAAGGAGGTGCTCTAAATTAAAATTCTTCAATGCTGCTCGGTTTCCCAAAGTCATTCATTTTTAATTATTTTTTGAATTATTATTTTATAAAACATTCTAATGTCAAATGGGTTCGACCTTGTGACTAACTCCTTTTTCTTAGAATGTGCTTTGACAATGCTTATTGGTTTGTTTTTCTAGAATCTGTTGTGTTCAGAAAAGTACTGTTGGGATTGATTTGAGGTAGGCTACATTTGTAAATTAACCTGAGGCAGTGAGACATTTTCATAATACTAAGTGTGCTCATTCTTTTTTTTTTTTTTTTTTGTCTTTTCCGTGACCGGCACTCAGCCAGTGAGCGCACCGGCCATTCCTATACAGGATCCGAACCCGCGGCGGGAGCGTCGCTGCGCTCCCAGCACCGCACTCTCCTGAGTGCACCACGGGGTTGGCCCAGTGTGCTCATTCTGTAATACATTATGTCTCCCTCCCTGCCCCCACCCAACTGGGATTTGCAATTTTCTTTATAAAGGCCAGGCATATATTATGTTAATTTCTAAGTATGTTAGATAACTTGTTTCTGTTATAAAAGAATTTTTTCCATTATATTTTCTAGCTATTGCTGGTGTTCAGGAGGACCACTGATGTATGTGGTTTGCATTCATCTCTTCCCTTAAACTCTTTAATTCATGAATTTCTGCTGATTCTTTTGTATCTGTTCTCCATACAAATGTTTCTCTCATTGTCTCCTTTTTCCTAATTTATTTTATCTTGCCTTAATGAATTGACTGGGATATCCAAAGAAGATCAAGTTGCACTACCTTAAATCTTTTTTTAGGTTTCAGTAATTGGCCACAATAATCAACCACATTGTATATTGACAAAATAAAATAAAATTTAAAATAAAATAAAATAAAGTCTTTTTTAGGAACTTGGTGTCACTTACTTAATTATTAGTGTGATAACAGACTTTCTATTTTGTTCTTAATTTTAAAGTTATGTTTTACCAATGCAGACTTTTGGTTGAAAATAGGTATGCTCTATCTTATTGAAGAATCCTTTCATTCTTAAGTTATAATTTTTTTAAATGGTTGAATTTTTATCAAGTTACTTTTCAATGCCTTTCATTTTGGTCTTCATTTTTGTCAACAGTCCTTAGCGGAATGAATGATGTGGAATGAATTATGAAGCTTCCCCTCATGGCAGAGCTGGAATTGCAACTCAGGTCTTCCACGTCCCACTCCCACGTCACTTGATGAAGTTGTCATTTTGGAAGGCATATTTTAGTTTCCAAAGGCAGGAACATGGCTTACCATTGTGTGATGAGCAGCAACCACAGACAGATAAAAGCTATGTTTTAGATAGAATTCTTGCTGTGTTTAACCCCTTTGGGGGCACCTGGGTTTCAGTGGCAGTAGTGAAATAGTGAAATAATTCCCAAGCACTTGCGAGGGTGACACTTACACTGTAAAAATGTGTAAAGACTGAAAGATGAATTGAAAATGATGGAAACCTCACTTTGAAAGGAGATCTAGATACTTCTCACTAAGTCTAACAGACCCAAGTGCATATGCCAAAGTCAAACACCCCGTCCAGATGTCCGTTTCCAGCTCTCCCTGCCCGCAGCCAGCGTGGCAAGCACGTGGGGCCTGTCCCAGCTCCTCCTGGACCCCCGTCTGCTCTCGCCTCCTCATCCGCCAATCCTCTGCTGTGCAGCCCACAGAGTCTGCCCCTGTTGGCGTGTTCTCTCCTGACTGCTTTCTTTCTGATGCACCGGGGGAGACTTTTATTCTGCTCCAATTAGCCAGAACAGTTACTGCTTCACTGGGATCCGAGCTGAATATGGAGCCCATACTGCACAGCCCTGGGCCACCTCCCATGTAAATGCCATTCAGCCCACCATGAGCAGCAGCTCAGGGGGAGCCCGGTGACCTTCTCGCTCCCACCATCCCATGGGCCATATATTTCCGAAATGGTCCCATTAACATCTCACCTGATTTCTATCTCAAACCTATGAGGCAGATAGGCAGGGGTTATTACTAACATCCCCATTTTATAGATGGAAACTGAGGCACAGGGAGGATGAGTGGATTGCCTAAAACTCACACAGCTAGGAAATGACAGAGCTAATATCCCCAAGTAAACTCCAGTATGATTCTCAACCCCAAGTTCTTTCTAGCACACCACACTGTCTTCCTGCAAAATAATCTCCTCTCCTTTCAAGCTTGAACTAGAGAATTCAAACATCTACAATTGAAGGAGTTAAGCATGCACTTGCTTTAAATAACTCGAAGCTTCCAGGCATGTGGAATGTGCAGGGGCTGCTGCAGGCTGGGTAGGGGGACAGAGGATCCCTGGCTGCCCCAGCCCTTTTGTTTTAATTTTCACAAAGCAGATTGAACAAATGCTGAGCAGAACAGTGGGTGGGTGGACAGAGGAGGGTGGGGCACCCTAGGCTTGTCTTCATAGAGGGCATTGGTTGTACAGATGGAAACTTTTGGTTCTTGAGGTTCGTTTGGGACGCTCCGGGGAAGCCAGGAGCTGGCGTGCAGGTTCCAATGCCTGTGGGACATAAGGAAAAGGTTCTGGGTCCACCCCCCGCTCCAGGCGCCCAAGTACAAACTCTGCTCAGAGGGAAAGTGGGGCTCAGTGCACCCCGCCTGGTGAGGAGGGGCTGGAGAGGAGGAGGAGAAGGCTAGCTGACCTTCTGTGTCGAGAGGAGGCACAGACTGGGGCCCTCCTGGAGGACTATCAAGGGAAGCCTTTGGGAGAAGTGGACCTACGCAGGACCAGGAGGGAAGGGAGGGAGATCCCAGCGTGAACACTAGGGAGAGTGAACCAAAGCACAGAGATGGCTGGAGGGCTGCGGATATCGGGGTCACACGGTGGGGCAGGAGCAGGAACAGCTGGGCCCTGAAGGGGGGCGAGTTCACAAAACATCAGTGCAGACCTTTCTCCCTCCCTGTGCGGAAGCTGAAGCCCAGAGTAGGGAAGTGACCAGCCCAAGGTCACGCAGCTAGATAGTGGCACAACCCGGACGAGAACCCGGTGCTCCAGCCTGCTGGCCAGGGCTCTGTCGATGGCCCCACAGTGGCTGAAACAGCTGTGCTCTGCGGCTCCTCTGGCAGGCTCAGCAGGTCCAGGGCTCTAAGCTGCCCACCCCAGGGAGTCCCGGAGATGGGCCACCATCCTGGGGTGGGTGCTGTCCAGGGATCCGGTGAGGAGGAAGTGCACCTAGAGGTGGTTGCCATGGACAGAAGGAGTGAACGGAGACCACAGCCAGCAAGTGCAGCCAGCAGGTCACAGCCCGGCTTGGGGACAAGTCATTACCAACAACACAAAATATGCTCTGGGATTTCTCATCTTAAAACAAAAAATAAAAATCATCCTTTGGTCCTCTCCCTTGAGCCACCATCCGACCTCCCTTGAAAGAGCTGTCTACACTGGCTGCCTTTGCTCGCTCACGTCCTGCTCACCCCTCACCCCCCCTGCTTCCATCCCCACCACCACTGAAACTGCTTGGCCTTGACTTGGTGTCCACAGCTGTCCTTTGCTTACCCTCTGCTTGGCTTAGCCAAGCTGTGTTCAGGTTTCTTTCTTTCCTACAAGCCCCTGAACTCTGCTTGCCCCCAAGCCTGAGCAAACACAAAACAGGAGAAGATCTGCCCCACCCCTACACCCTATCAGCCTCTCCTGGGAACCACTGACCCCAGCAGGACATTTCCCAGACCGACCAGCCATTTCCCCTTATTTGTCCCACTTCCCCTCCGAAGACTCTGCTGATCTCTGGAAAAAACCCTTTTCTGTTTTATTGTGAGACACTTGCAGATTTCTGTGATCAGAGCTTTCTCCCTAGTGCAATAGTATTTCTTTCTAATTAAAGTCTCTTACTACCTAAGTCTGATGTGTTTTTTATTTGACATTATGGCCACCAATTAAACTCCATAATGTCCGATCCAATGTCCACATTGGTCCACATCTTACTCCACCTCTCAACAGCATTTGACACAGCTCCCACCCCACTTGAGGCACTTTCCTTCCTCTGCAGCCACGACTGTCACCCCAAGCCTTCCTCCTCCATGCTGTCTCCCATGCTGGCTTCTCTCCATCCCCTTTCCAGAGTGTGACACTGTCCTGGCCTTGTTCTGGGCCCTCTTCTCATCTCTGTTTTCTCTCGCCAGATGGCCCCATCCCTCCCTGCAGTTTTACTTACATCTATATGTTGATAACCCTCTGATGACAATGTCACCCTTCTCAGCTCCCAATTCATGTACCTGAGGTCTGCCTGACATTTCCTCTGGATGCCTAATGGACCCACCACACCTGGTGTGTCCAGCACTGAACATGCAACTCATAACCCTGAATCGGGCTCTTCTCCAGTATGATGCCCCCATAAACTCACCATGCATGCCATTCCAAAATCAGAAACCTGGGAATCCTTGCACCTCCCTTTTTCCCTCACTCGGCAATTCCAAATAAAAGTCTTACCTGCATATTCTTTTTCTCACCCCGCAGCACCCACCAGTCTCTCACCTGTACTGCTCCAGCTGCCCCCTAACTGGTCCTCCCACCTGCACATGAACCATCATCAGCTCACTCTCAACATGTCTTCCAGACAAACAAATTTATAATTAAAAACCGAACTCCTCCAGCAGGGCAGGCTCCAGCTTCCTTGTCTCTCCTGCAGCCCCCATCCCTGCTTCATTCGTGCATTTAGCCATTCTAATTAATGAGCAAACATTCTTTGCAAAACAATGTTTAAACACTTTGGCATTAACTTAATCAAATATTTAATTGCCCTGTAATTAATCATCTAAGCTTAATGAATTGAACCTCCATCTCTAGGAGTTGGGTTTATCCCAGTGACTTCTGAAAATAAATATGTGATGGGTCCTTTTGGAATCAGACTTTTTGCTCTCATTTGGAGCTGCTGGGGGGAGGGGGCATCTTCCCTTGTGGCCTCTGGGGTCCTCCTGTTCCCTGTCCCCAGCAAGCAGCCTGAACCCAGCTCTCTGGGCCTGAGGAGGCACAGCATTCACTGGGAGAAACTGGTTGGTTAAGAGGCAGCATCCTGGTCCAAGTCATTCTAGAACTGGGACAGCTGAATAAGCTGAGAAGCTGCAAGATGGGTCCTGCTGCCCTAGATGGCTGCCCCTGGGCAAGCCATGTCCCTTCTGCAGATTTCACCATCTTCACCTGTGAAATGCCAGTCTCTCTGAGGCCTGGAGAGGTTCAAAAGAGATCTCAAAAAGGAATAAAAGGGCTTTGTAGACTGTAAAGAGCTATGCACCAGGGAGAAGGTGCTTGAACCCCCTCTGTGTTGTCCTCAGACTCCTCTGAGCATGGAGCTCAGCAGACAGTTTGAGAGATGACCCAGCCCAGAAGGCTTGGTCCACTGCCCGTGACATACAGGACAGCTGTTGCCCACCATCAGTAGAGCACATGAAGGGCTGAAAGTTGACCCCCTGTCAACTTTCCTAGTCAAGCTGGCAGAAGCCCCAGAGCCCCAGCAGTGGGGTCCCTAATTCTAGCCCTGCCCTTTCCCTAGGATGCTGTGGGGAAGGCCAGGGCATCCATAGTCTGCCCTGGATGCTTCTCGGGAAACCAGGACAGATGAGGTCCCCAAGGACAGAGATCTAATAATAGCTAACACTTAATGAGCACTTCTGATGTGCCAGGCCTGGCCGGAGACTTTACATGTGGCTGCTCACTCGGTCCTTACAGCAAGCCCCATGGTCAGGCAGGTCAGGCTGGATTACTGCCTTCGTCGTTCCCCACCTGTCTCGTAAATAAGGAAATGGAAAACCAGAGCAAGTAAGAGACAGAGCAGCCAAGATCTGAACTGAAGCAGTATGGCTGCAGGGGCATGTTCTAAATCCTCTGCATCTATCTTGTCTCCCAGGAGAGAGGAAGGTTCTGATAGGGCTGGATGAGGTAAGCCATCAGCTGGGGGACACATGCAGACAGCAGACAGACAGATGGGCAGCATTGGTTCTCCTCTGACAGGACTCCTGCCCCCGGCTGTGGAAGGATGAACCAGCCTCTCCGGAGACTGGTGGGACCACCAGATGGAGTCATACAGACACCCTAACTCACTCCACGAGCTGGCTGTATTCATCTGTCACTGGGCCAAGGAGAACATCAGAGGCCAGGTTCCTAACTTCCCAGTATTGCCTTCATCTGACCAGAGGGCACCCAGGCTCTCTGGAGTGGCATCTGTTAGAAGGAAATTATCCCTAGCCAGGCACAACCTCTGACCTGACATCTAAACCTCCAGCTACACATTGAGCAGAGGATTGATTAACTCCAGCCTGACTTAGGAGCTGCCAGGCCGCATGCTTCCCTCGGAATTATTTATGTCACCCCATTAACTCAGGAAAGGCAGGATTCATAGAGCCATCATGGCCTAGGAACTCAGTGAAATTAATATAACTGTGACCAAAATACACATGAAGCCTGTGCCACCTCTATTTATTAGGAAGGAAGGAAAGGCAAGGGAGCTCCAGGCTCTGAGTTAGAGAGAAGCTTCTCCTCTTACACATGTCCTGCATCCACTCCTTCCTCTCCATCCTCCCAGCCCCCTCCCTGGTCTAGTCTCATCATCTCCGTAAGCCCTTGCCACAGCCCACATCTCTGGTCTCCCAGCCTCTGGGCTTACCCCACACAGTCACACTCCATAAAGTTTCAGAACCAGGGACAGAGCAAACAAAGCAACCAAGGCTCCTTGACTAGGTCAACAAATAGCAGAGATGAAGCCGCACTTTCACTTTTAGGCAGCACTTTGCAAACTGTCTTCCAATAAATTCCTTTAAGAGCAGAGTACTATGAGCCTGCTGTTATGCTCTAGCTTTGCCAGAGCTCTGCACCAGGGGATGGGATGTGAGCTGCTCGCACTCCTACTTTACAAGTAAGGGCTTCATATTGGTTTGCCAGGGCTTTTATATCAAAGTACCACAGACTGGGGGGCTTAAACCACACACATTTGTTGTCTCATGGTTCTGGAGTTTGGAATTCTGAAATCAAGGTGTCAGCAGGGCTGGTTCCTTCTGAGGGATATGAGAGAATGATCAGCTCCAGGCCTCTCTCCTTTGCTTGTAGATGGCCATCTTCTCTTTATGTCTCTTTGCATTGTTTTCCCTCCCTGTGCATGTCTTTGTATTCAAATTTCCCCTTTATATAAGTACACCAGTCATACGAGATTAGGGCTCACACTAATGACCTCATTTTAACTTGATTATATCTGCAAAGACCCTAACCAAATAAGGTCACATTCTGAGATACTGGTGGTCAGGACTCCAACACATATTTTTTCTTTTGGGGAGGGGGAGGCAGAGGTCAGCCCATATTAGGCTTTAATTCCCACTCTGATTGTGTTCCTTGTCTGTATAGTTCCTTCTAGGAGCACTGTGGTGGGAGGGGTGGGTGTCAGGGCAGAACCACGCCTCCTGGTCACTGCTGTAATGCATCAAAATGGGGCCAAAGCCTGGACTCCCTTCTAGACAATCTAGGAATGAAGAGCTTTGCATGAAGGAGCTTTCAGCTGACATACCTGCTGATTCTCCACCCCAAGAGTCACCTCTGCACCAACCTCCCCTCTTTCAACCAAAAGCTTGGACCCTGGATCCTCATTCCCCCTACTGAAATTCACTAATTCATTCATTCATTTATTCAAACATGCTTTACTGAGCATGTGCTCTGGGACAAGCCCACTGTGAGGCTCTAGGGACACAGGAATGAAAAAGGTGTGGACGCTGCCTTCAAGGGGCTCCCAGCATAGCCATGTAAACAAACAGGAAAATGAACAATTCCAAGGCAGGGTGATAAAGTCTAAGAGAGGGGGGAGCACTGGGGCTCTGGGGGCACAGAGGGAATTCCTGGTCAGTGGTTGAGCGTGCAAAGAAGCTTGGTCTTGCACTTGGTCATACTATCAATTCCCTTCCCCTTGGCCATGTACATTTTGCAGAATTAATGAATGAAGGGTCCTGTCAATATAGAGAAAGTCCAAGGGTAGCCAAAGGCAGCCCCAGAATGACCTGGCACTTTACAAACTGATTCTGGTTCTCGTGGCAGAGGTTCTGTCACCCCTGGTTGCCCAGTCATGGTCCTGCTATTTTTGGCAAAATGTGAACATTTCAGATGCTCCATGGGATGCAAACCAGATCCTGGAAAACTTCTAATCTTTAAACTAGCAATAGGCAAACTACAGCCTGCTGGCCAAATTCAGCTCACTATCTGTCTTTGTAAATAAAGTTTTATTAAACAGAGCCACGCCTGTTCATTTGCATTTTGACTCTGGCACCTTTTGTACTACAAGGGCAGAGATGAGTAATTGAGACAGAGATGGCATAGGCTGCAAACCTGAATCGTTTACTATCTGGCCCTTTACAGAAAAGTTTGTCAGCTCCTGCTTTAATCCATGAGAACTGCAAAGCTGAGTCACCGTCAAGGATTTTATGTCATAATCATGACCAAAGATGCCCAGAATACCATCCAGTGGGGAGCTGGGGGATATGTCCTGGCTGGGCTCTGGTCTGGTTTTCGTTGCTGGTAATTTTGGGGAAGTCACTTAACCTCGCTGAGCCTCAGTTTCCCTATCTGAAAGGGGAAACAATTACAGTAGGTGATTCTGTGCTTTCCACTGGCTCTGAGCCACTGTGTCTGAGTTTCAGCAGTTCTTTATACTGTCAGACCTCTGTGACCTCACAGGTGAGCTTTTTGGTCCCAAAGAGGCCTGTAATTACTCTAGCAAGCCTAGAGAAAGGAGGCCAGGAGAATTTTTAAAGCAACCAAGACCTAGGCAGGCTAAATTATTTCTCCAGATGATGCCCTTTGGCACAGAATTTAACACTGGAAATGAAGACCATGTGCACCCAGCAACAAAACATCTGAGCGAAAAGTGAAAAACAAAGGCACTGCCTTGTCTATTCAAAGCTGAACGTCCGGGAGTTCCCAAATAACCAGATGCTAATCACAGCTCTTTAGGAGAGAGGCTCGTGGAGCAGAAAGAGCACAGGACTGTGGCCTGGAGACTGCAGCTCCTTCCAGGCTCTGCCATCATCAGCCAGGTTCCCTCAGTCAGGTCAGTAGCCCGTTTGTGTCTTAGTTTTCTCACCTTCTAAGGGCATAGTCATAATCTCCACCTGGAGGCATTGAAAAGACTAAACAAGATGATGGATAAAAAATATAGCATGTGACACATAGAGCATTCTCCAAAATATGATTATTAGCTTATCTTCACATTTGCAGTTTTCACACAAAGTCATTTGATAACAAAGCAGAGCCCAGAGAAGTTCAGTGACTTACCCCAGGACACACAGATGGTCAAATCCAGAGCATCTGATCCCACTTTCTAAGCTCAGTCCCCCTTGACATGCTGCCCCTTCCTCTCGTTAATTATGTTGATATGTCCCCATCACCCTTCAGCAACTGGCTGCTCTTGGTGTTCATTCAATGCATGCAGATGGAGAAATGAGTTACAGGTTCAGTTCTCCCTGGTGAGAGTCTTTTGGCCTCCTGAGCTTCACCCTCATCCACCCTGAGCTCCATCTGTAGCTCCCTGGTAGGGGTGGGCATTGCCTAAACTAGGAGAGGAGGGGAGGAAAGGGAGTCACAGGGATTATGTCCCTGAGAAGCGGCCCCACCCCATTCACACAGGTGACAAACATTTAAGGAAAGGCTGTCATGGTGGGGTGTGAAGGCATAAGTGTCCATAAGAGCAGCCTCCTCCCTACTGGCTCTCTCTAGCTTCCCTCCCTGGGTTCCCTCTCCAGCCCTCATCTCCAGCCCTCATCTCCAGCCCTCTGACCTCAGATGTGCTCCCTCCAGACTGGCCAAGAGCAGGTATTTCCTGGAGGGGAGGCGAGGAGGCAGAAGGAGAAATGAAAGGAACACCTGAGGACACAGAACGCATGGAGCACGCCATGCTCATGGTACAGAGTCTGGGGACATACTGGGCACAGCAAACCCTGAGGAATGAACCTGCTACCCCTGTGTGGAGCTCCCAGAGGGGACAGAGCCTCACAAGGAGTCACACATGCTCAGAACTAGAAGGAAACTGTGGGGTCTTGGGGTGATCGTTCTCTGCTTCTGTCTACCAGTGCTTTCGTCCTAAGCACTAGAGATTCCGAGAAGAGTAAGACAGTCTCATAGTCTAACAGGAAGGCAGATGCAAAAACCAAAATTCACTGTTTACAAGGTAGAGAACTAGACAGCCATAGCACAGTCAGGCTGTGAATTAAGCCTCAAAGGAAACAAAACCACTTTGGACCTGCGAGCCCATGGAATTTTGAGCTCCCATGCACCCTCTCTGAAAAAGTCACTTGAAGATATATGTCAGTTAAGTGAGGACAGAATTTTTGAGAAAAAGAAAAAAAAAGGGAAGGTATCAAATAAAATAGCTAGTACAACAAATCCAGGAATCAAATAAAAAGAAAATTAAGAACCGTGTAACATGTCTGGACAGTTGTCTGCTTAATGTAGAGCAGAAACCTGTGAGTTCCAAGAAAATAAAACTATCTCAAGGAGAGAGAAGGCAATTTAAGCAGTGTTTGTAACATATGCAACAGATAGAGAGATCTAAAATTTATAATAAATAAAGAACTCCTGTAAATTAAGAAGGAATAGAGAACTAGGCAGAAGTTATGAAAAAGCAATCTGCACACAGTATAGGGACGGAACTATAAATGGTAATAGCACAGGACAGATTTCTCGATCTCGTTAGTAATCAAAGAGATGCAACCTAAAGCAAGATAAGGTTCCATTACTTACTTTGTAGTTTTAAAATGTCACAACATAAACGGCCGGTCGGGGTGTGGGGAAATGGGCACTCCTGTCTGCATTGTGGTGGGAGTATGAATGGGCACAGGCTTTTTGAAAGACAAGCTGTCAGTATCCAGGGAAATTTTAAATGGCTTGTCTCTGTCTTCCTCTGCCCTTCTCATCTCTTGCCAGTGGCCCAGTTAGCTGGACACCAGTCTTCAGAGGGCCTGACAAACCCAGCTGGCAGGGGCCAGCCTCCCTGCCAGGCAGGACAGAGCGAGGACGGAAACAGACAGGCCGGCTGACGGGCACGTGACCAGCACAGCTGTTTTCACGTGTGTTCTGTTTTCACCCACGCCGGTCATGGTCACTGTTAGCAGTAGTCTGGCCTATGAGTACACCACGAGTAGTTACCACTTTTCTGTCGATGCACATTTAGACTCGATTCTAGCTTCCTGCTCTTTCAAGAGTTGTGAAAAACATGACCATGCCTGGCTCCCTGCGTACACAAACACATTTCTCTCTAGAATGGATGCCTAGACATGGGATTTCTAGGTTGAGAGGACTGGAAGGCAAGAAAAAAGAAAAGCCACAGTATTTCCTCCTCACGCTCTCTGCTTTGGGTGGACTCTCCAGAAATGGCTGGCTCCCTCTGCTCTGCAGCTCCAGATTCTACCCGAGGCCCCTTCCCCAGGCCCTGCCCCCACACGTGGCCCTGGCTGCTGAACTCCAGTCACACCACATCCTCTGTCCCTGCAGCCCAAGGGGTGGCAGTGGCTCCCTGCCGTTACCCAACTCTGGGCCCCTCACTTTTCCCTGTTCCTCTTTCAGCCCTTCGTATCTTTATAGCTTATTCCCTTTGTGAAAGTCCTGGTTAATATCCACCAGGCAGGGGTTTTGTTTTCCTGGCTGAACCCTGACTGACACATAGGCCACAGTCAGGGGTATGGATTGTATCTAAGTGCCAAGAATTTTATGCAGAGGAGTGTCATGATTTTGTTCTGACCTAAAACCATTATGTTGGCCACTGTGTGGAGGTGAACTTGAAGGAGAGCAGGAGCAGGAATATGGAGATCTGTCAGGAGGCTGAAAAGCTTGTGACTTGCCCAGAGTGACAGCAGGGGATGGAGAGAAATGGAGGGTGTGCAGTATCTCGTAGTGGTAGATGCAGGGTAAGGAGAGGAGTCAGGAATACAGCCCAGGTTTCTGGCTTTACCACCCAGGTAGTGGTGCTGCCATTTACTGAGGTGGGAAAGGTGGGGTTTCCTTACCCACAGAGTACTGGGAATATAAGAGTTTTTCTTTACTAAACACCTTCTCTCTGCCAGGTGCCCTCCCATCTCACCTCCTATGGCTTCCAGGGCTGGAGGGAGTCGTGACTGTGGCATGGAAGGCACCTTTGTGGAAACAGTGACAACAGAGAGGGCTGGGGACGACAGCAAGGACACTTCTGGGGTCCATCCCACCTCCCTGTGGCTCTGGGGGCAGGATTCCCAGTGCTGGGCAGCTCAGCTGCACAAGAGCACAAAACAACACCCGCTGCCCCCTTGTGTGCCTGCCACGTAGCAGACCCCCTGCTGGGTATTGTATGTGTGTTCTCTCTGATCGTCTGAAGTGGGCATCAGTAATCCTGATTTTCAGAGTCAGAACTGGTGGAAATTCACTTTGGTCTCTCATGTGGTTGTATCTTGTGTTTCTGAAGGTCCACGCCGGGTGGAGCTATTACATCATGTTGACAACGTAAATTAGACTGATTAGGGGCTGACAACATCATGAGGAATGATATCCTATTTAGTAGCTGGCATTATTGCCTGTTACATTTATACATGACAAACTGCTTTCTATCTCTGTCCAGTGATACTCTGACACCACCCAAATCATGAGAAATGCATGATGTGAACCACAGGCTGATCGTTAACTGTCCCTGGGAGGTCACTCAGCCCTTCCAGCCCTGCTGATGGATTGGCCTTTGGTGGGATTATGCAGAGGGAGACGCTTATCTTTTCCCTTTTGGGAACTCCGTGATCTCCCCTCACTCTCAGCTCCCCTGCAGAGAAGCCAGCATCGCACATGGGAAAGAACGCTCCACTTAGCACTAAAAGGCTGGGTTCTGTCTCTGACTAGCTTCTGCCCTTACCAAGTCATTTCTTCTCTCTCAGCCTCAGTTTCCTCTTAAAGAGAAACAAAACTACGTGACCTCTGTCGTGCGAGTTTTCTGCAGATTGAATGAGTCAGCAGATATGAGAGCACCTCGTGTCTGGCAATTCTTGCTGTGTGACCACCAACCACAGAAAACCACAGTGTCCTAGAATGACAAGCATTTGCTTCCTTCACACGTCTGTAGGCGCGTGAGCTTGGCTGGAGGCTCAGCTCTGCTTTAGGCTATGGGTTTGTCTAGACTTGGTTCCTTGTCATCAGTTGGGCTCTGGTCGGTTCCTTGTGTGTTTATCCTTGAGCCCAGGACAAAGGGGAAGCATCTAGCTGGAGAAGCTCTTCTCATGGCCGTGGCCAACGTGCCAGGGTCGTACTGAGCTGCACAGCCCATTTAAGTCCTTGCTGGCATCATGTCTGTTAATCTTCCAAAGTAGGTCCATGGCCAAGCCCCAAGCTGAGGTGCAAGCAAATAAACATCCATGGATGGGGGAAGAGGGAGTGGATACTAGACAATAATCTGACCTTCCACACACGGCTTCTGTACAGATATAAGAAACTACTGTTTCCATTATTTCTTCTACTGCACTAAGGACAGGGAAGTCAAATATTCTGTTTTTTATCTATTGCTTTGGCATCGTAGCAACTGGTTTGGCTGTAGTTCATCAGTTCAACTGACCATTAACCTGCTGGATGAATTGCTGTTTGGTTGTGTCTGATGGAATCTTATTTCCAGAAGAGCTAGGTCCTCTGCATCTTGTCATGTGGTGGGTTAGGAAGTACCCAACTTCAGCTGCCTACCACCCTGCAAAAAATGGAATACCAGAGGGAGCTTTCTTTCCTGTTTCTGATTTGTTCCTGCTCAACATCCTCAGACTGGAACCACCAGCAACGTTCACACAGATGTTCACCAATAACTAAGTGCTCTCATAAATGTAATCCACTTTGCTTCGTTATGACAGCCTTTACTCAAGCCCATTTTACAGATAAGGAAACAGGCTCAGAGGGCCTCAGGTGACGTGCCCTAGGTCATACCAAGAGTGAGTGGAAAACCTGGGATTTGAACCTGGACCTGCCTGATTCCAGAGCTCAGGATCCCGCCTCCCCGGCTCTGTGGATGGGCTTCCTGCTGACCATGTCTTGATCTTCGTGGCTGTGCCTGACTCCCCAGCACTCCCCCGATGCGACGTCAGCCCCATGCGATGGCCTATCTACCGATTCCACGGTGCTTTAATTTCTGCCGTTTATGTGAACAGAAATTACTCACTAAAATTTAATTTGGTAAACTTCAGTCTTCGTAAGCAGTTAATTCAATGAAGACGCGGCCCCGCAAGCCAGCAGTTACTCAAGCTATTTCCATGCAGCCAGCCCCCCAGATAACAAAGAATGCTCCAGCATCCCAGGCTGTTTTAAATTCACATTCCTTCATTATTATGTCAAGGAAAGTCATTATGTGACCGAAGAAAATGCTTCCTGTCTAGAAAAATAGAACACCATCTCGTGGGGTAGATTAGCACTTTCTGCCAGGTATTATATGGGGAGCTCTTAAGGAGCATGATTTCTGAATAATGTGGTTTGGTGATTATTTAACCACTTTGACTGTTGATAACTACTCACCTAACCCAGAGCAGTGCAGTTCAATAGACCCAGCTTTATGTCCCACAGAACTCCTCCAAGGCTTCTGCCAGGAACCAGCCTTTAGAACCTTCTGGGTAGGGGGGTGAGTGGAAGCCAATTTCTCGGGTTGGCACTGATGCATACCCTCTAATGTTAGCACCCACACAGATTTGCCTGTACCATAAGTTGGTGGATATCCTGCAACTGGTGTGTGTGTGTGTGTGTGTGTGTGTGTGTGTGTGTGTGTGTGTGTGTGTGTGAAAGAGAGAGAGAGATTGAGGGATTCAATCTAGACCTGTTAACCAGGTTGTTTAATACAATAGGGTCATGAGCTTTGGGGGCAAGGACAATAGCCTATTCATCTTTGCATCTCCAGTGCCTAGCACAGGGCCTGGCAGCCAAGAATTACCACAGCTTTGGGGACTGATCATCTCAAACACTAGGAAAGGAGCAGAGTCACACCACAGTAGATGCAGCTGACCACCAGGATGTAGGCTCCACCTGGATTTTTGTCTGTTCTATCCACAGCTCTAGTCTCAGCTTCTGGACCAAGGTCCATCAAAGAGACAGCACTCAATAAATACTTGTTGAATTCTGCCTAAATTTTCATTGAGGTGTAGAAGGTGAAAAGAGTCTCCAGGACAAAGAAACTAAAGTGTGTCTTAGGAAGGAGGCCAGGATAGTGCAGACCTGGATGATACACAGAGTAGAAGGTTGTTTTACTTAAAGAAGGCTCAGGGTCAGGATCAAGTCTTCACACCTATGAATGGCCTCCCTGAGCAGGACCGCCCCATCCTGGGAGGGAGGGAGGGAGAATGTTCTCGGTGCACACATTTTGAGGGGAAAAGGGAAGAAATTCACAGGATATCTGTCCAAAGAAGGAATTGCTTGCCCTGAGAGTGAGCCCCTATGTGTCAGGAAGGCCTTGACTTCAGGTAGCATCAGACACAGAGGTGAAGTAGACAACCTTGAAAGTTCCGGGAGAGTATGTGACTCATAGTTCATGTTTGATTGACTTGCTTCTGCTGACTCAGAGAAAGTTGAATCAGGCCCCTTGGGTTAAGCAGAGATGTTTGATTTGACCTTGAAGACCCTGAGATGGAAGTAACTACAGTCAGAAGAGTCCTTGTGGAGGACGGCGTGTGCATAA
Organism: Cynocephalus volans; assembly: GCF_027409185.1. NCBI lineage: Eukaryota > Metazoa > Chordata > Mammalia > Dermoptera > Cynocephalidae > Cynocephalus > Cynocephalus volans. The sequence goes on from NC_084469.1 coordinate 33,992,061, forward strand.
TCACAGGCCACATTGCTTGGTGGACTAACATGTGCTACAGTCACGCCAGGGGTGCAATCTGGAGACCCCAAAGAAGGGTGGGGAGGCCAGAGCGATCAGAGAGACCTCCCTGGGAGAGTCAGGGGGAGAGGCTGGAGGGCCGTGAGCAACAGAGCCAAAGGTATGAGCTGGCAGATCGAGCTCTGACGCCGAGAAGGGTAAAGGACAGTCCAGGAGGAGAGGGAGCCGTGAGCAAGCCAGGTAGTTAGGAAAACTGCAGCCTCCCTGCAGGGGAACAACTGAGGCTGGGGATGAGACAACATGACGTCAACCGCAGCATCCGGGAGCACTTGGCTGGCTTGAGGAAGAGATGCCAGAGACAGAGGTCTCACGTCACAGCCATGGTTGAGGCACTGGGAATTCTGAAGGGGGTGAGGGTGGGGCGGAGGTTTTAGAAGCAGACAGTCCTGGTCTGAAGTCATTACTTGACCATGGCCTGGACGTGTGATCTTGGACAAATGGCTTAACCTCTGAGCCTTTATTTCCTCATCTATATAATAAGGCTAAAAAAAAAATCTCTCCAACCCTCTGAGAGCTGGTGTGAAGATCAGATGGGGTCCTGGATTTCACCATGATTGTAAACTCTAAAGTGCCCTGCACTTATCGGGGCAGCTGCTAATGGCAGGGTATCACGGTATCTCTGAATTGGAGAGTGACAGGAACTGCCTGCTGAGGCCTGGGGCTCTGAGTGGGGCCTTGAACTTACCATCAAGCTGGAGCAAACTTTGTTCTTCAATTTAGGAGTTGGTCTCATGAGTCTGGCATGAGTGACTATCCTAGGGATAAATCCACACTAGGATATTAGCACTTCTTCCATTCCGCAAGTCAGTGTCAGACCAGTATTGACACATGGTGACCGGCCACCTGTCCACAGCTTGCTGACAGCCCCTCCCTTGGTGGCTGCCACTGGGCCAGTGCTTTCATGCCTCTCTGGGACATTTCTCAGCCTTCCCTAGCATGTCACAGTAAAGTCACATTTCGAAGCTAATACCATTGTAGAGATTCCTCCAGGAGGCTGCCACCAATTAGCCAATGACTTCTGTATTTGGATCTTTAATCCTGACCCCTTCCCCAAATTCCAAACAGATATATTCAACCGCTTACTTAATATTTCCATGTAAATAAGGATCTCACACAAAATATGACCCAAATGGAATTCCCAGATACCCCCTTCCCCAAATATGTTCCTCTTCCATACTCCCAGTTTCTGGGGCAAGAGTCTAGATATCATCAGTGACTGCTCTCCTTCCCTCCCTACATCCCACCCACCTGACACATCCCCCATTTGTCCCCTTTCCTCCAAGTCCCCTGGTGCTTGTCTGTCCATACCAGCCTCTTCTCCCAGCTGGCAGCGCAGCAGCCTCTGACTGACCATCTTGCTTCCTCTCTTGGCTTTTTTGAAACCATTCCCTACAAAGTAGCCAGAGAGATTTTTGAAAAACAAAAATCAAGTTATGTTCGTCTCCTTAAAACCCTTCTTCTCAGTGCATATAAAATAAAAACAAAACTGAGTGGAAGCCAGATTGCACTGGGTCAAGGCGTGAGTAGGATTTCAGGACATGAAGATGAACAGTGTAGAAATACTTGCAAGAAGCAAGTCTGGAAAAGAAAAGAAAGGGGGGGGGCAGCTCAGAGCTGCAGATAGGCAGACCGGCTCACAAGTGTTTGTCGCTTTAGAAGGGAGAGACTCAGGAGTGCCAAAAGCTGGAGGGAAGGAAGGTGAGGGGGGTGGGTGATGTGTTTGGGTAACCAATGACTCATGTTCTTCTCAGGAGAAGAGACCTGGAACTAATTTACATCTTTCATGAAAGATTTCCTGCCCTAGATAAGCTTATTTTTGTCAACTCTCTAATAAAGTAAAATAAACTAGAGCCTCCTTACTAGAGCCCTAGGAGGCCCTCCAGGACCTGGCCCCTGCCTGCCTCCCCAGCTCCATGCTGTGCTGTGTCCCCAGCTCACTGACCACTAGGCCAGGGGTCTGCAACATGATAAGAATCACCTAGAAGGTTTGTGGAAACACAGATTCCCCTTCTTCCTCCTCCTCGGTTTCCTCCTCTCTGCCTTCTCCTATGCCCTTCCTTCCTGAACATGTTGTCCTAAAGTCATCAGGTACAGCAGAGCAAGGTAGGCACCTATGCAAGGGCAGGGCAGCCTCTGTGGCCCAGAGCAGGGGCCAGGAAAGGAACAACCTGCACGGTTGTTGGCACCTTACAGGGTGAGGAGGGTGGGATACAACATGAATGCCAGCACCCAAGCTGTCACCCCAGGGTGGCCTCCTGGCATGGGGTGATGATCAGACTGGCTGAGGAGGACAGCCATGTAGGGGTGAGTGTCCTGACCAGGCTCAGATCCTGAGTAGGGAGATGGGGCAGCCTTGTTTAGGGAGCCCAGGCCAAGAAAGGAGAGAAGGGCGTCCCTACAGACAAGTGGCCAGCATGGGGTGCCAGAGCCCAAGTGGGGAAGAGCAGCATCCACACACTGTCGGGGCAGTGGCCTAAAGTAGAATTCAGAGCCCAGGCAGGATAAGCAGGTCCCACATGGGGAAGGAGGGGCAGCGGGATGTAAGACAGGCCACATTAGGAGGATTGACCAAGCAAACATTAAGGGAAACTGAAGCCAGGTGTTATGGGCTGAATTGCATCCCCCAAAATCCATGTGTTGAAATCCTAACCTCTAGTACATCAGAATGTGACTTTTCTTGGAAATATGGTTGTTGCAGATGCAATTAATAAAATGAGGTTATACCCGAGTAGGGTGAGCCCTTAACCCAGCATAACTGACGTCCTTATAAAAAAAGGCAAAGTTATACACAGAGACATGCACATAGAAAAGTGTCCATGTGAAGATGAAGACAGATTGGAGTGATGTGTCTACAAGCCAAGGAATGCCAAAACGCACCAGCAACCACCAAGAGCTAGAGAAGAGGCATGGAACAGATTCTCTCTTATGATAGCAGAAGGGATAAACCCTGCCAACAGCTCGATCTTGGACATCTGGCCTCCAGAACTGTGAGGTGACAGATTAGATTTACGTGGCTTAAGCCAGCCAGTTTGTGGTACTGTTTTACAACAGCCCTAGGAAATGAATACACCAGGGTTGGCATTATTAGGGAAGGGAGTTATAAACATCAAAAGGGAGAAAACTAGGCTGGATTTTGTGATGTTGAATTTTAATTGGATGCATTGAGATAAACTCATGGTTTTCCATATTTAGAGCTAGATATAAAAATAAATATAAATGCAATGCCTGCGTGTACTTGTATACTACAAACATTTCTTAGTTCTGTCTTCTGAAAAAACCCTGAAATAAGTGACACTCCAATAGCAATGAACATGTCTAGCACCTAGATCTTGACTTCTAAATACCATTTTCCACTAAAAGGAAAGAGGGTCCCTTGGAGAAAGTGCTGATTCTAGGCCTGGGGCAGGTACAAGATGAATCTGGAAGATCATGTGCCAGAAAAAAAGAAAGTACTCAAAGAATCATGGGGACATGTATTAGTCCATTTCTGTTGCTTATAACAAAATACATGGAACTGGGTATTTTATAAAGAAAACAAAATGTATTGCTTAAGACTTTCTGAGGCTAGAAAGTCCAAAGTCCAAGGAACACATCTGGTGAAGGCTTTCTTTGATGGTGGCTTAAGTGATGGCAGGGTATCAAACTGAAAAATGGTGGAGCAAAGAGAGCAGAGAGAAAGACAGACTTTCCTCTTCTTTCAAAGCCCTCAGAACCACGCCCCTGACCACCATTTTTAACCCATTCACTTTTGCACAGTCCTATAATCTAATCACCTCTTCAAGACCCCACCTTTCAATTACCATAATAGGATTTTCCACCCACTTAACAGTCACAGTAGGGGCTAGGTTTCTAATGCATAAAACTTGGGGGACACAATTCAAGCTTCAATGAGTTTTGGGGGGACATAACTTAATCCACTGCAGGACATGTCAAAAAAAAAAAACAAAAGACACTGAATGGGCTCCCACTAATCAGACATGAGATCATTCGAGTACCCAACTAAACAATGACAGTGGTGGAGGTACCCCATCGAATGAGACTGAAGCCATGAGTCCACATGGGTACACATGAGTCAGTGAGTAAATCGGAAATGCAGCGAGGAATGAGATAATTATGCCATTTCAAAGTGCCTCCCTGCAAAACGCTTATTAATTACAAAGAGGAAAAGAGTGACTTTGTAGTGAAGAAGTCTGGCAGACACCATCTTAATTAAGCGATCAGAGTGAACATCTCCACTAATGGGACAAATTGAAATCACATGCCACCGGGTAGGATGCCAGGTAAAGAACGCAGCGTCACTTCTGTGCTATTTCTGCCAATGACGCATAAAGAGAATCTAATCATGAGGAAGCATCAGAGAGTCCCAAAATTACTGTCCTGTAATCTTCAGAAGCATCAAGGTCTTGAAAGTCAAGGGAACACTGAGGAATTTTTCCACACCAAAGGCAACTAAAGGGACACGAGAACTAAATGCAACACATGATTCTGAAATAGATCTTTTCTCTATGAAATACATTATGGGAACAATGGGAGAATCTTGAATGGGTTCTGAGGATTCGATGCATCAAGGTATCATTGTTAATCTTCTGATTTTGATGGTCGTATTGTGGTTGGGTAGGAGAATGATTTATAGAAAATATCAATTAAAGTATTAGAAAGTGATGACGCATTTGGTAGCATTTTGCCTTCAAAAGGCTCAAGAAAATAGAAGCCTTTTGTACTGTGTTTTCAACTTTTCTGTATGTGTGAGCATCGCAACGAAAAAAGGTTTACAAAAAGCACACTCCTGGACTCTGCCCCTGGGGCTTCAGATTTAACAGGTCTAGGACGAGACCAGGGCGTCTGCATTTCCAACTGCCCCAGGTGAACATGCTGGTCCACGGACCACACTTTGAGTTGCAGTCTTTGCACACTAATCTCTCTCTCTTCTGGAATCACAGGTCCTCTGCTCTCTACTTCTACCTGGAAAGCTGTTTTCTCAGATCTTTCAGAAGTAGCGCCTTGGTGGCATTCAGGTTTCAACTCCAAGGTTGTTTACCCAGAGAGGCCAGCCCCAGCCACACCCAGCTGCCCCCAGCCACTCTCTCACAGCGCCTGGTTTCATTTTCTTTGCCAACTGTGTTCATTCTCTACAGCTGCTGTAACAAATTACCACAGACCTAGCGACTGAAAACAATACAAATTTATGAGCTTACATTTTTGACATGGTAGAGGTCTGACATGAGTCTCGCTGGGCTAATAGGGAGGCCTTGGGATGGGTGTGGTGTCCTCTCTGGAGGCTCTAGGGGAGAATCTGCTTCCTCACCCTTTCCAGATCCGAGAGGCACCTGCATCGCTTGGCTAGTGCCCCTTCCTCCACCTTCAAAGGCGGCAACGAGACATCTCTCTGTGCCTTTCTTCCTCTGATAGGCTCTCTAACGCCCTCTTCCACTTTTTCCCTTGTGAGTATACCGGGCCCATCTGGATAATTCAGGATAATCTCCCCATCTCAGAATTCTTAACCTAATCACATCTGCAAGGTCCCTTTTGCCATATAAAGTTACATAGTCACAGGTTCTGGGGACTAGGACACGGACATCTTTAGGGGATCATTATTCAGTCTCCTGCACTTTCTTTGAACTTGACTTCCAGGATGGAAAGAAACTTTGAAGTTATCTGATTCCACCCTGCTCCTGAGATCTTTCTCCCAGCTCTGAAATGAGCTGTGTGTGGAAAAAGCAAATCCCTTTGCACTCTTTCTGCCTGAGTTTCCTCATCTCTAGATGGATCCAGCGGCATCTACCCTGCAGCATCTTTGAGAAGAATGAAGGAGGCAGGACATGCAAAGCCTGTCTCGTGAGGACTAGAACACAGGAGAAACGTGTCCCACATTCACACTTGTGCCTTCCTCCCCTACCCTGTTAGGAGTCTGAGGCCCTGCGCAAGGTGGAGCACAGACTCTTCCACAGACAGACCTCTGGCCACTAGCTGCTCCTCCTCTTCCCCTCTCCCACAGTACCCGTGACCATGAGGTTCTATCCTCAGCTTCTCTGAGAAGCCTTGACCTAAAGAGAATATAATGGAGTCATTAGTAATGCTCAGCTCTCACCCACCCTCAGCTTGCTCCCCCGCCATCACACACAGAGACAAACATTCATGTCCTTCCAGGTCATGCCACTTGGTGACCTGCTTTGAATCATGTGAACTTTATTTGGGAGAGCAAGTAAGAGGCATATGAAGGATATTCCTTCTTTCTAGAGCTCGAGAAAAGAGCTGACCTACCCCCCACCCCCCGCAACATGACTACCATTTTTTTTTCTTGTGGAGTCCTGGGATATTTCAGTCTTACCATCATTATTATTAACTGATCAAATCCACACTTGGTGTCATTCTACGCAGCAGAGCCACCAACCTGGTCACTTGAGACTATATCAGAGCAGTTCTGGCCTCTAGACACCTTAGGAATCTGGGTTTTCCTCCTCTTTCCCTGCAAGGGAATCCCTGAAAACTACCTACTTACCTCCACCCTACCAATCAAGCCCATTGCTTTATCCAAAGATAATCTATAGGCCAGGTGTAAGTCTAAGTTCTGGGCCCGTAACAGTAGGAAATATGGATAGTCTTTTCCTCCATGTGGCTCATGGTCTAGCCTACCTCAGAGCTTACTTTGGCCCCTAGGGTGGGCAGTGGGGTAAGGATGTGGGTAGCAACCTCAGGCAGAGATGATTGAGTATTCTAAATCTATTCTTTATCCTGTAATTCTTAACTCATTTGGGAGAGTCACGGGCCTCTTAGAGCATCTAAAGAAAATTATATGTTTGCTTCACTGAAACGTGAAAATGTACAACCACCCCTACACACACATGCGTGCACACACACCATTTTGCAAATAATTTCTGGGTATCAAAGATCCACTGAAGCCCTCTTGTGGATCTTAGGTTGGAACCCACTTCTTTCCACCAGTCCTGTCCAATCCAGGCAAACCTGTATTCCTCTCCAACCAGTCTCACTTTCCTGGGCACCATAGAATCAGCAACTTAACAAGTTTAGAGATGGGTGAATAATAGCTCAATTTTACACCCAGCCCTGTGGATGCTGACAGGAGAAAAGGAAAATGAAAGGTGCTAAATCAGGCAGCAAAAAGGGAAAGAGTGCCTCTTTACACATGCCAGACATGGGAGGTGTGTGAAAGCAAATGGTATTGGAAATAGCTATTATTTCTACCTCACATCAAAAAAAAATTTTAAGTGTTTAAATAACAAATTGAAAATTCTCAACAAATTGAGATTTTTAATTGTGTATTCTGGCTTTTAGACTGTAATGAGCAGCTTCCTTTCGAGAGGCCCCAGTTCCAAGCTGAGCCCAAAGACTCTAGTTTCTGAGCTGGTGCATATACCCAAAATCATAATGAAAGCACATGCATGGAAGAGAACATTTGTGTCATAGGGTACAATAGGGGCTCAAGGTTTGGCTCTTCTGTGCTTCAGAAATAATGGTGCCTTTAGAAAAAATGATGTTCAGGAAAAAATGCCTGCTAACTCTACCCAACTTTGAATCACAGCATCAACTTCTTAAGAGAACTCTTCTGCACTAGTTTGTGAGTAATCAAACACACACTCTTTGTTAAAAGCAGAGTCTGAACATCAACTGTTCAGCAGCTTCCCACTTCCTGCTTCCTAGCACCTTAGCACCCTAGGTTGTAACTCAACATCAGAGTGTGCTAGCTGCTGGCCACGGTGCTGAAACAAGGACCTGTCCAGGGCTGCAACTCAGTCTGGCCTGCTTTCTCATTTCTGAACGCTGTCTCGAGCACAGAATTACATCAACCTGCACAAAATGCCTTATTTCTTAAAAGTATATGTTTCTCAGAGTTTTTACTTGAACTCCTGATTTACTCATCCTCTTGCAACTCTCCAGCTCCCTTTCCAGCCACTGTCCAACGAGAATCTCATGCTCCAGCCACACTGCCTGACTTGTGATTGCTCCCACACATTAAGTGTCTCCATAGTTCTTGGCCTCCATGCATGCCATTTCTTAAAATATCTCACATTCACACACACACACACACACACACACACACACACACACACACACACACACCACCCCCTCACGTGTCATAACACCTATTGATGACTAACTCTTTGAGACCCAGCTTACAAGTCACCTCCTTCAGGAAGCCTTCCTTGATTACCCACGAGTTGAGTTTCCTTTACCTGGAAAATTCTTACCCCCTACTACTTCAAATGAAATTAATCAGCCCCAACTCTGCATCCCCCCCAGTGTGTTGTGCTTCTATCATTGTGTTTCACTCCCAATTGTGATTTTCCTTTTCCACAACTGCCTTCTGTACTAGAGTCTGATTCTCTTGAAGGCATGAACCCTGTTGATATAGCTCCCTGTCCCCAGTACAAGGGCAGAGTCTGCCACATAGCAAGTACTTAACTACTTGAGACAAGTGTGAGATGACTGCATCTCCCCCTAGGATTACAGGAACTGAATCTCGGGTGTACTTCCGCCAGTATTATATGTTATTTGCAACAAGGGTAGAAAAGAAAAAAAGAACAATGAAGGAATTCCGTCAAAGCATAAAAAAGATGAAGTATTTGAGGGCAGAAGGGAGAAATGAGAAAATTAATTTTCTTACTTAAAGTTTGTCTTGAAAACGAGGCTGAGTTCTTAGATAAGGCAGAAAATGAAAGGCACTTGAGGAGGAAAAAAATCTGAGGCGCTTACAAGTTACAGGGAAAGACTTCTCCTGTCTTCTGACTCCCAGGGTGAGGAACTTTCGCTTAATGCACTTGACCTCTTCACAAGCCTTGAGGTGGAGTAAACAACCAGGTCGGTGGCAGTGGAAACCTGTTCCACTGTTTCTTGATCAGGTAGAGAAAATGCACCAAATTCCTTGGGAAACTGACTCCTTTTCTCCTTCCTTCTCTACCTACACCAGTGGGAGATGGTGACCTCGTTTGCAGACTTGAGCTTTTTCTCTCAGTTGGGTGGTCCGAAAGTGTAGACTGACTCTACTAATCTATGATCCTCTAACCTGGCCATGTTAAGTGATATTTTAACGCTCCTCATGATAATCCTGTCACTTCTCTTTTAGTTTGGAACTCAGCTGAAGGAGAGGGATAATATTTACCAGAAATCCTCTCAAAAACTCCAACAGGTGCCTGTTAGTTCAGCCATTAATTCCATGAACATTTATCCAGCACCTCTGTGCCAAGAACAGTGTTATGCCGAGGACCGAGAATACAAGAAGATGTGACATGTTTCTTGCCTTCAAGGAATTCACAAGCCAGTGAGAGAGATATAATGTAAGGTAAATTACTGAAATACCACATGAAAGTATTATAATTTGGGATGAGCAAAGTGCTATAAAAACAAAGTCGAGACGGATTGATTCTGCCTGGAGCAGTAGGGGATGGCTTTGATTGAGAGGGACACATTTGTGTAGATCTTGAAGAATAACTAGGGGCCTCCCATCAAATAAAGGGGTGGAAACTATTCCAAAAAGTGTAAAAGTTTAGAAGATTGAAAGTGCACAGCATTTTGAAGGCATAACCAATATTCTGTGCAACTTCCTGGAATGCAAGGAAAGGGGGAAATGGTTAGAGATAAACATGCAGAGGATGTTGATACCAGGTAAAGGGAGTATTAAATGCCAGGGTATGGGATCTGGAATTTACCCTGCCACCTGCATGCAATGGCCAGGACAGCTCTGCAATTTATAAATGCCACTTCCTCAGGGTCTGACCCATTACCCCAGCAATTAACTGCTTGAAGTTTCTCTGGCCTTCCCCTGTCTTGTGAAAAAAAAAGAAAAAAGAAAGTTCAGAAGACACTGGAGAACTTGTACAATTATCCTTTTAACAGTGGTTTTCTCAGAAGTGTTCTCTTGGCTGTGGCATGATTCATCTTCCTGCAACCATAATCTAGCATTTCATTAGAGCAAAGATGGAGTAACAAGGGCCATGGACACTTCCTGGACCACAGAAACATGCTTGAGATGCTGACTACACCCCGTCAGATTTGGGAAATGCAGCATAGAAGTGATGAAGATAGCCTAAGTGGCTAGAGAACATTGTCTCCAAGAGTTATCAACTTCTGAAACTAAATTTAAAGTGGTTTCACCTCAGATGGCAAAGATATATTGTCTGTGTGGTGGGGACACCCAACCCCGGCCCCCGCTCTTGATGCTGGTCTCAAAGCAAAGAGGAAAAAAAAGAGATGAAATTAAGTATTGCCCCAGGCATCTGCCCCAACCATAGTGCTCAAGTGCACAGTCCCCAGCACCTACTGCCAATCCTCAGCGTGAAAGGTCAGCTCCAGATGAAAGCAAACTCCGTCACTTGACACGTTCAGTGAACGAGGGCTGCTTGAGCTTGGCTAAGCCCACCCCTGTCCATTGGTCAGGTTTGGTGGGAAGCTCTCTCCACTTGGGGCACCACAGCCCAAGACTGACACCAGCAGACTGAGCCACAGCACGTCATGGGCTCTGGCCAGAGGAAGTGCCCAGTGGAAGAAAGTCCGCTGGCCCCCGGGTTAACTGGACCCCAGGTGCATTTCCTCCAATGGGTGCAAAAAGACTTAGAGAATGAATCACAGCAGATTTGCTTGGGACCCTGAGTCAGGAGTCGTTGTTAAATGCCGAGGAAAGCCGTTGTTTGTTGAATTTTGTTATCTACTTTTCATTCCAAGAGACAGAAACTGGGTGTGCCCAGTAGGAAGATATTTTTAAATATTCAGATTGAACAGTGGCATTTGAATGAAAACTTTCCCTTGGAGACTATACCATTTCCATTTTGTGCCAAAAGATACACTTGATTTTTTTTCTTAGCTATTTTTATTCTTTAACTTACTATTTTATTTGGACACCCAAAATGTATGTGAGCCAGTCCTTTGGGCGACGAGGAAACCACTGCATGCACTTGCAGACCCCAGGCCTGAGGGTCGTCCTCATCACCATAGTCACCATCATCCTGCAGTCAACACCACCGTCAGGACACGTCACCTCCTGAGGACCTCCTCCAGGCCAGGCACTGTGATGGGCGCTTTATACACACATTACCTCCCATTCCCACAACATCCCTAAGAGGTAGGTGTTGGCCTTTCCACTTTTCAGATAAGCATTATGAGTCTTGGGATGTTAACTCATTTGCCCAGGGTTACACGGCGCGTAGGTGGTGACACTGGATTTGAAACGCTGCCCTTCCGAATGATGTGTCCTGAAGGAGACGCTGGCCTGCTCCACAGGGACCATGCTTCTCTGGGGCGCACTACCATTCCTCCCCACCCCACCTCCTGACTTCTTGTCATCACACCTTTCTCGTTCATCTGGGGATCCACCACTCTCTTGGTCTCAGTCCCCGCGGTCGCCTCAGCTACAAGTTGCGCGACTGGGACGTGGCCAATGGGAGCTCAGAAGACTCCATGAGACTTTAGCTGAGGCTTCTGGAAGGAAAAAAAAAATGTCCCTTTGCCCCAAGATTTCAATATGTGAGGAAATAAAGTCTGATTCCGCTACCCTAACCTTGGTATCGATAAAGCCTAAGGCTGAAAACAGCTCAGGAGAAGGCAGAGCTGAGCGCTGGAAAGGAACCAAGCCCTGCCTGGTTGCAATTGTACCTCTGAAGCCGTGTTCACCCTGGGGTTGTGCAGTTACAGGAGCCAATGGACCCCTCCTCTTCTCTTCTCTTTGGATTTACAAAATTCAGGTTAACGTTTTTGCCACGTACAACAAAAATGTCCTGCTGATCCAGTCTCCCTCTCCAACTTCAAGTTCTGCTTTCATGACCTGTATCAGTTTCTTATAGCTGCTGTAACAAATTACCACAAACTTAGTGGCTTAAAACAACACAATATATTCTCTTACAGTTCCAGAAGTCAGAAGTCCAAAAACCAAGTGGTCATCAGGGCTGTGTTTCTCCTGGAGGCTTTAAGGGAGAATCTGTTTTCTTTCCTTTTCTGGCTTCTAGAGGGCTCCTGCATTCTTTGGCTCGTGGCCCCTTCCTCCATCTTCAAAGCCAGCAGCCTAGCATCTTCCAATTTCTCTGTCTTTCTCTCTCCCCTGCCTCCACTGTCACATATGCTTACTCTGGCCCTTCAGCCTCCCTCTTACAAGGACCCTTGTGACTCCCTTGAGCCCATCGGGATAATCCAGGGACATCTCCTCCTATTAAAATACTTAATTTATCACACACACGCACAAAAATAAAAACCGGGGGGTGGGGGGGAAGAAGACATAACAACTACAATTCCTTGAAGTTGATATGACAAGCAAACAGAAAGGACATTGTTGGGTGGGAGGGGGGAGAGGGAGGAGGGAGAGAGGTTTCGGTAATGGGCCACAATAATCAATCACATTGTATATCGACAAAATTTTTTAAAAAAAGTAAAACATGGGCTTTAGTTAATAATTTTTTTAAAATCCTTAATTTATTCCTATCTGCCAAGTCCCTTTTGCCATGTAAGGTAACATATTCACAGGTTTCGGGGCATTAGGACTTGGACATCTAGGGGTGGGGGCATTATTCTGCCTTGCAGGTGTGCCAATCCAGGTTCCCCCAAAGGTGTTACTACAGGGTCTCCCAGGCCTACAGCTGTTCCTCAGGCCTTGACTTCCAGCTCTGTGGTAACTCACAGTACCCAAGTGGAGATTCTTTTTCACTGGACCTCACCTTTGTCTGCACAGATGCTCCTAGAAGATGCCACAGTTGTTGAGGTCATGTGGCCCTGTCTGTGTGACCTTAAGCAGTTCAAAGCCCCTCTCTGAGCCTCAGTCTGTCTTCTGTGCAAGGAGAGACAAGGATTTTGGTGGTCCCAAGGACACGTCCAGTTCTGACTTCCTACCTCCTAAGCGCATTTAACCCATAGGCAGACAAAGGACAGCCCAGCCTGCCCCTCATCTGCTCACGGTGAGAACAGCAGTTTCCAGAGAGAAGCCATTTGCTCAGGACCCAGCAGCAGGAGCAATAAAGAAATCCCTCAGCTTACATATTCTAATTAAATCAGCACAAATTTAATTTGGATGTAATTTTTAAAACATGACCCATAAAAATATCCACAAGCACTGCTCTGTTGGGCCTCCTGGAGGAAAGACAGCCTTGGAGGCCAGCAAAAGGCCTGTATTGTGCTTTAATCAATAAATATCTGCCAGGAGACAGTAGGCGGGAATAGTAGACTCAGGAAGACACTTCCATGAAAGGCCACCAGGACAAGATGAAGTCAAGAAAACTCTGTGCCTCCTCCTGAACATCTCAAGGCAAATGAGGGGAGGAGACTGCAGTACAAGGTCAACCTGAAGTGGTCAGGGATGACGATTTAAGGAGAGTGGAAGGTCAACAGCCCAGTCGGCAGGGTCAAGCCAGAGCCCTGAGTCTGAGGCCTGTTCAGCCTCACTAGCCGGGGTCTTGGCAAGTCTTTAATCCACTTAAGCCTCAGTTTTCTTGTCTCTGAAATGGAAATTTTGGTATCTACCCCGTGCACCTCACAGAGTGGTTTTGGAGACAATGCTGGGATAAAAGCCCCTTGGAAATGGTAAAGCCCACTTCAAAGGCTTGACGGCAACAGGCCACCTTAGCTCTTATCAGTGGGTCTTGTTTGGAAGGGAGCATCACAGTTTCTACCCAGCATTTATCCCAGAAGCAATATGATGTGGGGGTTCATCTGAGCCTCCCTCAGATGAGACTGCCTGGATTAAAGCCTGGCTGTGCCACTTACCAGTGGAGGGCACTGGACAAGTCACTTCACTTCCCTTTACCTCGGTTTTCTCATCTGTAAAATGGAGGTGGTAGAAGGGACACAGACCTCCTAGGGCTGCTGGGAGGATTTCGTATGTGTGTAAAAAATTAACGTGTGTAAGATGCTGAGCCTGGTGAAAAGCAGGGGTCTGCCGTCGCTGTCATCGTGCCTGCCGGCCAGTTCCACTCCTCCTCCCCACTGGCACTGCCCCAGCAAGGGCCACTCTTGCCTACAGGTGCCCGTCTGGATAAGCGGGACCTTCCTACTCCTGCCTCCAGCCTCTTCCCTCCATCCCATGCTCCATGCGGGCGGCTTCCAAGGCTGCTGCTGCTTCCCTGGCCCTTTCAGCAGGGAGTCCATGGTGCCAGGCAGGGCGCTCCCAGCCTGTGCGTGATCAGGCCCAAACCCACACCTCCAACTCCATGTCCTTTTCTCCTGCTCCACCCTCCAGCTGCTCCAAGCCAGCTTTCTGCTCCTGTCACACCTCCAGGCCTTATACCTGCACTGGGCCCATGGCTAAGAGTGTCTCCTACCTCCGACCTCCTCTGCCCTGGAAAATCCTGGGGGAGACTTCAAACTTGATTCTTCCGTCTGCCACCTTGCACCCTTTGTGAGCGAGTCTCAGCCTCATTTGCCTGTTACATTCCACCCTCTCCTGTTCACATGCTACATTCCAGCAACACCCACTGCTCAAAGGCTCCCTGGGTTTGGGGCGATGAGTAACAGCTGCTGTGAGTGGAGTTTCCCAGAGAGAGAATCCCAAGGGGTGTGGGACCCTCAGCCCACTACTCTCTAGCCTAGAGGTCCGGCAAGGGCAAGTTGAGACTGAAAGACTGAATCACCCTCTTCCTCTGGATGATTTTTTTCTAGCTTACTTTTATGGGTATGCTTCCATTTTTAATTTTCTTGAGACACTTTAGAGATACAAGAAAAACATACAAACAACACTTATATTACACCTATTTATTCACCACCCAGAACTGACAATTTGTTGATGTTACTTGCTTTGTCTTCTTTTTTGTAAATTTATAAAATTTGAACATATATGGCTATAACGCCATATATGTAATATATATATAATGTGTGTGTGATATACATGTAATGTATATGGTGTTACATCTAGATTCAGTCTCTTTCTTCCTCATTCCCATTTCCATTTCCTCTCCTCCTGCCGAAGCAACCACTATCATGAACTGTATGTGCACCTTTCTGGTTCAGTTTTTAAGCTTTTGCATAGACATAGGAACCCAAGATAACATGTAGCATTGTTGTGTGTGTGTGTTGGTTTGCATTAGGAGTAGAATGTTCCACATAACATTCTCCACTGCTTCCCACAACTCACTTTTCTCATTCAACATGATTGTCTTGAGATTTACCCATATTGCTGCATGAGTCTAATACATTTCTTTGAACTGCTTTTGATCTCATTATATGAATAGACTACATGTTACTCACCCCTCTCACAGCCTGAAATGTAAGCTGCATCCCATCGTTTGTCATTACAATTGATGCTGCAGTAAACATCCCTGTGCACGTGTGAAGGTTTCTCTAAGGGAGACACCTAGATGTGGAATTGCTCAATCTTGGGTTTGGTTGCATTTCAATGCTACTGGCTATTGCCAAATTGCTCTGCAAAGGGGCTCTGCCTGCTCTCACCACCACCAGCAATGTCTGATTGCTGTGTCCATTTCCAGGAGACCCCAATCTACAGGTGAGGAATCTGAGGCCCAGACCAGGGAATGAAATTTCCCAAGGCCCTGCAGCCAGTCTATGGTGGAGCCCAGATTAGGATTTGGGCTCTGGACACATACTCCAGGTCTCTGGTCATCACACTAAGGAACAAACACCCAAGAGTCCCCTCCTTTTGATCAGATACTAACTCTAATGACAAATCTCCCCTTGACCTCTGTCTGACCAATCTTTGTCCAACCTTGGGAAACACTTTTATTGGTTTCTTTTTTGCTAGAAATGAAAAAAATAATCTTCATAATAAAAGTTACTGGCTAATAACAAGTATCCTGTACCATGGAAATGTTGCATACATTTTCAACAATGAAAAGCAAAACATGTTTTCTTTTACTAAGGAGATTTCTGTTCTACTGCACTTAACATCCCTGGGGAGGAAATCTGATGTACCTTGACTCTATTTTATGGCCATTCTGAAGAACCAAGATGTTGTAACAGAGGCATAAAGAAACTCTAGGGATAAAAACTAGACAGAGATGGAGATAGTGATATTCAAATAAATGTTATTATTTGAAAATGGATTTTGTGGCAACAGCTACAGCAGTCATCACTGTGAGTGTGAAGGTCACACATTCAGACAATGAGAACACACCAGTCCTGGTGCCAGAAGATTTAGCTTGCAAAAGCCTGGTACTCTCTGGATTACTCTCAAGGTTGCCTTATCTAATAACATCTCTGTCCACTCAAGGCAGGGTCAATGCAGTAACCCAGGATGGGACTGACAAGGCTGACCACAAAGATGGGCTAATGAGGGTGTGGGGAGGGAGGTTCAACCCATCAGGCCACACTCAGAACACGGCCACCAGACGAGCCTATGGGTGGTGCCAGGGAGGTTCTAGCAGATGTTCTGGCAGAGAAAGGTAGAGAAAGACCCTCATCTGGTGGGACAGACAATGAGCAGGAGATAAGGTGAGATCCTAACTTCTCTCCGTCTACAGTAGTCCCCCCTTGTCCACAGGACACACGTTCCAAGACCCCCAGTGAATGCCTGAAACCACAGACAATACCAAACCCTGTACAGTATATACGATGTTTTTGATCTGATAACCAAGGTGGCTACTAAGTGACTAAGCTGGGCAGCATTTACAGCATGAATACACTGGACTAAGGGATGACTCACTTCCCAGGCAGGATGACTGGAGATTTCATCATGCTACTCAGAAGGGTGTGCAATTTAAAACATGGGAATTATCCATTTCCGGAATTTTCCATGTAATATTTCAGATAGCCTTTTCAGATAACTGAAACCACAGAAAGGGAAACTGTGGATAAAGGTGTGCCTACTATACTAGACTTTAAACTCCTTGAAGTCAACACCTTTATTATCCTAATATTTCCAATGCTTAAAAGTGCCTAGCATGGAGTAGGTACTCAACAAATGCTAGCTGAATGAATGAATGAATGAATCCTGTGCGCACCATCCTAAGCCAAGCTAGAGACCCCCAGAGCTAAGCCTGTGCGGGCTGGAGCAGGCTCCCTGGCAGTAAGTAGAACACCCCGTCCAGCCCAGCCTTCCAAGAACCATCTCCCACCAGATGTCCCTCTATGAAGCCTCTTCTAGATTACTCACCCCTTTTTTGACATCCAGCTGCCCTCAGAGTGAGCACCACACAATCAGGCAACTATTTCTGGAGTTCTCTTGACAACTCCCCTCAGTCCAGCCCCATAGCCCATCGGTCACTAAGCCATCTCCATTCCACCTTCCAATTCCCCCTCCCCTGCCTCAGGCCAAACCGCATCCCTGCCTCCAGACCTATCACCTTGTATCAGGCAGTTTCCACTTGGTTATGCTGCTATAACAAACAACCCTCACTTTTGGAATCTTGTAACAGCAACATATGTTCACCACTCATGTTACTGTTGCCTGTGCCAGTGACAGCAGCTGTGGCTCTCTTCCACTTGCAAGATCCAGGATCCACCTGGAGGAACAGTCAATCTGAGACATGCCATTTTCGTGGCAGAGGGAAAGGACAAGAGAGTGGCAGAAAATCTCAATGCCTCTGTGGTGGTTTTAAAATATGTCCACAAATTTTTTGAAACTCCTTTCTTCAAGAGGTAGAGCTTAATTCTCTTCCCCTTGAGAATAAGTTGGATTTAGTGACTTCTAGCTAATAGACTATGGCAGAAGTGCTCGTGTGTGATTTCACACGAAGGCTTGCAGCTCTGCCTCTTTCTTGGATAACTGCTCTGGGGCAAGCCAGCTGCCATGTACCAAAGACATCCCAGCATCTCTATGGAGAAGTCTTTGAGGTGAGAAACTGAGGTTCCTGCCAACAGCCATCTCTACCTGCCAGATGTGTGAGTGAGTCACCTTGGAAGCAGACCTCCCAATCCCAGTCAAGTCCTCAGCTGACTGCAGTCCCAGCTGATATATTGGCTGTAACCTCAAGGGAAGTTCTGAGCCAGAACCAACCAGCCAAGCTCCTCCCAGAAACTGTGTTTGGGGTAATATGTTACACAGCAGTAGATAACTAATACGGCCTTTTAAAGCTTCTGCTGAGAATTGGCTTACATCACTTCTACTCATTTCATTAGCCAAAGCAGGTCACAAGATCAGCCTGGCATCAAATCTCCCTGGAAGCATTGCAAGTCACAGGGCATTGGGTGAGGACATATAACCCTCTTAGGGAAGGGTGGGTTGAATAACATGGTAGTACAATCTACCATACCCGACCCCAGCCCATCCTGCTCTTTGGCCCACAGAGAGATCACCCTACAAGACAAAGCTGACAGTCCCAGCTTCTCTGCTTGAAAGTATGCAGTGGTTCGCAGATGCCTCAGCACAAAGTGTCACCTCTTCCTTCAATCCTTCCACCTCTCTATCTGCACATGCCTCTATGCCATGCTCTGATGTGTCTGTTCACATGTGTTCCTTGAGGGCAGGGGCCATGACTGATTCATCTCTCTCTCCCGATTGTTCAGCACAGTGCCAGATACTTTCAGTTGGTAATGGATGAGTGGGTGGACGGATGGGTGGATGGGTGAGCAAAGGAGAAAATGGGAAGATAAATGAAAGGAAGAGCTTTTGGAGTTCTGCAGCAATTGCAGATGTGAGCCTTCTTTCTCTGACTATATCAGGAACTTCTCTGAACACAGGTCTGGTAATCAGGAGGTCTGTGATGAAGTCCTGGTCTTGCCTTTTAATGTTTGTGTGGCATTGGGAAGACCAAATTTCTAATCACTAAAGGAAATTAGTAATGTCTATGAGAAACAAAGTCAAAATGAATGAAAACCTGATGCTGTGCTTTGCAGACTGGCAATGTACGGCCCAAGGAGATGTGCCCCCTCCTGCCTCCTCCCATGTGCTGTAGATAAGCATAGAGCCAGGCCATCAGTGTCCTATGTCCCTGAGAACTTTGAGTGAACCACAGGCTGCCCTTAGGGCCTGGCCAGAAACCTACAAGACTGGGGCCAGTACAGTGGAGAAGAGACAGATGCCTGGAGCTGGTGGCCCCCAGAAGAGTCACTTAGGGCTCTTTCTTTCTTCATAACAGTCACAGTAGTGATAGTGGCCACCACCACCCTACAAAGGCCACCAGGCACTATTGAACACATAGCTCTGGGTTATGATCAGCACAGGGGCTGCCCACCCTGCCCATGGGGGTCAACTCCCAGCAGCCATGTGTCTTTGACATGACTCTATCCCCTGGCCAGAGCCCATTGGTCCCAACATGAACACCTGACCCAAGGTGAGCTTCAAATGTTGAACAGAGACACAAAGATAAGTGTTGAACCTCGGAGTTCAGGGACTAGCACTCAAAGGCTCAAGTGATGAGCGTTTTGGAGCCAAGCTACATTAAGGATGGGTGCTCTAGAGGGTCCCACAAACCACTGCCAATTGTAATGACTTTTCTTGTTGATCGAGCTCACCAGAGATGGTTTTTGTCATTTGCAGCTGAAGGATCTTTGAAGCTTCACAACAAACATGCCAGAAAGGTTTTATTATATCCATTTCATGGATAAAGAAACTGAGAAGCTGAGAGATGAATTGACTGGCTCAAATCTTTCGGCTAGGAAGGAGAGGAATAATAATGCCTCACCAGTCCCATGATCTCACGTGGTCCTCAAAATAGCCCTGCTGGTCTGGCAAGACAAGAATGTTCATGCCCAATTTGCAAATGAGAAAACCAAGGCTCCAAAAAGAGAAGTGACTTTCTCAGGGCCACACAGTGAACAAGAGACCAAGCAGGACTCAAACCAAAGTTCTCAGACTCTCATCCAAGGGTTCAATGCCCCTGCCTCTGCCCCTTACTCCCAGGGTTCCTGTCAGAAGCTTCCCTAAAGTGCTGAAATTGTCCCTGAATCTATCTAATGACCCAAACAGAAGTTATTTGGCCTCACAGCCACTTCCTGAGCAAGCAAAGGAGCAGCTGCAGGCTCCAGCCCAGGAGAAGACAGCGTCTTCCTTCACAGTGGAGGCTCTGGTCCAGCAAACATCCAGCCTCACTTCTTAATACCTCGCAGCTTTGTTGCTGCAGAGCATTTGAGCAACCTCAGCTGCAGCCATTAGGTATGGGGACTGGGAAGCTGGGTGCACACTGGGTGATTTGGGTGTCTCAGTTTCAGCAGCAGCCCCTGTTTCAGTTACCTATTGCTACGTAACAAACGGTCCAGAACTTAGTGGCTTAAAACCACAATGACACTTTTTCTCATGATTCTTGGAGTTGACTGGGCAGACCTGCTCTGCACCGGTCACCTGGGATCACTTACTGTGTTCAGGTGGTCATGGGCACAAGGTCTGAGAAGGCCTCTCACATGTTCAGGCTGACCGTTGGCTGGAACAGTTTGGTTCTCTTCCTTCGTGGCTCCTCTGCCCATGTGGCATCTCCTCCTCCAGGGCCCTTTCTCCAGTAGCACAACCTGGACTTACAGCTTGGAGACAGGGTTCCAGGAGGGGAAACAGCGTCTTAAGGCCCAGGTCCAGAATTGGCTTGGTGTCACTTCCACCACATTCTGTTGCTCAGAGCAGGTCATAAGGCCAACTCAGACACAAGGGGAGAAGAAATGCCACCATCATTTGGTGGGAAGAGTGGCATGTGCTACAGGGAGGGGAGGAAGTGTTGGAGTAAACAGCACCGAAGCATGTTGAGGCCCAAAACCACATGGGCTCTGAAAGATTTTAAAAGGACAGTTTTTTTCTGGGTGCGCATTTCTCTGAGTTCCCTCTTTCCCATGGTTATTGGATATTTTAAACCTTGGTTATGAGGTAAGATGACATTATTTACATGAATGTAAAGTTGTTTTCCAGCCAGCTGGATTTGCAAGCTTGCCAGGAGGCACATACTATCCAGATCCTGAGAAACCAAGAAACACATCAATAAAGCTTTGCCGATTCCACCCTCCAGCAGGACCCTGAGATAACAGCAGGATAGGAGCAGAAACCAGGTGGAGTCTTGGCGAGACCTTGCACCTGGCTCCTTGCACGGAGCCTCGGCAGCTCATGTCCCCTTCCCTCCTGCTTTTCTCTCCCCACGTTCTGTTCCCTCAGCCCCTTCTTTAAAAACCCCTCAGTAAATCTGAGTCTTGGAGATGGCTCTAGCCTGCCCACTCTCCTTCAGGTTTACTGGAGAGATGGGTTAGCCTAACAGCACTCTTCAGGTCAACATTATTCCTGAATAAAAGCTGACTTCCATCTTCACCAATATTTGACTTTTAAGGAGTTTGCTTTTGAAAAGGGGCAGGCAGCCAGACCTGTGCCCAGTAACAAATGTGGGGGAGCCTCGACCAGGAGCTGAGTGCCCCTCTATATCAGAACAATTGGCCATTTCTGGAAACCATCTCCTACAGTCACAAAGCTGAGAACAGGGGATTCAGTGTCCACACACCCTTTTGAGCCATGTTGCATCATCTCTAAAGGACCTGCCATGGGGAAAACAACAACAAAACAACCCCACCTGGCAACCCCTTCATGCATCACCCCCTTGAAAATATGCAAAGGAAGGCTTGAAAGTTAATGAGGAGAGGATGGAGAATGAGCTGTCTTTGGGAGGGGGCTTCTGGAGTTCTGAGCCGTCCTCTGTCCTCTCGTGGGGACAGGGGCTGCTTCCCCTCACCTTAAGCCAAAAGAAGGGCATCAAGCCAAGCTTGGCCTGAGGCATCTGAACCTCAGGATTCAGGGACTGGCACTCAAAGGCTCAAGTGATGACTAAAGTGATGACTGAGCAAGACGAGGTGGCTGCAGGAGTGTCACTTCCATGAGAGCTGGTGGAGCATGGTCGCCCCTCCAGGAAGAAGTCATGCTGAAAGGGCCTCCACCGAGACACCCACCATGACCTGTGGGGGGGTGGACAATGGGAAGCCAGAGGCTGAGGAGACCTGATAAGCAGGAACCACCCATGCCAGGGAACCACCATCAGAGGCCCCCAAGAAACCCTCCAAAGTGCCCCATGAGAGAAGGGATCTGCGTTTGGAATGCACCACCTCAAGAGGGCACCAACCTCGGGCGGTAACTCCACCGGTCACACAGGCCTTGACCCCTTGCCTCTCCACCTTCCTCAGCTCCAGCCCAGGGAAGCCAGCACAGGAGAGGCAGAGGAGGAGATACAGAGGAGCCAAGGTGAAAAACATGGAGAAGCCCCACCATGACACCTGTCCCCGCAGCAAGTGTCCCAGCCTGAGGGAGCCCAAGCTAGGAGGTGGCTGGAAAGAGGAAGTTGTTTTGAATTGTATGTGAGACTAAAGCCTCGGTCACACAGAAGACGGGACTCTTTCATGACTGGGTTGGGGAAAGGGAGGATGAGCTATTTATTAATCCCTAGGAGTGAGCAGAAAAGGTAAGGATCTGCGGAAGATTTCATCTGGGAGCAGGAAAAAATTATTCAAGAGAATGAATTAATGGGGCAGAATTAAATATTAAATTACTTTCTGCTTGCAGCCTAACAACTCCAGCTCATTCTATAAAGTGGTTACATATGTTATCAGTTTAGTACCATAGTAAGGAGCATGGACTCTGGAGCCAGGCTGCCCAAGCTAACTATCTAGGATGTACCCAACTCTGCTACTTTCTAGCTGTGTGAATTTAGCAAGTTATATAACCTCTCTGTGTCTCATCCATGAAAATGGGACTAGTAACAAGATCATGGAGTTATTATAACAGGTTAAAATTGTAAAGGATTAAGAGCTTATAGGAGAGGGTGTCTCATGGTAAGTACCAGATACTATTATAATTTACTCCCCCTCCCCCACTAACCCATAAGACTTGACTATCCCCACTTTTCTAAGCCTCAGAGATATTTAAGTAAGTTGCTCGGGGTCACACAGCTAGTATATGGTGGCAATGGAATTTGAACCCTGGTCAATTCAACTGCAGATCCCATGTTCTTTATAATCAAGCTGTGCTGCCTCCCTTGTGATCTTGGAAAAGACCCCGTCTCTCTGAGATTCAGTATTCCCATCTGTAAAGTGGGGATAAGAATAATTCGTACTTCGTAGGGTTTATATGAGAATAAATGAGCTAATACATGGAAAGCACTTACAACAACCCTAAATAAATAGCATTTACAGCCATTGTCTCAAGGTTAAAATTCCAGCTCTACTACCACTTGCTAGCTGTGGGACCTTGGGCAAGTTACTTAACTTCTCTGTGCTTCAGTTCCTCACTTCTAAAATGGGGATAAAGATGTGTTTACCAAACATGGTTGACATGAAGATTAAATGTGGAATTTATGTAAAGCTCCAAGACCAGTGCCCAGCCCATGGTAAGTATGGTAAAAGATCTCAGAAGTGCCTGAGCTGAGATTCAAGGTCAGATCTGTCAAATTTCAGGATCTACGTACCTTCTCCTGCATCCCAAGGAATAGATTTGCAAAAGCCAGATAACATGACCAAGACACACCCCACAAGTCTGTCAAAGGAGCCCAGAAACACATGGTCAAGTGCAATGTTGCATACCCACTAATCATTAACGGGCTTGGGAAGGGCCTTCTGCATCCCAAACTGCAGGAGCCAGGGCTGCCTGCTGGCTGAGGGCTCCATGGTTGGTTTCCTGGCATGGGCCCAGAAAACCTGGAGGGGAGAATGAAAGATCAGTTCCTGCCCCTGCGCAGACTAATAAAGGGTTTTATAGGGTTTGAATTAGGGGAAGGGGTTGGATAGCTATTTTGAGCATTTAGCACTTTGTAACAGCTTTGCGATTTTCCTGTTCTGCCCAAGATTCTGTTTTGCACAGAAAACAGTTTTTTTCAGAAAGCACTTTGCTTAAGAGAAAGGGAGGGGGCAAGGGGAGGACATGGTTAACATGGCTGTGCTTATGCTAAGCTAATTGTGAAGGCTAACAGGGGTCTCACGTGGCAGAAAATTGCAGAGCAAAGACAGAGAGAGACTCTCCTATACTCTCCTTTTGAAACCCTCAGAACCACACCCATGACCACCATCAAACCATCAGCTTAATCACCTCTTCAAGGCTCCACCTTTCAATTACCATAGTAGGATTTCCCACTGTCAACAGTTACAGTGGGGATTAAGTTTTGGGGGGCCATTCAACCCAAGGCACTGGGCCAGGCAGGACCGCACCACACAGTTCTGGGGGCTGAGGACCATGGCTGGGGGAGTCCAAGCTGAGGCAACACAACAGCTGACTCACACCCCTGGCCAGATTCAGCAGCCACCCTCCAATTCTGGCTGGCCCTGGCCCGGCCCACGACCCCTGAGCTGTGCCATTTCAAGTCCTGAGTCTCTCAGGAGTACACAGAGTGGAGATGGTGGGAATCCAAAAGACCCTAGGCCGGGCTGCCAGAACCAGAGTGGAGATCTCCCTCCAGCAGAGCTGGCAGGCCTGGGAAGGCTGCAGTCTGCTGTCTGCTGGCTAGAAGCTAAACTTCTCTCTGCCCTCAGTGGCTCTGTCCGTCCTGCAAGCAGATCACTCTGGTAAGACTATTGCACAGAGAATCCACCCCAGGCTTCTCAGGCAAACCTTTTCTGCTTCTCTCATTGGGAGGATTTTGCAAGCCCTCCCTCCTGCCTGGGAGAGGCTCTGAGCACAGCTGAGGCTCTGGATGAAGATGGAGCCTCCAAGCAAAGCCCCACTCCCCTGCAGTGGGGAAAGAGGAAGCTGTATCCCACCCTCTGCTATGGCTTTGAAGAAGTGAGACTGAGGGCTCCTCCCAGGGCTGGCCCTAGGGCCTCGAGTCAGAAGTTTCCCAACTCAGTCCTTCAGAGAAGCAGCCTCCACACACAGTGTAGCCTGTGGCCTGTGAACTTCTGATACAGGAGGCTCCTTCTCGTCATTCCGCAGCCAGACAGCTCACTGCCTCACAGAGCTGCCCATTCTCTCTTTACTGTCTGACTAGGGCCAACTTCATGGGCCCAAGACCAGAGCAGCTGCATGGGGCCTGCAGTCAGAAGGGCCCACACTTCATTGAATATTCTGCTGTTGCATCACCTGAGAGCTCGTTACAAATGCAGAATCTTGCATGAAAAGAGTATGGCAAAAGAAAAAAATAATAATAATAAACAAAAAAAGAAACACCAAATATTGCATATTGCAGAATGTCCTTATTTTTTGAGGCTGAATAATATTCCATTATATGTATACACCACATTTTGTTTATCCACCCATCTGTCAATGGACACTTAGATTGATGCCACATCGTGGCTATTGTGAATAATGCTACAATGAGCATGGGAGTGCTAATATCTCCCCGGCATGCTGATTTTATTTGTTTCAGATATATATCCAGAAATGGGATTGCTGGCTCATGTGGCAGTCCCCCTTTTAATTTGAGGGGAACCTCCACACTGTTTTGCACAGTGGCTACCCCACTTAGCATTTCCATTAACAGTACACAAAAGTCCCAATTTGTCAACCTCCTCACAAACATTTGTTCTGTGTGTTTTGGTTTTTGGGTTTTTTTGGTAACAGCCATTCTAACAGGTATAAGGTGATGACACAGATGAACTTTGAGAACATTATGCTAAGTGAAATAAGTCGACACACAAAGACAATACTGCATGACTCCATTCATATGAGGTATCTAAAATATCCAAGTTCATAGAATCAAAGAGTGGAATGGTGGTTGCCAGGGCGAGATGGGGAATTACTGATCAACGGGCATAAAGTTTTAGTTAAGCAAGATGAATAAGTTCTAGAGATCTGCTATACAACATTGCACCTATAGTCAAAAATGTTGGATTGCACACTTAAAAAATTGTTGAGAGGGTAGATTTCATGTTAAGTGTTCTTACCACAATAAAACAAAACTTAAAGAAAAGAAAAACGCAGAATGTCAGGGCCTACCTAAGATCTACTGAATCAGAACTTTGCATTTTAACAAGATCTCCATGATCCATGTGCTTTTTAAAATTTGAGAAGTATTGGTTTAAAGGGTGTCCAGAGTTCAGTGTCCCACCCCACACCTTGGTTAGGATGGGAACAAACCTGATAAAATCTCCTGTTCCGGGCACTGAAAACCTAATTCTGCATTTGTGTCTAAGACTGCCTGAGTGCTGCTGGCCCTATCTGCTTTATTTCAGTTCTCCCTCTTTGTTCTAAATATTGGTTTTTCTTTTCACTTTTCAAGAAAAAATAGTATAACAACATTAAGCAAAATGTTTTTTAAAAAATAGTTAACTCTAGGGCTGAGCCCGTGGCGCACTCGGTAGCGTGCTGCGCTAGCAGCGCGGCGACACTCCCGCCGCGGGTTCGGATCCTATATAGGAATGACCGGTGCACTCCCTGGCTGAGCGCCGGTCACGAAAAAAAAAAAAAAAAATAGTTAACTCTACCTCAAAGCAATTCAAAATGGATCACAGATCTAAATGTAAGAACTAAAAACTACAGGGCCGGCCCCGTGGCTAACTCAGGAGAGTGCGGCGCTGGTAGC
Organism: Cynocephalus volans; assembly: GCF_027409185.1. Taxonomy (NCBI): domain Eukaryota; kingdom Metazoa; phylum Chordata; class Mammalia; order Dermoptera; family Cynocephalidae; genus Cynocephalus; species Cynocephalus volans. The sequence continues at coordinate 34,018,406 of NC_084469.1, forward strand.
GCTGATGCCGCGGGTTAGGATCCTATATAGGGATGGCCGGTGCACTCACTGGCTGAGCGTGGTGTGGACCGCACTCAGCCAAGGGTTGCGATCCCCTTACTGGTCACAAAAAAAAAAAAAAAAGAACTAAAACTACAAACTTTCTTAGGAGAAAACATAGAAATAAACCTTCATGACCTTGGAGTTGACAAAGGATTTTTAGATATGATACCAAAAAATGAGCAAGAAAAGAAAACCATAGATAAATTAGTCCTCATCAAAATTAAAATACTTTGTGCATCAAAAGACACTATCAATGAAGGGAAAAGACAACCTACAGAATGGGAGAAAATATTTGCTAATCATATACCTGACTAGACTGTACATAAGATTATATAAGGAACTTTATCTATGACTATATAAAGAACTCCTACACTTGAACAACAGAAAAGCAAGCAACCCAATTAAAAAATGAGCAAAGAACTTGAATTGACATTTCTTCAAAACAGATATACTCATGGAAATGACCAATAGGCTCCCTAAAAGATGCTCAATATCATTCATTATTAGGGAAATGCAAATCAAAACTACAATTAGATACCACTTCACAACTACTAGGATGGCTAAGATTTTGTTTAAAAAGAGAAAAAATAACAATTGTTAGCAAGAATGTGGAGAAATTGGAACCTTTGTACTTTGAACCTTACATTGCTGGTGGGAATGTAAAATGGTGCAGCTGCTGTGGAAAACTGGTTGGCTGTTCCTCAAAAAGCTAAACATACAGTTATCATATGGCCCACCAGTTACACTCCTAGGTACATGCCCCAAAGGATTGAAAACAGGAACTCAAAACACACGTGTACATCAATGTTCATGGCAAGCGTTATCCTAAATAACAAAAGGTAGAAACGACCTGTGTCCATCAATACGACTGGATGAACAAAATGTGGTATACATACACAGTGGAATACTATTCAGCCATAAAAAAGAAACGAAGTTCTGATACATGTGACAACATGGATAAATCTAGAAAACATTATGCTAAATTAAATAAGGCAGACACAAAAGGACAACTATCTTACGATTTCACTTGTATGAGATGTTGAGAATAGACAAGATCGTAGAAACAAGATGGATGAAAGGTCACTGGGGGCTAGGGAGAGGAGGAAAAGAAAGTTATTGCTTAATGGGTTCTGAATTTCTGTTTGAGGTGATAACAACGTTTAGGAAATAGATAGTGGTGATGGTTGTACGACATTGAGAATACAACTTACGTCACTGAACTTATGTCACCTAAATGGTTTTCTTAAAGTAATTTTAAAAGTGTCCATGACCCCCTTCTTCAAGCTCTAGCCCCAACATCTTTGCTGACAGGAGTCATTCAAGTTTGCTTCATCCCAGGATGTTAACTCCTCCTTTAAGATTAGGGTCATTTCTAAACCTCAGAACCCCAGAAAGAGCCAGAAGGAACTCAGACATGCCATAATTCTAGGTAGGATTCTACAATGTGGGATGGAGAAATCCAGGCTCCAAGGAAGGCAAAAACATGCCCAATGTCACCCAGCAGTTTGACAGTGCCCCGCTCCTACGGATCTGGGGGTCCCTGCAGCCTCCCACACATTACTCCTTGACTCTTTCCTCCCTCAGCCCTGGCGTGGATGACGCTGCCTCCAGGCAGCTGCCCCTGATTAACCCACCCAACTGCACTAACCGTTTGTCTTTTTCCTCCACCATGACAGCTTCACTCTGCAGAACACTTAGTGGAAATTGACAAGCCCAGAAGTTCAGCATCCTGGATGCCCCTGAAACATTCATGCGGCTTGAGGCCAGAGAGACTTGAGTTCTCGTACCTGTGCCATCATCACTGATCTGCTGTGTGACCTCAGGCAAGTTCCTTCCCTTCTCTGAGCTTCAGTTTTTCCATCTGTAAAAGGGGTTAAAATACCTTCTGCATAGGATTGCTGTTAGATTAAATGAAACCATAAAAGTGAAAGAGATTATGAGTATTATTATTATTACCATTTTACTTCACCTTTACTAGACTGAAACCTCTTTGAAGATGGACCCAATATTTTCTTCCCTCTTCACACCTGTTAGTCTAGGGCTGAGAACACAGTGAGTGACCGGCACACACAGTAACAAAGTGATTGTGTGTGTGTGCATGCACACATGTGCGCACACACACGTTCTTCTCAATTAACTACAATTATCACCTTTTATGAGATGCCATAAGCATCTCATAAGGATGCTAACATGCCCTAAGCACCTATCCTGTGACAAGCACATTATGTACAGTATCTGATTTAAACCTCCCCCACAAGAGCCCTATGAGCAGGTATTATTATCCCCAATTTTGCAGGGAAGAAAACCGAAGTTAGTTGCCCAAGGCGACACAGCTAACAAGCAGCAGAGCCAGGACTTGAAATTGGGTCTGTGGCTTCAAAGCCCATGCACCTTCCACGTAGCAAGAGACTCATGAGCCACTATGCAAGTGTCTCTCTAAGTCCTGTGCCCCAAGGCTACTGGGTTCAGACCCATTGACAGATGACTGATCGGGTTTGCAGACATTGCCACCAGCCCAGAAACAGTTTGTGGTTTAGATAAAAAGTGGGTTGGAACTCTGTGATGGTTTTCTCCTAGAAATATTACCAACAAGTCTTAACTACTTGAAATAGCTTTACTGTGGGTATGTTCAAAATCTTTTCCTGTCGTTATTTGTAATATCCTTGCAGAATATGCCACCTTCTCCACACGCAATGAGGTGTTGGGAAATATCACTCGCTGGGCCTCCTCCAGACCCCTCCACCCCAGTACTCGAAGAGCAGCCTCAGGAAGATGCTGACCCCACCACCCACCCAGCCCTCTCCTTGACCCCACCACCCACCCAGCCCTCTCCTCAGCCCCTGCCATGGACGCTGGGATGCATCAGTCCACAGGAGCTGGAAGTGCTGCAGGCAGAGCCCTTGCCTGGCATCCCTCTTCCAGGGATTGCTCAGCTGAAGAGGGTCCCACCCCAGGATGATGTCCCCCTTCTGGGGCAGCCCACATCCAATGACTCATCAACCCAGGGGGCAGTAAAAGGACCCAGCTTCCTTGCCCCACCTCAAGACAGCTGTCAGGGTCATCCGGCTCCAGCCCTCTGTGGGGTGGCCCACGCCACTGTTGAAGATGGCACTGCGCTCCTCTTCTCCCACTTCCTTGACCTTCCTTCTGCAGGCATTGGCCCCCAAAACATTTCCTAATAAACATCTTGCATGCTCAGTCTGCTTCCTGGGAAACCTCCGCCTGAGACAGCCCTTCACAGAAGCAGTGGATATAGCAGAAGCTGCCCTCTGAAGCAAAGCAGATGAACCACCTGCTGCAACCAGCCTGCGCTCAACTCTCTGCCCCTGGCAGCTGAGGAGCGAGCCCTGGGTTGGAGGCCCTGCCCCCTCCTCTGCTCCCCAGCTGTGAGGCCCAGCACATCGACCCCTCTCCAGTCATCAGAGCCTTTCCAACCCATCAGCTCCCCTCTCTGCCTACCTCACAGGGATCCTGCCAGCATCTGATGAGGAAGGGCACGTGAGAACACCTTGCAAACTGGAAAAGGCGGAGCCAATGTGCAAGGCTGTTTGAATGAATTAGCACCAACTCTGCCGCCAAGCTGCTCCTGCCCCCCTCCTCTGCTCCCCTCCGCATTGCCAGAGTCCTGCCTGCCTGTTTTCTCCCCCAGACGCAGCTCCTGCCTGGTGAAGTCCAATGCCTGGCTGTGGGGACTAGGAGGTGACTGTGATCCTCAAGTGTGGCAAAGGTTGGTTTCGGTTTCACCTGTGAATTAACATGGGGGCTCAGCTGGCATGGAGCAGAGCCCCCTGCCCTGCACAAATGACCCCCATGCCAGCTCCCCAACCCTCATGAGAGACTCCAGGCAACAGTTGTCAGATGGAGACGTGGCCCTGACCGGATGGGGACCCAGGCGTGGGTTCTCCTGTCTGGTGCCTGGAAAGCTCAGATCTTGGGCACTGTGTTAGTCCCCTGTGGAACTTGGTGGTAAAACAACAGGAATGTATTCTCTCACGGGTCTAGAGGCCTCTAGAGGACAACCCAGTCCTTGCTCCTCCTGGCTGCTGGCAGCTACCCTCGCATTCCCGGGCGTGAGCCCACATCCCTCCAGCCTCTACCTCCATCATCACATTGCTTGATCATCTGTGTCCATATAAAACCGCCCTGGCGTCCCTTTTTATATGGATACTTGTGATGGCATTTAGGGTCCTCCAGATAATCTAGGATAAACTCCTCCCCTCAAGATTCTTAACTGTTATCACATCTTTTGCCATATAAGATAATATTCACAGGTTCTGGGGACAAGGACATATCTTTGGGGGGACACCACTCAAACCAATCCAGGTGCTCTTGGCAGATTCTGGAGGTCTGGAAGGGAAAAGTCATGCCAGGCAGCTTCTCCATTAGGGAAGACCCTGGGCTGGCCTTTGTTCTGAGATTCATAAAAGGTTAGTGCTATGGCCTCGGTGTTTGTCCCCTCCAAAGCTCACGTGGGAGCCTGATTCCCAATGTGACAGTGTTGAAAAGTAGGTGCCTTTAAGAGGTGATTGGTCCATGAAGACTATGCTCTCCCGAACGGATTAATCCATTCATAGAGTAAAGGGTTAATTGTTTAATGGCTTATGGGTGTGGACTGGCAGCTTTATACAGAGAGCAAGTGAGCACATTTACAAGGGCTCTTGCCCAGCCCTTTTTTTTTTTTTTAAAGATGACCGGTAAGGGGATCTTAACCCTTGACTTGGTGTTGTTAGCACCACACTCAGCCAGTGAGCCAACCGGCCATCACTACATAGGATCCGAACCCGTGGCCTTGGTGTTATAGCACCGCACTCTCCCGAGTGAGCCATGGGCCAGCCCTGCCCAGCCCTTGATATGTGATAATCTATGTCACCATGGGACTCTGTAGAGGGTCCCCACCATGAAGAAGACCCTCACCAGATATGCTCCCTGGACCTTGGACTTTCCAGCCTCCAAAACTGTAATAAATAAATTTCATTTTCTTATAAATTACCCAGTTCAGGTATTCTGTTATAAGCAACAGAAAACTGATTCATACAGCTAGTGACCCACAGAAACAAATGCCGCACACTCCACCATATTCACCAGCAGTGTGGTGTGGCGGAACAGCTTATATCACCCCCTTTGGTGGGCTAGCCTGGGAACCACGCCTGGCATGCTACATTGTCTCAAAGAGGCTGCTTCCTTTGGGATCACACTCAGTAGGGTGACTAACTGGTACCAGTTTTCCTGAGGCTTTGCTGGTGTTAGCACTGGAAGTCCATGTCCTGGGAAACCTCTCAGTCCTGGGATGATTGGTCATTCTACATCCACGGAAGCTTAGAGCTTGCCCCTCCACAAGTCAACTCAGGGGGCTTCCAAGGCATCCTCCATCACTAGGGTCTGCTCCACCACTGGCCTCTCAGCAGGGATGGCTCACTGGGCCCTGGCCCGGACAGTCCCCCATGCTGAGCAGAAGACAGGCTTTTCATGGCCATCCCTCAGCATCTCCTCTTCTTGCCCCTATCTGCTCTTACACCTTCCTCCACCATTGAGGTTCCAGGCCCCAATGTTTATCCTTGCTCCTCCCCATCCCAAGCACCACTCCGGGATCTGATGATCTCTCTGACTCTCCGCATTAGTTTGCTAGGGCTGATGTAACCGAGTATCACAACCTTGGTGGCTTAAAGAACAGAAATCTACTGTCTCCCAGTTCTGGAAGCTAGAAGTCTGAGAGCCAGTGTTGGCAGGGCCCTGCTTCCTCTGAAACCTGTAGGGGAATCCTTTGCCTCTTCCTAGATTCTGGTGCTTAGCCGGAATTCTTTGTTTTTTCTGGGCTTGTAGATGCTTCACCCCAGTCTCTGCCTTTATCTTCACAAGGTGTTCTCGCTGTGTCCAAATTTCCCCTTTTTATAAGGACACCAGTCATACTGGATTGACCTCATCTTAACTTGATTATATGCAAACACCCTACAGATGGTCCCCAACTTACAATTGGTCCCTCATCTTACGGCTTTTTGACTTTATGATGATGCAAAAGTCATACATATTCATTAGAAACTGTACTTCAAGTATCCACACAACCATTCTGTTTTCCATTTTCAGTACAGTATTCAATAAATTATAGTATTCAATAAATTCAATATTTCATTATAAAATAGGCTTTGTGTGAGATGATTCTCTGCAACTGTAGGCTAATGTAAGTGTTTTGAGCACATTTAAGGTAGGCTAGGCTAACCTATGATGATTGGTAGCTTAGGTATATCAAATGCATTTTGACTTATGATATTTTCAACTTATGATGGGTTTATTGAGACCTAACCCCATCATAAGTTGACACGCATCTGTATTGCAAGAAAGGATCACATCACATTCCCAGATACTGGGGGGTTAGGACTTTAATATCTTCTGGGAGGACACAATTCAACCCATAACACTCTCTTAGAGGTGCTTTGGAACTCATCACTTCAGTGTTGTTTGGGAATTTTCCTGTTCTCTGGGTTTCCACCATGTCTATTAAGATTCCCCCATGGCTCATTGCACTTTGGGTGCCTCTCAGCCAGTGACCAACTGGGCCAGCCCAGCACCTGTAAGAGAGGAGGTGTTGTGCCACTTCGTGGAGCATGTCCTGGTAAAGCCTTTCTTTCTCCATCTAATCTGAGCTCCTGTGCAATGCAGAGGTCCCCACCCAAGGCTTCACAGTGCTGTTCCCTCGGAGTTCCAATCATTTGGCCAAATCTTGCTCATCCCTCAGGTCACATCTTAAATGTCCTTCAAGGATGTCCTCTCTGACTCCCTCAGACTATGTATGGCTCCCTTGCATTTTCCTTTTTTAACACTTACCACATTTGTAATTAAATACATATGTGTAAAACTATGTGTCTAACTGTATGATTTCCTTACTAGACTCTGATTCCACAAAGGCAGAGACCATGCCTGTCTTATTCACCACTCCATCCGGAATGAATAAATAGACAATGGCCTTCTACCTGCTTAAAGCCTTCTAGGCGTGAAGAGTTCACTACCTCCTATAAGAGCCCATTCATTCATGCTCCACTCTGACTGTGGGGAACATGACCCGAGTTACATTTTTCTAAGCTCCTTCAGTTTGTGTTATAAATCAGTGCTTTCATCTGCACAGACAAGGTAGTACCAGACACCACCAGAGGTCCTCGTGTGGCCCGGAAAATGATCTAGAAGAAGGTCTTCACCTTCTGTTCTCACATGCAACCCCAACCCAATTCCTCTGCAAAGACAATTCATGGAGCACAACTTAGTACTAAAGCAAAACCTCTTCGTTTTCAAGGAAACACAAACGAAAACAAAAATGTGATTCCCAGCAAAGGAAACAATCAACAGAGTGAAACAACAACCTATAGAGTAGGAGAAAATTTTTGCTAACTATGCATCCAACAAGGGATTAATATCCAGAATATACATAGAACTAAGCAATTATACAGTAAAAAAAACAAATAACCCAATTAAAAAATGGGCAAAGGAGCTGAATAGACATTTTTCAAAGGAAGACATACAAATGGCCAACAGATAAATGAAAAAAATGCTCAACATCACTAGTCATCAGGGAAATGCAAATTAAAACTACATTGAGATACCACCTCACCCCAATTAGACTGGTTATAATCAAAAGGATGGTGAATAAAAATGCTGGTGATGGTGTGGAGAGAAGGGAACACTCCTACACTGTTGGTGGGACTATAAATTAGTAAATTAGTACAACCACTATGGAAAACAGTCTGGAGATTTCTCAAACAACTACAGCTAGATCTTCCATATGATCCAGCAATCCCTCTTCTGGGTATATGCCCAGAGGAATGGAAATCATCATGTTGAAGGGATACCTGCCCTCCCATGTTCACTGCAGCTTTGTTTACAATAGCCAAGACATGGAACCAACATAAATGTCCATCAATGGATGATTGGATAAGGAAACTGTGGCATATATACACCACGGAATACTACTCTGCCATAAAAAAGAATGAAATACTCCCATTTGCAACAACATGGATGAACTTGGAGAAACTTATGTTGAGTGAAATAAGCAAAGCATAGAGGGATAAATACCCACATGTGGGAGCTAAGAGAGAAAGAAGGAAGGAAAGAAAGACCACAGTAGTGCATTGGTCTTACAGAGGGAGGGAACATTCCTAGAGTTACAAAGTGGAGTGGGGGGGAAAGTAGGAGGGGAAGGGAGGTTGGGGGATAATTGGGTGGGGGACACGGGGTACAAAAGTCATTTCTGGTCATTGGTAAGCTGCCAGTAGGAGTCTGGCCCCCCAGCATGGGCACGAGGGGTGACAATTAGTTTTGTATCTCATGAATATTCATAATAAAAATAAATAAATAAACAAAATTTTTAAATAAAAAAATTTTTAATTTTTAAAAAATTTTTTAAAATGTGATTCCATTTGTTTTTCTTTTTTGCCACCAAATTTTAAAAGATGGATAACATCTAGTGCTGGCAAGGGTATGAAGAAAGGGGCACTCACAAATCCTGTTGGAGGAACTGTAAATTATTTCAACCATGTTAGAAAGTAATCTAGCGGGATTTATTTAAGTTAAAGATGTGGAGTCCCTTTGACCCAAGAGCAATGCTGCTTCTGGGAATCTATCCAACTGAAATAAAAGTACCAGCCCAGAAGATGTATGAGCAAGGATGTTTACTATAGAATTGTTTATAGTAGAAAAACAAATCTGAAAACCTTATATCCCATGGAATACTACACAACTATTATAAAACATGAAGCAGCTCTATATGTATTGACTTGCAAAGAGATATACAAAATATTAAGTGAGGGGGAAATCAATGTAGAGAATCATATGTATAGGATGCTTCTGTTCTGGGAAAAAAAAAAATAGTAATAATAAATGGAGCCACATGAGAATGGCCGTATCTGGAGGCATGAGTAAGGCAGGGCCACAACTGGTTTTGGAGTATACAGATGATGACTGACCACCCAGAGCCCACTGGCTCTATGTGTGGACAGCCCCACTATGTGTTCAGCCCTGTCCTGTCCGGGGCAGCCCTCACCCCTCTCAGCCTCCAGTCGGGCAGATCCCATGAGGGATGCAAGGAAGAACTAATCCCCACTGACAGAGCTTAAAGCTCACCTCCTCACTAGAGCACCCCCCAAACAGGCACAGAGGTCTCCTCGTCATACAGACTCTGTTTTTATTCTTCAGGCTGAGAAGTCCAACCACCACGAAGGCCATTCAGATTCCATGCACATGGTGCATGGGTGTCATCCTGGATGAAAGCCCATTGTAGCCAGAGAGAAGCAGACTTTTCCCACAAGTCTACCTGAGCCAATTCCACTGTATTAGTCCGTCCCTGTTGCTTATAACAAAATACTTGAAACCGGATGATTTATAAAGAAAAAAAAAATTTATTGCTTACAGTTTCTGAGGCTGGGAAGTCCAAAGTCCAACTGTGGTGACAATGACCCAGGGATCTCACACTGCAAGATGGTGGAAGCCAAGAGAGCAGAGAGAGAAAGACTCTCCTCTTCTTTTAAAGCCCTCGGAACCACGCCCCTGACCACTATTTTTAATCCATCCACTACCGCACAGTCCTACGATCCAATCACCTCTTCAAGGCTCCACTTTTCAGTTACCATAATAGGATTTCCCACCCTCTTAATGGTCACAGTGGGGGCCACGTTTCTAATACATAAAACTTGGGGGATACAATTCAAGCTTCAGAGAGTTTTGGGGGGACATAATTCAATCCACCACGTCCACATGTACATACACACAAACAAAAAATACACATCCACACTGTGAAAACTCGAGTGAACCAGTCATGAGTCATAGGCAGATAAAAATGAGATGACTTGACAAGATTTCTCCAGCACACTGCACAGAGATCCTGAGGCCAGGATGAAAAGATCTGAGGCTTAAGGAATTAACTCGCAAATGCGATTTCCAGCCTAATGGAATGTAACACACAACCAGCACCTTTGTGAAATGGAATGTGGTAGGCACCTCCGTCCTTCCACCCAGCCCTGAGCTTTTGTCACAACTCAAGATAAAGATTTCTGCCTCTTGTGTTAAGTGAAATAAGCCAGGCAAAGAAAGAGAAATACTCACAAGTGGAAGAGGAAGGAAGGAAGGAAGGAAGGAAGGAAGGAAGGAAGGAAGGAAGGAAGGAAGGAAGGAAGGAAGGAAGGAAGGAAGGAAGGAAGGAAGGAAGGAAGGAAGGAAGGAAGGAAGGAAGGAAGGAAGGAAGGAAGGAAGGAAGGAAGGAAGATCACAATAATATGTTGAACTTTCAAAAGGAGAGAACAGAACTATGGTTACTAGAGGTGGGAAAGGGGAGGGGAAGGGGGCAAGTGAAAAATTGGTAAAGGGTCACAAAGAATGGTATTGTTTTATATGGTGAATATACTAACTATTCTTATTTGATCATCACATAGGTATTGATATTCACCCTGTACCCCACAAATACGTGTAATCAATTGTGTTTCAATTTTAAAAGAAAGATTTCCACCACTTGTGTTCCTTCTAACAATGCCCATAGGCTCAGGGCTCTGCCTCACTGACCCACATCGGTGTACAACTGTAGAGACTTAACTTTTAAGTCTGTGGCTTTTAAGCCTGAATTCAGAGTCAATCTAGTATTTCTAGTATTTAAGTTTTGGAATTCACTGGTAAAGCTCACAATTTTTAAAGGAGAGATATTACAGTGAAAGGTAAGGAAAGGACATCCCCAAACTGTTAGCCGTTGTTGCCTCTTGGGAACAGGACTGGGGTAGAAAGGACTTTATTCTGCATTCTTCTGTGCAAGTTGAATATTTACAATGAGCAGATACTATTTTTATAATTTAAAAAGTTATAGAAAGACTAATGTTCTCTGGATATAATGATCTGGTTTGGTTTTATTTTACTATATCTTGATGTCTGAAGTTTAGAGGATCATAAACAGTCAAAACAGGCAGGGAATGTAAAAGCTCCTCTGGACTCATATCCTCATGGTTCAAGAAGAGCCCAGAGATGAAGGTGGGTGTGGGGAGGGGGTACTTGACCAGTCTCATAGTGAAATAGAGCTCCCTACACCCTCATAACGTATGCTATCTGCTTCTGTAGAATTGCTTGTTTAACGTAAGTAACTCCATTTTGCCCCCTGTCTGACCTGCAGACTACCTCCCCCTTCTGCCTGAGAAATGGTTGACCTCATAGAAACAAAAAACAATTGCATAAAAACAGGAGCCATACACAGTGAATTATTACATTGGAACAGGAACCATACACAGTGAAAACTTGTATGCTTGGTTGCTCAAACGGCTCATTCTTGGCCTCTATGATCTAGCTCCCTAGTTTGCTTTGTGCACCTGGACAAACCCGTGTGCCAACAGGATGCAGTTTTTGCCTTTAAAAACCCTACAAGACCAAGGCCCAAGGCTGCTCTTCCTTGGTTGCTCCTTGGGAGATGGACACTGGCCAGCTGGAGTGAATAAACTCCCCTTTCCTGCACAAGTGGCATGTAAGTGCATTTCTCGTGGGAGGGTGCCTCACAGCAATAGAAAGTTACTGTCAGAGCTGGGGCTAAGTGCCCTGGTCTCCTGATGCCCAGACATTGCTCTTTCCCCACAAGAGCTGCAGGTGCCAACTGCAGATCTGACCAACATGCTTGAGGATTAAGAAAGGACCGATCTCATCATTCATCGTCCCTGAGGTCAGTGATGGTTCAGACCTTGATCTGCATCCCAGCCACCTGTGGCTTCCAGCAGCCATCCAGGACTTCTGTTATTATCCAAACACATCCCATCTTCTCTAGGACAGGGGTGATAATTACAGTCAGCCTCTCATAAGCTCTTCCCCAAGATACAGACAAGATGTGAACTATGAGAGGAGACATCTCTTGGGAACCATTGCAGCTGAGTCTGCAGAGGGCCAGCCCCACCAGACATGCTAGTGTGTTCAGCCTCATCTCTCATCTCTCCTTGTTTTGCACCCAACATTTCAAATATAGAGAATGACTAATAGAACAAACACCCATCTCATAGGACTATCACAGTACTCTTCAGCTAGGGTTTTAAAAATAATGCAGATGTCTGAGTTCAAGCCCCTGCATTTTTTTTAAACCTCCTCAGGTAGTTCTGATGTGCGCTCCATGGAGACACTGTCTTCATTGTGCTGTGGATTAGGATACGCTATTTGTCTAAACTATCTGACTCTTATCAATCTTTGGTCCTTGAGCAGGGCCTTGCCTACAATTGACAATGGTGAATTGTTTCCCAGTGAACGTCTATTGACTTGCATTGCTTTAAGGTGGCTGGCTTGGGGAGGTGTTGGGGGGCTCTCACTTCCTTTTGACATTCTCTATAGTCTTAGGTGAGAAGGCCCCTGCTCTTCTATGGATGTGGAGGTGGGATATTGGTCTTGGCAGAGCAGCAAACCACACATTGATTCAACCAAATCAGTCAAACCAACAGTCAATTTCAATTGTAAGCAGCTGACCCTGCAAAAGCATTAAAGGCAAGAGGTTCCAGCTACTTGACATTTCCCTGATAATGTCAGATTGGCCACATTCCAACAGCCAGGCCACTCTGACCATACACTCCCACTCTTCTGGGCTTCCAGAATGGCTTCTGCCTGGTAAACCTTTGGTCAAGGTTGATGGTGGATGGAAACGGGGCCACATTTGACGTTTCAGCACCCCGGACAGCGCCTGACCTCCAGTGGCTACTCAGTGCTGTTTGTTGACTTATTCCAGAGCTGTGGAATGCAGGGCTTCTGCTTTAGTACCTCCAGCAACAAGAGTGCAGCCTGTGGCTTCCCTGGCTGCACCCAATGGGCCACCAAACTTACTCAGGCCCCAGAAACCAGGGCCAGGAATTGCAGAAGGAGGCTCCTTTAAAACCACTTCTATTTGGCCTTGGACATTCATTTAGGCCAGGGCACTGTGTAGATGAGGCCATGGTAGTCAAAGCAGATTCAGGACACCACCATTCAAGTCCCACCAGACAGGGTGGCCCCTCAACATAGATCAGCATAAAGCAAATGAGTACAAACAGACTTATGCTATGCTGTCCCTTCTGTCTCCAGACACAGAAGAGGAGGAAGATTCGAAATCAAAATTTTCGAATTCGAATGTTTCAAATTCAAAACAAATTTTTCATCTTATTCTTATATACTTTATTATTTTTTAATGACAAAAGTAACATATGCCAAAATCAATCCATAAAGAAGTATAGAAAAAAAGTGAATATCCCTCCCTCCCCAATAACACCACCACCACCACCACCACCATACCTCAGGTGTGTATCCTTTCACATCTTTCTCTATGCTCGTAGAAAAATAGAGACTCACATAAACAGGCAGACATGTGTGTTTTTTGGTTTTCTTTTCCTCTAAAAAGATATAGTTCTAAGTTCTTTTTACAATTGTATATTATTCCATACGGACAAACCATACATTATTAAAAATTTCTCTTATTCAGAGGTGTATCAGTCAGGATTCTCTGGAGAAACAGAACCAATAGGATGTATTTAGAGAGACAGAGTTTTTCTTTTTATTTTTTTTAAGGAATTGGCTTGCAGGATTTTGGAGGGTTGGAAAGTCCAAGCTCTGCAGGGTGGGCCAGCAGGTTGGAAATGCAGGGAAGAGTAGCAGTTCTGGTCCCAGGACAGTCTGCTGGTAGAATTCTCTCTTCAAGGAAGGTGTCTTTTTCTATTAAGGACTTCAACTGATTGGATAAAGCCCATCCCCACATGGAGGGTGAACAATCTGTTTTATTCAAAGTCTACTGATTAAAATGTTAATGTAATCTGGAAAACACCTCCACAGAAACATCTACAATAGTGTTTGACCAAATATCTGGGTACCATGCATGGCCTCACCAAGTAGACGCATAAAACTAACCATCACAATAGACATTCAAACACTTCCTGAGTCATTACTAAGTGGCAAATTCCAAGCTGGCAGATTTTTGTCCACGTAATTTTATTTCATCTTCACAATAATCCTATGAAATACATAGAATTACCCTATTTTACACGTGAAAGACTGAAGCTCAGAATCCAGGTTTGCCTAATTATGTTTGAATTCTGACTTATTTTCTTATCAGCTACATGAGCTTGAGCTATATACTTCAATTCTTGCCCTTGGCTTCCCCATCTATAAAATGGGCTTAATAACAACATCTACCTAAAGGGCTGTTATGTGGATTCAACAAGATAATGCAGATAAAGTGCTGGGTAGTGCACGATGCTTGGTAGGTTATAAATGTTCAGTAAGAACAGATATTATTTCTACTATTATTCTGATGAAGGAGGCCTGGACTCCACTTGGACAAAGTCCAGGAGTGTTCCCACAACACGTGGACTAACAGGTGCACAAACTATTTACAAACCACACCCGTCACCCGCAAGCTGGGAGGCTCCTTAATTAAGAAGCAGCCAGCCCTTCCCGCCACCTGGCAGTGGGTTTCCATTTCCTGGCCTGAGCTACAGTGTTACCACAGTTGGCACTTTGCAGAGGAGATCTGAGAAGCATTAGCACTCTCTGAAGCCCACGCTTCAGAGCCACTGGGGAGCCCACCTCTCCATCTGTCGTGGGCTCCACACCGAGCACGACTGAACAAGACAGGGGTAATGAAGAGCTGCATTTAGAACGTGCTTTCAATCACTGAGGCGGAGGCCGCTGCAGTCCGTGCTGGGTGAGTTTTCCGATGAATGCCTCCTCTCGGTCAGGCCCCCGCCCATTTTGAGAAACAGTATAGAGTTTTCATGGCAATGGTCATCTGGGGGCCACACTGACCTGCTCTCTCTCTGTGGCCGAACTCGCTCCAGGAACACAGGATGCTGAGAAGCCATGGCCATCTGTTCATACCTGCTGTGTCAAGCCACCTAGGGCTGGAGGAAAAGCCTGGGACATCAAACAGGGTGGACTGCTCTGATCTCCCTCACTCCCCTCCCTCTCCACAGAAACAAACCACCTCTATTTAGACCTGAGAACTGGGGTCACCATTTGCTTCCAAATGTGAATTGCTGGGACCAGCAGACAAAGGCACCAATTTCTCAGCTTCTGAGTTAGAGACAAGGGACGTGAGATTCGAAAGTTGATGGGTTCAGACAGAAATGAATTGTGTCACCCCATCCCTCCCCCTCACCCTCCCTGTACTATGTGAAAGGGCTCTGCACTATGGAAGAGAGGAGAGTTGGAGGGAAAGAAGTGAATCTGACAGAGTGTAGACAAGTCATCTACTGTCCCCACCCCCAGGAAAGGAAGAGGGGATGAGAAGAAACAGGTGAGTTCCCTCTAAAATGGAGAGTGGAGGGGCTTGAAAAGTGGGGAGACTTATGTGCTGTTTGCTGGCTAAAGCTTTGGAGTTTGAGACCTACAAATGTTTCTTGCACATTCCGGCTGGGGGGCAGGGGATGGATAAGTTGATGGGCTACATCTAGGCCTGAGAGGGAGCCAGATTCTTAGGGGAGCAGAGGATGAGCCCACACATCTCAGGGTCCCCAAGTTGAGGACTCAGAGAGTAGCTGACAGTGGGGGGTTCAAGGGGTATGAAGATGCTGCTGTCAGAGTAATGCAAAGTGTCAAAAAAAGAGAGCAGCCAACTAACTGTCCAGGGCATCACCAATACTGGAGCACTGAGCAAGAGCTCAGATGGGGCTGGTGCCCACAGCTCCACAGTGAACTCCTCCTCTCAGTCAGGATCCCAGCCCAATATAGGGGGCAGAATGCAGGCACGACAAAAAAGGACACATGATATGACAAGACACAGGCATGCCCGGGGTAGCAGAACCTGGCAGTGACCTGCCAGCGCCCCTCAGAGCTCACCATTGCTGCAAGGGCCAGCATCCTCCTGCGGGCTTCTGTGATGCTGGCCAGGCGCCTGTGCCCAGAAGTAAATGCCTCTAGGAGCAGCCCTCGGTCAATGACAAAAAGAAATGGGTGAATAGATTACCCAGTTTCCTCACCCTGGAGGTGGGGTGGGGACAGGGGGATGCTCCACACCAGTGCCCAAAGTGCCCACCTTGTATTGGCTTTTCCCCTTCCCCAACTCATTAACCCATTGTCTACAGGGCTCCCCAAGATCATCTCCCAGCAGACCACCTGTTCTCAAACTCTCATCTCTAAATCTGCTTTTGAAGGAAACACAGAGTAAGATACAACAGAAGGCATGGGGTGAAATAAAACCTTCCATGATGGGATACGATGTGAGCTAAGGGTTTCCTGTAGGCATGACCGCTCCTTCCAACACAGAAATCCCTCACCCCCACCATGCTGCCAATCACATAAGCAAGCCTCAGTCATCTCTCCCTGGGGCCAGAGGAGGAGAGGAAGGCCTGGGGTGGGTTATGACTGGACTAACAATACCAAATATAACCCCCCTCCCAATAAATGGATAGGCTAAGAAAAGTTGGATTGGAAGAAACGAAGCTGCCTGCACTTCATCGGCTGGGTGCTTGCGGCCAGAAAATAAATTCAGTCTGGAAATCAAGAAAATTCACACTTTTCCCACAACCAACGCTGCAACCATTAAAATTTCATGCATATTACATAGACAAATGCCAATAATAGTGCATGACTCCTCGCAATAAGGAGAATTGTCTCGATGGAGCATTGAGAGCAACACTTTACATACGGCTAGAAAAGGCAGAAGGCTATTTTAGAATGAAGACGGGACTATCATGCTAAGAATTTCTGTGTTGGAAGGAGCGGTCCTGCCTATAGGAAACCCTTAGCTCACATCGTATCCTGTCATGGAAAGCTTTATTCCCCCCATACCTTCTGTTGTATCTTACTCTGTGTTCCCTTCAAAAGCAGATTTAGAGATGAGAGTTTGAGAACAGGTGGTCTGTTGGGAGATGATCTTGGGGAGCCCTGTAGACAATGGGTAAGTGAGCTGGGGAAGGGGAAAAGCCAATACAAGGTGGGCACTCTGGGCACTGGTGTGGAGCATCCCCCTGTCCCCACCCCACCTCCAGGGTGAGGAAACTGGGTAATCTATTCACCGATTTCTTTTTGCCATTGACCGAGGGCTGCTCCTAGAGGCATTAACTTCTGGGCACAGCTGCCTGGCCTGTATCACAGAAGCCCGCAGGAGGATGCTGGCCCTTGCAGCAATGGTGAGCTCTGAGGGGGGCTGGCAGATCACTGCCAGGTTCTGCCACCCCAGGCATTCCTGTGTCTTGTCATATCACATGTGGCAAGCCTTGTCTAATCTCCTAAGTCATGAACCCAATAACTACAATGTCATGCCTAAACAGCCCATGTAAAAGTAATAGTCTTAAAATTGGGAAGGGCTATCAATGCTCTCTGGTCTAACATCCCACTCAATACAGAAAATTCGGATGAAACATCTTTTCAACCAAAACTCATCCTCTACTAGGATGATGCTAGGACAGTACAACCACTCCTTCCCAAGCCTCCTCTCTTGTCGTACAAAGTCTAGACTATGAGACAGGCTTACCTCATCTTAGTTCCGAACGTGTCCCCCTGTAACCTACACCTATTAGCCCAGGTTCTGTCTTCTGTGGCCATGAGAAAGAAAAGAAAACAAAACACTTTTCCATCTATGGTAGGCAGAATAGTAAACACCCAAAGGTGTCCACATCCTAATCCCCAGAACTGGTAAACAGGTTACTTTACATGGCAAAGGGGACTTTGCAGATGTGATTAAGTTAAGGACCTTGCAATGGGGAGATTGTCCTAGATTTTCTAGGAGTGTCCAACATAATCACAAGCCTTCTTATAAGGGAAAGAGGGGGTCAGGAGAATAAGAGGGGATGTGATGCCGGAAAAGGAGATCAGGGGGCTAAAATTGCTGCTTTGCAGATGGAAGAGGGTCATGTGCTAAGGAAAGCCTCTAGAAGCTGGAAAAAATGAGAAACGGATTCTCCCCTAGAGTGTTCAGAGCAACGAAGCTCTGCCAATATCTTGATTTTTAGCCCAGTGAGTCTTCTGACCTCTAGATCTGTAAGATAAATTTGTGTTATTATAAACCACTAAGTTTGTGGTCATTTGTTACATCAGCAATAGGAAACTAATACACCATCATGCCGTCTTTGATGTGGGGGAAGCCAACAATGATGGCTTCTCACTTCCAAACAAAACACCATTTTTCAACCACTTCTCACAATACATGGCTTCCTGGCTCTTGCTGTCCTTGTCACCCCATCATGTGGCAGCCCCAAGCAGTGGATGCACAATTCCATGTGAGATGAGATCAAGGCTTGAAAGGACTAAGATCATGGCCTCCCTCGATCTGGACAATGTACCTCTCCATTACATGCACGTTTTTGCAGCCTTGTCAAGCCAACAACCAAAATCCCGAGTCCCCTTCATGGGAAATGTTTCAAGCATGTTCTCCTTCATCCTAAATGTATGCATTTGAGTTTTAGGACCCAAGTGTAGTTCACATTTCTTCTACCACCCCTTAAACTCTTTTACTTTTCTTCCTTAATTTCAACCCATTGTTTCGACCCATCTAAGTCATCTTGAAATCTGACTCAAATACCTAAATGTGGCCATTCCTCTCACTAATTCTGATGAGCTAGTGGTAAGAAACCGAAACACACTCCTCCACAGTAGCCCCATGGCCTACTGTATCCTTTCAGGTCCTCAGCCTGCTGAGGCTTTAGACCTATCCTCTACTGCTACTCCTCCTCTTGATACCCCGAAAGATAAGCACAGGCCCTATGCATTTCAAGAGCCTTGCTAATGGTCATTGGGAGGAACTGGGGAGGGAGTAAAAGAGCAATGGACATAGGGAAATTGCAGTGGTCTCAAAATCCTACAGCATTCATAGAGTGTGGCTCTTTTGCACAGTTAAAGCCCTCTTTGAGATGATCGCAAGGTACCCCATGGAATATCTCCTGGGCTTTAAACCCTAAAGACAGGTTTAAGGCCCTCCCACACACACATCACCAGTAAAGGTGAGCCCGCTTCCCTGAATGAACAGACTGTCCTGCAGAACACGAAATGCCTCCCTGCCTCTGGTGGGCAGTCTACATTCGAGGGCCTCAGATAGTGAGAACTTTAAGTCACTAAGGCCCTGTTCAGCACAGAACTAATTCTTCATGGGCACCCATAATGTTCTCAGATGATAAGCAGAAACTTAACATTATTTAAATTTTAGTTGTAACCACCCCTGAGTCACTAGTAAAAGTGCTAAAGAGAACAGAACCAATGACAGAGAACTGGAGGGCACCTATAGGGACCTTTCTCTGGCTTGAACTTAGCTCAGTCTCGACTCCAGCTCCTGATCACCCCAAGAAGAGCTCACCCTTCCCATAAGCTAGACAGGAACCTAGACCACTACAGAAGTCAAAACCAAGTCTAGAGAGGAGCCAGGGGGTCACAGCCACAGAGGCAGTAATGGTCATGCACTGCAAGGACCCATGCGTGTCGGGGAGGCCCAGCCCTATGCCGGGCTTCAGCCCTCCTCCTCACACCCTCTCCCTGGTGCCTGACCCCTCAAAGCACCAACCTGGACCCCGACCTCCAGCTATGGCCTCTCTGCTGACCAGGATGCCTACCTGCAGGGCCTGACCAGCAAAATCTTCTCCCTGCCCAGCCTGGGCCACAGAGGTGCAAGTGGGCCTGCAAAACTCAAGGCTCGGGAGCAGCTGGGTCCCCAGAAAGAAAAGGAAGAAAACACAAAAGAAATTACAGAGCAGGAAGAGAAGCTGCTGAGCACCAAGCCAAGCCCCCGGGATAGAAGTCGTCAGCGGCTGCTGGGGCCAAGAAGCCATCTAAGGCTGAGAAGCCAGCAGCGGCCAAGGAGGAGGAGCCCCACCGAGGCCCCTGCAGACACCTGGCCATGGGCCTGACTCTTTCTTTGCCATAATGAGACAGCAACAGCGCAATAAGATACAGGAGGCCCAGGGCCAGGGCAACACCGAGGAGCTGTCCCCTGCCACTTTGGAGACAATGCGAAGAAAGCAGGAGTGGGATGGAAGAGGAGGAAGCAGGGGGAGCTGAGAGGAAAGGGGAAGGCAGCAAAGGTGGACAGGTCCAGGAGCCGCCACGCCACCCTGGAAGTGGCCTGCAGGAGCCGCCAGGGCTGGTCTCCAGGAAGGTGAGGTTAGGAGAAGCCAGAAAGGCCACTGAGCAAGCAGCAGCAGCAACAAGTGACAGGCCGGTGCAGACTGCCGAAAAAAAAGTCTAGAATCCAGAATATATAGAGAACTCTTATAACTGAGCAACCAAAAGATAACTAAATTTTTTAAATGGGCACAGCACTTGAGTAGACATTTCTTCCAAGAAGATATACAAATAGCTAATAAGCACGTGAAAAGGTGCTCAACGTCACTATTAGGGAAATGCAAATAAATCAGTGAGAACTTCACATCCACTAGGATGGCTGTAATTTTTTTAAAAAGAGAGAAGAGTAGGTGAGGATGTGCAGAATTTGGAACCCTCATACATTGCTGGTGGGGTGTAGAATGATTCAGCCTCTATGGAAAACAATCTGCTGGTTTCTCAAAAACTTAAACATAAAATAATCATATGATCTAGTAATTCCACTCGTAGATATACACTCAAAAGATTTTTAAACTGTTAATAAAACAAATACAGGTTCATAGCTGCACTATTGATAATATCCAAAAAGTGGAAACAGCCCACATGTCCACCAATGAATAAATGGAGAGATAAGTTGTGGCATGTACATCTAATTGAATATTATTAGACTATAAAAAGGAATGAAGCACTGTCAAGTCGTAAAAAGGAATGAAGTATTATTAAGCCATAAAAAGGAACGAATGATACAATATGGATGAATTTCAAAAACATTACACTAAGTGAAGGAAGCTAGATGCAAAAGCTCATACATTGTATGACTTCATTTATATGAAATATTCACGATAGGTAAATCCATAAAGACAGAACACAGATTAGCAGTGGTCAGGGGCTACGGGCAGTGAGGAGTGGGGAGCAAGTGCTTCGTGGGTACAGGGCTTCCTTTTGGGGTGATGAAAATGTTTTGGAACTAGGTAGAGGTGGTGGTTGCACAACGTTGTGAATGCACTAAATGCCACCGAATTGTTCATTTTAAAATGGCTAATTTTAGGTTATATAAATTTTACCTTAATTTAAAAGAATCTAGTTTCCACTTGTAAGTCTATGAACTTGAAACTCAAGGATTTAGCTTCATCTTCTTAAAACTGCATTGAAATGACCCAAAAAATAGAGAAATAAGAGCCCTGAAACATAGAGTGATATCCACAGTAGGCAGAAAGGTGGGAGAGTATCTGGCTGGTAGGAAGCCTCCTCCTGGAATGGATTGAGGGGAATGGTCAGTAAGAAAAATAATGGCTCATGATCCACACCAGAAAAAGACGGGCCCATCTGAGAAGTGGGAGGGAAGGTTTCCCAACAGAGCCCAGGAAATCTCTAAACTCAAGGCAACAAGGACCTGGATAAGAGAGTGCTGTGAAGCAGGAGGTGGCGTGCCAGCTGCCAGGCTGGGGAATTGCATGCACAGGCTGCAGGCAGGGCAAGGTGGGGCTGCACCAACAAGTCACTTGATGTGGTGTGACACTGGACAGGTGCAGAGGCAGACTTTCTGAAACAGGCCACGGGGCGGGCGATAAGACTAGAAACAGGAGGGCTGCTGGCAGGTCACCTCAACAAGCACGATTTAAAAAGTCAAAGCCCAAAACCCTTTGCCCAGTGCCAGGAGCCCTAATTCACTGATTTTTAGTTACTCTTATTGAACCTGGAGCAAGAAATATATTTACAACATGACCCAGCATATGCATATATATCATGTTTCATTAAAATATGTATATATACTTACCATTTGTACTTGTGATGCATTCTGGTACTTTCTATTCTGATCTAGTCTGTTTCGTTTTTTTAAAAAATGCTGTCCACAACCCACTAACATGATTTAATGTAGCCTAGGTCTCCATGGTAACCCCACCACAATTCATACACAGATACCCCGAAGATCTGAGGCTGGAAGAGGGGATAGAGGTGAGAAGAGTTGGAAGGGGGGAAATCTTTAGGTCTCAGGGACTCTCTTCCAGTGCCCCAAGCATTCCTGGCATCCCACAGCAGAGGATACCCAGGACATGGGGCTTTGCCACCACCTGCTACAGGGGAGGACCCTGTTCCATCTGCTCCCAGCAGAGATGTAAATAGCTTTGAGCAAATCAAAGGGAACAATATAAATGTCACAATAGGAAAAAGTGGCAAAGGCATGAAATGGCAATTCACAAAAAAGTAAACTGTGTGTGACAAGGACATGGATTATTAACATGTGGATGTTCCCCCACCTTCAGATCTTTAGAGCCACTTCTATCTACAGGGGTGAGAACTGGGGAGGAAAGGAAATAGCTTTTGAGAAGAGTCTTTATAAGTTATGAATTAGAGCCTCTTTAATGTCCTTTGAGGGACACAAGTAAAGCCTGATTCCTCTTTAATTACTTTGGGCTGCTTGTCTGTGCTTCTCTGATTAAACTACTTCATGTTGGGTCCTGGGGGGGGGCCTGCCTTTCACATGGGTTACACAGATGAAGAGATGTTCAACCTCCCTTGTGATCAAAGGAGAACAATCTGATGGTGCACCAGACTAGAGAAGATGATAATGCCAGTGTTGGCGGGATTGTAAATTGTACCAACTTTCCAAAACATGACCTGTTGCTAGTATCAAAATTTAAATTGCATGCGCTCTGTGGTTCAGCAGTTCCATGCCTACAAATTTCTTGAAGGAAATAATTGGAAAAGTGCGTACATATATTCACCAGAAGGTGAAAAGACAACCTAAATGTCCATCACTATCATTTACCTATTACTCCCTGGGTACCAGATACACACACAGTGCTTAAAGATTTCATTTGAGTTGACCCTCATGTCAACACTGTGGGATATATGTTGTTATCTCCAGTTCAGAGCTGAAGAAATGGAGATTCAGAAAGTCGTAGTGACACATGCAAAGTCAGAGCAGGACTGCATGACAACAAGCTTGTTCTTTGGTTACTGAGTACAGCCGTGAAATGACCTACTATAGAGATATTGAAAAGCATTCACTTATGCAACCAGCATTCACTGAGTGCTTACTATGTGCCTGTCACTATTCTAGATGTTGAGGACACAGAAGTGATTAAAACAGACAATAGTCCCTGCCCTCATGCAGCTTTGCACTGACTTGGGAAGACAGCTACAACATTGTGAGATGCAGGAAACCCAGGTGAATAATTGTACTATATGCGTACTATGGCCTATTTACTCATTCAAGTAATATTTATTGAGCAGTTACTCTTTGTTGGGCCCTTCACTGATCTAGGCAACCCTCAAGACCTCAAGGAATTGGTTTGTTTTGTCTCCTTATTTCGAGGCCCAGCCCAGGGACAGACCCAGAGCTGGTGCATTAGAAATGTTTGTTAACCAAATAAGTGAGCAAAATCATGTGGGGTGCATAAAAGCAGGCTTTGTATCATTATCTATTTAAATTTTTAATAAAATTATTATGAAAGTAACATTCTTAAAAGAAAAAACTAAAACAATTTAGAAGTATAGAAAGTGAAATTTCTCCCCTTCTATCTGTCCTTTAGAACTAATGCTTGACCTTTTGATGTACTATTTTCAGACTCCTGACCATGCCCCCGAAAAGGGTCTCCCTTGTCATTCTCTGTCACAGTACCCTATCCATTCACTTTATACACCTATAAAACTGTGGAATTACTTTATTTATCAGGCTACTTGTTCACTGCCTATAGCACCCCACGAGAATATAACCTTCACGCCTACACTTAAGAATAAAGAAAACATGCTTCACTACATACAGTCAAATGGCTAACTCTGGAGACCAAGATACAGAATCTTCTTTTTAAATAAAGAGTAAGAAAAGATGCTGCTAGTTCTCCTTCATTGTGTTCATTCCTCCCCCACTCCCCAAGTTAGCTCCTTCAAAGCTCTGGATCTTTTATGTCCTTGATTTTCTCAAGCTCTGGCCAAGAAGAGCCCATTTTTGTAACTATTTCAAGAGCCCATGGTGAGATGTTCTAACTGTAGAAAATTCTAGGGGTGGTCTGAAGGTCTGCAAATGGACCAACCAGAGCCCAGGGTCTTTGCCCTCAACATCCCAAGGACGGGACCTTGGAAGTGCCAGAGTTGCAGGTGCAGATAACTTTGAGTCCATGAGACACGGTGCATGTGTTCGCTAAAGATGAGAGAGCAAAAGCAATTAAAAAGGCATTAGTTGTGCTTTTGTATCAACTTATGTTCTTAAGACTAATTATTTGTTCATTAAGGCTCCCAGCCTTCATCAGAGGCTTTGTCACATGAAAATAAGCTGGCGAGCTTGACTTGTGGGTATGGAATGAAAGGCTTAGCAGAAGCCAGACATGCTCCCCAACTATGAGCAGCCTTGGTTTCTGAGGTTATCAAGACCAGCCTTCTCCATGAGACCTGTTAACTTTGGGGATAGAAATGAAAACGTGCATAATTCATGGTTTGCTTATCAGCTCTTTGTGATGTGAAAATTAACCAGAAACCTTATCATATTGACTTTCACATGTATCCTCTTCATACGCATCCAATTACAGACCTTTGACTATTCCAGAAAGGTGGAATCAAAAATCATAGATAAACGACAGTCATTATTTTCTCTCTCACCTGAGACCCTATTAAAATGAAAGTAAAAGTTATGAAAAGTTATGAATCCACACTGATAGAGACAACAGGAGGAGAACCATCAGCAGACAAGAGATACAAATAGATTTCCCATGTGATGACAGGAGAAGCCACGCCTAAGAGTAGACATGGAAATTGATCCATCCCAGAAAGCATTCTGCTCTCCAGAACTCTGTAGTTGGGACTCAGAAATTTCAGATATAATTGGAAATGAGATACAGATCTAAAATCAGGGTGGTTGAGTTGATTATCTATTTATAGAAAATATGAACCCACTCTTGGACTGAAACTCTTAGCAGCCATGTATATGTATTCAGGTAAAATATTGAAGGATCAATCTCAAGAAAAATTGATAACCCACATATTAGCTGTCTATTGCTACATAACAAATTACCCCCAAACTTAGTCACTTAGAGCAACAAATATGTATTCTCTTACAGTTTCTGTGGATTAGGAATTTGAGAGCAGCCTAGCTGGGTGGTTCTGGCTCAGGACTTCTCAGGAGGCTGCAGTCAAGATGTCATCCAGTGTTGCAGTTTTCTGATGACTTGACTGGGGCTGGAGCATCTGCTTCCAAGATGGCACACTTACAAGGCTATTGGCTAGAGGCCTCAGTTCCTCACCATGTGGACCTCTCCGTGGTGCTGCTTGAGTGTCCTCATGGCATGGCAGCTGGCTTCCTCCAAGAGAGAAAACAAAGAAATGAAATATCTTTAATGACCAAATCTTGGAAGCCACACATAGTCATTTTTGCCATATTCTATTCAATAGAATCAAGTCACTAAGCGAAATCCTCATTTAAGAACAGTGGAAGTAAGCATCACCTATTACAGGGGAGTGATATGGGTGGAACGTTTGTCCTCTCCCAAGCTCACATGGAAGCTTGACCCCAATGTGGCAGTATTGAAAGGTGGGGCCTTTAAGAGGTGATTGGATCATGAGGGCCCTGCCCTCATGAATGGATTAATCCATTGATGGGTTAATGGGTTAATGGGCTATCGTGGGTCTGGAGTGGTGGCTTTATAAGGAGGGCACATGAAAGCACTTTTCCCATCCTTGCCATATGATACCCTACATCACCACAGGACTCTGGAGAGAGTCCCCACCAAGAAGAAGACCCTCACCAGATGTGCCCCCAGGACCTTGGACTTCCCAGTCTCCAAAACTGTAAAAAATAAATAAATATAAATAAATAAAATAATTTTCTTATAAATTACCTAGTTTCTAGTATTTCTGAGTCCCAACTACAGAGTTCTGGAGAGCAGAATGCTTCCTGGGATGGATCAATTTCCATGTCTACTCTTAGGCGTGGCTTCTCCTGTCATCACATGGGAAATCTATTTGTATCTCTTGTCTGCTGATGGTTCTCCTCCTGTTGTCTCTATCAGTGTGGATTCATAACTTTTCATAACTTTTACTTTCATTTTAATAGGGTCTCAGGTGAGAGAGAAAATAATGACTGTCGTTTATCTATGATTTTTGATTCCACCTTTCTGGAATAGTCAAAGGTCTGTAATTGGATGCGTATGAAGAGGATACATGTGAAAGTCAATATGATAAGGTTTCTGGTTAATTTTCACATCACAAAGAGCTGATAAGCAAACCATGAATTATGCACGTTTTCATTTCTATCCCCAAAGTTAACAGGTCTCATGGAGAAGGCTGGTCTTGATAACCTCAGAAACCAAGGCTGCTCATAGTTGGGGAGCATGTCTGGCTTCTGCTAAGCCTTTCATTCCATAGCCACAAGTCAAGCTCGCCAGCTTATTTTCATGTGACAAAGCCTCTGATGAGGTTATGAGCAACAGAAAATGGACTAATACAGGGAGCATGCCAAAAAAATTGTGGACATATTTTAAAACTCCTGTACCCCAGAAAAATAGACCTCTATATTTCTGGCTTTTAGGGGTCTTTCAGCTCTAAAGCCAGCTCCTTGATCAACATTTTTAAAGCAAATTCCGCAATTTAACTAGCCCTCCTGATATTCATAGACTATATACGTAACTCTACATACCTTATTCTAAATACAAATTGTCAACCAGAACACCAGATATTTAAGAAAAAAACTTGTAACATAGAGAAGGATTCAACACTAATAAAGGAAAAACTGATCCCTAAGTTATTAGAGATAACTCAGGAAATTAAAGATAATTTTAAAACAACAACAACGGGCCGAACCCGTGGCTCACTCAGGTGAGTGCGGCACTGCGAGCGCCGAGGCCGCAGGTTCACATCCTATATAGGGGTGGCCGGTGCGTTCACTGGCTGAGCGCGGTGCGGGCAACACCAAGCCAAGGGTTCCGATCCCCTTACCGGTCACAAAAAAAAAAAAAAACAACTCTAATATCTTTGGGGAAACTCTAGAAGATATTGCATCCATGATTAAATAAAGTAAATCTATAAAATACAAATATTCTGAAAGCAAAAAGAAATTGTTAAAAATTTAAAATTTATTGCCAAAACCATTTAAAAATATGTAAAAGGACTGTTAAAATAAAAGTCAAAGACAATAGCCCAGAAAATAAAAAGAAAAAGAAAGACAGGAAAGATGAGAAAACAAAATAGGCATACTGAATAAATCTGGGAGACTTAGTAGATGTTAGATACCTAACGGGATTCCCAGAAAGTGGAGGGAGAAAAATATATTTTTAAGAAAACTGGGAAACTTACCAAAGCTAAAAAACATGAGTATCAGGATTGGAAGTTTCACCAGGTGTTCAAACATAGTCAATGAAAAAAAAAATCTATAGACATTTCATTGAGAAAAATTTAAATGTCAAGGATAAAAAGAATACCCTTTGACCTTCCAAAGCAGAGGTTAGCAAACTACAGTTTACATACCAAACCTGGCCCACCCCTTGTTTTTTAAATAAAGTTTTATTGGAACATATCTATGTCCATTTGTTTATGTATTGTCTATGGCCGCTTCCACAGTACAACAGCAGAGTTGAGCAGTTACAAAAAAAGCCATATGTCCACAAAGTCTAAACTATTTACTATCTAGCCATTTTCAGGAAAAAAAAAATGTTTTTTGCTGACCTCTGTTCTGGAGAGAAAACTTTCAGAAAGAGAGAAATGGAGAGGTATCGGGAACTCTTTGTCAGCGTCAATGAATGCCAGAAGGCATGGAAAATGACATCGAGGTGCTGAAGGAAAATCATTTCTATCCTAAAATTCTGCACTCAGCCAAAGTATCCAAAGCCAGGATAGTATAAAGGCATTTCGGATAGCAAGGACTTGGAAGATTTACCTCCCACGAACTCTTTTTACGAAGTTATGTGAGGGCATGTTCTGGATAAATGAGGAAATAAATCAAGAAGCCCGAAGAGATCCGGTAGACCGTGGATTCACTGAAGCAAGATCCTTGTGGCAGCTGCTCAGGACGTCTAGAAAGCACTGAGTCAGGATTAGACCAGGAAGATGGAAACAGGAGGGGGGAGAATTTGAACCGTTTAATTCTAGCTTATTAGGCGGTGATGGGGTAGGAGTGGGAGGCAAAGGCAGAAACAACTGCTATCCATGGAACTTCTGGATCCGTAAGGGCCTTGACCCTGAACTTGCCTGCTGCTGTGGGACTTGAGATCCCCTGAGTTATGGCCTGAAGAATAGATTCACTTCCCAGGAGGAAGGACCCCCAACAGAGTCCGGGGTGTTCTTCTACCTGGAATGTTTGGTGGTCCGTCCACCAAAGAGACTCACCTCATGGCTGAAGCTCAGTTCTTTTCACTGAACAGGCTTGTAAACTTGTAAAGGAGTCGATCTTGCCAACGACGTGAAGTTCAGAACAAAGCGTCTGCTTTCCCAGCAAAAACCTGACCCCAAAGTACCTTTGCCTGGGGTCTTAAGAGAAGAGGCTGTGTGAACCCCATGAGAGCTGCTTACCAACTCTTGCTGGCTTCTCAGTTCTGGATTCTATGGGAGCAGCATGAGAGAAGAAAACTTGAAAATGTTCCCCAGAAGTCCCAGGTTCCTCATCCCTCATTCCCACCACCTCCTCCTACCAAAGCCCACTCCTAGAAACTGCAATTCTTACCTCGTTATGCAGGACAGGGTAACTCTCTTTCTCTTGGTCTGTGTATTTTCAGTCATATCCTCAGGCCTATGCTTTCATAACCAAAGAGTTCATCAATATTTTTAGCCAGAGTCTATTTATTGACAAATTTCATAAACCAGTAAGAGTGGCTTTATGACACTTTTTAAGTGACAATTTTTTCCTCTTAACTAATCTCCATTTTCCAGGTGAGGGAACTGAAGTCAGAGAGGTTAAGTCACTTGCTCAAGGTCACAAGATTGGGATCAGAACCAGGAGTCAGAAGTCAAAATTCAGAGTCAGGATTCAAACCCAAGAATGTCTGGCCCCAACTTGTCACTCCTCCTTTCTTTGCAAGGAGGAGGGCCCATCACTGGAACTGTCCTTACCAAGTGCCATTCAGGGTCATTCAAGGCCTCCCAGTTTCTGCATGTCTTGATTCACGATTCCCAGCTTAGGTCAGCTGTCCCCACATTGGGCCAACTAGCACTGGCCAGGGGGAACCAAGGCTGCTGGGGAACCAGTCTGAGTCATGGGGACCATTCCTAGAGAAGACAGAGGATGAGTCAGCTGAAATGCCATCCCAAGAGGGGCCGCTGCTGATGAGTAAAATGTTATTAGGCAGAGTTGGTTGATTTCATATTGCTGTGTACACTAACATCTATAGCTGTACAGAATGGTCACAATATTTCACCAGATGTACTGTGGTTCCCCACCCTGAGCAAAACCCCTCCAGCCCAAGAGCAGGAAATAGAGATGCATTTCTTCTTTTCCTGGGCTTAGACGTGGGATGATTACTTGGCAAATAGCCCCTTCACATTTGATCATCTCAGACATTTTTCCTACCCAGCAACTCCTCTTCCCAAAAGGACACAGAGACATTTCTCAAGATGTTCTGCTCAAACAAGCATGTGACAAAACAGCTTGTCAGTTTGTCTCTTTCTTGCCGAAATGAGACCATGATGTCAAAATCCAGTCCTCTACTCATTTAGAAACAATCTGATAATGGAGTGCTGGTTTAATTTCCCAGGGAAATAAGATGCTTCTTGTCGAGCAAAACTCCCTATAACCCCAGAAAGAGGCATAATTATCTTCTTCAGAGTCAATCCCTTGCGGATACCCTAATTAATTGTAAAATATAGATGAAGCCTGTTCAAAAAGTAAGTTTGCAAGGTTAATTACTGGTGTATTATGCGGAGCACAGTCACTGTGTTGGGAGGACAATTTTGTTGGGCGCATCTGACTGAGGAACTGATGATCGACTTTTCCAACTCCCTCCTCTCTGTCAAGTGCATGAGTTGAGAGGAATGACTGTAAAGTTACTTCTACATTTGCCAAGCTAGTTATCTAGGTTCACCAGCATTATCAAGGGAAATCAGCTCTGTCTGTGATTGTGTGGCTTAAAATAACTGACTATCCACTGCTACATGTGTGCACAAACACACAATCACACACAAGTGTGCATATGCATATGCATGTGCGTATACGGGCATCACACACACACCACACAGACACACACGCGTATGCATAACAGGCGTTATGCAAAGGCCATCAGTATCAAACTCCGGAGAACTGGTTTTGAGTCTCAGTCCTCACACATGGGGCATTTCCTTACTTGAAGACAGAGCCACCTGAGGACATTCTGCCTCCCCTTTGTGGCATAAATCTACATATGTATTTGGAGACTGTCTTGTCCCCATGCCTGAGTGATGCATGGTGCAGGACACATAAGGATTGGTTTGCGACAAATCGTTGGATGTTGTATCTCAAAAAAAATGCCAAAAGCCCAGCAGAACATAAGGGCACCAAACAGGATTCCAAAAGAAAACCAGCACAATCGCACATTTCCTGTCTTCCCTGATAGACACTAATGGCTTGGTGAGGAGGGTGGGTTGCTACGGGGATGAGCATGACTAAATCAGGTGGGTATAGGCGAGAGTATTGCAACGTGGGAAAAAAGAGAAAAAAGTTTGCTTCTTGGCTTGGCCTTGAAATATTACACAATTGCTAAAGGGGAGGGACATTTTCATCCCCTTCCCAGATCCCTGACTCTGCCCGCCTGCTCTCTAGCCCTTCCCAAGCATGGAGATGCCGGTGTGATCGGCCAGAGCCCATGTTTTACTAGTGGGCAAGGTTGCAGCTCCTTAGGAGCAGGACCTCAGCTCTAGGCTCCTTCTTCCCCTTCCTGCCTTAGACTAGGACCAACAGGTGGAGAACTACAGCTTGGAGGGCACAGAGGGAGCCACATAGATACAGACAGGTGCTGGAGAAGAGCACAGGAGAGAACCTTTGCCTGTGCCTACAACATCCACAAGGACTCATGTGGAGGAGACTTTTGAGCTGCACCTTAGAGATGAGCTACTGTCCCTAGAAGAAGGGACAGGTTGTGGCATGAACAAATGTGGAAGCATTCGAGGCAAGTCCTGTTTGGGGACCACTGAGTCCTTTGCCAGCCCTGGGTGGAGGTGGGGCTGGGGCTGGAGAGGTACAAAGGACCACAAATGTCAACGTGAGGACTTTGAACTTTATCCCATGGGCAAAGGGAGATCTTTGAGAAGGGAAGTGACATAATTGCCCTTCTGGCTGACAGCCAGTGTGGAGAGGGTGGAAAGAGGAGAGACTGGAGCAGGGAGTCCTCTGCGGAGGCTGAGGCAGCCATCAGAGTGATGGTGTCCTGGTCTATGGAGGGAAGACAGGAGATGGGGCTGGGGACAATAGGAGTTAGGGAGGCAGGTGCTCCGGGGCTCAGGGACTGACTGTTTATATGGCAGAAGGAGAAGCAAGGGGATGAGGTAACTCTGGGGTTTGACCATTGAGGCCTGGGTATGTGGCGATGCATTTTCAGGAGGGCGGCACAGCTAGGGGTGTGCAAGCATACACACGTGCACACACACACACACACACACACACACACACACACACACACACACCCTCAGCCAATAGTTATCAGACCCCTGTTCTCTGGAGTCTTCTCCCTTACCCTTTCCACCCATGACTAAAACAGTGACAACATTAAATGGGGTCACACCGGATTTACACACAGTGCTCTACATTTCATAAGAAATTTGATAGGGCTCAGAGAGGGTGAGTGATTTGCCTAATGTCACACAGCCGAGAAGTCAGAGAATGACGTCTTGACCTCTGACCCCCAGTCTAGTGCTCCTTCTGCCATCCTCTATTAAGGCTGGAAGGAAACTGGGAGAGCAGCTCACCCAGCCCTCTCATTACCCCTCTTTATGACAGCTTGTGTCATACTAAGAAAACTCCATTTAATCGTTCTTTCTGCTTCCACCATCATATTTCTTTCCTCCAGAAAGGAGCGCAACCAGGGAGATTATTTTGACATATTTCCTAAAGACGTTGTTTCTAGAGCTCTTGCCTGATAAAAATGATATATTTATTTGGGACTGCCAAGAGCTTGCTGAAATGAGGAATTTATCTGCATAGCTTTTGTTATTAAAGTGATTCTTCTTGTTTATTTCCTC
Source organism: Cynocephalus volans (assembly GCF_027409185.1). Taxonomy (NCBI): domain Eukaryota; kingdom Metazoa; phylum Chordata; class Mammalia; order Dermoptera; family Cynocephalidae; genus Cynocephalus; species Cynocephalus volans. The sequence continues at coordinate 34,050,557 of NC_084469.1, forward strand.
CTAAGCTACTGATTCCATCTATAATACATGAGTTTCAGGTAATAGAAATTTTTCATGCAAGTAAATATTTTAATAACAACATTATGGTCTTGATTAGGAGTGTTACAGACAATAACCTGACACAGTGAACATGCACCACACTGGGAGGCAAGGGGCCTGGATTCCTGTCCTTGCGTCTGTGACCTTGGACAAAACCCTGCCCTCTCTGAGCCTCAGTTTCCTTATCTGGAAAATGTGGCTGCTGCCTCGTGCTCTCCCTAACTCACAGGGGTCATGGTTAAGATCAGACGAGATGACAGTTCTGAAGGTTCTTTGGCAGAGGCTACAGGCTTTACCTACAGGCAGGGTCAGCATGAGGTTGTAGCTGGAGTATAGACTTACTGCTGTAACAAAGAGATTTAAAAATGCAGCAACTTAAATGAGATCGTTTATCTCTCTCACAAAGACAGGTGGGAACCACAAGAGGGTAAATGATCCTTTCTACAAGGTCATGCAGGAACCAGGCAGGCCAGTCGGCTCTGCCATCCTCAACATGAGACTTCCCTCTCCGCTCCAAGCTGTCTGCTGCCAGAGTTGCCGTTTCCCAACAAGCAAGAAGGAGGCAAAGGGGCATCCAGGTCAGGTGGCTTTGTCTTTACGGTGGTGACCTAGAAGTCACTTCCAGTCACACCCCTTTGGTTCAAATTTAGTCAATGAGTCATTTTGCTTTCCTACCCACAAGGAAAGCTGGGAGATGTAGTTTCTAACTTGATGACTGCTATGGTTTGAATGCGTCGACCAAAAAGCATATGATGGAAACTTAATGAAAAATGCAACAGTATAGGGAGGTAGGGCCTAATGGCAGGTGTTTAGGCTATGTGGGCTGCACCCTCACCAATGGATTAATTCTGATCATAAAAGGGCTGGAGGCTGCACGTTCCATTGCTTGATCTGTTGCACACATGCTCTCTTGTCCTTCCACCTTCTACCATGGGATGACGAAGCAAGAAGGCCTTCACCAGATGCCCAGGGCCCCTTGATCTTGAACTTCCCAGCCTCCAGAACCATGAGAAAGAAATTTCTGGTACTTGTTGTAGCAGCACAAAATAGACTAAGACGATGGCCATGAGACCAGCTAGTGCTTGGAAGAAGGAGACAATGGATACTAGGGAACACAGCATTTGGGAGAAAACGGCCACTTGGGATAATGACCACAGGTATGGAAGGGCCACACGATCTTCAGGAAAAGCAGACAACCAGTTAGGTACAGAACAGGTCTGCACTCATGTGCCTGCCTCCTACACTCACATGCATGTTTGTGTTCATATGTGCACACCTGCAAACAAAGACAGTTCAGGGAGCAAAGTGATGAGAGTAAACCCAGCACACCTCCTTGCTGTCTACATGTGCACTGACCCAAGAGACAGATGGCGGGAGTGTGATCTACAGTGGAGCAATCAGGTTGGAGGGAAGTAGGGTTTCAGTATCAATTTTGCCTTTGCAGAGCTGGAAGAAGATAGGCCGTGGTGAGGCCAGTCTGAGGTCAGAGCAGGCTGGATCTGGTACAGTCACGGACTTCAGGGCACACTGTCACAGGCATGTTGGAGACCTTCACTGCTCCATCAAGCTGGTGGCAATTCACTTTTCTTTCCCCAAACGGGCTGCCTTCACTTCCTTCACTCCCTCTGAAGTACGCTGACTCATACTTTGGCTGAAGACTACACCCTCCAGCCACATACATTATAATGCCTGACACCCCAAGCAAACTGACCCTTGGTCCACATTAAATCCAAGCCCTGACCCCACCCAGAGTTCTCCCAAATATTCCCCAATGTCTCTGCTAGGAACCCAGGAGGGACGTGACTGGTTAGTAAAGCCTGCATCACAACCCTGCCCCAGTTCCCAGCCATGGCGGGGTCAGAAGCCTCCCCAAGAAATTCTAAGTCTGAAATGATCAAATAGGAGACAGATCATGAGTGTGAGTGTCACACTAGCAAAGGGACAGTTCCTCCCAACAGAGTGTGCCTCAACAGACAGGAGACCATGAGAAGGGCCTCCAGAATTCACTATCCATGGCTCACATGCTGCTCAACATACATTAACAGCTTACTCATAATTATTTGTCAAAACCACTTTTCCCCTCATTATTTCCTGCTGAGAGTGTATGATTATACAAATTTATATTTGTAGCTGTCACAGAATCCAACAATATTACAAAGGAAGAGAAATTAACCCCCTACTTATTAGAAAATGTTTAGTTCAACACTCTAGGAGAAGGGAATTTACTAGATTAATTTTTTTGAAACTGTGTAAAGACACTGGTCCTGTGATATGTCATACTAGAGTGGCATTATCTGCTATTTCACTACATGAGACACTGCACCAACAGCCTTATTAATTTCTGGCTAAAATGCATTTACCAAGAAGGTGTCAAGCTAACTGATTCTGGCCATAACCAGAGATTGGGACCCACATTTCCATTTCCTGGGAGATCTGAATTCTTGGTGAATAATAGTAACACATGACCCTTCCTTGGACCCAGAGGGGAGTGCCAGCCCACGTGCCCCAACCTGCCAAGGTGAGCCCAGCATAACTGCACAGCACTGGGGGCTCATTCTATGACCACAGATTCTGGAACAGAACCTAAGGTGGTTTAACATAACCACCACCACACCTACTGTCAGGCAAAGACAATTCACCACTACAGTAGCAACCAGGGCCACTCCACAGCCAACCTCAGTGTAATAGAAGAAGCGAACCTCTACCAAATGACCAAATGTCAACAAAAAAGTACTAGAACTACAAATAAACAAGAAGAAATGACACCCCCAAAAGAATACAGTTATGTTCCAAAATCAGACTCCATGGAACAGGGAATTCTTGTAATGTCTGAAAAAGAATTCCAAGCAACGATCTTAAGAAAACTTGAAGAAATAAAGGAAGACTCAATTAGAGAACACAATGAAACAAGAAAAAATATGAAGGAGGAAATCTACAAAGAGATTAATACCTTTAAAAAGAGTGTAATAGAACTCCTAGAAATGAAAGATTCACTCAGTGAAATAAAAGACAGAACTGAGAGCTTGAGCAGCAGGGTAGAACAAGCAGAAGAAAGAATTTCAGAGCTTGAAGATGGTCTTTTTGAAATAACACACACAGACAGACAAAAAAAAGAAAAAAGAATTAAAAATAATGAGGAAAATCTAAGAGAGATAGCAGACAACCTCAAGTGCTCTAACATCTGAATTGTGAGTATTCCAGAAGGGGAGGAGAAGGGAAGAGGTGTTGAAAACCTATTCAAGGAAATAGTAACAGAAAACTCCCCAGGTGTAGAGCAAGATACAGACCTTCAGATACAGGAAACTCAAAGGTCCCCAAACAGATTCAATCCAAAAGGATCCTCCCCAAGACACATTATATTTAAATTTGCAAAACTCAAAGACAAATAGAAAATTCTACAAGCAGCAAGAGAAAAGTGTCAGGTCACTTATAGGGGAACCCCAATCAAACTGACAGCAGACTTCTCAACCAAAACCCTACAGGCCAGAAGAAAGTGGAATGATATATTCAAAATACTTAAAGAAAAAAAATTGCCAGCCAAGCATTCTTTACCCAGCAAGGCTCTCCTTCAGAAATGAGGGAGAAATAGTGTATTTCCCATACAAACAAAAGTTGTGGGAGTTCACCACCACATGACCAGCCCTGCAAGAAATTTTCAAGTTAGTCATTCACCTAGAATCTGAATAATGGTGACCACTATCACAAATACACAAGAAAGACCAAAACCCACTGTTAAAACAAAAATGCCAGCAAGAAAGAGAAAGAAGCTAAATCGTCCCACCTTAAATTTCCAACTAACATTGAAGAAGAGAAATAAAAGGGGAAATAATAATCAAAAGATATTTAAACCATCTAAATAAGAAACAATTAAATGACAGGAATTAAGCAACACTTGTCCATAACTACCCTAAATGTGAATGGACTAAACTCCCTATTCAAAATACACAGACTGACTGATTAGATTAAAAAGCTAGACACAAGTATATGCTGTCTTCAAGAGACCCACCTCACTAGTAGAGATACACATAGACTAAAAGTGAAGGGATGGAAAAAGATACACCATGCAAATGGAAACCCAAAATGAGCAGGAGTAGCTATTCTTATATCAGACAAAATAGACTTTAAACCAAAAAACATAAAAAGAGACAAAGAAGGCCACTATATAATAATAAAGGGATCTATCCAGCTAGAAGACAAAACAATTGCAAACATGTATGCACCCAATACTGGAGCACCCAGATATATAAAGCAAACTTTTAGATCTAAAGAAAGAAATAGGACCTAATACATTAATAGTGGGTGATCTGAACACCCCTCTCTCAGTGTGGGACAGATCTTCCAGGCAACAAATCAACAAAGAGACACAGAATTTAATCTATACCTCAGGCTAACTGGACCTGGAAGATATATACAGAACATTTCACCCAACAAGTAAAGGTTATACGTTCTTCTCATCAGCTCATGGAACATTCTCCAAAATAGACCACATATTAAGTCACAAATCTAGTCTCAGCAAATCTGAAAAAATTGAAATCATTCCAAGTATCTTTTCAGACCACAATGGATTAAAATTGGAAATAAATAATAAGCAAAAATCTGGAAACTATACAAATACACGGAAACTAAATAATAGGCTCCTGAATGACCTACGGGTCCAAGAAGAAATTAAACAGGAATTCAAAAAATTTCTAGAAACTAGTGAAAATAAAGATACATCATACCAAAACCTGTGAGATTCTGCAAAAGCAGTACTAAGAGGCAAATTTATTGCAATAAATGCTTACATTAAGAGAACAGAAAGACTGCAAATAAACAACCTAACACTACACCTCAAAGAACTTGAAAGACAACAACAATCCAAACCTAAAGGTAGTAGATGGAAAGAAATAATTAAGATCAGAGCAGAACTAAATGAAATAGAGACCGAAAGAACAATAGAAAAGATCAACAAAACTAAAAGTTGGTTTTTTAAGAAGATAAATAAAATAGACAAACCATTAGCTAGGTTAACAAAAAAGAAGAGAGAAAACCCAAATAACAAAAATAAGAAATGAAAAGGGAGACATTACAGAAATACAAAGAATCATTAGAGACTATTATAAACAACTGTATGACAACAAATATGCAAATCTGGAAGATATGAGCAAGTTTCTAGACACATACAAACTACCAAGACTGAACCAAGAAAAGATAGAAAACCTGAACAGATCAATAACAAGAAAGGAGATTGAAACGGTAATTATCAGTCTTCCAACAAAGAAAAGTCCAGGTCCGGATGGTTTTACAGCTGAATTCTATCAAACTTTTAAAGAAGAGTTAATACTAATTCTCCTCAAACTATTCCAAACAATTGAAACAGAAGCTACTTTCCCAAACTCATTCTATGAGGCCAACATAACTCTAATACCAAAACGAGATAAAAACACAACAAAAAAAGAAAATTACAGGCCAATATCCTTGATGAATCTAAATGCTAAAATCCTCAACAAAATATTAGCAATCAGAATATAGCAATATATTTAAAAAATTATACACTATAATAAAGTGGGATTCATCCCAGGGATGCAAGGATGGTTCAACATACGAAAGTCAGTAAATGTGATACATCACATCAACAAACTCAAGGACAAAGACCGTATGATTATCTCAATAGATGCTGGAAAAGCATTTGACAAAATTCAACATCCCTTCATGATAAATACTCTCAATAAATTAGGTATAGAAGGAAAGTATCTCAACATAATAAAAGCCATTTATGACAAGCCCACTGACAGTATCATTCAGAATGGGGAAAAACTGAGGGCCTTTCCCTTAAGAACAGGAAAAAGACAAGTTTGCCCACTCTCACCACTTCTATTTAACATGGTACTGGACATACTAGCCAGAGCAATCAGGCTAGAGAAAGAAATAAAGGGAATCCAGATTGGAAAAGACGGAGTAAAACTTTTTCTATTTGCAGATGACATGATACTATGTATAGAAAAACCTAAAGATTCTATCCAAAAACTCCTAGAGCTGGTTAATAACTTCAATAACACTGCAGGATACAAAATAAATGCAACCGATTTGGGGGCCCCAAATCGGTTGCATTTATATACTAAAAGAATGAATTAATAGAAAGAGAAATGAAGTAAGCCCATTTACAATTGTCGCAAAAAAAGTAAAATACCTAGGGATTAATTTAACCAAGGGGGTGAAAGACCTCTACAATGAGAACTATAAACCACTTCTGAAAGAAATTAAAGAAAACACAAAAAGATGAAAAGCTATTCCATGCTCTTGGATTGGAAGAATTAACATTGTGAATATGTCTATACTACCCAAAGCGATCTACAGATTCAGTGCAATCCCCATCAAATTACCAATGACATTCTTCACAGAAATGGAAGAAACAATCTTACCTTTCATATGGAACAACAAAAGACCCCAAATAGCCAGGGAAATCCTGAGCAAAAAAAATAAACCCGAGGCATAACATTACCTGACTTCAAATTATACTACAAAGCTACTGTAACCAAAACAGCAATGGTACTGGTATGAAAATAGACATTCAGACCAGTGGAGTAGAATTGAGAACCCAGAAATTACCCCTCAGGCTTACAGCCATCTGATATTGGACAAAGGCAACAAAAAAATCTACATTGGGGAAAAGACTGCCTCTTCAACAATGCTGCTAAGAAAACTGGATATCCATATGCAGAAGAATGAAACTAGATATGCATCTCTCACCATACTCTAAAATCAACTCAAAATGGATTAAGGACTTAAGTATAAGACCTGAAACTAACATTACTAGGGGAAAATATAGGTGAAACACTTCAGCAATTAGGTCTGGGCACAGGCTTTATGAACATGAGCCCGAAAGCACAAGCATCAAAAGAAAAAAATAAACAAATGGGACTATATCAAACTAAAAAGCTTCTGCACAGCAAAGGAAACAATCAGCAGAGTGAAATGACAACCCACAGGGTGGGAGAAAATTTTTGCTAACTATGCACCTGACAAGGGATTAATATCCAGAATATATATAGAACTCAAGCAATTATACAGTAAAAAAAGCAAATAACCCAATCAAAAAATGGGCAAAGGAGCTAAATAGACATTTTTTAAAGGAAGACATACAAATGGCCAGCAGGTACATGAAAAAATGCTCAACATCACTAGTCTTCAGGGAAATGCAAATTAAAACCACACTGAGATACCACCTCACCCCAGTTAGACTAGCTGTAATCAAAAAGACAGTGAATAACAAATGCTGGTGTGGGTGTGGAGAGAAGGGAACACTGCTGCACTGTTGGTGGGACGGTAAATTAGTACAACCACTATGGGAAAGAGTATGGAATTTTCTGAAATAACTACAGATAGATCTTCCACATGATCCAGCAATCCCACTTCTGGGTATATACCCAGAGGAACGGAAATCATCATGTCAAAGAGATACCTGAACGCCCATGTTCATTGTAGCTCTGTTTACAATAGCCAAGACATGGAACCAACCTAAATGTCCATCAATGGATGATTGGGTAAGGAAACTGTGGCATATATACACCATGGAATACTACACTGCCATAAAAAAGAATGAAATACTCCCATTTACAACAACGCGGATGAGCCTGGAGAAACTTATGTTGAGTGAAATAAACAAAGTACAGAGGGATAAATACTGCATGTGCTCACTCATAAGTAGGAGCTAAGAGAGAAAGAAGGAAGGAGAGAAAGACCACAGTAGTGCATTGGTCTTGCAGAGGGAGAGAACATTCCTTGGGCTACAAAGTGGAGTTGGGGGGGAAGGGGAAGGGGGCGGGAGATTGGGGATAATTGGTTGGGGAACATGGGGTACAAAAACAATTTCTGGTAATTAATATGCTGCCAGTATGAATCTGGCCCTCACAGCATGGGCACAAGGGGTGACAATCAACCATGTATCTCATGAATATTCATAATAAAAAAATTAATAAAAAAATTAAAAAACACATACTGGGCCCTTTCAGTTCTTGGTGACAGGTGCTGTGCTCAGCAACGCATATGCAAACATCCTTCCTCACCTGGACCACAGTTGTTTTTGATTAACTGCTCCCCCATATCTGTGCTGCCCCTGCCCCACCCACCCATCTTTCGTAGTACACCCAGAGTGATCCTTCAAAACCCAGATCTGACATCATCCTTCCCTCCCACCATAGGGCCTTTGCACAAGCTCTTTTCTTGGTCTGGAATCCTCTTTTCGCCCCTCTTCACCTTCCCACTCATCCTTCAGTTTAAGCCTATTTTACTCAGAGCAAAAACCAAAGTCTTTACAGTGGCCTAAGTATAGAGTGACCATTTACCTTATTTTCCTTACAGGGTCCTCTTGAGAGTGACATGGGTTGCCATTAATACATATGACAGAAGAGTAGGTATCAATGAAACTATCCTGGGCAATCCAGGACACGGTTGCTGTCTCTACAAGGCCCTCGTGGCCTGGCCCTCTGCCACCTCTCTGTTCCTGTTGCTTCTGCTTGCTCCCTCAATTGCTCAGCTCCAGTCCTTCTGGCCTCCTTGCTGTTCCTCAGCCACACCAGGCCCATGCCCACCTCATGGCCTTTGTGCTGGCTGTTTCCACTGGTTCTCCCAGAAGTCAGCTGAACAAACTCCTTCCCCTCCTCCAAGTGGCTGCCCAAATGTCACCTTCTCAAGCTCACCCTGACTGTCCTGATGACTTCCTCCATCATCAACTTTTTTGTCCAACCCATGGATGGCAGAGCTGGGTCATGGTGACATTGCAAATGTCATCCAGCTCATTTCCCAGACATCTGAAACACTAGCCACCAGTTGGACACAGTGATTCACAGACGGGTCATCCACGTAGACATGTGACCTTGGAGGGCAGCTCTCTAGACTCCAGGCCAAATGACTCATCACAGAATTCTCAATTTGTCCTTGTCCTTGTTACCCCACCATACTGGGGAAGCCTGGCTGATGAGCACTGCTCCAAGTCGCAGAGTTAACACTTCAAATATTTGTCTCCACAGGTGTAGAGCTAGGGCTGGGTCTGGAGCTCACAGACCCCTCAAGCCCGTTGTCCAGACTGGGTCACAAACCCTTCACACACAGGTCTACAAGCTAGGTAACCGGAAAAAGGTTCTTGGAGCCTTGGCTGAAGAAAGAGTAGTCTTTATTCAGCACACACACATCTAAGAGATAGGCAGTCCAAAGAGAAACTCTGAAACTCAACTGCTACTGGCAAAGTCCAAAGAAAAACTGAGCAGCTTCCAACAAAGTAAACATGCTCTATTTTTAGACATGAACTCTCTTGTCTGCTTCACAAACTCTAAAGAACAGGCAGTAGCAACAAACTAAAAAGATAAATGGGTGCATGTGCACTAACTCCACCCACACACAACTTGTTTACAAGGAATGTCCTGCACCACCCCCAACTGGACCTGAGGCAAGGGGGCCTGACCAACTATTCTATTTTCCTCACAACAGGTGATAATCTGAGTACCTTAACCAGGTAGCAAGAGGAGCCTGATGTCCCCATGGAGATGGAGAATCCTCCAGGTGGGGAGAAGTCCTAGAACCTCCATGCTCAAGTGCCTAATGGAGTAAACAGTATTCCTTCCAATATAAGCATCAGAAACCAACTCAAACCAGCACTAGCCAAAAAAGCCAGGGTGGGGAAGGAATCTGATGTCCTGTGGTAACTGAAAGATCTAGTTCAGCTGACCTTAGGCATGGCTGGACCCAAGGAGTCCAGCAGTGTCACAGGACACTGTTTCACTGTGTTCTCACTAAATTCCCAGGGAGGCTCTCCCCATATGGCAATAAAGCTGCCACTGCCACTCTAAGCCCCCATCTTCCTCACAGCTAGCATACCAATGAAAGGAGAGAGCTTTTCCTAGAGTTGCAGCAAAAATCCCAGAGAGAGCTCTCATTTGCCCAGCTTGGGTCACATGTCCATGTCTGAACCAATCACTGAAGCCAAGGCATGGAATACTCTGATTGGTCACACTGGGTGTGCCACTGGAACTAAGGTGGCAGAGTCACCTAAAATATATGGTTACTCAAAGCCATGTTGAGCAGTCAAAAAATTAAGTGTGTCCATGACGTTAATCCAATAGGAGACTGCGGTCTTGTACTAAAAGGGGACATTAGCTATATAGAGCTCTGAAGTAGGTATCTAAGTCTTGACTTTAGCACTGTCTGTACACAGTTTGGGACAAGACATTTTCCTCTGCAGAGCCTTAGATTTCTCAGATGTGATGGGAGGACAAAGCACCCTGCCTAGCCATACCCTAGAGAGTACTGGGAAGATGGAATGAGGAGGGTCTGCTCTCCGCCAGAGAGGGACAGAGTGTCCATCATCGGGAACAGAGGGAGCAGGCATTTCCATCTTTCTGAACCGCATCTCCAAGCTCCACTAGAATCTATGTTGGACTATAGGTTTCTTTTCCATTTACTACTCAAAGAAAAAAAACAACTTTGCTTCCCACTTATTCTACTTATTTGGATGCTGCCTCCTCCCACCACCTCCACCCCATAGCTGAGAGGCACCTTCTCTGAGCCCAGAAGAGGTACGATCTATCACTCTCATACAAAGTTCACACCATGCAGCTGTGACCTGAACAACACGTCCACAATTAGCTAATGCGGATCATTTTCAGCAGAAGCATGAAATATGCAAAAATAATGAGCTCTTCACTGAAATTCCAGTAGCTGCTACAGGGTAACCAATGTGAATAGCAGTTGCAACTCCTAGGGAGGAAACCCATTAACAAAGACGATGTGGAAATCGTTTTGTATGGACCCTGGAACACACTTAATAATGAATTCAGTCAGTAAACATGGTATTAATTCTCCCACAATGCATCATTTAAATGAGATTTTTATTGAAATATTGGGTCCAGTTTCAGAATCTGCAGCTCATCTGAAAGCAGGTAGGGATGTTGGCAATGGCACGGAGACCAACACAAGAGCCAGGGCAAATGGCAAGCCACAAAAGAAAGAACCTGCCTGATGACCCCAGAGAAGACACCCATATACCAAGGCTCCCAATACATCAAGAGCCCCCCATTAATGGACACATGCTCAAATGCCCTATACCAAGCTTTACAATGGCTCTCCTTAGAGGTCACTAATTACTGATCTTCCCAAACCCATCGGCAGGCAAGTGGTAGCAATATCACATGTTCTTTCAAAGCCCACTCCGTCCTTTCCTTCCTGCCTGCCTGAGACCCCCTTGAGATTGTAGAGGACAGATTGAAAACATCAGGCTTTGTTTCAAATCTGCACTGAGCTGCTTAACAGCTCTTTGACATTCGGTTAGTGGAAGTCCCTTTCCCAATCTGTAAATAATACAGCAAATTACATAATAGGTGTTAAGTACTAGCTGTACATCTAGTTCAGAATAAGAGCTCACTAAATGGGACCTATTGTCATCCATTACTTTCCTCCAAGGCTGGCCCCTGGTTGGCAGAGGCATGCCTCCTGGGCAGGTAACGAGCTGCTCTGCATAAAGGTGAGTTCCTCATGCTCTCTGTACATCCAGGCTGGGGTTGGCTCCCTATATCAGGAGGGCCTGGACCACAGGAATTATGAAGGCTCCTGAGACACCATACCCATTGCACACGGGTTATACTTAAAGACCCACCTTATGGAATATTGGCCATGAGCTGACAATGGTTGAAACCAGATGGTAGGTGCGTAGGGGCTCATTATACCGTTCTCTCAGATTTTGTATATGCCTCCTTTGGCTTAGTTTTTTGAAAGATCTATCTAAAACACGTTTAATTGGGTTTCTAAATTCCACAGCTAGGAGAAATACCAGCAAACTCACAAACTGGCATTTTTCTTGCCCTTCTGCTGGGAAGGCCACTCTGGGTTAAGTCACCAGGGCTTTCTTGGTGAAACTTAGATCCCCATTGTGACTGGCAATGAGATAAAAGCAAAGGGACTTTGGAAATCCCCAAACATCATTTTTCTAAGACCACAGAAGAACATAAGTAATCCAAATAGAGCATCTTAACTGAAAGAAAATTATTAACTGGAACAGCTGAAATGTAATAAGATTCTAATTGATACATTTCCTAATTGTTCTTTGCCCCTACCATATGAGAAGTAAGTGGTATAATTAGGAATAGAACTCAAATTGTCTGATACTACACCTGGTACTTTTTCTACTATACATACAGATACTTCTGTACCTCCAGTACCTATGACATGTAGCCATTATACCAACAATCATAACAATAGCAAAAACCACAAAAGCCATAGCAGATAACATTTATTGAAGGTTTTCTCTCTGTCATAAACTCTGCTAAGCTCTTTAACGCATGATGTCATTTAATTGTATAAATGAATTTTTTAAATAAAATAACTTTTGAGGAAGGTAACGTTGTTTCAGTAGTTCCACCTTACCCTCAGTTTTGCTTTCCATGGTTTCAGTTATCCACTGTCAACTGCAGTCCAAAAATATTAAATGGAAAGTTCCAGAAATAAACAATTCATAAGTTTTAAACTGCATGCCGTTCTTAGTACTATGATGAAATCTCACACCCTCCAGGTTTGTCCTGCCTGGGACTTGAATCATCCAATTGTCTTGCACATCCGCACTGTATTCGTTCCCAACACATTAGTCACTTGGTAGCTTTCTTGGCTATTGCAATATCCGAGTGCTTGTGTTCAAGTAATACTTATACTTAGTAGTGGTCCCAAAGCACAAGAGTAATGATGTTGGCAATTTGCGAAAGAGAAGCTGTAAAGTGCTTCCTTTACATGAAAATGTGAAAGTTCTCAACTTAATAAGGAAAAAAAACAAATTGTATGCTGAGGTTGCTAAGATTTATGGTGAGAACGAATCTTCTATACGTGAAATTGTGAAGGAGGAAAAAGAAATTTGAGCTAGTTTTGATTTTGCACCTCAAACTGCAAAAGTTACAGCCATAATGCATGATAAGTTCTTAGTTAAGATGCAAAAGATGTTAAATTTGTGGGTGGAAGACACAAACAGAAACATGCTCTGATTGACAGATTGGATTCAGTACTATCTACATTTCAGGCATCCACTGGGGGTCTTGGAACATGTCCCCCGCGGATAAGGGGGGACTTTTGTATCCTCGTTTTACAGATGAGGAAACTGAGGCTTAGTTATTAAGTAACTTCCCTAAGGACATACAGCCTGGGAATGGTAGGGCTGAGATTCAACCCGGATCTGTCCCACATGCATCTGGAAGTGTCTGATCGCTACATAGGATTCTAGAGTTTATTTAACAATTTTAGGCATTTGGGTTCTTTCTAATTTTTTCACTCTCACAAATGATGTTGCAATGGACATTGTTGTACAGGACTCTGCTGTGACATCTGTCTTACCCTGTTCAAATATAAAATCTGCTTAAGGTCAGAGATTTTTGCCCATTTTGTTTATTTTTGTATCTCCAGTGCCTAGAACAGAGACTGAAATAAAGTAGATATAATAAATATTTGGGGGGGGAGGGGCTGGCCAGTTTCCTCATTTGATTAGAGCATGGTGCTGATAACACCAAGGTCCAGGGTTCAATCTGTGTACTGCCCAGCGACCAAAGCATAAATATTTGTTGGATGGATAGAGGGATAGATGGATGGATGGACAGATGAGTGGGTGGGTGTGGGAGTAATTCTCTAGCATAGACACTCAGAAGTCTCTAACTCTTGCCCCCAAGGACCACACAGTTTAGGAGAGTGAATCTCAACTTTGACTGCATATTAGAATCTCCCGGAGACCTTTTAAAAATTCTCATGGGGCTCCCACCTGTAAATATTCAGATTTAACTGGCCTAGGGTGTGGCCTGTCCACTGAAACTTTTTTGTTTTGTTTTGTTTTGTTTTGTTTTTTAATTTTATTTTGTCGATATACATTGTGGCTGATTATTGCTCCCCATCACCAAAACCTCCCTCCCTTCTCCCTCCCCCCTCCCCCCCAACAATGTCCTTTCTGTTTGCTTGTCGTATCAACTTCAAATAATTGTGGTTGTTATATCTTCTTCCCCCCCCCAGTTTTGTGTGTGTGTGTGTGTGTGTGTGTGTGTGTGTGTGAATTTATATATTAATTTTTAGCTCCCACCAATAAGTGAGAACATGTGGTATTTCTCTTTCTGTGCCTGACTTGTTTCACTTAATATAATTGTCTCAAGGTCCATCCATGTTGTTGCAAATGGCAGTATTTCATTCGTTTTTATAGCTGAGTAGTATTCCATTGTGTAGATGTACCACATTTTCCATATCCACTCATCTGATGATGGGCATTTGGGCTGGTTCAAGTCGAAGGTATACCTGTTTCCCAATGTTTATCGCAGCACTCTTTACAATAGCCAAGAGTTGGAACCACTGAAACGTTTAAAATCTCCCCAGGTGATTCCGAAGTGCAGAACCACTAGTTTGGGCAAAGTCTGATGCCACACTCATCAGAACCATGGAAGGCACTTGTTAAAAATGCTGACGCTTGTGTCCCACTCTGCAGGCCTGTGGAATCTGAATATCTGGGGGTGGAACCCAGAATCTGCACTTTTAACAAGACTCCCAGTGATTCTGATGCACACTAAATCTAGAAGAGCTCTAATCGATAAAAATAGGCAAAGAAAGATTAATTCTGACAGAAGGTGAATCAATCTGAACCTTCATTCATAACTCAAGTGTATTAGTCAGTTTTCTGTTGCTTATAATGGAATACCTGAAACTGGGTCATTTATAGAGAAACTGAATTTATTTCTTACAGTTTTGAAAGCTGGGAAGTTCAAAGTCGAGGGGGCACACCTGCTGAGAGCCTTCTGCTTGGTGGGGCCTCTCTACAGTGATTCGGGGTGTCTACATGCTCACTTGCTGTTCTTATAAATCCCCCAGTCTCCTCCCTGATATTCCATTAAACCATTAACCCATTAACCCATGCATGGATTAATCCATTCACATGGGCAGAGTCCTCACCACCCGATCACCTCTTAAAGGCCCCATCTTTCAAATGCCATACTGGGGATTAAGTTCCACATGAGCTTTGGAGGGGAAAATCATTCAACCAATAGCATCACATATCCAAGAAATATCACATTTCTTTATTTTCTCTAAATCTAATTAAACCCCACTTTATGACTCCACCCCCCACCCCACACCCCACCTTCTGTAGCAGAGATACCATGGGTCGTTACTGGGCTACCTCCTAGGGTTTAAAGATCCCTCTGATGGCTATGGAACTGACAATCCCTGCCCCCTTCCAGGTCAGGGAGCTCCTGCCTCCACTGCCACAGTGCTCCTTTCTTTCCAGTTTGTTAGTGCCTTTAAGTAAAAAGATGTATCCTTTATCCAGCCTTGTTTTCAGAGGAAGGGGTGGTCACAGTACTTAGTGTGCCATACTGGAGAAGCAGAAGTCTGGATATATAATTTCTACCCATTGGGATTTGTTGAGATTTTCATTGTAGCCTAATACACATCAATTTTTGTGAATGTTTAATGTTTTTTGTGTGCTGGAAAAAAATTATATGTTTTTATTATCTGTTATTATCTGTTGACTAAAACTTCATATATATGCATATATATGCACAAATATATATGAGCAATTCTCATAATTGTTATTAAAATCTATATGCTTACTTATTTTTATCTCATTCATCTATTGATTTCAGAGATAAAGAGCTCTAAGCTGATTATATACGTGTTAACTTTTTCTTTTATTTCCATCTGTTTTTGCCGACTGCTAGTTTTGCCATAGTATTGGGTTACTGAAAGTTCATTATTGCTATATCTTACTCAGTTGTAACTTTTATCAATATAAACCATCCCTCTTTATCCCTTTAAATACTTTTTATCTTGAATTATATGTTATCCAACGTCAATATAAAACACCTGCTTTTTTGTTAATTGTTGTTGTTTTTGTTAACTTTTTCCCGCATATCTCTTAACATCTGTATTTTCCACATCACTGTGTCATTTTGGTTCTGGATGTGCTTCTTGGAAATGACACAGAGCTGAATTTTTAAACTTAATCTGAGATTTTGCTTAGTATATTTAACTTATTCACAGTTACTTTGGACTGATTCCTGCCATTTTATTTTGTGTTTTCTATTTACTCTGGTTTTATTTTTCTTCTGTTTCCCCACCTTCACCCACACCGCACTTCCTACCTATTATTGGAAGGGTCAAGTATCTTTATCATATTTTCCATCTCTAATATTTAATATTTGCCTTTCTAATATTTTAACTATTCTTCCAGAGAATGCCCTTAAATATTTCATATCTGTATTTAAACTTATATTATCTTTCAGTGTCTGAAAGTAATCAGTATCTATATATTTCCCCTGAACAGAACAAAATTCTGAGAATCCTTTATTTCCTTTCATTCCCTCCCAACCTGTCTCTTCTCCCACACTTACATCCTCTAGGTTTTTAATTTCAGAGTGTTATTATTTTTAACAATCAAATATTATTTACCTTTAATTCTAAATTTTATTTGTTTTTTGCATACTGTTGCATCTTGTAACCTAATGTCTTTTTCAATTTATCTCTCATGTGTCTAGTAGTTTTTTCAGACGGATTATGAGATGTAAGCTTTCTGGGTCCTTGCTCATTTAAAAATATCTTCACTTTAGCCTCTAGGGCATTTTAGGCAAGGCAAGTAGTTCTAGCTTTAATATTATTTTCCCTTAGAGCTTGGAATACATAACTCTTTGTATTCTCATATCCAGTGTTGCCCATACTTGTTATTTTATGGAGAATCTATTGTCTGTTTCTCTTTTTTCCCTTTTGCTCTTTCTTAAAGGTTTTATAATCTTTCTCTTTATCTCCGCAGTTCGAAATTGTTCTATTCTCCGTATGGGGTTTGGTGCATTTTTTATTCAACGTGCATGTCCCTTTGACCCCTTTCAATAATGATGACAATAATGATATTAATGATAATGGCTGGCATTAAGCTTTACCACATGGCCAGGCTATTCTGAGTACTTTAATTGAGTAATACTTTCCACAACGCTATGCTAATGATTGATACTGTCATTATGCCCATTTTACAGAAAAGGAAACTAAGTCACAAAAAATCATATCTTTTTCAGCCTGAAAATTATTTTACTTCTATTTTTTTTAGAATTTCTTCCATTTCTCTCTGCCAATTTCTGTTTGTCAGGTATTTGGAACTGGAGGTCAACCTTAATGTTCTTTTCCTTGGGCTCTGTGTTTTGGGAGGTTTCCTCAGTTCGATGGTCGAGCTCACTGATCCCCACTTTAGTTATGACCCCTCAGAGACAGAGCCCATCTATGGAGGCCCAGCCTCTCAAATCCAAACAACCACACCCACTGCTCTCCACCTGGTGACAATCATGAGAGGGGCCAAGCCACCTGCCTACTCCTCCACAGCCCAACATTCACCCTGAAGTCTGCACCCCGTCTCTCTTCTGGCCCTCAGCAACCCTGTGCACCAATATAGACTCGGAATTCCCAATTTTCTATAGCAATGCTTGCTGTTAATTCAATTCCATCTGCTTTACACCCTCTAAAAAGTTTTTAAATAATGTCTGGTTCAACAAGGGCATGCTTCTTGTTTTAAGAGCTATTATGAATTGTTTATACCTTTTGTAACATTTCTAGGGATTTGGAACAAAAAGATAAGCAGGTGCTTAGTTCACCCTTTAACTCAAAGATAGAGACTTAGGACACAAAGAACAGAGACTCTGATCACCTTGAGAAATGTGGATTCACTGAGGAACACATGTAACCATGAGGTAGACTGGTATCTCTGACCTGTGGCCACGCCTCTCAGGGATAATGTGCAACGTGGCCTGGCTGCAACCCAAAGGGCCTTGAAAGCCGTTTAAGAACAGGATAGCTGTGCAGAATCAGATCCTCTAATGCTATCATATTAGCCCTTCAGCTGCAGAAGTTGGAGGATGAGAGCTCCGATGCCCCACTATGAACTCCATCTTTGCTCCTGCTCCAGCTGCCATCTGATGGATCCCTCTGTAACTTGAACTTAAGTTTCTGAGAGAAAAGATCTGATTGATTCAGGTAGTCACTATTATTCCTGTGCCTAAAACACCTCATCAGCCACTGACAGACGCATAGACTGATCACCCTGAAATCAGATGCCCACTCAGGCCCAGCCAGCTCAGGCCATCATGGTGGGAGTCACGTGGTCCCCATGTGGAATCCCTTAAGCGGACTGTGGTTGAGGCAGGCCCTCTGAGACCCATCCTGCCCAAAGTGGTCTCTAAGGATCTTCCCAGATCTGACTATTTGGGACCTGTGGGAGTGTCTGTGGGCTCATCAACAAGCCCAATCACCTTTACATGAACCACCCATCTGGAAAGAAGAAATGCTCCTCCTGATTTGTAATGGTTAATTTTATGTGTCAACCTGACTGCACCACAGGTGCGCAGATTAACCATTATTTCTGGGCGTGTCTGTGAGAGTGTTTCTGAATGACACTAGCATTGAATCAGTGTGCTTAGTAAAGCAGATTGCCCTCCCCAGTGCGGGTGATTATCATCCCATCCATTGAGGGTCTGAATAGAACAAAAAGACAGAGGAAGGAGGAATCCACCCCTTTTGCTTCCTGCCTTCCTGCTTGAGCTGGGACATTGGTCTCCTCCTGTTCTTGGACTGAAGCTTACACCAGCAGCTCCCCTAGTTCTCAGGCCTTCTAACTGAGGCTGGAACCATACCACAAGCTTTCCTGGATCTCCAGCTTGCACAGAGAGAGAGAGAGAGAGAGAGAGAGATCCTATTGGTTCTGTTTCTCTGGAGAACCCTGACCAATACACTATTGGATCAATGTTCCCCTGAGAAACCAGAACCTCTACAAACCCAGGCAGTAGCTCCATGACGAGGATTCAGATGATATAAAGGAAAGTTTAGGGTCAGAAACACCAGAGTTGACACCCCCAGGAAGAATGTTAGAATGCTCCTGAAAATACACACAAATGGGGTGGCTCCCTGGTTCATCATGGTGCCGCTTCTCTAAGAATTACCCTAGTATATGGTGGTAGGATCCCCTTAGGCTTAAGAGTCCCCCATTCCCCACTTGGCCACAGATTATTGATTTATACAGGCATGAGCACCTGATTCAAGCTAGGCTAATTGAAATCTCCCCTCTTGAGAATTTGAAACTTAAAAAAAAAGTCTTTAAGTAATACAAACTCCACCACATGGCTCAATCTCTGTTGTAACAGACAATCCACCAGGAAGTATCCTCCCTGCTTGTGATTTCATGGACACAATGTCTTTGGTGCATGCCTCCACCACTTGCTAAGCCATGCCCATGGCCACACACTGACTGAGGCTCACTCCTGGCCAGACATTGAGCTTTGACCCTGGCCACGGGACTAAGCCCTGACCTGTTCATAGGTTGTTCTATGCCCTGATCACAAGCTGAACTCTGACCCCAGCAACATACCAAACCCTGATCCCCTCTAGACATATTGGGAACATACACTATTGTCACAAGTGTCCTTGGTATGAGAGTGGATGGTTTTCCCTTCACGTGAAGGGGGTAGGGTGGGGTATATCTTGCTTCCCATATAGCAACCAGCGCAGGCCCTCCTCCCTGTGTACAGAGGATGGCTAGTCCCTGGAACTGTCGCTCGCATGCTGGGTCCAGAGGCTGCCAGTGGAGTTGCATCCTGGGCACAATCTCTCACTGTGGGACCCAACGCCCAGAATGACTGCCACAGTCTGTTCTTTCACCTGAAGGAATCTGGTATGAGCAGGAGGAGGTCACACTCACACAGTTTCTCCACAAGAAAATCTCAGCAAGTGACACTGGTTGGAATATTTTAAAGAAAGACCTGATGGTCACTGGGTCAGCCGGAAGCCCCTCAGAGTCATCCTCACCGGCTCTCTTCTGCACACCAACACAGACTTAGTTGTTAGGACCTGTCGATTCTGCCTCCACGTGCTTCTCCTGTGGACTGCCTCTCTCTGTCCTCGCCCCATCCTTCCTCGGTGCAAGGCTGCACCCACAGCCTCCTTTCTAACCTGGATTCCTGCCTCAGGGCTCATCCCTTTCTTGCCCACTCTCATCCTCATGCATTGCAGAGTGAACTTTCCAGAGAACAAATGCAACCACATCCTCTCCTGCTCACAGCTCATCCATGGCTTCCCCAGTGCCCCAGAGATAAAGTCTAGCCTCCTGAGCGTGGCAATCCAGGACCTTTGTGATTGGGTCTAACCCCCACATCACCAGCATTCACCTAAGGAGGAAAAGAATTTGTTTACCAGGCAGACCATTTCTCCCCAAGCTCTCATGGGCCTCCACAACAACTCTTCTGCGGGGGAGAAAGATGGCTTTATTTCATGTCATTTCCTGCAGTGCAGAGTAGGAGGGGTTATAATTATACATTGCAAATTGAAGCTGTTATTAATCAAAGCATCCCTGGAAATATTAGAAATGTAGTGTGACATCTCAGAACTCTTTTCCCGCTGGCTTCGATGCAGATCCAAAAAGAAGCTGACCTTTTCCACAGCCGAATTATAAATGTCAGAATTGCACAGAGCCATCCTTCAATTACTGTCACCTTGAAAGAGGAGAGCACTGGAGGCCTCACACTTAAGTATTTTCAATCACAGATGTATTTCAAAAGCTCTGTCTCCTTGAAAGAGGAACACTGAGCTCTGAAAGCTGGTGCAGCCCCCTGTATGGCCTCTCCACCACGTGCAAGGACCCAGAAAGTCAGCAACTACAAGATGATTTAGGGATTGATCAGAACTACCCATCTCTTGATCCCCTGTTCCAACAAACTCAAGATTTAATTTTTCTTCAAGTGCTATTTTCAGAAACACCACAGGACAAAGATGCCTCCGTTGCATATCTCCAAAACACAGATAATTGTAGATTTCTTTTCCCTTTACAAAAATCATGATTTTATTGTGCAACTTTAAATAAGAAACAAACAAACAAAAAAAAAACTTTCTTTCTGGTCATATTTCTATTCTTCATTCAAAGTCTTCATTCAGGGGTTCCAGTCAAGATGTTGGAATAGATGGTCCTCAGCGTCACTCTCTCCCACAAATCAACCAATTTACAACTATAAAAATGTAACATCAGCCAACTGGGGGCCACTGGAGCTCAGGTGAAGAGGAGGAGGAGAGACCTACGGAGTTCATGAAGGAGGGAGAAACTACGATGAGAGAAAGAAAAAGCTTCTCTGAGCATTTCGGGCCGCAGATGCCTTAAGGCTGGAGCTGCTGAGTGCATGGAGTAGGAGCTGGCAGAAGCCACAGCTGTGCCCTTCAGATTGAGTTACTTGGAGGCGGCAGGAGAGAAGAGGGCCTTGGCAGCCCCCAGGACAGCAAGACCACTAATAGGTTTCCCGTGGACCCACGCAGGAGCAAGGAGCCAGAACAACTGAAAAAAGGGAGCCATTCAGAGGCCGGTGAGTCATCACAAGGGACCAGTACAGGGCCTGTCCCATGGGAAGTGTTTGGAGCATGGGCAGTGGTTGAGATGGACCCACCAGGAGAACACTGGGACACAGCAAGGACAGCCGATCCACCCCCCAATCAGCGCAGGACCACTCAGAGGAGACTGGAATACAGAACTGCATGGGGTATAGTTTGATGAAAAAACTCAGGCCCAGATCAGAGATTCTACAGAACACAGATCCACTGGGTCTCTGGAGAGCCAGAAGTATCTATAAGGTCAACCATTAAAAAAGTCTGAGCTGCACAAAAAGTCTTCCCTAGGGAAACAGCAGCAAAACAGCAATTTAGCCCAACCACACAGCTCAAGCACTGGTTCCTACAGGAAGTTCCCCTGTGTTAGAAGCAAAGGACAAAAAATTAGTTCCAGCCCAGGCACACCACCAGCACCTTGGGGCCAGCCTGGGAACTGGAGGCTTGGATCCGGGGACCAGACCCCACTCCCACTTCCAGGCAAACTGTGCCAATGCCTCGGGGCTAGTGCAGGGACCCGAGGCATGGAGCCAGGGACTGGGCCCTCCTCCCACAACCAGGAACACCCACCAGCACCTCAGGGCCTTCCCAGGTACCTGAGGAATGGAGAAAGTGACCGGACCTCTCTCCCACAACCAGGCACACCTAGCCAGCACCTCAGGTCCTGCCCAGTGACCTGAGGTATGCAGCCAGGGACCAGACGCCCTTCCCACAACCAGGCACTCCACACCAGCACCTCAGGGTCTGCCCAGGGACCCAAGGCATGAGAAGGGGACCAGACCTCTCTCCCACAACCAGGCACACCTAGCCAGTGCCTCGGGGCCCATCCAGGGACCTGAGACATGGAGATGGGGACTGGACCTCTCTCCCACAACCAGGCACACCTAGCCAGTGCCTCGGGGCCCATCCAGGGACCTGAGACATGGAGATGGGGACTGGACCTCTCTCGCACAACCAGGCATACCATGCCAGTGCCTCAGGGCCCACCCAGGGACCCGAAGTATGGAGAAGGGGACTGGACTGCCCTCCCCTAACCAGGCACACCAAGCCAGCTCCTTGGGCCCCCCCCCCCGGTGACCCAAGGCATGGAGAAGGGAACTGGACCCTCCACCCACAACCAGGCACACTGCACCAGTGCCTCAGGGCCTGCCCAGAGACCCAGGGTATGGAAAAGGGGACCAGACTGCATCCCTCAACCAGGCACACAATGCCAGCACCTCAGGGCCTGCCCAGGGACCTTGGGCATGGAGAAGGGGACCAGACACACCCCTCAACCAGGTATACCACCAGTGCCAAGGAGCTTACCAAAAACAGCACCTCCATGTGGGTGGCCCACCACAGCCACCACAATAACCATGGCTGCTGCAAAAGGGGCTAGATGCCACAACCACCATGCAGATGGTCTGCCAACCACTGGAGTGCATTCACAGAAGGAGAGTCACCAGCAGAGACAAAGAAAAGAAAAGGATGTCTCTTTCCACAAAGCCCATTCCAGAGGGACAGAAGAAGTATCTGCTCTATGATAATATTGGAGGACCTGATCACACCTCCCAGCATTGGACAGATCATCTAGACAACAAATTAACAGAGTAACCATGATTCTTTCAGAAGGAGAGAAGAAATCTAGGGTAATTAGAGCGGGGAGAGGGATGGAATAGGGGAAGGGGAGAAATTGGACAAGGGGCATAAAGAATAATTACTATTTGTAACAACATATATGCTAGTAATATTGATTTGATCAACATATCTCGATGTTCAACTCCAAAAATATGTATAATCGATTTTGATTCAATAAATAAAATGAATTTTTAAAAAAGTCTTCATTCAACAAGAAGGCAGAGAGGGTTGAGTCCAAGAAGCAGGAAAAAACAATTCAACTTTCCAGGCTAATCTGATGCTATGGTACTTATAGTACACACATATTGAATTAGCATCTCACATGTTACAATTTCTTCGTCTGTCTCCTGTAACTTAAATTTACAGTGAGGCTTTTTTTCCCACTGCACTTAATTAACAAGACATATTATTGCATCTTAGTTATTACAAAATATGGGTAATCAATATAATTCTCTGTTCCTCTTTTTAACAGAACATCCTGGTCTGATTTGAGCTGGAAAATCCGGCCCCATCACAAAGAGGAGAGTTGCAAATTCAACAGGCCTCACCAGGGAGTTTTGCATCCCTGTGGCCAACCTCTGCAGCCAGATGAATTCTTTCAGCTTCCAGGTTCAGAACCCTGTGGTCATCAGGGTGGTCAGAGGCAATGGGCAGCCTGACCCATAAGCCTTGCCAGCTGGTAGTTGGACTATATACTGGCCCATTACACTTGGACACATGGCAGAGCTTGTCCCTGCCTTGGGAGCCCAGTGACTTCAGTTTTTCACCCCCAGCCCCAGAAAGTGAGGTGCACGTGTAGCTGGGGAGGAGGATTTTTATAGGGGAGATGTCACTCATCTTGAATCCATTCTCCAAGAGCGGCACCTTTCCCGCATGTCAAAGGTTGACGCAGCAGTTGTTCAGAGTTCAGTGAGAATACGTTAGAGGACACAGCACAAAAACAAGACTGTGAGCTATGCCCAGAAGGTGAGCAGAGGGTAGGGTGACCAACTGTCCTGGTTTACCTAGGACCAGGAGATCTCCCAGGATGTGGGATTCTCCGTGTTAAAACCAGGACTATCCCGGGCAAACCGGGATGGCTGGTCACCCTGGAAGATGACAAAGCCTTTATTATGTGCCCCTCCCTGGACCCACTCCCCAGATGTCAGAACCGGGCCATGCCTTTGTGTGGGGCAGTCAAGGGGATGCCCAGGACCTCTTGATGGGAACATCAGCAGTACCTCTGGGCAGATAAACTTTGCAGTGTTGATGGGACACACGCTGCCCCAAGAAGGAGGGCGGGATGGGATCACCGGACACACTCGACTAACAGAGCTTTCACTACAACCAAGGTCAGTGCCTGGACACCAGCAAAGCCATGACTTGGCAGGCCAGGCTTGTCCTTATGACTTCTTACGGGGTCTGGCCCCAACTTATGGCCCTGGCCTGTAACTGGAAGCTACCTTCACCTCCAGCCAACCATGAGTGGCTCTGGATCCTCCACACTCCGTCTCCGTGTCCCTGTTACCCGTGAGCAGCAGTAGCGTCCCTCCCTCCCCCTTGCACACTCTCCCCCTCCACTCCTGGTTGTCTCTGCTTCTTGGGCTCCCACGTCAGGAAACAGCAACTCTATTCCACCGGTCGCTCAAACCCCAAACCTTGGAGTCACCTCAGCTCCTCTCTTTCTCTCACTCCTCACATCCATGCCACAAGCAAACCCTGTTGGTTCTACCTTGGAAATGTACCAAAAGTCCAACCACATCTAATCATCTCCATGGCTACCACCCTGGTCCTCATCGCCTCTCACCTGGCCCTTTGCCATGGCCTGGTGACCGCCTCCCAGCCTCTGCTCTCCCCTGCCCCTACCCTGTCCTCAGTGGAGCAGCTTGACTGAGTCTTTTAGAATAGAAGTCTGATTATTTCACTCTTTCACTCTTCTGCTGAAAAGCCCTCAGTGGCTTTGTTCTTTCTGAATAGAAGCCAGGGCTCTCATGGGATTTTCTATATGTTGGTAAAGGTTTAGGTAACACAGGTACATGCATTTGTCAAAACTTGTTGAATGGTAGACCTAAGGTTTGTGCATTTCACTTGAAGTGAATTTTGCTAGAAGGCCCAGTTCCCTCTCTGGCCTCATCCCCTTCCCTCCATTTCAGCCCCGTGGGCCTCATTGTTCCTTGAACATGCCACACACCTGGCCTTAGTACCTCTGCAGGTGCCGTCCCCTCCACCTGGAACGGCCCCCCAGATACGCACTTGACCAGCTCCCCTCCCTGACAATGCATATATAATTGCTCCTGTCCCCACCCCAGCATTCCCAAGACCCACCCCTGCTTTGTTTTTCCTCAAAGTATTTATCACTATCTAATATACTAAATATTGTCTTTCTCCTCCCACTAGAATGTAAACTCAACCAGGGTAGTATTACTTTAAACCTTTTGTTTTAATGTTTATTTTATTTCTGTTTTTATTTTTTCTAACACTGTATCATGAAATTTTTCAAACATAAGGAAAATTGAAAGATTTGTACAATGAACACTCACATACCCACCACCCAGATTCTGCAAGTGTTGACATTTTGCAACATTTCCTTTATCCTATATCTAACATCTCTCCATCCTCCTATCCACCTATCAGGCCATCTTATTTTTGGATGCATTCACAGAAGCCGTAGACATCAGTATGCTTCACCCCTAAACACTTTGGCATGCCTATCATCAACTAGAGTTCAGTTTTTGTACACAATTCCTTTTTTATTTAGGAGGCAAAATTTACATCAAGTGAAATGCACAAGCCTTAGGTCTACCATTTAACAAGTTTAGACAAATGCATGTACCTTTGTAACCGGAACCTTTACCGAGATATAGAAAATTACCTTCACCCAGAAGTTTCCTCGTGGCCCTTCCTTTTTTAACTCCAGAGAACAGGGATTTTTGTCTGCTTTGTCCACCTGCTGTTTCCCTAGCTCTCAGAAAGTGTCTGGTCCATGATAGGTACTCAATAAACATTTGTGAGACGAATACCTGAGTGATCCCATGCAGGGGTAAGCATGGTAGGAATTGAGTTTTGGGTCTCTAAGACCAGATACATGGTTAAAAGTTGGTTTCATAGGCACTTGAAGAAAATTCTCAAGAGCCTAGCCAGCTCGGAGTAGTCTTCTCTCAGCATCCATGGGGGATTGGTTCCAGGACCCCTGCAGATGCCAAAGTGGGTGAAAGCTCAAGTCCCTTACATAAAATTTGCATATAATCTATGCACATCCTCCATATACTTTAAATCATCTCTATATTTGTAATACCTATAATACTTTATTATACAATGTAAATACTATGTAAATAGTTGTTATACTGTAGTTGAATTTTTTTATTGTTACATTGTTATTTTTTGTTTGTTATATTTTTGATCCATGGTTGGTTGAATCCGCAGATGCAAAACCTGCCAATACTGAGGGCTGACTTCATACAAACCAAATGAGGCTGTATCTCCAGACTGCACAGCTGGGATGGGGTGAACGCATTCCAGTGATTCTCTACTCAACTATGTGCCCAGCAGCAGTTCAGCCTTTGGAAGCCAGGCTCATTTCATGGAGCCCCGAAAAGCTGGGTTGGGTGCAGCCCACTCAACAGACAGGGGCAGAGCCAAGAAGGCATCCTGGAAGGGGCTTAACCACTCCTTGTAACGATCACCAGGCCTCCCACCCTCCACAAATATAAACAATAATGATATTCAGATTTTTTGAGATGGACAATTAATATTTTTCTCAATCTTATGCAAAGTGTGAATAAAAGCATATTTGAAAAAGATGTTTTTATTTATCTCAATTATGTACTAAGTAAAAAAACAAAACAAAACTGTGCTTGCTCTGCACATGAAGCTTTAAGACAAGTCCAAACACCACTTCCCCCAGATTGCCCCAGCTAAATTCTTCTTGTATAGACAGTCAGGAGGCACCATGGATCACAGTGGACAGAACACGGTTAAACACCAAACATCCCCCCACCCCCGGCCCCACACCTGGTGACACTAAAGCATGTTTGCAGTGATAGAGGAAGAGATGGCACCCACATTTCTGTGGATTCAATCAGAAAGCTGGAGCAGGAAATAGTCCCTTCAATCGCTGCTAAAATTCAGGTCAGAGAAATGCAGACCCAGACAGAAATGTGAAAACCAAGACAGCACAGACGGCTGCAGGGCCAGGAGAGTAAAGAGAGGTCCTCGGGGTAAGCTGGGCAGCGGGGGCTTTGCAGAGGGGATGGCCTGGGTCTGAGCCATGGAAACACAACGGATGCAGGCTCTCTGCTTGGAGCCTGAACTGGAGCCAATCACCAACACACTAAGAATTTCAGTTCAATTAAACTCAACGAACAATTGCTGGGCATTTGGTCTGTGCCAGGTGCTGGCAGCAGCCCACCAAGATGCCCGTGACTGTCTCCAGCCTCCAGCAGCTCCCAGTGAAGGTGGGGAGACAGTGGACATGTGGCAACAGAGCTCTGGTGCGCACGGTGCACAAGGTGTCCCCTGCCTGCTGCCATCGTCAGAAACTGGCCTTCCCGTGCAGGGGACACCCAAAGAAGATTAGCAAACACGGCACCATCAGGATGCCTGAGATAGACCAAAGAATCTCCTTTCTCGGGAAAGGGTTCTCCTAAATCCTTATTGACAATGGATTGGTAATTAACAGCAGAACTCAGAGCTCATGGTTATTACTTGTAGTTGAATATGAGTATGCTAACCTTAGAGTAAACTGTTTTATGGTATGGATTCAGGGTTTCAGTCAATTCCAGTTAACTCTTTGGCCAAAGGCAACCTCCAGGTCAGTGTCAGACTGGGTGGACCATTAGACAGCGACAATCCAGGGCTGGAACCAGGAGCAGGCAGAATATATCCGAATTCCTAAGGGGGTGGAGTTGGGGTTGAAGGTGCAAATGGTGATTGTCTTGGGCATCCTCCAAGCCTCCCCCCTTTGAAACCCTTGCCTGTGGGGGATATCTCCAGTGCCCAAGGGCCGGTGGAGTTGGAAGTTCTTCTGTGTGCCCTCCTCGAGTCCGCCAGAAGCAGACAATCTGGGGAAAGCCCGGCATGGGATGCAGTCCCCTCGTGTCCCTTCTCTCTGTCCCCCACTACCTGCCTCAGCCCAAGCCCATGTCTTCCTTTCTAAGACAGCTGCCATCATCTCCTAACTCCTCTTTCCCACTCCTCCCCCACACCACCTCTGGAGGGATGGAATCAGCATGCTGATGGGGTGGGGTCAAGACCCGTTTCTGCTTGGAAAACTGGGGGTCTGCTTCGGCTCCCAGAGACATTCCCAACCCCTCCACCTGGCTTTCAATATCTTCCGTAACCAGCTTCATGTCCCACTGTGCCCTTCCATGCCCTGGGCTCTCTCTCCTGGGCCACCAGCCCCCACATCTCAGAATTTCTTGCAGCCAGGCTTCAGAGGCCACCTCCTCTTAGAAGCCTGCCTAGATTCTACCCCTGCACCCTACCTTTCTTTCGAGGCCAGTTACTCCCACTGGCTCCTGGACAGTGCACGTCTCTCCAACCCCTCCTTTCTCAGACCATGGGAGTGTGAGTAGCCACGCCAGGATGGCGGTGCACGTGATTCCACAGTTCTGTTGGCACGATCGCTCCACGAGTAAGTCCAGTTTTCTACATTAGCCCCGTAAGGTAGGATCTGCCTCTTTCTTAGTGGCCATTGTAACCTTCTGAATACTTGAGATGGGAGGGGGCAAGGGTTTGGGGATGGGGCCTAAAAACTACAGCTCCGGGATTTCAGGGACCATTTTTCTTGAAGTATGGCACACTAAGAAGAGAAGGGCAGAGATGTGGGTACTCGGTAGGTGGACGTCCTTTCCATGGTCGTCGCAGCAGAAGAGAGTTGCAACGGCCCCTGGAACGGCTCACCAGGCTCCACAGTCAGCCCCGTGCTCATGAGGAGAGCCGTGATTTAGGTTTGGCCAAATGACATCCCATTAAATTAATGGTGTTAATTTGAATTTTATTGATTTCATAGTTTCCCATTCTATAATTTCCCCATTTGTTTTGTTTTTATCGTCATAGGAGAGCCATCGGCAAAAGGATTTTACTCCAGCTTTCATGCTGGTACATATTTAAATAGCATTATAATAGAAATTACTCAAGTCAACAAAGAAGGGAGAGTTCTTTGAAAATATTTTTATTTTAAAAGGGGATCCAAGCGGTGCTTGCATTTAAAAAGTATTTTATTTGACGTTAGGTTTCCCAGGACTGGATCACAAGTTCTCAAGTCCTCCCCACCCGAGTTGATTTCTTCATGAGAAATCTGTCAGGGATTTTCCCAGGAGCTGTCCTTATGTGCAATTCAGAGATATGTAGCACTGGGGCTGGGAGTGCTGCTTTCCAAATCCCCCAATCAGAAGCGTCTGGGACCCAGCTTCTGCACAGCTACAAATGAATGGGACAAAACCATGTTAGCTGAAAACATGAGAGGGAGAAGCAATCTGAGGCCATTGTCGTGGGTCTGTCATTCTGAGATGTGAAATATCACAGGACAGACACCGTGATACAGAGAATCTACCCCTGAACGATTGACACCACAGTCTCTACAGCTAATGGTAACAAGCACAACCATGCCAAGGAGATTGTTTTTTCTTTCTTTTTCCCCCATAACAAGAAGATATGGAGACACTGTGTGACATTATTAAAGCTCTTAGCAGAGCAGCCAGTTCATAAACAAATTCTATACAACACATTTATTTTTCACTTTGCTGGATTATGTGTTCTAACTGGTGCGTAGGGCAGAAGGTAAAGCCAACAGGAAAATTACAGTGAATGCACCAGCCAGGTCATTGTAACATGGCTATAACCCGCAAGCCTGGGAACATCAGAGAATATTTAATCAGCCATAAAGCTTACCCAGGAATATACTTCTCATGCCTCCTTCTTCAGACTCATCTCTTGCGTGTCCCAACTCACAAGCTACATCCCAGCTCTCATCTCCTGCTCGCTGTGGGGCCTTTGTACCGCTGCCCTATCTGCTTGGAACTTTCTCCACCCTCTGGACTGGCTGACACCTGCTTGTCCTTCCGTGCTCAGCTGTGACAGCATCTCCTCCAGGAAGCCTTCCCTGACCCATGCCAAGACTGGAATGAGTGCCTCTCTCCATGCCGCACAACACCCCGTGTGCCCCTCCCTGGCAGTCACCACACAATAGTCCCCTATGGGCCGTCTCCACACGAGACTGCAAGTTCCTCGGAGGCAGGGCCTCGGGCCCCTCTATAGTCCCAGGGCCTCGCACAATGTGCAGAACATGGAGGTACTCAGTAAGTGTTTTTGAATGGGTGGATGGATGAAGCTTCACAGGAAACGCATGATCACTAGAGAGAGAGAGAGAATAGCAGTGACCCTCCGGTGTCAGCTCTCCACTCCCTCCCTTGCCTCTTCTGCTCCAAGATCCCCAACTGCTGGATACTCTCAGCCTTCTGCTATGGGTTTTGACTCTCCGTCCCTTGAGCAAGGGGACCTCAGGTGAGAGGCACTACACAGGCACAGATCCAAGTCTCCCAAGCTGCCAGGCCTCCTGCCAAACAGTCCGGGTCCTCCCCATTGGACTAATCCAGGATCCAGGGCAAACCACTAGGCCCCCACCTCCACCACACAAGGCTCTCAATGGGTTTAGATGGCAGGTGATGGGGGAAGAGTACCTGGGGCCAAAGTCCATTGCCAAGTGCCACCAAGTTTGTAGAGGTGGCCTTCTTGGTTTCTTCTCTGATCACTGGCCATTTGCACCCCAGCTTCTCCCAACACAGTTTCTCCTGCTCCAGCTCTGCCAGACCCAGCCTGGGGAAGCTTCTTCCCATGGCAGACTTGTAGGTGACTGACAAGACTGCCCAGATTTGCTGTCTCCATATCCCCCGTAACCTTTCCCATTCCATCTGCCACCTCCTGCACCTTAGAATCACTCCCTGTTAAGATAAGAAATCCTTCCCACCCTTTTGCCTTACCAGGCTCTCTGAACCCCCAAGATTAATCCTTCAGGCTATCATCTCAAAACCCACTCTGCCCTTGGGGCAGGTGGAGGCCAGGTCAGGGCCCCGCTGTCTGGCCCTCTCCTCCCTGTTGACTTCCTGTGTGAGCACGGCCCTGCCTCCCACTTTCCAATGGAAGAGCAGAAAACCTTTAATTCAAACTATCAAAGCCAGCTTCTCACTGCTTCTAACATTCTACTAGAAAATGAACCATAATTTGAAACACACAGTAAAATGTAATCTTTCCTTTTCAGCACTCAAGCGCCTTCATTTTCAAAGAAACCTAACGGCTGGTGGATTGGATTTTGTTTTTTGCCAATTATACGTTTTGCCTCGAAAGCCGCCCAGAGTACAAAAAAGAAGTGAGGTTGTTCACATTTTGAAGATGAATCATCTCCAGAGCTGGCATCAGAACCCCCATGTTCATAACCCCAGTCTTGAGACAAACGCTCTAGTCATTAACAAGAACGCATACGACGGGCTGGAGTTATGACTAGCGTTTGTTCACCGCAGTAAAGAATGTCCTCTATTAATGACAACAGCTGTCGGTTTAATAACCCCAGAAAAGATCATTAAATTCCCACACATTTCCCAGAAACAGATGGAAGAATTGCAAAAAGGTTCAAGCATATGGGGAAACATATTGGCTCTCGCAGCTCCAAAGAATAGCCAGAAGCCCAATACTCTAATGGGCAATATTGCCTGTGTGTGCCCAGTGGGAACAGGTGTGCTCCCTGCCTTGCAAGGGACATGGAAACATGGTGAGGAGCAGTGTTGAGACAGGTGTGCCAGGCTGGGCTGGAAAGATGGCTGCCTGAGTTGGTAGATTCTTGTACAGGTGAGAGAGTAGCAAAAGGCAGCAGCCCTGGGCCCCACTTTTCTGGCTCAGTGACTGCCGGTGGCACCATCCATTGGCAGAATAGACACACTCACTTTTCCATGCATGCTGTCTCTGGTCACCGCATACTTACTCTAAAGCATGTAGATGTACCCAGCTCAGCCACAGCCACCCAATGCCCTTGCAGGTGAATTGAAACCTTGCATCCATGAACATATTTTGCCAGAGAAGCTCCTCATAGTCAGAGCAATTCAACTTGATCTTGAGTTCAGAGCCAGTGGTACCTGTCCACCTTCACGTACCCAGGTGCAGGAGGGTATTTCAGGAACTCTGAGGCAGGTGTTCTTATTATTTATATCCGACTCTGTCTACTTAGAGAGAGGGAAAGGTAACCACAGAGGAAATGTATGTTTATCAAAAATTATCTCCAAAAAAAGGCCACAGGGCCTGATAGCTTTACTAGTGACTTCTTTTGGACTTTCCAGGAAGCCTTAATTCCCATGCTAAACTGCTCCTGTGTGTAGACAAATATGGAAAACTAAGCTATTCATTCCATGGAGGAAACATGGTCTTGATAACACTTCATAGAGCATAAAAAGAAAAAAAAAACTAAAGACCACGTTCACCTAGGAAGGTAGACATAAATGTCTACACAAATAATGGCAAGACAAATTTAAAATTATATTAATAAATAAATGGGAATTATTCCTGGCTTGTAAGAATGGTTTAATGTTACAAAATTAACATATAGAGAACACATATATAACATTACTGAATGGAAATATTAAATATTAAAATGAGTTCTAGTCTTCTCAAATTAATTTATTGGTGTTATAGGGTGAATTTTGTCCTGCTAAAAAAATTATGGTGAAGTCTCAAACCCCGGTACCTCAGTATGTGAACTTATTTGGACACAGGGAGATTGCAGATATAACTAGTTAAGACGAGGTCATGGTCATGTTAGAGTAAGGTGGGCCCCTAATCTGATGGGTGTCCTTATAAGAATACAGCCCTGTGAAGTCACAGATATGCAGTGAGAATGCCACGTGCTGAAGGTGGTAGAGACTGGAGCAATACAGTCCTCATAAGAAATCCCTATGGATAAACATAAGCTGATCTGAAAGAAGAAACAGATGACATTTTTAGCCTAAGAAAACCCCGGGTAAAAAAAAAAAAAAAGAGTAAAGAGAGATTGCACTCTGAGATATTTAATATAAATCTACAATAACTAAAATAGGAGGATACTAGGGAAAACATTGGCATACGGATTGATGAAATAGGCTGTGTCACCCTTAAATGGGCCTAGTTTACAATAATAAGAGTTTCATATATGCTCTCAGAATTATCAGAAACTTATAGGAATTAGTATAATTTTTTAAATATTGGGAAAAATTGGAATATGGGGAAAAACAAATTATAAGATCATTACACCACACAATATATCAAAATAAATTCTAGACTAATTTAAAAAATTAAATGTTAAAAAAAAAGAAACCTTTAAAAAATCTGGAAGAGAATATGTGTAAATATTTAACTGATTGCTGAATAGGGAAGAATTTTCTAAGCATAAACCAATGAATGAAATTTGATGACAACATGTTCCAACCTGTGCACCTCCAAAGAATCATAAACAAAAGTGAAAGGCAAATGACAAGCTGAGAAAAATTTTTGACATAATTATGACAGGGGAAGGATTAAGAACCTTCATATATAACAAAAGATCAATAAGAAAAACACTAACACCCTAATAGAAAAATGGACAAGACAGGCCCCAGCAATTCATGGAGAGTATATAATCGGCTAAGGAATATGTGAGAACTAGTCGACTTCCCTGGTGCAGTGGATTGATTGAATTGTGTCCCCCAAGTTCGTATATTAGAAGCTTAATTCCCACTGTAACTGTTTAGGGTGATCCTATTATGGTAATTGAAAGAGAGGCCTTGAAGAGGTGATTAGATTGTAGGACCACGCCATAGTGAATGGATCGATAATGGCAGTCAGGGGTGTCGTTCTGAGGGCTTTAAAAG
Source organism: Cynocephalus volans (assembly GCF_027409185.1). Taxonomy (NCBI): domain Eukaryota; kingdom Metazoa; phylum Chordata; class Mammalia; order Dermoptera; family Cynocephalidae; genus Cynocephalus; species Cynocephalus volans. The sequence goes on from NC_084469.1 coordinate 34,084,438, forward strand.
GACAGCACATAAGAGTCTCTCTCTCTCTCTCTCTGCTCTGCCATTTTCTGCCATGTGAGACCCCTCCATTGCTGTAAAGCCACCACGAAAGAAGACCCTCACCAGATGTGTTCCCTGGACTTTGGACTTAACCTCTGTAACTGTGAGCAATAAATTTCATTTTCTTACAGATTACTCAGTTCCAAGTATTTTGTTATAAGCAACAGAAATGGACTAATAATCCTGGTAATAAAAAAAATGCACACTTTACAATGAGATCCCATGTTTCATCTATCAAATTGGCAAAATTTTAAAGGGCCTAAACACTCTGCGTTGGTTGGAGTCCAGTTAAGGACTTTTATACACTAACAGTGGAAGTATGTGGAAACAATCTCTCTGGACAGCAATTTTGCAGTACAGTCTGTTTTGCTACAGCATGTGCTTCTATAATGAGAATGAGGTCGTATGCAATTGGCAGGAAAGTTAAGGATGTCAGCAGAACCCAGTGGTCACATTGGTTCATATGCAATTCTTCCCAGAAGGTTGTGTTTTAAGCCACCAAGGACCAGCAGATAAACTCAAAGTCCACTCCCACAGCTGAGCACAGGAACTCCCAGTGGGCTACGGTTTCTGCTGCGCACTCACCCATTGTCTTGGCTAGGTCTGGCCACTTGTTCTGCCTTGAGAAAGCTTATTACAAGGTTATTCACCATCTTATTCATCTTATCCTTGTCTCCATAAGTCACATCTTATCGCCAGTCCCTCTTTACAAGCCTTTCCAGCAAGCAACTTTTACTTTTAAAAATCTAATATTTAATGTAGTTGTTATTCTGTTTATTAGAAATCTGATTAATTTTTAAATAACACTTTTATTAGGATTGCTACTTTTTTTAGTATTGTGGTTACAGCATAACATAATTTTGAGTGATCTGCCTCAAACATATTTTTCCCATAAGTCTTATTATTTGTGGTACATGATTTTACAGAATGCAATATTTTTTAGCATTTTATATGACACATATATGTATCTACTTATATATCCCATTATTGTAGAACATCTCTATATGATAATCAAAAGCCTAAAAAATTAACCAGCACTTCCACTTACAGCAATATATGCTCATACATAGAAAAAAAAATTAGAAGTACACATAACAATTTATAGACAAGTGTGTTCACCAAAGAGTTTTTTATAAAACTGAAAAACCAGAAAGCTTCAAAATGCATGACACTTTATTGAATACCTGATATTTCATCTACACAATGGAATCTATAATCCATTAAAAATAATATTTTCAAAGAATGCTTAGAGCAATAAAATTTTTCACAATAGATCATTAAGTAGAAAAAAATAGTCTATAAAAATATTGCCACAGAACATCATCCAAATTTTATAATACAAATTGTTGAACTATGTATTTCCTGTTACGTATATGGCAAATATACAAATACATACAGTAAAAAACAAATAATGGTTATGAATAATAGTAGATAGGATTGTGAGTAAACATTAAATTACCTCCTTGCACTTTTCCACATTTTCGAAGTTTTCTTTCATGAACATATATTGCTTTTATAAATAAAAGAAAAATGATTATTTTTAAATAAAAATTTAATGGACATGTTAAGAAAAAGGAAGATAACAAGGAAACGTGGGAGGGAAGGGGACAGAAGGGGAGAGAGGACTAGGGGGACAATGAAGCCACCCTATGATTGAACCTTGGGTCCCTCTCCCAAGAGACCTCAGAAACTGGTAGAAGGAAGTCCTCTGGGCTATGGAAATCATCAGTCACTGTGAACTCTGTGCTTACTTGCCTAAGCCAGCAATGCCTGTGTCTCCTGCACAGCCCCTCCGCCTCTTGCCCCAGGTCACAGGATGGGCTTTCTGCTCCCCTAGATCTGCTCACTCACCAGGTTCTGTACCCTTGGGTCAAGCCCTTCAACTCCTTCAAACCTGTCTCAGCTCAGCTGCAGCCCAAGAGCCAAGATTACCCTCATCTACCTCTTCCCTCAGAATCCAGGAGATCAGGGCTAGACTCTATATCAGAATCACCGGAGGAGGAACCCCCACCCCCCACCCCTGCTCCATTCCTCCTACCCACCCTGTCCTGCAGGAATGAGAGCTTCTCTGCAACTCAGAGAAAGGACTCGTGGTCTTGGCCCTAGTGGGGTGTGGATGCAGCCCCCAAGAGTGGCACAAAACTGGTGAGAGTCACCAGGCCTGAAAATGTCTTATGGCCTGAGGGCTGGCTCAGTGCTCATTTAGGTGGACTATCTTCACCTATGCCCATGTGGGGCAATGGTATTGGGATCAGGTACACCCTGCTCCCAGACTCATACCTTGGCACTACAAAGCCCCTCTCACCCACCTGGGGGCTGGGGGGGTTGAAAAAAGGAACCCTGAATTGACTGAGATGAAGTCGATGGTGGTTTTAATAAGAAATTAACTTGAGTTATAAAAAAAATAACATGATGGCTTGTTTCTAACAGCAGGGTAGATTTGATTCCCCAGAAGGACCCTTCCAAGTGAACCTCCTAAATGGTTGGATAAAATATTTTTAAGATCTATTTAAATGCATTACTGAGCTGGCACAAAAGTAAGAAATCTGCAAAGCCCTTAAATAAAGTGAAATAAGAAGTCTGGAAGGAAAATGGGTGCCAAAGTCTGCTTTCTCCCTGAGGCTATCTGTTAATTCCTAGACACTTGAGGGTTCTTCTCTGAAGACTGTGTGAGGTATGGGGACAAGAGTTCAGACGCTGCCCCAGCCGAGGTTGGAGATCTAATGTGAACCCCTGCATCAGCCTGTGGCTCAAAGGGGCCACTCTCTAAAAGTGAATAAGACATAAACCTGGACACCCATAAGGAGACAGCAAAGAAATTTACCTATCTTGGCCCCGGTGTTGGTTGGGAGCAAACTTATTATAAAAACAGGCCACATCTTACACCACTTTGAGATCCAAAATTACACTAGTTGTGAGGTCCAAAAAAACTCAGGTATTGCCCTCAGGCACTGCCAAAGCAAATAGAAATCCTCTGTGGAGAAACTCAATCCCAATCAAGGCCCCAAGAATCCTCACAAATAAAGTCCCAAGGAAAATAAGCAGCTTACAGCCCAAAATTGCAAAACACACAAAGAGATAAAGTATCATGAGTGAGAATCTGAAATATATATATAGAGATATAAAAGATTCACAAAAACTACAAAAATTGGAATTTCCAGATATATAGTATAAAGTACATATAAATACACACAGGGAAGAAAAGAAATTTGAAAATGAACCAAATAGGACTTACAAAAATAACACTGCAATAATTAAAATAAAAAGTTCAAGCAACATATTAACTAGCAGATTAAACACCCAGGAAAAGAGAAGAAGGGGTGAACCAAAAGATCTGAGGAAATTATCTAGAGGCAGCCCATAAGACAAAAATAAATATGAAAAAGAGGTTAAACGAAGAAAATATATTGAGAAGGTCTTATATAATTATCATCAGAGTCCCAAAAGAAAATAAGAGAGAGAACAAGAGAGAGGTGATATGGAAAGAGACAATAATAGCTGAGAATTTTCCAGAACTGTTGAGAGACATCAATTCTCAACTTTGGGAAAAGCATGAATTCCATCCCGATATGTATGATGAAGAAGAAAAAAATGGTGATGAAGAGGATGAGGAGGGAGATGACTGACAGACACTGAGGGATCCCAACCTGCCTTTTTAAAACTTTCTCCAGTTCCTGCAAGGAGGCTGCCGTCTTTTTTTTCCCCGTCTTGTGCTCGGTTGTCCTGTTCTCTACCCCATGGTTCTCAGCTTATTCTAGGGGGAAATACCTTGAGCAGAACACAGTGGGGAAAGGATCTCTAGTCCTTCCTGTTGCAAATTCATTTTTATCCCTTCTTGTCTCAACAAAACTGTACGGACTCAACACCACCGTGCTCTGTGGGAAAAAAGAAAACCCTTCTGCTCCCTCGGCTCTGCTGGAAGGTGGAGGGTGCCCGGCTCCTGTGCAGCAATGCATGCAATTCTGGCCTTTTCTCTCCTTTCTCTGTAGATTGTGTTCAGAGGTTACACTGTCTCTACGTGAATTTGGACAGATAGCATTGACCAGCAGGTGTCTGTCTACTTTGTCTTGTTTAAAAAAAGAAAAGAAAAAAAAAAAACTTTTAAAAATGGGGATACGGAAGTTCAGCCAAGCGTGGGTTTGAGATGTCTGGGTGGGTTAAGTGGGCATTTTCACAACCTGGCTTGTCCTTTGGCATGTTTGGTTTTTTTAAATTTTATTTTATTTTGTCAACATACAATGTGGTTGATGATTGTGGCCCATTACCGAAACCTCCCTCCCTCTTCCCACTCCCCACTCCCTTTCAACAACCTCATACCTGTTTGCTTCAAGGAATTGCAATTGTTGTGTCTTCTTCCCTCCCCACCCCCCCAGGTTATTTGTGTATTTAGTTATTTTTAGCTCCCACAAATCAGTGAGAACATGTGATATTTCTCTTTCTGTGCCTGACTCGTTTCACTTAATATAATTCTCTCTCCTTGGGCATGTTTAATTGTGATGTTTAAAGAACATCCTTACAGTTTACGATGACACTTTTTAAACAAAATTCTCTCCTAATGATGACTTGAGCCCCACCGCTCGATGGCAGAGTCAGCAGAGCCTGTAGGATCTTCTTTGGAATTGCCGTTCTCTGTTGTAATTTGGTTCCTATTTATTTTTTAAATTTTCTTTTTGTTTCACTGCAAAGGAAAGATGATGCTGTTTTAAATGTTTAAAGTGTACAAGTTGCTTTGTTACAATAAAACTAAACATGTAAACAAAAAAGGGGGGGTCAAGAGATGGGGGAGGGAACATAGTTCAGACAAAGGAAGCAGAAAGTGGGAGAAAGCGCATGGCTGTGGGAAGTGGGCCTGTCAGAGGGTCTCAGCCAGGGTCCTGGGCTTCTTCCCATGGACAGAGGACCTGCTGGCACACTGGGAACAGGAGACTGCCCCAGCCAAATCTGTGACTTACAAGATCACTGTGGCAGCCACTGTGAACAGATGTCGCTGGAGGCAATAAGCCTGGGGGCTGCTGGCTGCGGGACAATGTGGCCTGGGCTGAGGAGTGAGGCTGGAAAGAGAGGCCAAATGGTACTTCCTTCCCCAAAGTGGAAGGAGAAACCCCAACACCCAGAGGACACAGTGTTGCCTGCAAATGCGAGGTCCACAGTAGGAAGCTGGCCTGTGCTTCATGGCTCCCAGTAGTGTCCCTTCTGCCCGACAGTGAGGCTGTCCCAAGATGTGGTCCCACAGCCCCTTTGAGTCCCAACATGCTTACAGGTTTTTACTGCCAGGCAGGCCGGCCTTCCCCACACTCTCCCCTACACACACCCGTATTCTGTCCAGGTTCTCTGCTCTTAGGGAGTTTCTCGTGCTCAGAACAACAGAAGAAGACCTAGATTCAGACTCACAGCCTTCAGAGCCTCCTCGTATTAAGTGTTCATCCTGGCTCTGCCCCTCACTCACGTATGACACCAGGTAGGTGCCTTTGCCTCTCTGATCCACAAAGAGGGAATCATAATACCTACTTGGCAGAGCTGTGACATGGAGTAGCGATAATATACAGAAAGCTGCTAACACAACGGTTGGTGCTCGATAGTCAGTACCTATGATCACAGTTTTCCACAGATGTCTCATTTCCCCAGGCCCAACTGCAGCCCATCCCCTCCAGGAAGTATTCCCTGACCACCCGACTCAACACGCCGACTTCTCCCTCTCTTGACTCTGGCAGTCCTTGCAGTCTGCCCCATCAGTCTAACACACGACTCGTCACTCTTTTGTGTTGGGCACTGATCCCACCCCATGAGCTGTCCTTGGCTCCCCCAACACATAGGAAATTCTCCAAGAGCAGAAGACATCTCCCCTGCTTCTCCTGTCTCCCTCACAGTGCAGGGCGAGGCACATGGTACTCATAGATGCTCTAGCTGGCAGGCAGGAGGTGGCCAGTTCACTGAGAGCTGGAAGTTTGACCTTTATGACAAAGGCAATAGGGAGCTAGTGAAGTCTCTGGAAGAGGGGTGGTGACAGAAGGGGTCATTTGGGTGAGCAGGGAGCAGCAGTCCACAATATTCCCAGTCTGTTTTCTTCCTTCTTTCCCTGTTGAGGCTTCTGGCACAGTGATGAATGTACCAGAGGCTGCGCATTATTAATCACCTTAAAAGCAAACATTCATCTTGGTGCAGCCTTTTTACTTTTCTCCTCTAATAACAGATTAGAGTTCCCAGATATTAATGGGCCAGATAATTTATGTTTTGCTTAAGCAGAAAAAACAAACCGTCAGCCCCTCATGGCAACACCACTTTCTGACAGATTGAGAGATAAGCTGAATGAATTGTTGTGACTAAAACACACACGCACGTGCGCACGCTCACCCACCGATCCATGACAGTTTGCAAACATTTTGCAACAAGTTCAATATGATTTCTGTACACAAACAATTAGCCGTTACCCTCGAAGGGTTTTCCTCTCCTCCATGCCTTCCCAATTATTCAGGGCAATTAAACCACAAATCCCTGGGTAGTGCTCCCCTCTATTCCTTTTCATAAACTCTGACCTCAGCTCTGAAAAAAAAAAAAAAATCAGTCCTCAGAGGAAACAATTCACCCAAGACCCAGAGTCTCCAAGAAACAGACAGGCCATGGATATTTACCTCTCCTACCACCTGCGGTCCCAACAGGGATCCTGAAAAGAGAGAAGGTTTCATGAGAGGAAAAGCCAGAGAAAAGCTTTCCATCTTCATCTCCTTATTTGATCATCCGTGGAAAATCAGGCATAGTGGATTGTCTGAGGTCCCAGCCAATGAGTGAAATATTGCAATAAAACAAGCCATGAAGAAGCGACAGCAGAATGACTTATTCCTGCACTGATACTGACTTACTGTGTGACCCTGACCAATTCCTTAACTTTTTTTTTTTTTTTTTTTTTTTTTGTCTTTTTCGTGACCAGCACTCAGCCAGTGAGTGCACCGGCCATTCCTATATAGGATCCGAACCCGCGGCGGGAGCGTCGTCGCGCTCCCAGTGCCGCACTCTCCCGAGTGCGCCACGGGCCTCGGCCCAATTCCTTAACTTTTTCTGGACTTCAGATTCCTCATTGGTACAGTGAATGGTTTGGTTTTGTGGCCTAACAACTCCTGAGCACCAACCATCACTACAGGGCAGATGCATCGAGTATTAGAACTAAGCAGTTGAGAAGAGCATGCATGTTCGGTCCCCAGCGGAGCAACACACTGAACGCGCTCAGTCCCCAAGTGAGCTAACCACTGAGTTTTCTCAGTCTCCAGGTGAGCTAACCACTGAGCCTATGCAGTGCCCAGTGAAACCACCCACTGAACCTATGCAGTGCCCGGTGAAACCACCCACTGAGCATATGCAGTGTCCAGTGAAACCACCCACTGAGCATATGCAGTGCCCAGTGAAACCACCCACTGAGCATATGCAGTGCCCAGTGAAACCACCCACTGAGTATATGCAGTGCCCAGTGAAACCACCCACTGAGCATGCTCAGTGCCAAGGCAATCTAGTCCCTCATCTAAGGCACCAGAGAAAATTCTCTCTCACTAAGCGTATTCATCTCTAAAGGAAGGTGGCACTAGGCACACTTAGTTACTGAGCAATAGCTTGTCTCCTAGTGAAAGCTTATTCTTCCTTCTTGAGCTCCCCAGAAATAGGATAGACACACAATAGGCCCACAGCCACTAGTTGAGTTAAACAAGGCAAGTAGTCTTAACCAGGGCTCTCTCTCTTCACGTGCTGGCTTAGATAATCTGTGATTGTGACAACATGAGCCTTGATTGTTACACAAAAACTTAGTTCCCTGCAAATAAATCTTCACCAGCCAACCCCCCAAAAAAGAGTATGTCCTCCCAATCTGTCCTCAGACTCTCATACCTGTACGAAGACAGAACATTTGAACAATGCTGTCCACCAACCTGGTGGATATTTATAGATTTATAGCAGAATTCACATTCTTTTCAGGTACATGAGGAATATTCACCAAGATAGGCCATATACTTGGCCAAAAAGCATGCCTCAAAAAATTTTAAAAGATTGAGGAAGACTTTCAAGATGGCGGTGGCTGCGGCGGCTGGCGTGGAGTAGCTGAGGTGGAAAAGGCAGCCACTGGGCCTCAGGCAGCCGGGAAACTTGTGGACCTTCCTCTTGCCATCTCTTAAGGGAGGACCGCTGCTGGTGGCCGGTCGTGGGGGGTGACCGCCACTTTGCCCTCGGCAGGAGAGGCTGCCTCATTTACAGGCAACAGCTTTGAAGTGTGGAGCAGTAAAAGAACTGTTTCTTAGCTGCAAAAGTGAGTCTCGAAACAGGGAACACGGCGCCAGGGCTGCTGCGGATGCAGACAGGATCGCGGAGGCCGGGGCCACGCTGAAGGGGGCCAGCTGCCCTAGTCAGGATTCGAGGTTTCAGGCCGGCATTAAAGAAGATTCCTGGGAGCGCCCGAGCGGCGCCGCGACTGAACAGCCCGAGGCGGCAGCGGCCGAGAACGGGGAAGGCGGCAAACCAGAGACAGAGAGTGAGCACCCGACCTGGCACAACCCTGTGAGTGACCCCTGGACCAGTCCTCTGGGTGGCAGACGCCCACCCGGCTCCCGCCTGCAACACCAGGCCACTCACCGCCCCGGGGCTGCCTCCATTTTCCCAGGACCGGGCAGCTCCGCCGGGCTCGGCCGCCACTGAGCCTTCCCACTTGCTTGGCCCGGCGCGGGGCTTTCCGGAGCCTGCGGGCCGGCCTCCCCTCCCACTCCCTCTGCAGTTCTCTGGCGGGTTGGTGGCGTGGGGCGTCCCTGGCCAGTGTTGGGAGGGCAAGGAAGTACGGGCGGGCCACTGTCACTCCACCGCACCCTGGACTCCGGCCCCCAGTAAACTTCCTGTTACTGGGAGGCAGATACCATCTCTGCGGCCACCAGTTCGGAAAAAAAGCCTAACCAATTTCTGGTTGGGAATAGTGTGGTAGGAGAGTTCCCAGGTCCGCTTGAACCTGCCGGAGAGCTGGCTGCAGGCGGGCGCTAGACTCGGTTTATTCCGGGGGGATACAAAGGTGAACAAGTCCCGAGAAAGATCTACACAGTGCTACAAAGGCACCCAGAGAGACCGGTCGTCTGTGCCTAGCAGAAACCTGGTAGACTTCCTGGGCGAGGCGGTGCCGAGCAGGGTCTTGAAGGCCCACCTGATAGACGAGGGTTGCAGAAGACACGCCCCAGCCCAGCACAGTGCGCACAGAGTGGGGAGACGTGCGGCCAGGGAGGTGGAGACTCGACAGAAACCACACACCCTGTGGGGTCGCAACTGCACGATCCAACAGTCTGGGCCAGAGCACACAGAACAGGGAGAAGTCCTGCACAGGAAGTGAAAGCTCAACAGCGATCACACACCCTGTGGTACGTGATCCACCAGCCCAGCAGAGTCCAAGCTGACCAGAAAGGTGGCTCTACGGAGAAGCCCAAGACCCGAGGCAACCACACACACAAGGCACTAGAGGCCAACTGAGCAGCCACGGAGGTAGCCATACGAAATTGGCAACCACAGCAACATCCTAGTTATTCATTAGTCTCAAACCGGTGGACTGTGAAACCCCCTGCCACAATGAATAAACACCAAAAAAAAGATACCAGAAATACAAAAAATCAAGAAAGTACACCACCAAAAGTTAATAAATCTCAAACTCTAGATCCTATAGAACAAGAAGCCCTTGAAATGACTGACAAGGAATTTCGAGTGATTATTCTAAGGAAACTGAATGAGATACAAGAAAACACAGCTAGACATCATGATGAAATGAGGAAAAGTATACAGGATCTGAAAGAGGAAATGTACAAAGAAATCAATGTCCTGAAAAAAAATGTAGCAGAACTTGCTGAACTGAAGAAGTTATTCAGCGAAATAAAAAACACAACGGAGAGTTTAACCAGCAGGCTTGTCGAAGTTGAAGGGAGAACCTCTGAACTTGAAGATGGGCTGTTTGAAATAACACAAGCAGACAAAAAGAAAGAAAAAAGAATCAAGGACATGGAAGAAAATCTGAGAGAGATATTAGACAACCTTAAGGGCTCAAATATCCGAGTCATGGGTATTCCAGAAGGGGAGGACAATGGAGATTCCATTGAAAACATATTCAAAAAAATAGTGGCAGAAAACTTCCCAGGTATAGGAAAAGTCACAGATCTTCAGATCCAGGAAGCTCAACGATCTCCAAACGTATTCAACCCAAAAAGACCTTCTCCAAGACATGTCATAGTCAAATTGGCAAAACTCAGAGACAAAGAGAGAATCTTAAAAGCTGCAAGAGAGAAGCGTCAAATCACCTATAAGGGAGCCCCAATCAGGCTAACATCAGACTTTTCATCACAAACCCTAAAAGCTAGAAAGGAATGGGATGATATTTTCAAAATACTAAAAGACAAAGATTGCCAGCCAAGAATACTTTACCCGGCAAGGCTATCCTTCCGAAATGAAGGGCAAATAGTATATTTCTCAGACAAACAAAAACTGCGGGAGTTCACTACCACACGACCACCCTTACAAGAAATCCTCAAGGGAGTACTGGGTTTGGTTCCTGAAAAATAACTACCACTGCCATAAAAACCCAAGAAAAATCAATACCCACTAGTATAATAAAAATGGCATTCATGAAGAGAAAACAAGCAAACAAAAACGCTATCTACAACCTAAGGAACCAACAAACACAGAAACCAAACAGTAAATCAGAAAGCAAGGAACAAAAGACACCTAAGACAACCAAACAACCAACAAAATGCTAGGAATAAATCAACACATTTCAATAACAACTCTTAATGTAAAAGGCTTAAATTCCCCAATCAAAAGACACAGACTGGCTAACTGGATTCTATATCCATTAAATAAAACAATAGAAAATATTATAAACAATTTTATCCCAATAAATTGACAGTATAAATGAAATCAGTAAACTCATTAGAAAAGATAACGCACCAAAACATAACATGAAATTGTAAGTCTAACTAACTTTATCCCTTTACGTAATTTTTAATTCATTATCAAAAACTTCCCCACAAAGAAAATTCCAAGTGTAGGTGGTTTTACCAATGAGTTTTATCAAGCATTTAAGGAAGTAATAACACCAATATAAAAGAAAATCTTTCAGAAAATCAAGGACAGAGTAATATTTTCCAACTCACTTAATAAAGCCAGAATAACCCTGACACCAAAAACTGACAAAGATATTATAAGAAAATATCATTATAGACCAATAATACTCATGATTAAAGAGATTTTTTTTAAAAACCCTTATCTAACTATTAGCAAATTAAATTAGTGGTATATATATCATGACCAAGTGGTGTATCACAGGAATGCAAGGTTGATTTAACATTTAGAAAATGTTTGAGAAAAATCAAGTTGAAAGAAAATTTTTTAATTTATGAAATTTAAAAATTTAACAAACTAGATAAGGGGGAAAAAATCAATGCAATTCATAACATTGATTGAATACAGGGGAAAAAATCATATGATCCAGATAAAGCATTGGACAATATTCAACATTCATGATAGTATTTTTAAAAAGGAAACTGTAAATAGGATTCCCTTGATCTGATAAATGCTTTTGTTAAATACCTAGAGCTAACAACACCCTACCTAATAGTGAAACACTGAATATTTTTCCTATAAGATCAATAACAAAATTATGAGATAATTACCTTGAAAATTTTACTAGAACCTATAGATAGTATAATAGGACAAGAAAAATAAAACTCATAGATACTGAAAATTAAGAAGTAAAACTGTTATCATTCACAAATGATGTAGGTGTGTACATAGAATACTCTATGGAATCTCCAAAAACATACTGGAATAATTTAATTTACCAATATTGCTGGATACAGAGTCATTATATAAAAATCAATTATTGTTCTATATACCAGCAACACAAAAATTAGAAAAAAAAAAACTTTAAAAATTACCATTTTCAAAATTAGCAAAATACCTAGGAAAGAATCTAATTCACAAGGCACAGACCTGCTATACTGAAAACTACAAAACATTGCTGAAAGAAATTTAAAATACCTAAATAAATGGAAAAATATACTATGTTCACAGATTAAACAACTTGGTATTCTTTTTTAAGATTTCTTTTTAAGTTTATCAATTTTTTTTTTTTACATTCTATGATGCTGTTGTAGAGCAGTTGGGAGGGATAAGGAGAGGGGAAAGGGGAAAGAAATAGGGTGGGAGAAGAAGCAAGGAGGAGAGGTGGGGTTGATGCTTGAGGCACCCCCCTCATTCCTGCAAGGGATACCAGGGGTCTTCCAGTGGTGGCTTGGTCATTGCTGGGCTGGGTGCAGATGTCAGGGAGTGTGGTTCCCAATGCACCAGCTCAGGAGCCCAGGGCATTTCTTGCAGTAGCTCAGTGATTGTCGCTGGGCTGGTTGCAGATGTCAGGGGTGGGGCATGGCCAAGGCCTGAGGCCCTCTCCATGGCTTTTGCCTCCTGCTCCATGCACTCACCAGCTCCAGTCTTGAAGCAACCTGGGCTCAAAACAGTCAGAACAGTTTTTTCTTTCTCTCATCGTGGCTTCTCCCACCTCCGTGAACTCCATAGGTCTCTCCTCCTCTTCGCCTGATCTCTAGTGGCCCCAGCTTAGCTGTTGTTGCTTTTTAATAGTTGTAATTTGGTTAATTTGTGGGAAAGAGTGAGGCTGGGGACCATTTATTCAACCATCTTGACCAGAAGCCCTAACTTGACATTGTTACGATGTCACTTCTCCCCAAATTGATTTATCAATCACAGTCTCAAATTCCAAGATGAGTTTTTGAAGAAACTGACAAGTTGATTCCAAAATACAAGGTCCCTAGGATAGTCAAAAAGTATTGAAAAAGAAGAACAAATTTTGAGCACTTTGACTAATTTCCAGTCTTTCTATAAAGCAACTGCAATCAAGTCAGTGTGGTTTTTGTGTAAGAATAGCAAATAGGTGAATGGAACAGAGGGCAAAGTCCAAAAATAGACTCACACATTTGGTCAATTAATTTTTAACAAGTCAATTCAATAGGGGAAAAGAAAGTCTTTATACAAATGGTACTAAAACAACTGGATATCCATTTGAAAAAATAATCTCAACCCTTACCTCATTCCATACGGAAAAATTAATTAGAGATAAATCTTAAACCTACATATAATGCTAGAACCAGAAAATTTCCAAAGAAAACATAAGATAATATGTGATTGGGATAGACAAAGACTTCTTAGAACACTGAAACCAGTAATCATTAAAAAAAATTACCAAATGAATCAAAATTAAAATTTCTGCTCATAAAACTACACTATTAACAGTATTAACAAACAGGTCACAAACTGCAAAAAATATCCCAATACATATATCTAACAAAGGATTCATATCCAGAATATATAAGGAACTCCTACTTATCAACAACTAAAAGATGAGCAGTACAACTTTAAAAATAAGCAAAAGACTTAAAAAGACATTTCACAGAAGAAGATATATGAATGGCCACTAAGACATGAAACATGCTCAATATCAATATTCATCAGGAAATGCAAATTAAAACCACAATGAGATACATTTCATACCCACGAGAATATACTTTTTAAATGATAGAAAACGAGCATATGGAATCATTTTGGGGAGGTGGAAATATCCTAAAACTAGATTGTGGTAATAATTGAACTGCATAAATTTACTAAAAATCATTGAGCCGTACCTTCACAATGGGTAAATTCTATATAAATTATGCACGACAATTTAAAGACACAAGCATGTAATAAAATTGTAAAGAAAAGCTAGTGAATAATAAACGTAAAATTCAGGATAGTAGTCTCTTATGATAGGGCTCAGAGGGGGATGGGAAATGATTAGGGCAAAGAGGGTATCTCAAAGGTATTGGTAATCTTTCTCTCTGTACTGTGTTGTGGCATACAGGTGTTTGTTGTACCAATTTTTCTTATACCTTATATATAATTTATAAATATTATTTTGTTTCTACTCAACAAATAAATAAAAGAACTCAAAACAACTTATAGTTAATAAAAGCAACTTAAAATAAATGGTAAAAGAGATTAGGGATGGACTTGAGAAAAATATGTGTTATAATAACAAACTGCCCAGTGCAGAGTTTGTAGACTAAGACGTGACTCCCTCTACGAAACGTGGTAATAACACAGAAGGCAGAGTTAGAAGACAATTCTCAGAGTCGGCCCCGTGGCTCACTCGGGAGAGTGCGGCGCTGGTAGTGCCGAGGCCACGGGTTCCGATCCTATATAGGGATGGCCGGTGTGCTCACTGGCTGAGTGTGGTGTAGACAACACCGTGCCGAGGGTCACGATCCCCTTACCAGTCAAAAAAAAAGAAGACAATTCCCAGAGTTAAACACCAGTAGCGGGACTTGTAGGCAGAATTGATGATAATGGGGAACGGACAGTGAGGAGGGAGAGAATACTGAGTTGGGTGAAGGCCTAGGCCCCTCCACTTTAGGCAGACAAGGGAGCAAGGGAATCACAGTTCTGATTCTTCCCAACCCCAGCCCAGTGCCATTTAGATTAATATCTCAATAAAGATATGCACAAACCTTCCTTAGAGTTCAGTGTCTGGCCTATTCAGAGAAGGTAAGAGGCTGCTTAGGAACAGAGGGGAGTTTTGAATGTTGGTGGCCCTTCAATTATTGGCAGTGCCTTCACTGGGGATTACCGTGCAAAGCCCAGTATCTACATACCCGGAGAAATTCTAAGTTCCAGGACAGGCTAAGCTACCATGACAAACAGACCCACAAAATGTTAATGGCTCAACACAATACATGTTCATTTCTGCCTCATGTTCCCAGACCAAGAAGGGTGGTCCTGGCTGGGGGTTCTGCTTTATGTAGTGCTTTAGATCCCAGACTCCTTTGACCTTGCGACTTCTCCATCCCCCAGGGTCTTGTGGTCATCTGCTTCAGGCCAGTGAAGAAGAGGGAGGCAGGAGGGATGCACATCTATTTCTTTAAAGTTTTGGCCCAGTGACCTTAGGGCAAACAAGGATTTCTTAGACAGGACACAAAAAGAACAAACTATCAAAGAAAAAAGTTGCCAAGCCAACTAGTTGGATGGCATCAAAATGAAAATTTTCTTCTTTTTAAAAAATACCATTAACAAAATGAAAAGACAAGCCACAAAGAAAACATTTCTGTAATCCACATATCTGATAAAGGACTTGCATTCAGAGTACAGAAAGAACTCTTAGAATCCAATAATAATATGATCCCCCCCAAAATTTAATGGGTGAAAGAGTTTAAGACATTCACAAAAGGGAACATACAAATGGACACGAAGTACATCGAAGGAAGTTTGATATCATCAGTCATCAAGGAAATGCAAATTAAAACCACAATGAGATACCATGACACACCCATCAGAATGGCTGAAATTAAACAGACTGACATTGAGTGTTGGCAAGGGCGGGAATAACGGGAACCCTCATATTTTGCTGAATGCAGCATGGTACAACCACTGTGGAAAAGTTTGGCACTTTCTCATAGTTAAATACCCACTTCTGTGACTCAGCAATTCCACCACCAATCATGTAAGCAACAGAATAGAAAATATAGGTTCCCATGGAGACCGAGCACAAATGTCCGTAGCTTTATCCACAGCAGCCAAAAACTGCAAACAAACCAAATGTCCATCACGGGGTGAATGGAAAAATAAATGGGGCCTATTTACACAACAGAAGACTACTCAGCATAAAAAGAAAAAAACTTCTGATGCACACACACACAACCTGAATGAACTTCAAACCACTATGCAAAGCAGAAGTAGCTGACCAGATGACTTCAGTTTGTATGATTCCATTTACACGAAATCCTAGAACGTGCAAAACTAATCTACGGTAACAGTCCGCAAACCGAGAAAAACATCACCATACATACGTCTAACAAAGGACTTGCATCTAGAATATGTAAGGAGCTCCTACCAATCAACAACCAAAAGACTGGTTGCTTGGGGTGGGAGGGATTTACTGCAAAGGATCAGGAGAAAACATTTGGGGTGATAGAAACGTTCTGTAAGTGGGTTGTGGTAGTGGTGGTATCCATCAATCTGGTAGTGGGGATCTACATCAAACTGTACTTTTTTTTTTTTTTTTTTTTTTTTTTGGCTTTTTCATGACCGGCACTCAGCCAGTGAGTGCACCAGCCATTCCTATATAGGATCCGAACCCGCGGCGGGAGCGTAGCCGCGCTCCCAGCGCCGCACTCTCCTGAGTGCGCCACGGGCTCAGCCCAAGACTGTACATTTTTAAAGGATGCATTTCAGCTCATGTAAATTATACCTCAATAGCATTAATTTTTAAAAAGGGAGGGAGGGGTGGTGGGGAGATTCTTAGCCCAGAAACTGCATGCAAAACTTCTGCTCACATTCCAGTTCTTACAACTGTTAGGTTCAGCAAGACAGAGAAAAGGGGGAGAGGCCGAGCCAGGCCTATTTCCGCCGAAAGCTTCACTCCACTAATGTGGAGAGGAGACTGAACCAGATCAGTTCCCCCAAACCAAGGAAAGCAGGAGGTTTATGAGACTTTTAGGGAGGGCTCTGGCAGAGTCATGAGCAATATCAAAACCAGTGGTATGCAAGGTGACACAGCCCTTGTGGTCCGATGACATCTAGTTGGTTAGGGCACAGGCTCCTGATTAGCTACTATATCAGTACAAAACATTCCAGCCCAAAGCCTGCTAGACACAGCCCACAAGATGTTCCTTCGGTGATAACGGTCATGTGTACCCCTTCCCAGAAAGGGGAAAGGGGAGGGGGAGAAGGGGGAAAGTTGTTTAACTTGGCTGTGCTGATGTTAAGCCAGCCCTGAGGCCTAATGACAACAGCCCACCAAGAGGTCAATCCAACTTCAAGGGAGGCTGGGAAGCGCAGGCCAGCTGTGTGTCCAGGAAGAGGAAAAATCATTTTGGTAAATGGCAGCAGTTTCTGCCACCCAGAGGGTTACTAGAGACCCCTTCCACGACAGATGAGGCTGGGCTGCCCCAAGGTTTACCGCAAGTCAGGAGATAAGGCCTGCCACCAGGGCTGAGCGTGAAGCTGCGGGGCCAAAGGGAGATGGGAAGGCTTCCCAGAGGAGGAGGCATTCTCCAAAGCCCATTCCCAGAAGAATAAAACGAGAGGAAATGGTATCCACTAAAGCCTAAGAGCAGGAGAAGCGGTGAGCAGTTCTGCATGGCTAGAGCACACAGAGGTTGGGGAAGGGTGGTGGGTGATGGAGGTGGAGATTCTTGGGGTCTATGAGGAGGGGCTGAGGAGAGGGGGCTGTGTCCTGTAAGCCCCGAGAACCCTGGAGAGGGTGGAGGGAGCTCTGGCTGTTCCCAGCCTGCAGGAGCAGCTGCACTCACAGCACTCGGCCGCTCACCTGGCTCCTTACCACGCACTCCCAGCACCTGGGAGTAAGGCTGGGTGGGTGGGTCACTGCCTGGGGTCCATGCCCAAAGACTGGGCTGGAGGCAGCCCCCTCCACTCTGCCACCAGAGGAGGTGGGAGCTGTGACTCAGGCTCCACACCAGGAAACCAGTGGCTGGAAGAGCCAACGTCACAGGCAGGAAGCCCCATGTGGCTGGAGCCCGCTCCCATCCTGAGTCACTGCACAGCAGTGGCACCTGTTGCTCTGCAATGGAGGTTCCAGCAGACCTCAGCTCCTGACTTGATTCCTGCCCTGTTAACCCCTCACCTCCCAAGTAGGGGGAATCTGACCACCAACAACCATATGTGAAAGGTCTAGATGCATCTGGATTTGATGATAACTGCCATTCAGCTTATTCCAAAAAGAGACATCTCAGAATGGAGGGTACAGAGTGTGCTGCATTCCACTCCTCATGGTCCCACTGATAAAACCACCGTCCAGAAAGGGCCAGGGCCTTGCCCAAGGTCACAGAGCAAACAAGAGGCAGAACTGAGATAGGAGCTCCAGCCTCCTGGTTTCTTCCATTTGTATTCAAGATCATTATTTATCCATTAGGTATGATGGGGAAGTGCCTGGGGCCCCACAAAATATATAAGGCCTGGAAAAGCATGATTGGTTCCAAAATATATAAGAAAATATATAAGAAAAGAAAAATACAAAATCAAATTGAATAAAATGTTTGAAGTTTACAAAACAGAACATTGTATTGGCTTCATGAATGGCAAAATTTAGAATGTGTAAAACATTTTCTTACATTTGAAAACAACGTCAATTAGCTTTTGGGACCTTGCAAGAATTTCTGAGTATTCCTGACGATGTCTGAGAAATGCTGAGCAACGATATTAAATTTGTTACTTCCGAACAAATAGTTTTAAAATCAGAATTATAAAAATCCTTTCAATTTCCTTACCAAAAAAAAAAATCCACATTTCATATGAGACACGTGTTTTATATGATGGGAGAAGCTTCCAGAAGCAAGGAGGTGGAAGCCCAAGGAAGCCTGCAAATGGCTCTGACCACCTTGCCTGTCAGGGCTTTGTAGCTGGAACCACAGCCCCCTAAGGCTAGATAAGGGGGACAAAGAGGGTCCAGCTTGGGGGCTGCCTCTCCCTCCACCTCTGGACAGTGGAACTGTCTGGACAGTGCCTGCCTCAGAGTGAAACGATGCTGTAGGGCTTTTCCCTCCTGAACACGATAGCTTCTCCACTGCAGACAGGAGCGGCAGCCCCAGCAGCAGCACACGCTGCCCCCCCCCCCCCTGCTGAAATGACCGATCCGATCCTACGAGTGAAAAGGTGCCAGGGAGAAGCCGTTTTCCATGTTCCAAGCAGGTTATGCTGATGGAAACAAGGTGAAGTCTTTGTGCTGGGTTCTTAGCTGCATCAGGAGTGCTGGGAGTACTTTCCTCCAGCAAATGGTAATGCATTATTTGCTCGCTGGGGCAATAAGAGATAAACAGCCCTGTAGTCTGTCTTCTGAGGATCGTGGATGATCTTATAGTGCCTGGGGAGGCAATTTCTTGAAGGCTTAGGGAAGTAGGTGTAGGAAAGAGAAAACCGGTTTAGGTCCTAGGCTCAAAGCCTGGATACAGTTACTCCCTAGCTGACCTGCCACAGAGTAGTGATTCACCATTCTGGGCCTAGTTTCTTCATCTGTAAGATGTAAGGACAGGAGGAGATTATCGTTTCGAAGCTTCCCTCCAGTTCTAAAAGCTAAACAGTTCCAGCTTTTCTTCATGTCTACGTGGTTCCTGCCCTGAGCTCTTTTATTCTTGATGATCCCAAAGGTCTACCCTTAAGCCCAAAGACGACCCCAGTCCCATGCAGAGAATCTACTGTACGGGCTTCCTGGCCCCATGCCCACAGCAGGTCCTTCCTCTCCCCCCACAGCAGGTCCCCATCACTCAGACTAAGTGGGTACCTGGGACAGCCATAAAGCTGGAGTAGCCAAAGCATCTTTCAATGCAACATCCTCACAACAGTGTGATTACATTTATCCAGCCCCTGTCCTTTGTGCTGTTCTGGTCAAATGTTTTCCATTTTTCTACATTATAACCTCACAATACAATGCCATACTTTTTCCTTGAAGCAGGCGTTTGTCTTTCAAAGAAATTAAAAGAAGAAACAAAATGTTGCTTTTCATACTTAGCCACATTCCGCCACTACGCGCATTCCCCTTTCTCCCTTTTATATCTGCGTTTCCATCTGGTGTGGTTTCCCTTTATCTTGAAGAACTTCCTTTAGCATTTTGAGCAGTGCACGTCTGCTCAGCTTTTGTTTATCTGAAAATGTCTTGATATTGCCTTCATTTCTGATATGAAAAAGATATTTTTCACTGGAGGTAGAATTTGGAGTTGACTGATTATTTTTGTTCCTTTCTGTACATTGAAGATGCCGTTCCATTGTCTTACGACTGCCATTGTTTTGGATGAGATGTCAATTATCACATGTATCATTGTTCCCTGGTATGTATTTTTTTCTCTGCTTTTCCATTTTTCCCTTTCTTTGCTTTTTAATAGTTTGATGATGATGTGCCTAGGTACAGTTTTGTTGTTGTTGTTGTTGTTTTGTTTTTTGGGATTTTTCTGTTTGGGGTATTTATCCAGCCATGGTATTTGTCGAGTTTTTTTGGATCAGTAAGTTTGTGTTTTCACAAAATTTGGGGAAATTTAGAGCATTGTTTTTTCTGCATATTTTCTCTGCCCAACTCTCTCTTTCTCTCTGCTCTTCTGAGATCCTATTTATGCATATGACAGACCACTTGATATTGACTCACAAGTCATTGGGACCATGTTCAATTTCAATTAACCTTTTTTCTCCACAAATTGAACAATTTATTTAGAGCTATTTTCAATTTTACTCACCTTTTCTTCTGCCATCTCCAATTTGCTATTAAACCCATCAGTAAATTTTTTCATTTCAGATACTTTACTTTTCAATTCTGGAATTTCCATTTGGTTCTTACTTTTATTTTCTTTTCCCCATCTGCTCATCACTGTGATCAAGTCCTTGTATATTTTAATAGCTTCTTTTTAAAGGCTTTGTCAGCTATTTCCAATATCTGGGTCGTTTTGTGGTCTGTTTCTACTGACTGTTTTTCATTTGACTATCAATCACATTTTCCTGTTTCTTTATGTCTAGCAATTTTTAATTACTGATCACTGTGGAAAATACATTGTAGAGACTTTGGGTTCTGTATTTTTTTTCCATCATGAGGGTTGATTTGTCCTAACATGCAGTTAAGCTACCAGCTGATCACCTTGAATTCTTAGAGGCTTGGTTTTATACGCTGTTAAAGCAGGTCTATTTCAGTTTTGCCCTTAGTCCTAATGCAGATCTCTAGTTCTGGGACATATTTTACACTCCATGGTGTGGGCCTTCTGAGATTCCAGTGGGAAGCCCAAGGGTCCACCAAGCCTCTAACTTGATAAAATTCAAACTCAAAATTTTGCTTCCCCCAAAATCAGTATTCAGTTCCTTCAGTCTTTCAGCTATTGCTTTTCGCCAGGCTCCCTGGTGTCTCCTCAGCATATGTGTATTTCAGAGATCAATCAAAGATTTCGGGAGTGTTTATATGCAGATTTGGTGGCCCCTCTATGGTAGCTTTACCTCTCAGACTTCACACCTTCAACTTCTATCCACTCTGGAAGCCTGGAACTCTAAGCCAGTAAGACTGAGGCCCTCTGCCTAAGTCTCAGCCAATGCACGTGACAGAGACTAGAGAGTGCCCTTGGAGAAAGCCACACAAATGTACATCTCATCTGGGGCAGTTTTCTTCTTTTGAGGATGGAAGACCCTCCAGTATCTATCCATTTGGGGGCTTTCTGTAGTGTCTTCAAATAGTTGCCTTCAACATTTTTTCCAGGGTTCACAATTCGTGTCTATAGGAGGGATATTCTGATATAAACCATTCCACCATTATTAGATCTGCAAACAAGCCCAAAGTGTTTTTTTTTTAATTTTATAATTGATATTCTTATATTTATTTTTAAATAATAAAAGTAGTTATTGTGAAAAAATAAGATTTTATTGGACTTAGGTACACTTACTTTACAGTTTGGTATTGTTTTACTATAAAGTTTATAATGAGGTTGCAGTAAACTTGTCAGTGCTTTGGTAATCTAAGGGATAAAATCTTACTCTGCCCCTCACCCCTTGGCTCACAGCTGCCAGACCCTGAGACCCATCTTGACTTGAGGAAAGGCGGTCCCATTTCACCATGTTACTCAGCCCTGAGGTCCTCTTGCTGCTGGTAAAGCCTTGATCTAGTGTCTCAGTTACAATAACATCTTCTGCTTTATCCGAAAACTCAGTCCCCTCCATAAGTATCAGTTCTGGCAACAGGGTCCCCTCCTTATCCCTTGGGCCCACACTCCAACTTTATAAACCATGCTTGCTAGTCTCTGCCTCATGAACCATGATGCTCTCCAGCCTACAGCAGGTGCTGGGTATATATTGGTTTGATTAGGCCAGTGGTTCTAAACCATTTTTTTAACCAAATATTTTGTAAGGTCCCTGTATCAGTTAGTTATCGGTATATAACAAACTACCCCAAAACTTAGTGCCTTAGAGCACAACAATTTATTAGTTTTCGTGTTTCTCCCCAGTGAGGGTGGGTCTCATCTAAACAGTTGATGGTCTGAATAGAACAAAAAGGCTGGCCCCCCACAAGTCTGAGGGAACTCCTTCTGCCCGAATGCCTTTGATCTGGAACATTGCCTTTTTTCCTGCCTTCACACTCAAACAAAAATACCAACTCTTTCAACTTGAGAGCTGTCTGGCCTTCAGACTAGAAATACACCATCAGTTCTCCTACTTCTCAGGCCTCAGACTCTGTCCAGAACTACACCACTGGCTTTCTTGGGTCTCCAGCTTGCCAGCTGCATGTCTTGGGACTTATCAGCCTCCATAATCACATGAGTCAATTTCATACACACATACACACATGCACACACGCACATACATACATATATACATATATATGTAATCTCCTATTGGTCTGTTTCTCTGGAGAACCCTGACTAATACATCCCTTCTGCCATAACCTGTCATCCACAAGCCACAAAATAGACTTTATGGAAGGAGTGGAAAGGTCACATTGCAAAGGGATGTGTGTACTGGAATGACAGGATTTTGTGGCCATTAAATAGTCTACATAGCACTCGTTATTATCCTTAAAATGAAAGCATAGAAAGTAAAGCCAACCTAAACTCAAATGTTTAAAAGCTCAAAATAATTCACTAACCATAATATAAAAGAGATATGAAAGGGAAATAATTTATAATATCACAATATGTACTTTGATATGTAAATGATTGGGCGTATCGCACCAGAAGACATATTGAAGTAATCAGCCTCTTGTATTTATATGCAGAGTGACACACACAGACTGACACAGGAGAGCTGTACTGGTGACTCAGATATTCTGAGCGTCATTACCACCAGGAATGATTTCCAAAATGGTGAACAACTGTTGGTAATGTTCAGAACAAAACAAAATATAAAATTCCCTTGATTTACACCCTAGTTGTATCCCTACACTCTTCAGTATAGATTAGAAATTGAGCCCAAAATTTCTTATGTTTTAGATTCAGATAAATACGAACAAGTTTCGCACCTACAAGACTGTCTGGTTGGACATTCTTGCAAAGTCCTCTTCCACCCACCCAAACAAAACCACACTCCGAAGTTTGAGGTGACCCCTAAAGGATAGTAAAGCCAGTCAAGAACCTTCAGATTGGAGCTATTATAAAAGGCTACAGACCAGAAATGCACACTGTGGAAACGTCCCCAGTGCATCATCAGAGACAAACCCCTCCCAAGACTGCAACCTGTGAGGCTCTGGAGAGAAAAGGAAGTGCAGGGGAGCATGTGCCCAGGAGGGGTGACCCAAGAGGCAGACGCTGTTCCTGGCAGAGACACGAAGTGGATGGCTGTGTTTCCCACCCACATCAGAATCAGGAAAGACTCACGATATGGCCTTCTAGGGAGAGAACAGGCCAGGCAGCCCACCCACCCTGCCATCCTCGAGGCCGTGAGGGTGGCAGGCTGGCAGTTGTCCATCCAACTCCAAGAGGTGCAGCTAACTCTAGAAAACCTGATTCTGTTGGACTTTAAAGGAGAACAAAGTCAGTGCTTTTGTGGAGAGATTCTGGGCCAGGGAAATGCCTCAAGACTTAGTTTTTAAAGCTGCAACCCCCCCCCCACTCCCCAATATTTACTTAAGGAATGAGAGAAAGTCACAGCTTGATCTGATGACTGTGGCTGATATGATTGGGTCCCCTGAGGCAAAGGGAGCCAGCTGAGGGCCTCCATGTCTGCATGTGGCACATGCACTTAGAGTGTGAGCTATGGGATGTGGAATCATTTCTGTTAATTAAACTCCTTAACATAATTTTGAGGTAAGAGTGCTTGGCCTGTATTTCACACAGTCCCTGGAGCACTGGGAAGTGGGAGAATGTGCCATCTGGCAAAGCACCGTGAAACTTGATCACCTGGGGGGATTCATAGAAAACTGCAAGGATGAAGGAAAAGTAGACAGATGGACAAATCGAAACACAGAATCTCTACTCACTTTACCAAGGATCGAGGTCGAGAACAGGTTTCTGCTTCTCCCACCAACAGCCAACCCACCACCCAGTGCCCCGCAGCATCAGAATCCCTGAGAGGCCACCATGCACTCCTTCCCCCAGCCACAAAGCCCAGACAATGGCAGTTCTCACTCCTGTGACCGGCCCGTCCCTACCCACCCAGGAGTCAGGCTCCTCTGATTTCCCCCCAAAAGTAAACCCTCTTATTGCTCTGATTGTGCTTATGCGGAGCCACAAAAGTGCTGCGTTAACTCAAGGCCAAGCCTCTTTGGAAGGAAATCAATACATAATTATTGTTCTGTCTGTGCCAGGTGGCCCAGAGCCAGGCTGATTGGGGATGAGAGAAAGTGGAGGCAGAGCGGTCAAGGTTGGCCTGGCAGACACACCCTGGTTGGCAGGGAGGAGCTGGGGCCGAGGACCCACTGTCAAACCCTTGTCACCACCTCTTGGGTCTCACAGGCTTTTCTACTTGAAGCATCCAAGTCCTGGGACATGTTCAATCAGGCACCATCAATGGTGCTGGCTCCTCTGCTTCTCCTTGTGGAGGACTCACTGCTACATCTGCAGGGGCTGGAGCCTGCGGCAGCCTCCCCCCCATCTCCCTGCCTCTGTCATCTCCCTCTCTGCTCCACCCTTTGTGGATGCCTGCAAACCAAATGACCTTCCTCAAGTGCAAATACGACCAGGTCATTTGTCTGCATAAAGTCATCCTCGAGAAGCAGCACAGGGTTAAAAGCATCTTCTATGAAGTTAGAAAGGCCCAGGTTTCAGTCTTGCCTGGGCCACTGTAAGACGCTGGTCAAATCAGGGGACCCCTCTGTAAAATGGAGAAAATAAGAATATCAGCCTTATTGGATTATTTGGAAGCTTTCTATGAAATAACGTGGGCAAAACGTGTAACACAGTGCCCGGCACACAGTGAGCACCATGTAAGTACCACCCATCATCGTCGCCGTCGTCGTCATTTGTTATTATTATATGTTATGGCTTCTTTCCTAGTGATGGTGCCTGCATTCTCTGCAGGCCTCCTTCCACACATTTTCAGGAGCAGCACTTATGATTTGGGGAGTCTCCTGCATCTTTCCTCCACCTGTGGGGGGCTCCTGGCTTCATGGCCGCAGGACTTGGATGCGAGTCATGTCCTGGTAGGAGGAGGGCTGTGTTCTTTTTGGGACTTCCGTGTGACGTGGCTTGTGAGATGGAGGGGCTAGGCTAGGCTGCAGCTGGCTCGCAGCTCAGACCATGTGAAGATCCAAGTTCAGGCTGGGATGAGTGTTTGGACCTCAGTCTTGGGCCAGGGCCAGAGCTCAGCCTGGAAATGGGCCCAGAACTCAGCCCACAGCTGGGATCAGTTCTCAGCCTGTAGCCAGAATCAGGGCTCACACTGGGGCCACAGTCCGATTCAGCCTGAGGACAAGGAACAGAGTTTCTTGATGTGGAGTTTAAAGATTTCTGTGAACATAGCCCACGGTCAAAGCTTTGTGAGCATCCGGCTCTAGCCACACTGTGGCTGAAATGCATGCTCTCCCTTCACGGTTTTAATGCATCTTCCAGCGCCCATGCAACATGAATGCAGACATGTTTAAAAACAAGAGGTTTGATGTTAGCAATTTATCTTCTGCAAATGGCTTGTCTGCCAAAACCATTCTGCCACTGGATGCCAAAAAAGACACCCTCAACAGCCATATCTCTGTCCCTCGTGACTTCAGATCAGCAGAAGAAAAGCAAAAATAAGCTTCCCTTGAATATTTCCAAAGATCCAGATGTTTGGGCCCTCTGTATCCAACCCCCCTTCCCTGGCAAGAAGAGGAACCCACTGGGACAGATGGACAAAGTGTGTGGTTCTCCTGGCCGAGGTGGATAGACCAGAAGGCACGCACTGGGAGCAGAAGGAACGAGTCAAATGTGGGTAAGAGAACAGAGAAAAGGAGCCCAGGTATCCATGGGTCGGAATGGGACTGAAGAGTTGGTGACCAAGAGGGACTTGGGAGTGGGGGCTGAGGCTTGTGCCTCAGTGGAAGCCAATGCACCAAGCTCTTTGCCTGGGACAGGAGCTGGGACAGAAGGAACAGTGGACAGAACCCCAGAGGGGAGCCACTCCCCTCTTCCTCAGGGTAAATGCACAGCTTCTGCTTGGACTGACCCACCAAGTGCCTCCAGATGCCACCTCCTCCCTCCATGTCCCACGCTCTCTCTCTCTGTGGGGAGCGTAGACCTGCCCATGGCCAGCCACCTTCTCATGTCTCTCTCCCAAGCCTTGATGTCTCCAGCACTCTGTAGACTCAGATCTCTATTCATCCCCCAATTCTTTTACTGAGATGGTTCCAGAAGGCAAATTCTTCCACAGCATTAAAAAATAATTTACAGAAATAATGTTCCTTTAATAAAAACTGCATAGAATTATACAATTTTTATAGTGCATGACCGAACAAGAAAGGTCAGAGCGCTTGCAGGAAAATGAATCTCTCCCACTCCAGCAGGCTCTGAATGATACTACCTCCTCGGGCTGATATAACACATGGACTTGGAAAATTTAACTTACAATGTAATTGGGCCAAGTCGGCTACTCATTCTGCTCCAAAGGGCTCCTCCAAAGACAACCTCTTTCAGCCTGGCTCATAAATACGAGGCCAGGAAAAACAAACTCTCTTGTGCGCTGCTTCTTTTTTAAAATATATAATTAAACAGTTAGTGGCTGAATTGCATTGTAATTGATTGTGAAATTGCTTTTTTAATGAGATTTAGACACTAGGAAATAGCTTTTTTTTTTCCCTCAATATGCCCAAAGTGAATGTGGTCATTTTGACAACAAATTATCTCCCTGGTCTTCTGCTAGGCACGTGTGATTCTGGCATTAGCAGAGAGGAGGATACTGAGCTGCCTTGGAAAATGATGGTTGAAGCCAGCAGTCCCTTCCCATTCCCAGCAGGGATGTAGACTTTGCAAAGCCTCCTTCCCAGTATTCTCAGAGCACCTTCATCCTCTCTCCCGTTGCACCCAAGTTTGCTTGGACTGTCGGAGCTGGTGGTGGTCCTCAGATGATGCTGTCTGCCCCCCTCATTTTCCAGTTCAGGATGCTGCAGGCTGCTCTGGGAAGCCATGTCTCCTACATCTCAGTCCACTTTACCATGTGCCTCTCACCTGGAGGGAAACATGACATCCCTGCTGAGCACACACAGCAGAGTGACCCACCCAGCTGGCAGGGCCTGGTCAATTCCTCAAACTTTGCAGAATCTAATAAGGGGAGTGCTCATATTTAGTCGCTCAAAGACATGGATGCTGTTTGTGCCCTCCCAGATCCTCTTTAGAGCCAGCTCTGTGAATATTGGCTACTAATGACTCACAAAGCCCCATTCTTCAGAGCAGCATTCATTTACACATTGTCTGTGAGTGAGTTTGCAGAGTTGAGTCGTTGCAACAGAAAATGTGTGGCCACAAAGCATTTACATGTATTATCTGGCCCTTTACAGTGAAAGTTTGCCCTGGAGAATTGCCCTCTGCCAAACAGCAACCTCTTCACCTTAAAAGTTATGCCGCCCACAGCCAATGCATGACTGATGCAGGGATCTAAAAAGTCCACCCTTTTATCCAGATGTGGAACCAACTCTGTGGTGTAAATCACACTCCAGAGCTCCCCGTGGGATCGGGCTGGGCCAGGACCAGGAGAGACCCGCTGTCTGCCTCTCTCCTTCCCCTCCCTCTCATGCCCCCTTGTTCCCTTCTCCTTCAAGCACTTCCACAATTAACCATGTCCACCAGAAGCCCTGTCTCGGGCTCTGTTTCTAACAATCCTAACTTTTTTTAAGTCACTTAGACTTCTTTTCCAACAGACTGTTGAGTGGAAACCCAAGTTTTCAAACAGACAGAGAAGAGTGGTTGGGGAGTCCAGCTTATTCAATGTCTTCTTCCTCTTTGACAGCTCCTGAAGCACCTCCTTGGAATTCCAAGGACCCACAGAGCACCATTGGTAAGTTGTGACCTGGCACAGGCTGCTCTCCTACCTTTGCTGGAATCCTTCCCCGATGCCCTGGTCCTGAGAGATTACTCCCTCACCCACAGCCTGGGGCATGGCCCAGCTTCTCCAAGCACATGATCACCAGCCTTCTCTCACGGTGGCTGCGTCTGGCCTTCTCTCTCTGCCACGCTGTGAGCCCCTCTGTGTCTCATTCATCTTCTTCTCACCCAGAATGCCCATCATTCATTCATTCACTCATTCAATGTCACATTTTCGGCTGGCATCTGCAGCATGCCCTATGCTTGCGTTAGGACTCCTGAAACAAATGAGACAGGATTCCTGCCTAAGGTGTTCACCAGTGAGAGAAAAGAGACAGAAATGGGCACATGGATGATGGAGACTAGATAGTCAGAAGAGCCTTTGTAGAAGGAACACTTGTGCTGGCTCTAGAGGGTGGGAGGTGCTCACAGGGAGTGAAGCCAGAGGAGCTCAGCACTCTCTGCTCATGTTGGATGTTCAGTTGATGCTCATGGGATGAATCTACAATCAGATGACCACGGCAGTGACCAGGTCAGACAGAGCCCGACCCAAGTCCGGGCCAGAGTCTTCAGTCCTTGCTCACCTGCCTAAGTGACTTTGGGTAAGTTCAGCTGACTGAGTTAGAGGCCGGTTCCGCTACTGGACACTGGGGTTGTAAATGTGAATTAAAATAGATATCATCTCTGCTCTCCTGAAGCTCATGATCTCAAGGTGGCCACAGGCAGATGTACTTACAGAATCGTACATTTCAACCCCGTACTGTCTGGTGAAGGAGACAGACATTTATCAAACGGTCATACAAAAAATGTAAAATTCCAACTGGGACCGTGCTAATATGGTGTTAAAAGAGCCTATAAGAGAGGGAGGTAGGACCTCATCAAGGGGGTCTGATATGCCTTCCCTAGGAAGTGATGCTTAATGTCAGACCCAAAGGGTAGGTAGACATAAACCAGAGGGGTGAGGAATGCGTGCTCTTATTAGAAGGAGCAGCCTGTGCAAAGCCCTGCGGGGAGGTCTGGGGCGAGAGTCGTGACAATCAAATGCGACCAAGGGAATTGTCACAAGGGTGGGGTGCAGGCAAGAAGAGGGAGGCACGAGACAAGGGCAGAGAGGAAGGCAGAGCTGTGGGGCTGTGGACAGCAGCTTCGTCCCTGTCAGGAAGGGCTTTAAGACGGGTGTAACGTGAACAGGTTTGCATCTAGAAAAGCCATCACTCAGTTTATATAAAGAGAAGAGATTTAAGGGAAGCCACTGGATGGGCTCCCATGAGAATAGGCATGAGGGTTTGCAGCAAATCCGGGCAGGAAGTAATGACAGCTTGGACGAGGCGGAGGTGGTGGAGGTGAAGAGAAATGGACAGACCTAAGAGATCTTTAGGAGGTAAAACTGGCAGCACTTGGGCGTGATTGGCTATGGCAGGTGAAGATGAGGAAGGGGTCAAAGCTGTGTCTGCCTGGGGTCTTTCTGGAGGATCGGTGGCATTACCAGCAGGGATAGAGTCCGTGGTGCTTCCCTGGGCCTTAGTTTCCCCTTCTGTACATCGAGGATTGGGACGATGCTCTGCAAGGGCCCCTCCAGCACTTGGACCCTAATGAGCAATCACTCATGGTGCCAAGCCCTTTCACGGCAGAGGTCATTTAATCCTCATGGCAACCCCAGAAGTTAGGTCTGAGATTATCCCCATTTTAAAGGTATAGGCTCAGAGAAATGAAGAAATTTTCTCAAGGTCACCCAGCCAGTAAGTGACAGACACAGGGTTCTAACCCACGCCATCTCAATCCATAATGTACGTTCTCTCCCACCTCACCACACCATCTTGGGCTCCTGTCCAAATCCCAGGAGGCCTCTCAGTTCACCTTTCTTGTCCCTGGGTTGCTAAGTGACCCCAGTCTCTTCAACTGCCTGTGTGTATGCTTTCAATGACATCCCTACAACATTTGAGGCAAGCTAAGTTTGTCTATGCCACCTAAAGTCCCTAACACATTCCCGTGTCAATGACCTCAGGGAATCAGTTGTGCAGAGATTCAAATACAGACTCAACCAGAAATCAAGAAACATTAGCCAACCCCACCCAACAGTCTAGAGCACCAGTGCGTTTCCCATACTGGCAAGTCTATCAGTTAGGGTAACACTAGCTACTGCTGCATTAATGTACACAATTTATGGTCTAGATGCAATAAAAGATTATCTCTCACTTGAGTGAATGTTCTCGGTTGGCAGATAAATTTCCTCCACATAAAAATTCAGGGATCCAGGTTTCTTCCATCTTACGTCACCATCATCCTCCAGCACAGGGCTTGGCAAACTTTTTCTATGAAGAGCCAGATAGTAAATATTTTCAGCTTTGTGGGCCAGATTGTATCTGTCACAACTGCTCACCTGTGCCACAGATGATACATAAATGAATGGCCATGGCTGTGCTTCCATAAAACTTTATTTACAAAAACAAGCAGCAAATGGGCATAGCTATGTTCCAATAAAACTTTATTTTATAAAAGCAAGCAGCAGACCAGACTTGGCCCATGAGCTGTAGTTAGTCTTCTGCTTCCAACTGGCAATGGAGATAAGGAGGGGATGAAGGAACACCCACTCCTTAAACTCCTTCACCCAGGTGTCACACAGCACTTCCGTGCATGTCACTACCTAGATGGTAAATGTAGTCCCTGGATAGGCGATCACTTTCCAGCAATGAAGTCACACCATGGAAGGGCAGCATGGATCTCTGGTGATCCATAGCCAGCCATCTCTGGGAATTTAGTTCCAATTAGTACCTACTGAGCATCTACAGTGTGTGGCCGGTTCTGTGCTCCACCTGGGCATACGGTGGTATATAAGATGCTGCTCCAGCCCTAGAGGGATCAGAGTCTAGTTAAAACTGAAAAAGATAAAGACGTAATTCCTAAGGTAAAACTTCAGCTCCCTTTCTGAGGTGTTTGGTTCTCAAACAGGTGCCAGAATGCCAGGCTAAAAGCCATGGTCCTTCCAGGCAGCTGATAGAAGAGGCAGAAAACTGTCAAAGGCTTTACACAGCAGGGGCCATTCTGTCCTATTTACCACTGAATCCTGGAGCTCAGCACAGGGCCTGGCACCCAAACAGGCCCTAATATTTGCTGGATGAATGAATGAACCCATGACTCATCTGCGAATCTAGAACCTGGCATGTTAGTATAGGGGCATTTTCCATATTTGATCATTTTAGAATCTAAACCAGGGAATCCGTGCAATGTCAATATCAAAAGAGGATCATTTTCATCCAAACAAAAGAGTAAAAGCTTAGATCTATCATGCAGACATTTGGTCTACAAGAGGAATTCTAGTCCTGTCTGGAGCCAGAAGACCCAACTTGAAGATTCTGGAATACTGATGGCCACAATATAATACTATACAATTCTTTATAGCTTTTAAAGTGCATCTATATCCATGAGCCCATGTGAAGCCCCACACGTGATGTGAGGTAGAGAAGGCCAGCTTCGTTCTCCCCATTTTATGGAAGAGGCTACTGGGGGCCTGAGAGATGAAGTGGGCCCCTCAAGGTCATGCAACTCAAAGGCCCTGGAACCAGGCCTGGATGTCGAGGCTAGTTTTGAAGTCACTGAGGTCCTATCTCTTCTCCTGGCCTGTGGCTTTGGCTTCACAAAATAGTAGCCACTAAGTACAAATTGCTAGAATTTAAGTCATGGCTTACACGTTCATACCAGCTTGCATCATCTCTAAAGAGAAGTGGTCTAACTCATGTGTGTATTTAAAATAAAAGGTGGTTTTAATTTTGTAAAGTTTATGAAATGAAGCTCTCTGGAGCAAGTCTCACGAATGAGATTAGATATACATGAAATCAAGACACAAAGACTGGAGACACTCCCTTGTTCTGTGACCTCTGGCCAGGCACTGCCTCACTTAGGAGTCTATTCTCAGCTGATACACAAGGGGGTGGGATCAGATGCTCTCTGGAGTCTTTCTCTACTCAAAGAAAAATGCTGTAATCAATTATCTCTGGGCAGCAGGCCAACATTTTCACCTTCACTCAATAGCCCATCCCATAGGCTTAAAGGGGAGACAAAGGCATTTGGGTTCACTCAAAGAAGTGATTTCCTTCCAGGCCATGAGGGCAATCTGTGGGTCTGAGTGCTCAGCCAGAGGGAGCTGGGGGGCTGGGAGGTGGGTGTAGTTTCTGAGTCCCTGCCAGTACCCATCAGGCAGAACATCTCAGAAACATCTCAGGTTTGTGTATACAGGGCTGCTATTCCCAACCTGCTTCTCTGCTAGAACTCTGACTTTGGACAGCCTCTCTCTCTTCATCTTCAGAAAGTGCTCATTATTGTGATTATGGGCCATTAACGTAATAATAACTAGCATGGAATGGAGTGACCCAGGCAGCACCTTGAGCCTCCTCTGCCGTTGTCTCTGGCTCACCCAGAATCCACCCTGCTGGGCGATGCACGGGTCCACCCTCCACAGAGCCACCTGGCCCAGAGGGGCGGAAAGAAAGCAGGCCAGGGCTGGTGGGAATTTCCAAAGGAGAGCCTGGAAGGAGGCGTTTGACAGAACTTCTCCAGGGCTTGTCATGAATAGCAATGAATGGCATGCCGAAGTCAAGATTTTTATTTCTTATTTTTCAAAAGCCACATTGATGTGAGCAAGCTCACAATATAAACAGTGGTGATTGCAATCACTTGCTGTTCCCATGGCAACAGACAAGATTAAAAGGGCAAACAACGGCGCTAGAACTCTCTTCAGATTAAACTCTCCCGATTTTAATTGCCAGGTAGCACACTGGTGCATGGAGTCCCCAGGTCGCTGTTTAACAGAATCCAAGCCCCTCCCTCGGTTGGCGACTGGGGGGTGGGGAGGGCATCCAGGCTGACCACCCACGCCCTTACTCCTCCTGTCCAGGGCATGAAGCACAACAAGAAGGCATCAGTCTCTCCTTGAACACATCTGGCCACGGGGAGCTCACTCCAGCACTGGCTGGACACAGGGACTCAATGGAGGGGCCACCATAGCTGTCAGGGGCTAAAATCCTGAGGGTTTGGGCTCAGACTGCTGGAACAAAAAAGAAAAGACAACCGTCAATAATAGCATTCCTTTTAATCAAACCCAACATTACGAAGGCCTGGATGTCCCTGTTCTACCCTTGACCTCAGAGCAACACCACCAGTAACCTACCTTCAGCAAAGAATCCCCATGTGTCATACACGCAATGCTCATCACTCTCCACGTGTGACCGCCCCTCACCCCTGCAACAGCCTGCAGCAAGCATTATTATTATTTCTGTTTTGCAGATGAGGGGACAGCAGCTTGGGTAGATTAAGGCCAAGGTCATATAACTAGAAGTAGCAGAACCAAGACAGAAGCTCAGACCCATCTGACCCCAGAGCCCACTCCTTTGCCACCATTTTGCCCCTGGAGGAAGGAGTCAGCTGCATTTGGAGACGGTTGCCTAGCAGGGGTGGGCAGCAGTGAGAGAGTGAGGTCTCAGGGACAGTTGTTAGAAGACACCTGGTCCTGGTTACACTGCCAAGCTCTTCTCTGAGAGCCCCATGTGCCCCCTGTAGGAGGGAACTCCAGTCCCAGGCTGAAGGCTCAGCTTGTCTCTCACTCTGGCTGTGGCATCAGCAGGGTGGCATGGTTACTGTTGCAGTCTTTGGGTTTCTCTTGTTTCCAGGGCTCCCACTTTGCCTGGCACCAGCTCCCCTGAGCCCTGAGTTCTCTCCTCACACAGCTACCCTGCATTTGATCACCCTGGTTCAAAGCCATCTCTGTAGGCCCAGGGAGAAGCAGACCTTTGGAAAGACAACAGTGAAATAAAACAATAATGAATTCACAAAGAAAATGGCAATAAATAAGCCACCCAGAGCATCTGGTCTCCAGTCACAGATAAAAAGGTCTGTTCTCAAACTCTGTCGGTCACTGTTTTATCTCTCAAATATATATGGGGCACTGTGCCGGGCACTGTGCAGACCCTGGAGATTCCATATGGATGAGATCTGGATGATACAGAGGGAGACCGGCGTGGGGAGAGTCGGCAGGCATGGCCACCAGCAACCACAAAGCTAAGTAAAAAGTGGCGGTGCTGAGAGAGCAGAGTGGGCTGTCACCGCAGACACTGTGAGAAGGAGAGTTGCTCTCCTGTTGCAGATCCCGGAAGGCTTCTTCGAGGAGGGGCCTTTCCAGTCACTCCCCCACTGAGGCAATATTTGCTAAGCCCCCACAAACATTGCTGCTAGGGGCTGGGGATATGAGGACGAGTAGCAGACCCATCTCTGCAGTCTGGAACTCAGTCTGGTGGAGAATACAGGACAATTGAATACACTACACAGCACCCTGAAGGACAGACTAAAAGAGGACTCTGGGGAAAAGTAAAACAGGGAAGCTGATCGTATCTTGGATGTTAAGGAAGCTTCCTAAAGGGAGGAGCATTGGGGCTGAGATGGGAATAAGGAGGAGGCACTAGATGGACAGGGTAGGGAAGGCTTATCAGTGGGGTCTCCCTGGAATCAGATGGCCCAAGCACATGGGGTAATGGGGGAGACTTTGAGGGGAGCACTATTTGCAAACATG
The DNA here is from genome assembly GCF_027409185.1 of Cynocephalus volans. Lineage (NCBI taxonomy): Eukaryota > Metazoa > Chordata > Mammalia > Dermoptera > Cynocephalidae > Cynocephalus > Cynocephalus volans. Next base: position 34,119,034 of record NC_084469.1, read on the forward strand.
TGGGGAGGGTTAAGGGAAATCATCAAGGACAGTGCAGCCCCCTGGGGCTAGAAACAGTGAGGAGCCCTTAGTATCCCTAGACCCGAAGAGGAGAGATCATCTGGAGACAACCGTATGGAGAAAGGGCTGCCCCACAGGAGCCAAGAGACACGACCGCCCAAGGCAGCCAGCAGGGAGGTGGCAGGGGACATAGAAACTCGCTCTTTTCCCACTATTCGACCTCCCGCTAAGGCCTTCCTCTGGCCAATCCCAACCAGGAGCCAGAAAGCACAAGATCCTCTTGATGAGGCCCACACCATGAACCTCACAGGGACAGAGAGAAGTAGACAAGATTGGAGGAGCAGATGGAAGACGCATCCATCCAAAGGGACAGGTATAACACAAGACACATTGATCGTATGTAACAATCTCTGCTAGTCCCCAAAACTCTGTTACAGGACAGAGAATGAGGAGAGAGAACAACAAATTTGAAACAGGCAGAGCAATGATAACTGGCTCAGGAAATGAGAGAGTTGAAGTCTCGGTGACTGCAAAGGGGAGACCAAAGACAAACAAACGAGTTGACCTCATAGTACCCCAGAAAGTCTCAGGGGTTAGAGACACCAGGTAACTGAGGGCAGGGGTTGAGACCAAGGCTGAAAAGAGGCTTTGGCGGCAAGCCCACATAAGGATGGCCAGCCCCCCACGTCTCCTCCTTCATCCCCAGCAGCCAGGGGCTGCACATGCCCACCCTGGAGGGTAGTGGCAGTTTATTAGGGAAAGGGACCCAGAAAGCCCCCTGACTCAGGGATACCAGGCACAGTAGAGGGTCAGCATGTGAAAGTCTATATCTTAAATGCTAAGGCCCCCAGCTCCATTCTCTTGTTCATCTGCCAGCCAAACACATATCTCCAAACAGGATTCTGGAGTATTCCTCTCTGGATAAACTGAAAGACCCAAGAGAAAGCCCTACAAGATGCTGAAATTGAGAGCCCCACAAAATGGCTAGATCCCTTCTCTTTTCTTCTATGGTAAAACCCATCACTAGTCAACAAACCTCGCCTGTCTGCAGAGATTCCAAAAAACCTTCTAGTGTCTCGGTCTTAAATAGGTGTGGGACAGTAAGAATTTTTAGATACTTGAGGAAAATCCCCAATATAAGAGAGACCAAAACAGATATAGATAGAAAAATAAACTCTGATGAAATAGAGACAGTACAGGGAGCAAAAGAAAACTTCAAAGACCTTATTAATTAATATCCTCAGGGAGATAAAAGATCATATTTTTCCTATGAAATAAGAACAGAATCTCATAAAGTGAAAATAATCAGAAATTATAAATATGATAGCAATAACATAAAATTAAGGAGAAAAGTTTGAAAATAAAGTTGTGTAAACGTCCCAAAAAATAAGACAAGAAAAGACATGGTCAATGGGAAACAGAAGATATAAAATTTAGGATATTAATCCATGAGATACAATATTCAACTGATAGGAGTTCCAGATAGAGGGAACAGAAAAGAAAATGAATGGGAAAAAGAATAAAAGAAATTATGAAAGAAATAGTATCCAAACCAAATGACAAGTGTTTCCAGATTGAAAGGTCTTACTGAAGGCCCATAACAAGGAAACTAAAAGACCCACCAAGGCATATTACCAAGAAATTTCAGAATGTCAAAAATACAGAAAACATCCTAAAAGCTTCCAAGAGAAGAAAAGAACAGTCACATACAAAAAAAAACAAGAAGAAAAATGACTTCTCAGTATGTTAAGAGCTGAATTGCATCCCCCCAAAATTCATATGTTGAAGTTCTAACCCCAGTAATTCAGATTATGACCTTATTTGGAAATAGGGTCTTCGCACATGTAATGGGTTAAGATGAGGTCATACTGGAGGGACGTGGGATCCTACTCCAATATGACTGGTGTCCTTATGAAAATGAGAAATTTGGACATAGACACGCACACAGGGAGAACGCCGTGTGGAAATGAAGGCAGAGATCAGGAATGTGCAGCAGAAGCCAAAGAAAGCCGAAGATTGCAGCAAACCACTAGAAGCAGGAGCGAGGCATGAAACAAACCTCTCTCCCACATAGCCCTCAGAAAAACCGACCTTGGAGACACCTTCATCTCAGAATTCCAGCCTCCAGAGCTGTGAGACAATAAATTTCTGTTGTTTAAGCCACTCAGTTTGTGGCACTTTGTTACAGTAGCCCTAAGAAACTAACATGCTATATCAACAGTAGAAGCAAGAAGACAATGGAAGATGGCTTTGAAATTCTGAAAGTGATTTCTAATCTAGCATTCCATAGCCAGCCAAATACCAGCCAAGTTTAAAGGCAAAATAAAGACATTTTCAGTCATGTCTGACCTCAAAAACAAAACTATCCCCATGCATCTTTTCAGATGTGCTACACTGAAAAAAAGGAGTGAATCTAGAAAGAGGAAGACCAAGGATCCAGGAGACAAGGAACATGACACGTGGGAGACATCGGGGATGTCTCAGAATGGCAACTTGCAATGAGCCTGGAGAGGAACTAGTCCAGACTGAAGCAATGGGTTGGAGAAGAAATGTCACCAGAAGGAAAAAATAAAAAATGGATGGATTACCTAATTACTGACCATGTGGGGAAGTATTGAGAGGGATTTTGTAGCACCGAAGGAGTATTTGAAAAGATTACCGATGCATACCTAGAAAGCTCGGCAAATCCATTCTTGGACACTTATTTATTGAGTACCTTCTGTGGGCCAGATATCATTTTAAGCACTGGGAACACAACAGTCAATAAAGCAGATAAAAATCCCTCCCTTTGTGGAGTTGACATTCCAGTGGAGGAAATCAGGCAATAATGGAAATCTACAGCGTGTGAGTGGCAGCGCAAGGGGGAAAAATAAGGTGGGCATGGGAATGCCAGGCTGGGGATTGAGATTCAGCTTTAGGTAGAGTAGTCAGGAAAGGCACTGCTAGAAAAGACCAGAAAGATGGGAATGAGGAAACCATGTGGATACCTGTGGGAAGCAGAGGAAAAGTGCTGTGGGTTGATTGAATTGTGTCCCCAAAGCTCATATTTTAGAAGCTTAATCCCCACTGTAACTGTTGAGGGTAGAAAATCCCATTATGGTAATTGAAAGGTGGGTCCTTCAAGAGGTGATTAGATTGTAGGACTGTGCTGTTGTGAATGGATAAAAAATAGTGGTCAGGGGCGTGGTTCTGAGGGCTTTAAAAGGAGAGCACGTGAGGGGTTAGTCTCTCTCTGCTTCACCATTTTCTGCCATGTGAGACCCCTGAGTCACTGTTGCCACCACCAAGACCCTCACCAGATCTATTCCCTGGACTTAGGACTTCCTAGCCTCCAAAACGATAAACAATAAATTTTGTTTTCTTACAAACTACCCAGTTCTGTGTATTTTGTTATAAGCAACAGAAACAGACTAATACACAAAGTAAAGGCAAAGGTTCTGCAAAGGAACACACCCAGCAGGTCAAGAATCACCAGCAAGGCTTGTGTGGCTGGATGGATGGAAACAGAGAAGGGGATTCATGTCATAGCAGCACGGAGGAGCAACATGATCCAACTTACCCTTTAAAAGTCTCAGTCCAGCTGCCACATTGCAATAGACTGTCAAGGAACCAAGGTGGAAGTAGAGAGACCAATTACGGGGCATGTTGTAAAAGTTTGGGTGGGAGCAAACAGTGTCATGGACTAAGGTGGTAGCAGTAAGAGGTTGTGAGAAGCAAACTGTGGGTGTATTTTGCAGGTAGAGATCATAGAATTTGCTGAGATTGGATGCGGAGTAAGCACAAAAAGAATGTCAGAAAGACCCCAAAGCTGTCCATCAGAGCAGTCGGTAGGAGGGAGTGGCCGGTACCTGGACAGGAATGAATGCAGATGGACGTGGGGGGAAGGGGAAGGAGGAGCTTAGGAGCTGTGTTTTCAGCATATTAAGGTTGACAGCTTATTGGACAGCCAAACGGAGATGCTGAGAAGGTAACTGGACATAGAGGTCTGGAGTTCAAGGTCGATGTCTGGGCAGAGACAGCAATGTGGGAACCATCAGTACCTTCCTGTCATTCAGAGCCATGGAGACAAGATGAGACTGAACCAAACATAAGAAAAGCAAAAACCCAAACAAGGACATGGAAAAGAGCGTCATCATAGTGTACCTCTGGCTTGGCAGGGAACAACACCTACCTATAACAAAATGATATAAACACGAAATACTGATTTAACCGAAACTGTGATTTAACTGTGTTGGAAAGATGGAATAGTAAACAGCAAGCTGGAAAGTGGGATCTAAGAGTGCTAAGCCTGGTCTTCATAACAGGAAATAAACAGATAAGGTTTGACATCCGAAACGCCAGACTTGATAGGAAAAGGTACTCCTGGCTCAGAGCAGGCTGGAAATTGCCCTAAAGCAAAGCACTGCAATTCCCCTTCCCCACGTGCCGAGCAGCCTCTGCGGCCCTGTTCAGATCCTGGGTTGGCCAGAGCCCCAGAAGGAAGGGCGGGTGAGCTCTAACTTGGTAAATGGCACATTTCTGGAAATGTGATGGTGTGTGTGCTATGATGACTCAACTAATGGAGCTTTCAGTGTTACTATTTAAGCAAATTCTTGTCAAGATGCTGTGTTTACTCAGTAGCCTGATATCACTGTTGGACACCTAGCTAAATAATTCAATTGGAATTAACATTCGAATATGTGTTTAAAGGGATACTTTTGTTTGTTTTTTATTTTATTTTATTTTATTTTATTTTATTTTATTTTATTTTATTTTGCTTCTCAAAATACATTGTACTTGATTTTCATGCCTCTTTACTCGTTCCTCTCCCACCCCCCTCGCCCCCCATCATATCTGCACCCTTGGCTTAAATAGTTCAAGGAATTTTGGTGGTTATTCTGTCTTCTTCTCCTCACCCTTTATTTGTTTGTGGGTTTATTTATTTATTTATTTTTAGCTCCCACAAATAAGTGAGAACATGTGGTATTTCTCTTTCTGTGCCTGACTCGTTTCACTTAATATAATTTTCTCTAAGTCCATCCATGTTGTTGCGAATGGTAGTATTTCGTTATTTTTATAGCAGAGTAGAATTCCATTGTGTCGATGTACCACAGTTTCCTTATCCACTCAAAAAGAGATACTTTTGCTTTAAACACACCCTTTCTTCTATTCCACGCTGATTGCCAAAAAGTTCATTCCTGAAGGAAATACAATTTTCCCCCATGGAATTCTGTGACTTTTCAAGGCTATGAACAATTTTACCAGAGAAAAACAAACTTTAGAACCCTCTGATAAAGGGCTGGCCCGTGGCTCACTCGGGAGAGTGTGGTGCTGATAACACCAAGGCCATGGGTTCGGATCCCTATATAGGGATGGCTGGTTTGCTCACTTGGGAGAGCGTGGTGCTGACAACACCAAGTCAAGGGTTAAGATCTCCTTACCAGTCATCTTTAAAAAAAAGAACCCTCTGATACAAAAATGCTATTATGAATTGGAACCTCATTAACATGAAGGAACGATGTGTGGTTTCATGTTTTATTATCTTAAACCATTTATTGGGTCATTATTTTTTTTGTAAAAGACACAGACCCATTGAACCTCACAGCGACAATGAACAGGAGAGAACTGGATTCCTTCCCATTCTGTTTTCCAGTTTCATGTATCTCTTTAAATGGTTCATGTTTTATTTAGTAATTTTACTTTTTCTTAACTCAAAACCAGGGTGGGTATTTCTTCCCCAAGTGGATTTTAACACAGTTGCTGCAGGCTGCAAAAAAAGCCCACTGGTGAAGGATGCTTCCATTAAAGTAGGATTGAAGCTGAAATTGAAAACTGAGAGCTAATCTTTGTGTACCTTTCAAATGGATGTATTCTTAAATTGGCAATTTGAAAAAGAATAAAAATGGTCGGAATAATGCAGTGCAATGGGGGGAAGTAAGTCGGGCAGTATTATTATAATTCTAATTAGTTGCATTCCCCTGTTTAAGATTTACTTACAGAACAATCTTGGTCTTAATGGAAAGAAATTGTTATTGATGAATTTGATTACTATGGAATTTTACTTGCCTTTGGTGAGCTGCAAAATGCAAGCCCCGAAAAATGTGCAGTTGGGGACACAGGCAGAGAGTTGTGCTTCCTGCTAGCAACTGAAACTCATGCCCAGAAAACAGTGGAATTTACTGAGAAGTACTATATAGCCATGCTTCCATTTCTTTATTTCAAATGTCCTGGGGGTCCAAAGATAACTGGGAATTAATTTTGTCCAAAAGTGAGGGACTACTTGGCATTGCAACTGGAAGGCAGTGTTATCAGCAGATTGCCGGTAACTTACCAGTCACAATGGTGACTGTGCACCCTCGTCCTGGGAGAATAAGGTTTTCTGCTTGGAATGTAATCAGCTTTGCTAATCTGATTCTTGGTAGTGTAGGAAGGAATATGTGGACTCCCTAGAAAGTCTTGAATAGTTTGAAAGACCAACATCTCCTATGTTGGAGGGTAAAACATTTTACAGGAGACAACTGAGAAATGGAAGGACAAGAAAGAAGACACAGATATAGGAAAGAAGAGAGAAAAAGGCAGAAATGTCGAGGCAACTGAAGCATCCTGTTTATATGGCCCATGAAGTAAGCAAAGTCAGACAAGAAATCCACCAGAGGATGAGGCTCAGGCCAAATCCTTTGCTTTGATTTGGCCCAAATGTTGCTGACCTCTAAAAGCTGTAGCTGAAATAGGAACCAATCTCTTTTTTAATACTTAAAAATACTTTTTAAAATCAATTCACACATAATTGTACATATTTATGGGGTACGGTGTGATGTTTCAAAACATGTATACAATGTGTAGTACTCAAACTAGGATAATTAGCATATCCATCATGTCAGACATTTATTATTTCTTTGTGGAAGTAGAGAGTAGACTAGTGGTTACCAAAGGCTGGGAAGGGTGAGAAAAGGGTTATGGAGAGATATTGATCAACAGGTCCAAAGTGACAGTTAGACAGGAGGAGGAAGCTCTCTTATTCCATTGCACAGTAAGGTGACTATAGTTCACAATAATATATTGTATATTTCAAAATAGCTAGAAGAGAGGATTTTGAATGTTCTCATGACAAGGAAACAATCTGTCTTGAGTTCGGTGATGTTTCCCTCCATCTGAGATCTCAAGAGATTGTGTTGACTGAAACAGTACAAGCTTTCTTCGGATTCACGTTGCAGTCTAATGAGTAGTTCCTCAGGTGCCCAGGCTCCCTCCACGCCAGGGCTCCACCACCTTCACTGACACGTTGTGGCCTCATCACTCACAGATAATAAAGAATCATGCAAAGGACTGTCCCGGACAAGCCTGCCGTGGCAGATCACCTCCACCCCCAACTCCATTGGCCAGTGCTCAGGGGCCCACCTGATGCAAGGGAGCTGGAAAACACAGGCCAGCTGTGTCCAAGGATAAAAGGAAATGGCTTTGGTGACCATTCATCTAGTCTGTCACAAGTTTCTTTCCCCCATAGTTCCAGGTTCTCAAGCTGCTTTATCTCTCCCAGGAATAACCAAGTTCAGTTACTCATTCTCTGTAATGGGGACTCCTCACTCCTCGCAAAGGGAAGAAAGCATTTAACTAGGCCACCCCGAGAGACCCCCACCTCTAAATCCCTAGCTAATCCGCCATTCCCGTTGCAGCAGCCTTCCTGGGAAGCTGGCTTCTACACTCTGCCAGAAATTGGTTCCCACTGAGGGCAGCTGTTCTTAAATTAACCAACACAAGGCTTAGAGAGGAAGGAGCATTTGGAGAGGCAGCTGACGGCTTCATTGAATCCGAGGAGGCCTCTTTGCTGCTGCAACCCTGCTGCCAAGCCTCGGGCTCCCGTGGGCGGAAGGACGTCTTTCATGTTTCTTCCTCAGATCTGAACTTGGGGCCTTTTGCACATCCTAGAAACTGACTGGGAGCCCTGAGGGGCCAGCCAAAGATGCAACATGTCAGAAAAAGAAAAGGCATTTGCTAAGAGACAACTGCAAAATTGTCAGCAGGATGAATACAAAGTTTTGAGATTGGTGTCACCTGTCTTGCTTAGAATTCCCCCAAAGGGGTCCTGAAAAGTAGTTGTGAAAGAGCTGAAGACTCAGTGTTGGAGCAGTTGCAGTATTTATTACAAAAAAGAGACTTCCGTGAAAGGTCGCACCGTTCACACTGATGCAGAATAGGCAGCAAGTTCCCAGGGCTACTTATCCCTCGCTCCCACACTGCCAGGAGCTGCCAGGGTTGCCAGGAGGCTGTGAAGATTCACTCTCACCTAGAGCAGGCAGTGGGGGTTCTGCCAGAATACAGAGGGCACCTGAACACAGCGTCCCAAGAGGCAAACCTAAACCAGGACTGTGGGATGCAGCCAAGGTGTGCACAGAGGTGACCCTGGGGTGGCAGCACGCATGATGACTGTAATAATGGAAGCAGCCAGAGTGTATTATCATGGTCAGCCTTTCAAGGTTCTTTATGTGCGTTAACTAATTTAATCCTCCCAACAACCCACTGAGGTAGCAACATTTATGGTCTCTATTATACAAATGAGGACACTATGGCTCAGAGAGATTAAGTAACTTACACAAAATTGCACAGCTGGCAAGCAGTCAAACTGGGTTAGGAATCCAAGCCTGCCTGACTCCAGAACCCTTGCAGTTAGTCTACATTCTATTCTGACCTCTGATGTGATATCCCCTTGAGATAACAGGACAGGTGCCTCTGAGATTATCTCTGAGGGGACCCCTCAGTGGCCATTATCACCAGGGGTAACAGCCATGGTCAGCTTTAATTTGACAACCAAACTGAAGGCAGCGGTGGCCCAATGTCACATGCAAGAGGACAGCCAAAAGGACCACTGAGGAACAGTCACCTGTATTTTTTTGAAAATCACTAATACGTCACCATTCAGAGGGTGAATGCCTAGTGATGATGGGACAACTCCAGGTCGGGCCATAAAAGGTGGTGACAGCAGGGGCAAAGGCTGGGCTCTGGGGTCAGAGAGTTAGGTCTGCTTCAAATTCCAGCTCTGGACAAGTTACTTCACCTCCCCAGCCCTCAAATTCTTCAACCATAAAATGGTGGTGGGGGGGGAGTAAAAAAATCCACTTCAAAGATTGTTGGATAGATTAAATTAACCAGGCAAGGGTATCAGTGGAGTTCCGGCAGGAACCCAAAGAGCAGGAATGCGAGGGCACCCTCAATCTGGGTAATCTGAGGAGGGACAGGATACAGGGAAACTGTAAGGAACGGTACTGTACCCCAGGGCTAGTAACAGCCAGGGGCCATTACCACCCCTAGAAATGAGGGGAGGATGTGGTTACCAGAACCCCAAAGTGAAGTGTGGCTAGCAGAATAATATCCCCCAAAGATATCCACAGCCTATTCCCTGGAACCTGTGAATGCATTGCCTTACACAGCAGAAAGGACTTCGCCGATGTGAGTTAGGATCTTAAAATGAGGAGATTAGCCTGGAATATCTGGGTGCACCTAGTGAAATCACAAGTGTCCTTATAAAAGGGAGGCAGGAGAGTCAGAGAAGGAGATGTGGCAACAGAAGCAGAGGTTGGAGTGAGGTGGCCACGAGCCCAGGAATGCAGACAGCCTTGAGAAGCTTGAAAAGGCAAGGAACGAATTCCCCCTTAGTGCCTCCAGAAGGAACACCGCCCTGCTACTACCCTGATTTAGTCCCATAAAACCCATTCCAGACTTCTGACCTCCAGGACTATAAGATAATACATTCATGTTTGCAGCCACCGAGTTTGTGGTGATTTGTTATGGCAGCAATAAGAAACTAATACCAGGATATCTCAAAAAGTTTGTGGAGGCCTGGCTGGTTAGCTCACTTGGTTAGGGCATCATGCTGTTAACAGTAAGGTCAAGGGTTTGGATCCTGGTACCAGCCAGCGGCCAAAACCAACCAAACAAACAAACAAAGACATTATGGAAAAATAGAATTAAAAGATAAGATGAATCTTTCCATGAACTTTCTGAAGTACCCCGGTACAATGAGAGTTGGGTGCAGAAGGCTGCCCTAATGGGGGCTGTGGCCTTCTATCAGTCTGGCCAGGAGATGCCCAGGAAGAAAGCTGAGAGAGCAAAATCACTCTCCACCAGCCCCCAATCTCCTGTTGGGGCTTCCATTGGAAGAACTAACTGGAAGCCAGAGGGCACACTGACCTATCCACACAGATCAGCTTCCCAGCAGAGTGCGGGGTGGAAGCAGGGGGAGAATAGATTGAAGAGACAGACAGGAGACAGCCCACAGCAGGGGGACGTGACCAAACTCCGTGCTGCCTAACATGCTATACAAGAGTAAGGGGTCCTGAGCTGATCCCCTTGAGGAAGAGCAGGATGCCTGTGCTCTGCTGGGAAATGAGACTCACCCCAACCCTCAGAACTCAATCCCAAGAAGACAGAGTCAGATCTGGGGCATGGAAGATGAAACGCTTCCAGAGCTTCCTGGGAGGGGGTCCATCAAGGGCCTCACAGCCGCTCTGGGGCCCAGCCTGCAGGGGTGACCAACCCAGAGGCCACCAGCCCTCCTCCTGTCTTAACACCCTGATCCCAGCCCTAGCCCTAGCCACCCCTCCCTCTTTCCACGCCCTTCATGGATGAGATTTTGCTGGGTGGAGAGAAAAGCCCAGAGTCCCAGGCACCAGCTGGACAGGTCATCACTCCTAGTTTGGGCTCTGGGCAAGTGATATGCCCAGTGTCAGATCTGGACATGCTCAGGCCCTGCCCTCGGAAACTAACATTCACAGATCAACTTAATTCAAACACGCAGCCTCAGCACCAGCCAAGATATGTGCACATTAGGAAGAGGTATGTCCCTTCCTCATGACCCTCTCCTGCCATCTGCTGGGAACTGTAGTAACTACACGTATCTAAGACAGATGATGGCTGGGGGTTGCGGGGGAGCTGGTAACTTGCCTGGACTTCTGCTGTAGTCTCCAAACTGGTCTCCCCTTTCAATGAAACCTCACACCTGCCACAGATAGATCTTTCTAGAACACTAATCTGATTGTGCTCCTTTCCTGTGGAGTCCTTCAGAGACTGGCATTCAAGACCCCCTAGATATGGCCATTTTCACCTTTTTCTCCCACAACCCCCTGCCAAATACAGGCTCATACAGGCCCCAACCCCGGCCCTCTGTGAGGCCTATGCTGACCACAAACTGGCCCCAGATCCAGTGCCTCCCCTGACCCTAGACTGCCCTATCCCAGGCAAGACAAATCCCAGGTCTGATGTCAAAAGGCTGGGCAAGCTGTGGCCATGTGAGGTGCTGCTCTGGCCTTGGGGTCTAGTTTCTATTCTCAGCCTTTGCTGTCCCAGCTATGTCCTTGATGTGTCCCTTCTCCTGTCTGGGCCTGGCCTATATGATGGAGACAAAGAGCCCAGTCTGCAGATACTGAGTGTCTTTCCAGAGCCCCAGCCCAGGCTCCCACAGGTGGAAGAAGGAGCTTCCTAACAACATGGAGGGGCCAAGGCCCCAGATGTGTTTTCTCCAGGCTGGTCAGGAGTGACAGTAGGGACCACAGTTGCAGAGCTCTGAGGACCATCAGTAACTACTCTTGTGCAGAGACAACCTCTGGTGCCTCTGTTCCAATGGCCTGGGGAGAGATTCACAGTAGCTGCATAATTAATGCTCTGATTGGGGGTCACTTTAACACCAACACACCTTCAGGGGCTGTTGGAAGACAGAGAAGGAGTAGGGAAGGGAAGACAGGTCCTGGTGGGGCCACAGCCTAAGCATTCCTGGAGGTGCAGGTCCCGGCCCTGGGAGGTCCATTCCCTGATGGAGAGGGGCTGGCAGAACCATCATTGTGGGCAGCTTGCCAGACCAGGGCCACCCACATGTGTGCAGGACCCTGGGAAAATATGTTTCGTGAAATACCTACCTATATAATCAACTTGAGTCACCCGAGATTTAGCGTGGGTCACCATCTGGTTGCCCAGTCTTGCACAATCCCGTGAAAGAAATACCACCCTGGCCAACAGGCACAATCTGCTCTCTAGGCTTCCATCATCGAAATAGGGTCCAGTCTCGGGGTCCCAGGAAGACCCCATGGGTATGAGTCCCAGCTCCCCTCACCTTGTTGATCCCATGCTTAGGGTAGGAAGGGGTTGAGGGATAGAGGATGAGACAGTGCCATTGAGAGTGGAAACAGGAGCCAGGTCTATTATGGGTTGAATTGTATCCCCTCCCCCCACCAAAAAAAGTCCTAACCCCCCACAGCTCAGAATGTGACCTTACTTAGAAATAAGGTCTTTATAGAGATAATCAAGTTAAAATGAGGTCATTAGGGGTCCCTAATTGTATTAGTCCATTTTTGTTGCTTATAACAAAATACCTGAAACTGGGTGGTTTATAAAGAAAACAAAATTTATTGCTTACGGTTTCTGAGGCTAGGAAGTCCAAAGTCCAAGGAGCACATCTGAGGGTGGCAACAGTGACCCAGGTGTCTCACACTGCAAGACAGTGGAAACACAGAGAGCAGGGAGAGAGAGACAGACTCTCCTCTTCTTTTAAAGCCCTCGGAACCACGCCCCCGACCACCATTTTTAGTCCATTCACTACTGCACGGTCCTACAATCCAATCACCTCTGCAAGGCCCCACCTGTCAATTACCATAATAGGATTTCCAACCCTCTTGACAGTCACAGTGGGGGCTAAGTTTCTAATACATAAAACTTGGGAGACATAATTCAAGCTTCAGGGAGTTTGGGGGGACACAATTCAATCCACTACACTAATCCAATATAGTTAGTATCCTTATAAAAGGGGGAAATCTGGACACAGAGACAGACACCCATGGAAGGAAGACAACGTAAAGAGACACAGGGAGAAGATGGTCATCTGTGGGCCAAGGAACATCTGAGGCAACTGGAAGAAAGGAGAGAGGCCCAGAACAGATCCTTCCCCGGCACCTGCAGAGGGAGCAGGGCCCAGTCGGCACCTTGACTGCAGCCTCCCGAACTCTGAGACAATAAATTTCTGTTGTTCTAAGCCACCCAGTCTGTGGCACTTTGTCACGGCAGCCCTAGGAAGCTAGACAAGGGCCTGCACAAGTCACGGTCTGGGCTTGGGATACCCTGACCAGAGGGCACTGTGAGCCCTGGCCAGGCTCAGGCACTGGAGGGGCACTTAGAAAGCTTCAAGGAAGGCACTCCCAAGTGCAGGGGACCCCTGAGGCAGGGAGCTGGGGCAGGACCCCCTTGCCTTGCTCTAAGGCTGGTCGAGGCCAGGTGTATTTCAGCAAATAAAGGTGTGATGGCATTAGCAGGGGACCCACTCCCACCCCCAGGATGGTTCTTACCTGTTAGCCCCAGGGATTGTCTTTCCTTCTGGACCAGGTCTGACGGTGAGAAAAAAGACCCACCTTTCTGCAGCCTCCCAACCGTGGTCACCAACCATCCCAGTTTGAGGGGGACTGAGAGAGTGCCCAGGCTGTGGGATGCTCAACTCAGGAACGTCCTGGGCAAACTGGGGCTACTTGGTCACTCTGCGTGGGTCCCTGCTCTGCCCCAGGGCCTGTCTTGGCTTGGAGCAGCCTGCAAGACAGTCACAGAGACAACAGTGCCAGCTCCTGTCGGGCAGAGACCTCCACCCCCTGCCAGTGACACAGGATCAGGCCCCTGTCCCCTCCCCTGCCTGGCAGCTCCCTAAGGTCCCTTCCCATCTCCTTGGGCCATGCAGAGGGGTTGGGAACTGCCACAACCCCCTCACCACAGATGGAGTGGTCCCCACCACCTCTCCGCACTGCCCTGGTTCAGGTCACCCCGACCATGCTCCTCTCAGGGGGTCACACTGATCATCCTCCTCTCACTGGTCTCCTCCTTCCCTCCTGCCCCTCACCCACTCCCCAGAGCAGCCAGGTCATCTTTTCTGCACACAGGTCTGACCATGCCACTTCCTGGCTAAAAGCCTCCCCTGCTTTCCCACTGACCTTGGAAAAACAGCCACGATCCCAGGATGCCATCTCTGCCTCACTCCTTCCCTTGAGCCGCAGGCCTTCTTGCCACGAGTGTCCTGCACCCCACACCCTGCACCCCGCACCCTGCAGCCTGGTCACTCCAGCTCAAGTCTGACTTCCCAGAGAGGCCATCCCTGTGCTCAGACTGGTGCAGGCCCATGACATGCTTTCCCGGTGCTCTGTGGCCTTCCACGGGGCCCTCTTCACACCAGGAATGACTGTGACTGTGCTCTTTTTTTGGTTTGTTGTCATTTCCCCAACCCCCGCCAGGACTATGATCATGCCCCTCACCAAAGCCCACCAGGAGCACGCCTCTAGCTGAACACATTGGCTCATGTCCCTGCAGCGAGAGATCGCGCATCATGGGAGCCCCGGAGCAATGTCGTAAAAGGATGTTAGAGGATTTGGACTGAGGTTACGTGGCCTGGGAGTGGGCTTAAGGAAGCAGGGCTTTGCTTCCGGTGGGATGCTGTTGAGATGTGGAAATAATTCTGATCGGGTATCTTAATAAATCTCATCTAGGAGGAGAAAGACCAGCCCACGTTTGAAGCCGCCATCCTATTAGCTGGAAGAGGGTAGTTTGGTGTTTTGTGGATTGGACGGTGTTCCTGTTTTATCTGTGCTTGGACATAATTGCAGAGGGGTCTCGTTTTCATCTTAATCCATCAGAGTCCTAGAGTGGTCCTGCCTGATGTTCACATGCGGTAAAACAGTTGGTGCTCAGCAGGAGAACGCCAAGGCCAGCTGCATGTGCCCAGCCACTCCTGGAGGCCAGGGGCTGCTGGTCTCCTCGCTAGAAGCTCCAAAGGGCAAGGACCAGCTCTGCTCTGTCGCTGCTGAACACACAATGTCTGGCCAGCACCCAACACAGGCTAGACCCTAGGGAAGTCCTCATTCACTTGTTTGCTCACTCAATGAATGGACCGTTACACCACAATGAAAAGAAAGAACTAGTGACCTGCCACCACACTGACAGATCTCACAGACAGTGCTGCGTGAGAGAAGCCAGACACAGAAAAGAATGTCCTGTCTAATCACATTTATATGAGCTTGAGAACAAGTAAAAGTAATTTATGGTGTCTGGGGTCAGAGCAGGCTGGGGGTACATATTCAGTCTAGAACCTGCACTGTCCAGTACTGCAGCCACTAACCACATATGCCGCCGAGCACCTGAAATGTGGCTGGTCCAAGCTGAGCTGTGCTGCAAGTGTCAAACACACTTCAAAGACAGCACGAGAAGCAGAATGCAAAATATCTCATTCATTTTTAAATGGGTTACATAATGAAATGAAATTTTTGACATATTGGGTTAAAAATATATTATTAAAATTAACACAGTTGTTTCATCTTTTTTATTTTTTCAATGTGGCTACCAGAAAATTTTAAAGTACCTATGTGGCTTGTGTTATATTCCTATCGCACAGCACTGCTGTCTACCCTTCCTTCCTGGGCTCCGACTTGAGGTGCCATCTGCCCCACGATCAAAGAACCTCAGAAACTCAGTGTGCTCATTCCTTAGAGCTGACATAACAAAGCACCACAGATTGGATGGCTTAAACAGCATAAATGTATTATCGCACAGGTCTGAAGTTTGGAAGCCCGAGATGGACGTGTTGGTAGGGTTGGTTCCTTCTGAGGGCTGGAGGGAGACTCTGTTGCACGCCTCTCTCCTGGCGTCTGGTGGTTTGCTGCAATCTCTGACATTCCTTGGCTTGTAGATGCATCACCTCAGTCTCTACCTTCATCTTCATATGGTGTTCTCCGTGTGTGTGTGTGTGTGTGTGTGTGTGTGTGTGTGTGTGTGTGTGTGTGTGTCCAGATTTCCCCTTTTTATAATGACACCAGGCATATTGGAGTATGACTAATCCTAATGACCTCATCTTAACTTGGTATCTACAAAGATCCTATTTCCAAGTAAGGTCACATTCATGGGTACTAGAAGTTAGAACTTCAACATCTTTTGGGGGGAACACAATCTGTGATGATTAATTCTATGTGTCAACTTGATTGGGCCACAGGGTGCCCAGACATTGAGTCGAACACTATTCTGGGTGTGTCTGTGAGAGTGTTTTTGGATGGGATTGACATTTGAGTCACTGGACTGATACAGCAGACTGCCCTCCCCAGTGTGGGTGGGCCTCGTGCTATCACTGAAGGCCCGAAAGGAACAAAAAGGCTGACCTCCCTGCTCTGGAGGGAATGCCTCCTGCCTGACTCCTTGAGCTGGGACTTTGGTCTTTTCCTGCCTTTGGACTGAAACTTACACCATCAGCTCTCCTGGTTCTCAGGCCTTCTGACACAGACTAGAAATACACAGTTGGCTGACCCAGGTCTCCACCATAGCGAGGACATTATCCAGATTTAACCCCTCCCTGTCCAGATGACAAAACAGAGGTGGGAAGAGAGGAGACTCACCCTAGGTCAGCCAGAGAAGAGATGTGATCAGGTCCTGGCCTCCCACCTCAGAGTGCCCCTGCCACAGCCCAGTGAGAAGCCTCAGTGACAGGACTTCTCTGTGCCCTGCAGCCCGGGGTCCAGCTTCACTCCAAGTAGGACTTACCAAGTAAGACACTGGACATGTCTGTTGTGTGTACCTACATCCTTCCAAAAACGACTTGAAGTTGTTTTAAATAGATGGCACTTGTTTGTGAAGAACGCATCTCTGTCTGAATAATGGCAGTCAATGTTAGCGTTGGATTTGCTTCACGGAAAGTGTCTGCATAGCCACCTGCGCCGAATGGCAGCTGCGGCCGCCACCTCCCTCAGTGCTCCTCGCACCGCTGGGCTCTGCGCCTCCCAACTATCTGGGGCCCAGCGCTGGCTCACATGCTCTGTCGCTTCTCTCTGCACAAGTCCCTCTTTCCTGTCTCCTTTGCCAGCTGGCTTCCCCTATTCTCAAGAGGGGGACTGTGGCCGCCGACTGATCCAGCTTCTGTGCTACCATGAGAGGGGGTAGCTCTGCCTCTGCCTCCAGGGACCTCAGGAAGGAGCTGGCAGCTGACTGGGGCCATGCCGCCCGTGTCAGCCAGCGATGCCAGGGTGTGGTGCCTCCTCTCACCCTTCCTGAGGAAGCCTGGGGAGCTGGGAGTGGGCGCCTCAGCCCATCTGCAAGGAGCCTTGCAAACCAGGGGCCTCATAAGACGTATGGGAGAAGAGCAGGACATGGGTGGGGGTAGGAGGGGAGGAAATCCTCTAATGCCACCAAAGAGCAGAGGAAAAAACCAGTGAGGCAGAAAGAAAATGGGGTGAAAAGAGAGCTGCCAATTATGATAAGTGAGTTGGGGAGAAAACACTGGACTAGAAGTCAAAGGATCCCATCCCAGCCCTGTTCCCCCAGGGACTCTCTGTTGTGACTTGGGTGTGTCTCTTCTCCTGTCTGGGCCTCAGCTTCCCCATCTGAACAATAAGGTGTTGGACTAGATGATGTTGAGAGTCCTTGCACGTGGGAGAGTTGAGACGTGTTTTTCAGAAAGAAATTGCCTCATTCAGCTGGTATTTCTGAGTCCCCGGGACGAGGCAGGCATTGTTCTAGCTACTGAGGATACGGCAGTGCACAAAACAGATGAAATTCTCTGCCCTCCAGAGATTGTCACACTCAGTAAAAGCTGCCAGCCTCAAGACTGCCAGGGAAAGACAAATGCTCCACTACATCTTCAGATGATATTTTTATTGGTGGCAAGAGGAAAGGCGAGATTCTTTGTTCATCAGGTTCTTGCACTAATGAGAATACCTGAAGCAATGGTGCGATTGCAATTAGGCCAGGAACTCTGCAGACTCGAAACCGCCAGAAATAAGAAGGGGGGTTTACCTCGCCTCTCCATTAAAACCCTGAGGCCGGAGGAATGAGGAGGGAGGCTGAGCAGCGAGCAGCCCCCTCCCAAACAGCAGGCTCTCGGAGGTGGTCAAGATGACCCCTCACTCGCAGACCATCCAGTCGAGGTGAAATTCAAGACAGATTCTCCAGGCACAAAACCTGGCAAGCCCAGGGAGGAAATATAAAAACCAGACATCCAGATGTCGGCCATCAGAGAAACCAAACGTGGACTGCTGCACCATCGTCATGCAGACGGTTGACACAGTGAGGCCAGGGGTCCCTCACGTTCCAGGTAAAGATCTGCATTTGGGGGAAATCAGGGCACAGGCAAGACCCAGGTGGCCCTTCACTCCCAAGATCTCCCCACCCCAAACTACTGCCAGGATCCCAGAGGAACAATGACCTTGCGGAAAATTAAAAGAAATGCCAAGCTCAGATCTATTTAGTTTGGGTCATCTTCTCTTATTGAGCATAAGACTTGCAAGTGAGAAGACCCCAAACTTTAGGTCTAACTCAAGTGCATCAATTCCAGGCTCAGCCACTCACAACCGTGTGGCCTGGGCAAGCCACGTCCCTCCCTAAGCTGAGGCCCCTCTGTCAGGGGAGCCACTGATGCCCACCCTGAGATGCAGAGTAGGAAGTCACAAGGGGCACTGTTGCCAGTCCCCAGTGTTCATACCAAGCCTCCTGCAGAGCCTGTGCTGGTGGCAGTTGAACTGTTGGCTAAATTAAATGTGACCGAGGTTGCCTGGTCATTTTTCACAGACAGGGAGGTGCCTTGCCCTGTGACAATAACTGGGTATGTGCCACACTCTTTTGCCATGTCTTCTGGCTGAGCCAGGTGGTTCTGCAATAGAAGGCGTCCACTGAGGACATGGGAGGGGGCCATGCCTGGAGGCAGGAAGATGCTGACACTAATCCCCCGTTGTGGCTGAATTCAAATTCTGGCCCTGCCCCTGCCTCTGACTGGCTGGGTGACCCTGCACATGTTCTCAGCCTCTCTCAGCCCACAGATCAAAGAGCACAGCCACTGCCAAGCTGCAGCCCCGCAAGGACGCAATTAGAGAAACAAATGCCCTCTTTCCACTAGCAGGTCTCCCGCTAGGGCTTCCTGTTAGTCAAACCCAGCTGGAGGGCTAAGGGCAAACGAGCCTCCAGGGCACAGAGCAGGGTGAAGAACGGATTGGGGACAAACAGACCAACTGGCTGTGGTAAACTTTATAATGGCCCCCAAACACACCCACATCCCAATCCCAGAACCTGTGAATAGGTCACCTTACGTGGTGAAAGGGGCTTTGCAGACATGATTAAGTTAAGGGCTTGGAGGTAGGGAGATTGCCCTGGATTATCAAAGTGGGCCCAATACAGTCACAAGGGTCCTTATCAGAGGGAGATAGGAGGGTTAGAGACACGCAGAGGCGCTATGACAATGGAGGTAGAGAAACAGAGAGAGACTGGAAGCTACATCACTGGCTTTGATGATGGAGGAAGGGGCCAGGAGACAGGGAATGCAGGGGGCCTCCAGAAACTGGAAAAGACAAGAAAACAGATTCTCTCCTGGAGCCTCCAGAGAGAACACAGCCCTGACAACCCATTTTAGGGCTTCTGACTTCCAGAATTCAGGAGAATAAACTTGTATTGTTTTAAACCATTAAGCTGGTTGTAATTTGCTACAGCAACCACAGGAAACTAATACACCTACACAACACCCAGGGGGCTCCCTCTGGCCACCCAGATCCCTCACTACTGTCCCAAATCACTCCCTGGCCTCAAGGCCCATGTCAGTTCCAGTCAGGGCTGAGGTCAGAAGGGTGGCTCACACCTGGACACAAAGGCCTCCGTTAACCCGTAATGATTCTCGGGGGAGTCAGCAGGCCAGGGGGGCCGCAAAAGCCACACCAGCACCTCTGATGCTGCGCCTCTAACCGCTCCCAAACAAAGGCACTGGTGTGCTCCGGGCTCCGCAATACCAGTTTCCCATTTTTCTCCTTTTTTTTTTTTTTTTTTTTTGAATACTTCATACCCATGTATGGTCTATTTGATAGAGAGGCAGCATCATGTAGAACAAAGAGCCCCAGCCCAGAAGTCTAGAATGCTGGATGCTAATCTGGGATCTACCCCAGGTTTGAAGTGGGATCTAGAAAGTTACACTTCTTGGAGCCTCAGTTTCCCTGTCTGTACAAGGGTACAGGATTGAGCTGTCTCTGAGGCCCTAGTCTGCTGGCAGTCTGATTCCATAGTTCTGAGCACCTGCTTCGTTCTCACCAGCTTGCCTGACCTAGCGACCCTGCAGGAGACAGGGGTGGTCAGGGCCGGTGGAACCCAAAGCTGTTCTCTGGGAAGATCTGAACCCAAGGACCACAGTCTGCTTGTTCTCTGCTGCCCCCTGCTGGCCATTCAAAAACAAAGACCAGCTAGATCGCTGAGAAAGGAGCCTTCCCCAGGTGACCCCTGTAAACTCCTGCACCCACCTGCCTAGACCTGGCCAGCCAGGACCTCCCTTGAAGCTAGTTTTCAGGGTGCAGAAGGAAGTCCAGGCAGGGACCAGAGCCTCCCCGCACTTCTGCATCCCACTTCCTCTGCACTAGTAAGACAGGTGTGAGATGCAGAGGTTTCAGAAAAGTGGTTCTGTCATCCCATTCACTGCCTTCAGATGATAGAAACAACAGGACAAGGGGTCCCAATACACTTTCTCCAGGCTATCTCCCACCACACTCTTCATATCCTGGCCCTTATCCCTCTTTTTTCATGGGCTTGTGAACGTCCTGGGGCATCAGAAGGGGACATGTCCACCCAGGGTCCTGGGATGCATTTAGGCATCAGTCCTGCTGGGAGGTCTTCAGGCCACTGACCACAAATGAGGTGGGACCTTTTCTGCCCAGGAAAAGGGGCAGCTGGTGGGAGTGCTGCATACAGAAAATGGACAGGACAAAAGAGGCTGGGAGGTCTACTGGCCATAGTTCCTGGTGCTCAAATAATGCCCCTTGCCAGACTATCTGCTTCTGAGCCACACCTGATCCTCTGGCTGCCTAGACCCTATCCAGGCCTCTCTCACAGGGCACTGCTGCCAGGAGGTGACAGGCAAAGGTCCCCTTGGCTCTCTGCCTCCAGCCTCCCTCCCTGCTCCACCTTCTCCAGCTCAGGGGACTCTCTCTGACCTCAGGACATTCCTGCCTTACTGCTTCTGCAGGTCATAATGTCCCCTTCCTCTGACGTCTAAAACCTCTTCCTCCATCCTGGTTCCATCACAATGTACCCGGATGGCCCACTGGACAGTGAGCCTGAATCAGCCAAAAATTAACACCGCTTTTCTTCAAGGCGGGGAGGGCTTAAACTTCAAACCTGCAGAACCGCAAAACAAGGAAAAAGGAGAAAAAAGTAAAAATGAAACACTGCCACGCTAAAATAGATGCTGCCACCCCAGATGCCAGGAATATCCTCACTCTGGGGGACCAGGGGTCGTGAAATTGGAACCCCAGAAAAAGAAACACAATCAAAGCACTGTGGAGGATGCAGGGCCCTGCAGAGAAATGTACCCACACGGCTGTAATCATGAAAATGCTGCTTACTAATTTTCAAATTTCTGTGCTATGGACAAAGCACAGGAGACTTCATTTTGGTTACAAAACAGAAAAATAGATGTTAACAGCCAGGATGATGGCAAAGCAACGTACAGACGATCCTCAACTTAGACGGTCCTACTTAACAATTTTTCGCCCTTTACAGTGGTGCAAAAGTAATACACACTCAGCAGACACCGCGCTTCGAGTACCCATACAACCACTCTGTTTTTCACTTGCAACACAGTATTCAATAAATTACCAGATGTTCAACACTATATTATAAAATAGGTTTTGTGTGAGATGTTTTGCCCAACTGCAGGCTAATGTCAAGTGTTCTGAGCACGTTTAAGGTAGGCTGGCTGATGTCCCGTAAGCTAGGTGTACTAAGTGCATTTTTGACTTAAGATATTTTCAGCTTACTGGTTTCATACACGGGATCTTTAGGCAGAAGAAGGAGGGTGGGAGGTTGGAAGGAAGGTGCAGGAAAGGGTCTCGGTGCCGCCACCCCTATCCTAAATGGAAGAGGGTCACCCGATGGGCTAAAGTCAATGAGATCCTAGAGAGTTGTGGGTGTAGAGTATAAACTTACAAAAACAGCCAAGAAAAGGCCCAAATATACAACTATCCAAAATTGGGAGAAGGGAACGGAAGTGTTGAGAAAGTCAAAGCATCAAATCCTCATTTTTTGACATGGGGTAAAAATGACACCTGGAGAAAGTGGGATTTAAACACATTATTCGGAGACAGAGAATTACCAGAAGAATAAACAACAGGTTCAATGAAACCCACTAGCCCTGGGTTAAGGAATGGAAGGGGCGGGGGAAGAAACTTCACTTTTACCCATTGGCTCTTCTGTGCCCTTGTTATTTTTTTTAGTCATAGGCATGCATGACTTTGATTTCAAAACTTAATTTTCAATTTTAAAAAGCGACACTAAAATCCTAGTCAACTGAATCAGAAATGACCAGGCCATCAGCTCACTGCCTAGGTGGGTGCCCAGCTGGCTGCTGGATGCAGAGAGGGGGTGCAGTGGCGGGCGCCCTGGGGACAGGGGGGGACCGGGGGGCTGAGGGCGGCCGTCCCCCCTAGCTCAGCATGTTCCTGCAGCGCAGCCTCTCCTCCTCCTGCTTCTCCGCCATGCGGTTCTCCAGCAGCCGCAGCTCCCTGCGTACCGCCTTCTGCATGGACGGCTCCAGTTCCAGCACTTTCTCCAGGTCCGCCTTGGCCTCGGCCTCGTTCCACACCTCCGCGTGCGCCCGGGCGCGCACATAGTATGCCTTCACCATGCCTGCGGGGAGGATAGGGCTGCATCCACCTGGCAGGGACTGACCCCTTACAAAAGCCATGACCCCTGCCATGATCCTTAACTTCTCTGTGCCTCCCATGCCTCGGTTTCCAAGACTGTAAAATGGAGATGATGATAATAACAGCAATACCTGCTCCTCTCCCTTGCATGGGCCCTTCCAAGGCTCTGTCACTGATTTTGTATTGGGTAACTGTGTTCTTTTTCTTTAGAGGCGTCCCAAAGTGTATCACCTTCAGGCCCTACCTCTGAACCTACCCCATCCAGTGAGTATGAGAATTATGTGGATTAAATGAGATGATAAATGCAGAGGACTTGGTGCCTGGAGCGTGCTAAGTGCTTGACGCTGTTCTGTTAACGTTATTTAAATGCCCTCTTCACAAATATTGTCCTATCCACACACCACTGGTACTAGTATTGACTTACTATTTTTCTCTATATTAATTGCCCCCTTTTTTAAAAGGCCTGTTTACTGCTCTACAAAATCACGTTTGGTGAGCTACTCGTATATTTGCCTAAACACACGTTAAAATAAAATACCTCCTACAGTAAAGCACTGCCCTTCCATGACCCACAATAAGGTTAGGTTTGGTGCCTTGACAGGTGGGAAGAGAGGTCCAGGAAGGTCTTTGCAGGTGACTGTGTGGCCCTGGACCAGACGAGCCCTCGGCCCCGGGCACCCCGCCCCACGCACCTGGGTGGTGCCGGAGGATGTCCGTGGTGTGCTCCAGCACCTCATAGTACTCCTCCCTTTTCAGCAGGCACTGGCAGTAGTTGAGGGTCAGGGTGTTGATCATCTTTTCCAGCTTCAGCCATTGCACGTCCCATGCCTTCTCCTGCCCCGTGAGCAAAGTCTGCCATGAGCTCAGGCCACCGCCTGACCCCACCCCACCGTGGCCAGTCTGGGGCTGCTCCCCACAGTCGCCCCACTTCCCATCCCCTGGCCGACAGCCTCCCACCTTGGTCTGCAGGTTCCTCAGGCAGACGATGGCTTCCTGGTACTTGGAAGAGGCGTCCTCATAGCGACCCAGCTTGAAGAGGCGGTTCCCTTCTCCATGGAGGATGGGCACAGCCTTCATCTTCTCGGCATTGCTCAGGTTCCAGGTCTCCCTCTCGTACTCACTGGGTGCCTCAACCTGGACCAAGAGTGGCGGGTCAGTGAGGCAGGCACCAGAAAAAGCGGACCCCAGCACATCTCCCTGCAGTCGGCTCTGCGTTTGCCACACCGAGGTTCAGCCAGAAGAATCATGCTTGCTGGTCAAATACATACAAACAAGGCCCAGGGCCCCGCCCTACATCAGTGCCTTTGTGCAAATTAGGAAGAGGTGCTCCTTCACCGAGATTAAGCTTTACTTCCAATATTTAGAAAGTTGTCATGAATGCTCATTTTGTTAGAACAAGTCAACTTATTGCCATCTGATGGAAAATTGTCATAATAAAAATACAAATGTAGGACCAAGCCTGTGGCGCACTCGGGAGAGAGTGGCGCTGGGAGCGCGGTGACGCTCCCGCCGCAGGTTCGGATCCTATATAGGAATGGCCGGTGCACTCACTGGCTGAGTGCCGGTCATGAAAAAGACAAAAAAAAAAAAAAATACAAATGTACAATGTCTATAATGAGCACCTTAGTGATGCCTTGTGCAGTGCACAAACCACACAACTGTCCAAGCAGACCTGTAAAGGCCCTTAGTGAACACAGTTCTCTTTTTTATTTGTATTTGTCCATGTAGCCCTCAGGCTGAGCACTGGCCTTGGCCATAAGCTGGGGCCTGATTGGACCCTAACCCTTTCCCACACTAGTGGTCCTTTTTTTTTTTTTTTTTTTTGGAGGCTGGCTGGCATGGGGATCTGAACCCATGACCTCAGTGTTATAAGGTTGCACTCTAACCCAGTGAGCTAACAGTCCAGCCTCCCACCACCCCACACACATGGGTTGTCAATCACTCTGGGGCCTGGGTGACAGGATAGGGACAGTTCTATGTAGCCCCTCCCACTGTTCGAGAAGGACGTTTGAACCCACAACTCACAGGGACCAAGGATGAGATTATAATCCAAAACTTTTGAAAATAAAAATGGAAGTAGATAACCAAGAGCAGTAAAATGCCTCCAAAATGAGAATGAATAACATTTATTAAAGTCAGTTCCAAATGGACTTTTCCCTCAGAAAAAGCAGATGACTTTTTTTTCAAATTCCAATTCTCCTGTGGTGTTGGAACACTTCCCTGTTCTTTAAAGAGAAACAGGGTGATGTCCAGTGGCTGGTGGAGTTGGGGCTCCCCGTGGTGCCTGCTGTCCCTGGCCCCTCTCTGATGCTGGATCAGCCCTCCGCTCCCCAGGATCCCACCTTCAGCAGCTCAATCACAAAGATCAGAGGCTGTGGCTCCTTCTGCAGCTCGTCCAGGTCATCATAGCCCAGCGTGTGGTAGGCAAACATGTTGGCCAACCCGCACGTGTGCACGTGCCACTCCGTAGGGTCCTTGCCCTCCGCCATCTGCCGCAGGCTCCGGGACAGGATGGGGTAAACCCCCGTGTGCTGTGGGAGAGACGGATGAATGGCATTTGGGCTATCTGTTCAGAGCTAGGTGAGCCGCAAAGAGCCCCCACTCTGAGCCCCTCACAGCAAGGATCCTGCTACCCCACTGCACCCACTAGGAATAACGGGTGCATTGTGCGCCAGGCAAAGCGCTTTACACCTATTAATTCCTTCAGTCCTTACGACAACCCAACAAGAGAGGCATTACTATTATCCCCATTTTACAGATGAGGAAACTGGAGCCCAGAGGGGTCAAGCAACTTGCTCAAGGTCACACAGCTAGGAAACGACAGCCAGGATTCAAACCCGGCTCCAGAGGCCATGCTCTTAGCCTCATGCTGCCTCTTGCTGGTCCTTATGGTCAACTATAACCCTTCTGTCCCCCAAGGAGACTTTGAGCTCCACAAAGCCTGTGACTCACAGGGAGGCCAGCATGGAGCAGTGGAGCGAGTGGGGCTCCAGGGTCCGAGTGGACTGGTTTAGCATCCTGGCGGTGCTGCCGATTAGCCCAGGTCACTGCACTTGTCGGAACCCCAGTTGCCTTATTGCCAGGTATTGGGGCTGTTATGGGGATTAAAGGGGACAGTGAAGATATAGGTCTGGCTCATTGCAGCCTTGCCCAGTAGTGGGAGCTGGGGTTGCCACCCTCAGGGTGGAGGAGGCCTGGGAAAATCAGCGTGTGGCCTTAGTTTCTCCAAATGAAAGGGTCCCTGAGAACCCATTTCCTTGGACCGCGTTCTGAGATGGCCCAGCTCTGGCTCCCATACACAACTCCAATAAAGACACACTGTTGGAAAAATGAAGGGCAGAAACAGGTCAGATCTGCCTCCAAATCACCAGCATGTGGAGGAAGGTCACTCTTCCCCACCCCACAGCCAGGATTAGCCCGGATGCCCTCTGCTTCCTTGTGAGAGAGACGACCAGATGGCAGTTGAGCTTGTTGGGATTAAGGCTGGACTAAAGAAGGGAGAAGCCCCAGGATCAGCTTACCAGAAGCAGGGACAGGGGGCACTCCTGACCCTGACACAGCAACCCCCAGCTTGGCAGCGACCTGTCTCCCAGAAGGTTGGGTGTGAGCTGGGGACTCCAGGACCAGGCGGCTCTTGGGCAAACCCTCAAACAAAGGCTTTGTCCTGCTAGACATCTGCCATCATGACACTATCAGGGCCCCTAGTCAGCACAGGTGGGATGTGGGATGCCCCTGGGAGCAAGGAGAAAGCCCAGGAAGGAGGATAAAAGTTGGAGATGGAGCAAAACTCCAGAGACTTGCTGCCCCAGCAGAGGACAGAGAATGAAAACCTCAGCTCTGTGCCAGCACAAGGCTTAGCTGCTGGCTGCAGGTCCGCGGGGTCAGCCACAGTCACACTCGGGTCTCTGTGGAGCCTGACTCTAGTCCTTGGCCTTGCTCAGCCCCCTGGAACCATTGCCCCTCTCTGGGGCTTCAAGGCCAGAGCCTGGTTCTGTGTGAGGGGCCATCTTTGTACTGGAGGGTGCACACTGGTGTACTGTAGGGCATATCCAACTGGCGGATTGGCTTTGTTTTATCCTTCACAGTGTGGGCTGTTATGCTGTTTATTGTTTGTTTGTTTTTAATTAGCTCCCAGCTTGTGAACACTGGGAGAGTTCACATGCTAATGCAGATTTCTGGCTTGTCTGGAAAACTCAGAATATCCAGCCACACTGGACCTTGCCCCTTTCACATGGCAGCCTTTGGATGGGGCAGGTGATCTTCATTTAAACAGGGTCCTGGCTCCTTGTGGAATTTGAGTTTGCAACCCTGGCCTCACAAGGCTGGGCACCAGCAAAAAAAAATCCCACATAGAGACCAGTCTCCTACCTGGAGGGTCAGGGAAGAATGCATTTCAGGACAGAAGCTCCCCAAATCCCTGACTGGTCCTGCCGCCTCTACTTTCAGAGAACGGGGAAGAGGGAGAAAGCCCCCTGCTTCTGCAGAGACCTACAGCTCAAGGTAATCCAGTGAGGACTGTCCAGGCAGAGGGCTCTGCAGGGAGTGACAAGCAGCAACTGCTAGGGAAAGCCAGGCCCTCCTAAGTCACTGAGTGCTTGGCCTTTCCAGAACTCAGGTTCCTGAGAGGAGCGATGCCCCACAGAGGAGAAGGGGCTAACTAAGTGTAAAGTGCCAAGCCTTTTCACATTTCCTGGCCAGGATGCTACCCCGCTCCCCACTTCCAGGCCTGATGAACTCCTATTCATCCTTCAAAATCCAGCTCAATGTCATCTTCTTAAATAAATGCCCCCTAAAACCCTAAGGCAGGTAGTCGCGCCTCTTTTGTGGCCCCGAAGCACTCTGCCCTCACTTAGGTATGTCGTGGCACTGGCTGCTCTGCATTGTAATCATTTGGATTTAATTCTGCTCCTCCCCGAGAATTCCAGTTCCTTCAGGGCTGGGGACTTTGCCTGTTTCATTCCTAACACTCAGCACAGACCGAATCAGGTGCCTAGTGAATGTCTTCTAATTAGACAGACAGATGGATACATAGATGATAGGGAAGGAAGGAGAGAGAGAGAGAGAAATGGATGGATGCTTAATGATGGAAGACTGGATAATGAATGAACACTGGTTGAAGGGAAGGATAAATGAATTGATGTCCAGGTGGGTGGGTGGATGGATGGATAGAAGGTGGATGTGTAGATGGATAAATGACTCTGGAAGGGGCGTGTGTGTGTGCGCATGCACGCAATTATGGCAGCTGTGGGCTGGGACAAGGAGATGTGGGGGCCATCAGGAAAGCCAACAGTCACTACAGTGTAAGAGGCACCAGCCTTTGAGATGGGCAGCACACTGACGTGACTACTGATGTGGCCAGCAGAGCACAGACCACAGGAAACAAAGAGCCGTGCCTACATCGCAGGCTGTGGTGTTGAAAACAAGTCAATCAACCAATTAAGGACTTATTGACAGCCTTCTATGCACCTGTCTCTCCTGTGTCAGCAAATATGCGTCCTGTGGAGGGGGGGCTCTTGCTGCAACCAAGCCTCGTCTAACATATGGCTTGCATGAGAGGTACATATGGGTCCAAAAAGTACAGGACCTCCTCACTGTAAGCAAAGTCAATAAATAAGTATAATTTTAAACTAACTGAAATCACAAAGGAGTCAATTTTCCAAAGCCCTGACTTGATAAAATAAAACATTTTTTAAGTTAAAAAGATCAAGATGAAGAGTAATACATGGACTGATACAAAGAAAAGATGCCCAGCTAGTATTTGCCAAGTGAATGAACAATAACACCTGTGGGACCACCTACTGGTAAAGGAAGTCATTGCAGCCTGGCTCTATTAGACACCATGAAAAGCCTGCCCTGGATAGGAGGGAGGGGACCAGGTCCCACCCAGATTCTGTCCCTTAACTTGCTCGACCCAGGGCAAATTACCTTCCCTCTCTGAGCCTTAAACTCCCTAGTTAGAAAAATAAGGGAGACAATCTCAAAAATTCTTCCAGCTCAAAATAATAGCTTCCACTTTTCAAATGCCCTGTACTGTGATTTACCCTCATATGCATTGTATCATGTAATCCCCAAAACAAGCCCTTAACTTAGGTTTTTGTTTATTCATAGATGAGGAAATAGAGTGGAAGAAGGGAGAAAGGACTTCTCCAGGTCACACAGCTAATAAAAGATAAAACACAGTTCACGCTCAGGTCTACCTCTCTCCCAAATTGCTCTTTGAAAAGGTCATTGGCCTCTGATGAAATGATAAGCCTGGGGCCCCACCGTCACTGTGATAGTCAAGGGTCTATCACATTGTAATAGGTGGGTCAGGTTGTCAGCACCTGAACCCACAAGTGAGTCTCAACGTCACAATAAGAGAGGCAGGCCACGGGAAGGGCGCAGTACTACCAGGACACAGTTTTGCAAAAAAGAGAAGAACCCGAATCTCATCAAGCCCTTTTGACCAAACTTGCAATTTATCAAAACTATGGTGAAGAGAACATGGTAGCCAATGCCATGGCAAAGCAACCAGTACAATCAGAATGTGGGGCTTCTGAAAAACAATTGACCCAGTTCCTTCAACAAATCCACAACAAGGAAGAAAAAGGGAGTAGAATCTCACAGATAAAAAGAGACTCGAGAAACGTATCAACAAAACACCACGCATGCACTTTGGATCCTGACGTGAGCAAACCAATCTCACTCATTTCAAAAGAATAAATGAGGAGACAACCAGAGAAATCTTAACCCAACTGGGTATTAGATGGCATTAAGGAATTATTGGCATTAAGGAATTAAAATTTAAGATTTCATAATGATATTGTGGTTGTTTTTAAAATAGCCTGTTATTTTAGAGACACAAATTCTAGTATTGGTGGATGGAAGGATACGGGTCTAGAATTTTCTCTAACCATGGGAGATGAGGAAGGCGAGTGGATGGGGGCAGATGAGGTGACACTGGAGTGGGGTGATGTTGGCTGGGAAGTTCATTATACCTTTTGTCGACTTTTGTATATGTTTGAAAGTTTCCATAAGAAATGTTCGTTTAAAGGTCAGTTTCACCAATTCTACCTGGGCCACACTAACTCATGAGTGCCAAAAATAGAAAAAAATTTCACAAAGTGGGTAGGAGTGGAGAGGAGGGCAAAAAGTGACCGATGGCCAAAAGTCTCCAGGATCTGATTGCAGGCTCACTGCTATGGGACATGGCCCTGCCCCTGCATCCCACCAGCCAGCCACAGCACTGACGGTCACTTTAAGGCCTTGCTCTTCTACTGAGCCCATCTTCATATTCACGGTGGCAGGGGATGAGGAGGTGGGATTTGCCTTGCAGAGTTTGTTTTACCCTCAGCTTTCCTGAAACAGGGCAGCCCTGCAAAGCAGATAGGTGGGCCATGCAGAAGGGAATGGGCCCGCATGGCCTACTTACGATGGTGTCGCACCAGAACTCTGCCACCTCACCAACCCGCATGGATGTCAGCAGGATTTCCCAGACCTCGAGCTTGAACATGTTGCCAATGATGATGTGCATGGGCTGGCCCACCTGCTTGCTGTCGTCAATGACCGTCCGCTCCTCGTCGCATTTCATGGTGCGGAAGTGAAAGATCACCTGGTTGAGAGAGTGGACCCTGGTCTAGACACACCCCCTGTGGTCCAGCAGCAGCCACCACCGCTGTCATAGACTCCCAGGGCTGTCCTCAGGTCTCAGCTCACCCAAACCCCCATCAGATGCCCCAGACCCCCAGAGCACACCTGTCTCTGTCCCCCCATGTCTGTACTCCCCTAGGCATGAGGAATCCACCCCCTCCCAAAGAACTCCACTCCCACTCTCCGAATGTCAAAAGTCCTTCCTTAAATAAGCCCGAGTTCTGCAGCCACAGACACATCCATCAGTCCAGGGAAGCCCTCCAGACATTTGAGGACAAACACCATGACCCCCCAAGGACACCTCCTTCTCAGTCAACATTTGTGCTCCAGAAAATTCCCCAAAGCCCCTCCCCTTAGCCCATACTAAAGTTTAATCTGCAAAATACCAAAAGTGCCCCATGGATGGGGACCAACTCAGAGCTTCCCAGATGCTGGGGGTTGACGATTCCAGGAAGGGCCCGACGGGCTGTTTTTCTGGCAAAGGTGGGGGCTGTTTGCAGTGCCCTGGGGCCCAGCTGGAATGTGGACGGCGCCACAGGGGGCACTTACTCGGGAGCCAGTGATGAAGTTCGGGAGCTCTCCTGTGCCCCCATGCAGGATGGTTTTCTTGACCCCTTCCACGTTCAGGAGCAGAGCTGCGTCCATGGCTCCAGGTGGAGGGAGAGGTCCAGCCCAGGCTGGGATAATCTCACCCGCAGGGAAGACACTTAGGCTGATACAGGTGGAGATTTGCCCGGCCCAGAGGGGACTGGATAAAGGGAGGAAGGTGGATGAAGGGATGAAGGGATGAAGGGATGAAGGGAGGCGAGGGAGGGAGGGAGGGTGGTGCCCCGAGCTGGCCCTTAACCACTCCAGCCACTCCAGGGCTTCAGTTTTGTTCCACCCCTGGAAGGAGATCAGCTGAGCTTTCTTAAAGAAGACAGGGGAGAGGGGAGCGAACAGGAGAGAGGCCTGGATGTCACCCAAGGGGAAAAGGATGGGAGGCCTGAAGCCTCCTTTGCCCTGCCTCATCCCCCTCCCACACCCCCGTCCCCCAGGTGCTGACCCTGGTCCCAGACTCTAAGTCCCTTTGGACCCCAGGCCAGGGCCCTGCTGCCTTTGCAGCCCACCACCTTCTCTGTTTGCTCCTCATCCCTCAGGAGGCTGTGAGATGACGGCCCAAGGAAAGAGGGGATAAATTTCCAGCTTGGGAGAGAACTAGACCGAGATCAAGAGGTGGGTCATGTATGGGGAAAATTGAAGCACCCTCCCCAGCCCCGATCCTGCCTCCTGTGCGAGGTCCAGCCCTGGGGGGGGGGCATCCCCTCCCCATTGGAGGGCCTTAACCCTGTGCCCAGGAACCCAGGCAAAGCTTATTCGGGGAGTTAGAGACCCCCTTTCTGCTCCAAGAAAAATAAATGTGAAGACTCGGTGTTTGGCGCCACCTTGTGGCCAGCTCAAGTCCTTGCGCCTCCGCCCCCCGCACGCTGAGGGTGTAGGACTCTGAGCACAAGCCCTTCTCTTGATGCCAGGCTGACTTGTTGCAGAGAGAAGGGACACCAGATCCTGCCACAGGGACAGAGAAGAACCCTGGACTAGGAGCCAGATAGAGTTGAGTTCAAAGGGCTGATCACACCTCTTATTTACTGACCTTGTGGCCTTGGGTGTCTCCATCTTCTCTAACTCCATTTTCCCAACTGGAACAGGAAAACCGATCTCTCCTGACTCCCTCTCCAGGAAGCTGGGAGGCCGGGAGCAGTGAGTGGGACCCCAAAATCCAGCATCCCTGGAAGTCTTGGCTCCCATCAGAGCCATTGGCATATAGGAGACCAAACCTGGGCCAGCTGGTCAGTCCCAGGGAACCTAGACTGTCCCCTCCAGCAACCCCTTCCTGTGTGCTCAGATCACTGTCTGGAGAGAGGGGGCTAGGGTGGGGCTGTCGACACCCTTTCCCTCCTTCTTTCATCCTTTCTCCAGCTACACAGCAACCTAGAGGGGTCTACACACACAGCAGGTAAGCTGGATACTTAGTAAAAGTGTAAAGGAAAATAAAAGTGATTGGCATAACAGTCCAGGCAGGTAGGGAGAGCACACAGCAAGGGCCAAGGGGTCCTGGCACTGTTCACCCTTGACCTGGGTAATGGTTACATGGGTGTTTGCTTTACAAGTATTTATTACACCAGACTTTGTATTTTAGGCAGTTTTCTATCGGTGATGTGATACACAATGGGAGAAAAAGATCTAATTGTGTCTCATCACACTTCTTAAACTCTCCCACTGTTGCTTGCTTCCATTTGTAGACAGGTCAGAAGGCACACACGGATTGCAGAGACACGGAAGAGGTAGAACAGACAGATTTGGCCCGTGGTTGGCTGGCTGGAGGAGGTGGGGGGCGGGAAAGGAAGGGGATGTCGAAGCTGGGGGGTTTGGTTTCACTGCGGCTCAGGCCACAGCCTCCAGACTGATCCCCCAGCAACCCCTTGGCCCCCAAACCAGTCTCCTTGTGGACTTTATCAAAATGCAACTCTAATATCCCACTCCCTTCTTAAGACTTCCCACCTTCAGGATAAATTCTGAACTCCTTCCCTGGCCTACAGGCCCTGCCTCTGACCACCCCCGGCCCCTGACCTCAGCCTTACCCTCTCTATTTTGCTCAGTCAGCCTTTCTCCAGTCTTAGAACTTGGCAGTGCCCCAGACTCCTAATGCTGGGCCCCTAAGTCCTCAGCTAAAACACCACGTGCTCAAGGAAGCCTGTCCTTACCTCCAGCTCAAGTGAGGCTACCCATCCCCCTCAAACCCCTCACTGTCCCCTAGCACTGCACATCCATGTCAATTTGCACAATTGCTAATTGTTTACAATAATGTGCTTAATGTCTGCTTCTTCCATCTGACTGACAGTTCCAGGTGGTCAGGGAAGCTGGTAGAAGGGAGCTTTGCTGTTGGACTGGGAGCCCCCTGCAGAGCAGGGCTGGAGCTCCTCCTCCACCCCCACCCCACCCCAACAGAGGCAAGGGTGGAGCTAGATTCCCCCCAGAAAAGCCTCCACTCGGAACAAATGACTGGTTTTTCCACCTTACAAGGAACAGGAGCCCCTGCACCGCCTCTCAATTTGGAGCCTGCTTACCTGGAGCAGAGCCTCTTCCCAACCTCCAGCCACCACTCCATGCAAGGCAAAAAGAATGCGAAGTCATTCAGCAGAGAATGTTTCTTCCTTCTTTTCTCGTTACCATGGAGACTGTCCTTCATTAACCTGGCCTGCCAGTTACGAGGGAAGAGGGTGGAAAGCTCCAAGCAGGGGGCCTCTTCACGCTTGTATGCATGCATTCATTCATTCATTCCAGACACTTAACGAGGCTGTGGAATCGAAGGTTAAGAATTCAGGTTTTGGCGTCAGACACGCAGGATTTAAGTTTTAGCTCTGATGTTCTGTACAGTCTTGGACAAGATACTTCACTGTCTGAATCTCAGTTTTTGTCATCTGTAATAGGAATAAAAATAGTGCCTACTTCACAGAGTCGCCAGGAGGATTAAGGAAGAACAAAGAAAGTAAATGCACTTAGCAGAGTGTCTGACACGTCGGAAGAGCTCAAGAAATACAAGCTATTATTATGGATGCCCATGAGGTGCCAGGCATTGCGACAGGCACTGGAGAGACGATTGTGAAAAGAGGCTCCAATTTGAGAGATTTTGTTTCTCAGCATTTTACCTTCATGAGTCTTTCAATTTAATTTCGTAGGTAGGAACAACAACTCTTTCTTTCCCCTTTGGTAAATGACATGAATTAAATCCCCTAATTACAATAACAAGCACCACTGGCATATAAACGGTTTGGGAACAAGCATTTCTGACTCTTGGTGAACAACCCTGAGGGGGAACCAAGTGGACAGGAAAAACAGGGCAGCGTTTTTCAAACCTCATCCCACACACCATTAGTGACCACTGTAAAATAAACGTAGTGAGTTGTCACCATCAGTTTTGAAAAACGAAATCGAAAATAAAATCTCAAAGCACATCATACATAGTCAAGTATTTTGTTTTGTGGAGTTTGGTTTCAGTTCACATATGTGTGTGTGCTGGGGTTCTTACAGTGAGTACTGGTCTTCTTGAACACCATATTCCCTGTGCTAAGACCACACAAACACACAAACACATACTTTGCCTAATAAACTTGCCTTTACATAGCATAATTTTTGTGTGGTTGGTTCTTTGATTAATGATTATTGGTCATTTGATTCATTAACATCCATCTCTTCTCACGCACTAGGTGTTAGCTCCGTGAGGGTAAGGAATGCGTCTGTTTTGTGGATCTTCATGGCCCATTTTTAGCACAGTGCTTCATCTGTCACAGGCACCCAGTTGATATGATGTGGGAAGACATGAGAGAGGAAATGTGGGGGTGGAGAAGGAAGGTCTTGGGAGAACAGGGTGTCTTCAGCTGGGGTGTGTTTGTTTAAAATGCCTGCAGCAGCAGGAGGAGATGGCTCTAGTGTCAGGCAAGAGGTCCAGGCTGGAGATGGAGGTGTGAGGGCTGAAGCGGAGCAGTGTGGGGTAGTGGTTAGGCCATGGACCCTGGCCCTAGACTGATGGAGTCTGAATCCTTGGCCCTGCTATATACCAACTGACTGAAACTTCAGCCCAGCCTAACCTCTCTGTACCTCAGTTTCCTCATCAAGCTGTAGGCTGCAGTTAAGGTCAAATGAATCAGAAAACAGAACGTGCTTGGAGCACCAGTACCTGGTGCACAGTGAGTGCCGTATACACATTAATCATCATCGTCGTCCCGGGGAACATCACCGAGGCTGAAGGATTGGGTGAGACCACCAACAGATGAAGGCGAGGGCTAAAGACAGAGCTGCAGGGAGCTCATCATCCCAGGCCTGAGCAAAGGAGGGGGTACTGGGGGAGAGGCAGCGGAAACCAAGCGCGGAGTGAGGTTGCTGCTCTGGGGTCACCCCCGTAAAGGAGGGAGATGGGTCGGGGAGAGCATCGTAGATGGAAGAGCGGGAGCGTGCAGCTGGAGAGAGGGAAGGACCGGTGGGGCGGGAGGTGGACAGGCAGGTGTGCGCTGGTCTGTCCCCTCCTCCAGGACGTGTTTTCTTAGGGGCAGAGTGTGGATGGCGAGTTGGGGGGACACAGAGAGGGGTAGAGCCTTGTCTCAGGGAGGGAGGGTCGTGGGGGAAATTTGAAACTACACCTCCATGGGAACCCGGAGCTCCGCACCCCCAGTCCCTGGCTCTTTCTAACAAAACCACCGAGCAGGAAAGAAAAGCCAGACTTCCTGGCAGGATGGGAGGGGTCCCCAAGAGAGAGACCGGGGCTGCTGCCGGCTGAAGGGTCTGGAGCCCGGGGCCCCCGGCCCCTGGGTCTTCTCGGTGCCCGGGAACCCATCGGTCCGAGCAGCCTGAAACCTGCGCAGGCTCGCGGAAGGGGCCCCGGCGTGAGAGCCGCACTGGACCCCGCAGCCGGGCGGAGGCACAGGCCCGGGTGGGGAAGGGCGGCGCCGACGCGACCCGCAGATACAAAGCGCAGGAATCTCCAGGCGCGGAGGCGGCCGGCCCGGGGCGATGAATGTGAATGAACACGGCCGGACCAATCCGAGAGCAGGATTGACAGCCGCGAGAGGAGAGGGCCAATGGGAGCCCCGGCGCGGCGGCGGGCCGCAGATGGAGCCAATCAGCTGTGAGGGCGCGGCCGGGCGGGGCCGCGCGGAGATTCGAATCGGCCGGCGTCGGCGTCCGCTCTGCGTGCGGGGCTCCGGGGTGAGTCCCGGCGGGGCGCGGTGGGGCTCCCGTCCGAGGGGAGGGGGCTTCTCGGGGGACGGGCGGGGGTCTGGTCCGGACAGGCACGGCCTGCGGGGGCGTCTGGTCGGGAGGCTGCGCGTTCGGGCTGGGCGAGCTCGTGAAGGAGCCGCCCGCCGACCCCGGCCCGCGCCGAGGCGGGGAGCAGCGGGAAGGAGGCCGGGACGGGACAGCTGTTTGGGGACCTGGAAGCGGGACAGCAGGAGTGCTGCCGACCGGGGCCCCGCTTCCAGGAGGCGTCCTCCTTCCCGCGCCCAGCTGCCAGGTGCCCCCACCCCCTACCCCACTCCACCCATCTCTCCCCTGTGGAGCCTGGGGATGGGGATGCCTTGAGGACCCGCCTTTCGGCCTTCTCCCCAGGGTCTGGTGGGCAGACACTCGGCCAGGCAGATGGCCTCTCAGTGGCCGGGCGCAGGCGCCTCCGTGCGCCGCAGATCTCTCCGGGACCAGGAGCAGCCTGAGCACATCGAGATGCTGCAGCCCGCGGGTGGCCATCAGGAGACCTCCACCGGGGCCCTGGGCTCCCTGTGCAGACAGTTCCAGAGAAGGCTGCCCCTGAGAGCAGTCAGCCTCAACCTCCGGGCAGGCCCCTCCTGGAAACGCCTGGAAACCCCAGAGTCAGGGCAGCAGGGCCTCCAGGCTGCAGCTCGCTCGGCTAAGAACGCCTTGGGTGTCGTGTCCCAGGTAATAATGACAATACTAACCATCCATTTATGGACCGTTCCTGCCCTCAGAGAGGCCCCAAGAATATAGACTCCATAAAGACAGGGATTTGGGTTAGTTCATTGCTGTTTCCCCAGCACCCCAAATAGTACGTGGCACGTAGTAGGTACTCAACAAATAGTTGAATGAGTGAATGGGAGTGTCATAGAAGAGGCAGGTGCTCACGCTACAAGGTGACAAGAGCTGCATTATGATAGGAAATTGCAAGCAAGTGGCGAATGCTTGAAGGGACACCAAACACAAGCTTAGTGAATGCTTCCTGGGGGAGGTGACCCCACAGTTCACCAGGAAAAGAGACACGTGAGGAGTGTATAAGGGAGGCGAAATAGGGTGGGTCCAGACCTAGAGCTGAGGGAAAGCAAGATGCTGAAGGGCCCCGCAGGATCTGGTCTGGGTAGGGACAGAGGGCAGAGAGCAAGGAGCAAGGGGGAGCAGGGAGGAAGGACATGAAGGGCTCAAGCCTCTCCCGGGAGGGATGGGGAGTGGGAAGAATTCTAAACAGGGTGGGAAATCTCATCAGGTTAGGGTATTAGCGCTTGTTCTTTAGCTACCTGAGGGAGCCTAGGGGCCTGGGCTTGCAGAGGAGTGAATAAATTGAAGAGCTACTCAGAAGGTAGATTCCAGAGGACTGGGGGCCAGATGAGATGTGCTGGCAGAAAGATGTCTTTATGTTGGGTGTAAGGTGCCTGTGCCCTCCAAAAGGATGTGTCTTTAAACCTGGAGCTGGAGATGGGAAGGTGTCCCCTAGAAAGAACAGAAGCCAGGAGAGTGAATAGACCTCCAAGGAGAGAATTGGGGGGCCAGGGGGGTGAATTCCTTGATGGCTTGCTGGGGATTCTGAAGATGTGGGGAGAAAGTGACTGTTTCTGAACTCTGTAGAGAGGTGTCTGAGCCACATGTAAGTCATTATTTGGAAGAGCCCTATGGTTGTTTTCATCACCCTCAGGGATCAGAGAAATGTAATGTATCTTGCCCAAGGTCACATAATTCATCAAGTTTAACTTGGGCCTTGTCCAGCCTCTGGATTCTGGTTTGCCAAGGCAAAGACAGTCTAGCTGGTGAAGAGTCAGGCATGGTCCTATGGGCAGCAAGGAGCCACGGGAGGGTTTTGAGCAGTTGAATGTCACGATCAGAACTGCCCTTCAGAAGGGTCTCAATGGACCAATGTGGAGGAGGGACAGAGTGAGCGAGACCAGAGACAGGAAGACAGGTGATCTCCTGGTATCCAGGGAGGTGGGCCTGCTCTTCTCTGGGCCTTCTCCTTGAGTCTCTGAATAATCTGTGTCCAGGAAGAGGGTGTGGACTTAGAGGCCATGTGCACGATGGTGGCTCTCCTGCTGCTGACCACTGCGGTCATGTCCAGGGGGCTCTGAGCCGGGTCCCTGCAGTGGATCCATTTCCCATAAGTCATTCATATCCCTCACCCTTGAGTCTAACAGCAGCTGTATTTGGGGGGCAGCTGGTGGGCCTTGGGCTTGGTGGTGTGGCCTGGAGACTGGGATAGCTCACCCTGGATTTTGTTGGTGCTAACCTTTCCATGTGCCGGTCACAGAGAATCCAGGAGTCCTGCCAAAGTGGCACCAAGTGGCTGGTGGAAACCCAGGTGAAAGCCAGAAGGAGGAAGAGAGGGGCACAGAAGGGCAGTAGCCCCCCTACTCACAGCCTGAGCCAGAAGAGCACCCGGCTGTCTGGAGCCACCCCTGCCCACTCACCCCCACCCCGCCTCTCTGGCCAGATGGGCCCACGTGCCCACCCACTGCGACGGTCGAGGAGAGAAGCCACTCTTCGGAGCCCCTATTCCTCCACAGAGCCCCTCTGCTCTCCCAGGCAAGTAGGATGGTGCCTCCCCCAGGGCTGGTGGCCTTTCAGCACGGGCACGATTCCCCTTCCCTGGCTCCCCCAACCACTAATGGGCCCCAGCAGCTTCTGAGCACCTCCAATGGCTACCTGGAGCCAGGGACACCCTGAGCTGAGTCACATCATGTTCTGGCCCAGCTATGCCCCCAGAGCTTGCGGGGGACCTGGGAAAATCCTTCAAGGCCTTAATTTCCCTCTCTGTAAAAGGAAGAAGTGAGCTTAGCTCCGATGGGATCGTACTTGCCCAAGCCTCCTGGTGAACCCAAAAGCAAGTTTTGAGGCCATCTGGAGGGCTGAGGTTCAGTGTCAAGTGGGGAACAGCAGAGGTCACCTGTCTGAAAAATCACTTGCCCATAGCTTGGCCTTGTGGGCTTTGAGCTCTCCATTTTCTACCAGGTGCTCCAAGTCACTCTAATGTCACTCCCTAGAGTGAGGGTCTGGGGTGAGGTGTTCTCAGCCTCCCAGGGTCATCTGGGCCTGCAAGTCAGGCCCCAGTGCTGAGTTGGGAGGGGCTCCTGCCACAGGATTCCGATCAGTCACTGGTGTGGCTTCCCCTTTTGTTCAGCGAGTCTGACAGTGACCTAGACCCTGTGGGGGCAGGAATCCAGCATCTCCAAAAGCTATCCCAAGAGCTGGACGAAGCCATCGTGGCTGAAGAGAGGTGAGTTGGCATCCCATGCTTCAAAGGGTAATGGCCAACAGGGCCTTCGTGCCATGCCATCTTGTAGGCAGGCTGCTGGTTCCGGCTCTGACCTGCTGGCCAGTCCTTGTCCCCTCTGAGCCTCAGTCTCCTCATCTCAAACATGAGATGGGATGAAAGACCTGAATCGGAGTGTTGGGTAAGGACGTACCCTGGATGTTCATGGCCCTCCAGGCCTTGAGCTCCCACATTTGTCCATCACCTGGAACCTCACATGTGGCCAGGTACGCAGTTCCTGAAAGACCTGCCCTTCCTCCAGTACTCCCCATGGCTCCTCTATGCCCTGCCCACCCATGGAATCAGGAAAAGCAACATGGCTGCTGTTCCTGGTCTGTCTGCTCAGGTCACCATCCTGGGGGCAGGGCCTCAGTTCTGGATCTGCCCTAACTTGGGGCCATTTCCCCATTAGTATAACAGCCAGAGGGCACCAAGGGCTCTTAGACAGGGCCCTGACAGCTCTGACTATATGTCGAGTGGCCAGTTCCCACCACATTTCCAAGTTTGGTCTGGTCTAGTCCAGACTGCGGGGGGGAGGGGAGGGGGAGCTTCAGAACCAGTGGCGTAAATCCCTCCCCCTTGTCCATCTCTAGTGACGACATGACTGTCTCTCTCATTTGTGACTAAGGACAGTGTCCTGCAGGTAATGTCCTCTCGAGCATCTTTCCCAGCGTCTTCCTCCTCCTCACGCATGAGCATGTGTGTGTATTTGAAGGCATGTTAAAGAAATGAGTCTTTTCTGGAAAAACCCACAGAGCTGATGAGCACAGCAGAGTGGGAAGCGTGAAAGTCTTCCTGCCTGCTTGGAGCCAGAGCTGCTAACCTCACTGACTGCATGACTAACTGAGCATGCTAGAGCCACCTTCCAGCCCCCCATTTCAGGGGGAAAGCTATGGTGTCCCCACTTCCCCTGCCTTGAGCACAACAAGGGGCACAGAGGGAGCTCTGTCTTGCAGGAAAGCCCTGTTGGACCACCAAGTACTCACCCCCAAAATGTCTGTGCCACTCCATGGACTTCCCAGAGGAATCCCCTAGGAACCATCAGAACCCCTGGGCTGCTGCCGACAAGGATCTGACTAACAAAGGACCCAGAGCTCTCCTGCTCTGGCCACATCTGGACCCATCAGTCACCACCTGCTATAGCCTGAGAGTGACTTGGAGAGGTGGGGAAAATTGTTCCTTCTACTCCTCAGGGGACTCTTGGGCTTAGGGACTCATCCCTCCCTTGAGCCTTGTGGTAGCCTCACCTGCAGTGTGAAGTGCAAGCACCAGAAGATGCTTGACAGCTCTGAGCTGTGTACCCAGGAGTAGGGTCCGTGGGGAGTCATCTTCAGACTCACCCCCCTATATTTCTACTTCTGAGGCTCTTGGGGACCCAGCTCCCATCCCTGCTTCCCCCACCAGGGCCCCAGAGGAAGGAATAGGAGATATTTGCAGGCCCTAAGAACCTGGCCTCAGGGGTACCTATTCATGTGCTCAGCAAGGCCACTGTGGGTGTGCAGGGAGCGGCAGCACTGTTCCAGAGCAATTTCTGCCCTTTGTAAATTATTAAAGAAATCTGCTTTGTCATTTTATTAGAAAGGAACCAGTGCATGACTTTCCTAGATAACACTGCTTTTGCAAAATAAAGACTTTCTGCATTTGACATCTTCCCTTTCACTGCCAGCACCCCACCACCTTTGCTCCCCTAGGCCACTCTGGCCACAGGTTTGAGGTTTAGGGCCCACCTCTGTGCTGCCCACCTCCACGCCGAGCTCGCCTGCCCCCACCCCAGCTCTAGGAGCACATGAATAAAGGGAAGGTTTCTCAACTTAGTTCAGAGTAAAGCACAATTTAAAGGCAAATAAGGTTTTTATTTCAGTGACAACATTTAAGAGCTAAAAACCAGCTCACATCAAAATCAAGACCAGTTGTAAAAATCTTTTAACTCCATAATGCTGTTTTCGTCTTGTTAGAAATCTGATATTTTACATTTTCTTTTCTAACGGATTTTGTACAAGGCAGCCATAGGAATATAATAAACCTTTTTCACCACAGAACCATCCATCACAGACAATACTGAAGGTTACACACGTAGGAACAGTCAGACCACGGACAAGGTCAGACTGGCTGCCACCACCGAGTAAACAAACGGAAAAGGACAGCGGGGTCCATGGGTGGGGGTCCCCGTGCATGAGCCACCCTCTGGCCTGCCCCTCCTTGGTGTCACCTGCTTCTAGTTCATCCCGAGGCGGGTGGAGTCAAACTGATTTTGCT
Organism: Cynocephalus volans; assembly: GCF_027409185.1. Classification (NCBI taxonomy): domain Eukaryota; kingdom Metazoa; phylum Chordata; class Mammalia; order Dermoptera; family Cynocephalidae; genus Cynocephalus; species Cynocephalus volans. The sequence continues at coordinate 34,160,617 of NC_084469.1, forward strand.
CCCAACCGCCCCTCTGGCTTCTCAGCTAGGAGAGCAGAGCCCATCCAGGCCTCGCTGCTTGAACTTAACCCTAACTGTGATTTTTAAGAAAGTTCCCCCAAGCCCAGAAGGAAAGGAAGGAGAGGATATTTCTTTTAGCTGAGCCAAAGAGAATAGGTTTACAGAGCACTTGGCACCCAAACCCCCGGGATCTGGTGGGAAAAGTTGATTGTTTAAGGCGGGGTCAGCTGCAAGGCTCCTTCCCAGTCAGGGTGCCCCTCCCGGGTGGGGCTGCCCCCCAGGCTGGGTGAAAGAGTGTTGATGCAAAACCGTGCCACCTATGGACACATGGCCACCTACCTTGGAGCCCAGCTTTCACTTAAAGATTGGTGCCATGGTTTGTCTGCAGGACACTTTAGGGCATGGTCTCCAAAGTAGAAAATGTACAGTTTAAAAACCATGAGATCCAGCATCTCTCTTTCAGAGAGCCCCCCACCCTCCCCAGTAATCTGGAATACTGGGGTTTAAATGTTTGCTGTAGCCCAGCACCCAGACAAGAGGGCTGTTCATCCAAATGCATGAAAGGAGTCTAGTTTTCTTTTTTTAATGTTTTGTGCAGCCTAAGGGAGGAGTCAAGATCTTTAGGAAAAACCCATGATGCTGGAAGAACAGGCCCTGGCTAAGAATGCCCCCTGAACCCCCAATAGGGCAAGTGGTAGAGGAAGGTGGCAGGCAGGCCCTTGGCCAGAACTGCCACCAGATTGGGAAAACAAACATGCCACACAAGAAACAAGGAGCTTTGGTCAGGCAGGAAGATCTGTTTTCCAGCTGCTGGAGAGCAAGCACACCAGGAGCTAGAAGGATTCTCTAGAAAACAGGTGGATTGGGGGGATCACAGAACTACTCAGGGCAGCAGCACCCCCTCCAGAGAACCACATGACCTGGTTCCTTTTTTTTTTTTCTCCAATTTAACTGGACAGACAAAATTGAACAAACCACAAGTAAAGAATGTGCATGTGGCTTACATGGTTGCTGTGGAAGCAGTACTGAAACATAAGTTGTCTCGTCACTAAACAGAACCACACGTACACACATTCACACACACCAACTACAGCTCCGAGGGTGTTGTGTTCACAATATCTCACTGTACACAATCAGCATCTCATGGGGGTTGTCAAAACCCCAATCCAGGGCTCTGGAAAGGAAGGGGTGGTGGCCTTCCTGCTGGGTCCTGTGTCCCAGCTCCAACCCCCAGAGCCACAGAACACTGGTCACTTTGACTCCAAATTCCCCAGGGGTCCCGGCTCAAGCGCTCTCTCTTGCTCCTAGCCTGGGGTTCTTGGAAAGGGAAGAGGAAATCTAACTGGGAACAAAGTATCTCACACTAATTATTTTATCATTTGAGAGTAAAACATCAGTGGCTTCTGCAAAAAGGAGACAGTGGAGTTTCAGAGAATCAGACTGAGTCTGCCCAAGTTTAATTCAGGGTATTTGGGGGGAAGTAGGAAGGGGTGAGAAGGATTAGGGTTGAAGTGGCTGTACCACATGAGCTGGTGCTGATGGAGTGCCAAGAATGATGAAATGTTAAAGGAGGGATGGGCATGTGTGAACCACCAGGAGGCAGGACCAGAGGGGAAGCTGAGGCTGAGCCGCACCCCTCCCTGACAGAGCTGCCAGCAGCGCTGGGCTTGGATGCGGGATGCAGTGCTGAGAGTGGAGCAGAAGAGCTGGCCGCCTGCAGAAGACATTTCTAGTGGAGAGAGCAGGGCTGGGGTTGGGAGCCCAGGCCCCTCCAGCCCCAGGAGGGCGCCCGCTTTGCCTGGCGATTCACAACAGTGGTGTGCCAGCCGCCCCCACCAGCAGCCGCCATCGGCTGCATGCATGGGAGCTGCGAGAGGTAGACATTGAGCGGAAGCGACACTGAGCTGACACAGATGCCTGCTGTGTGTACAGACGTCTGGGCCCTGGGGCAGCCCCGGGGGCAGCTCACAGGGGCTCAGAGGCAACCCTGGGCAGCCCCACATGGTGGGTGTGGGCCTGGGCTAGGCAGCAGGGAGGAGGTGCAGGAGACCAATGCCCAGGCTGGAAGCTCAGCAGCAGGAGGGCCTGGGCAGGCTTTGAGGGGCCCCAGGAGAGCCAAGCCCTGGCAACCTCAGGGGACTACCTAGGAAGAGGTTATGAGCACAAACCAAGCTGAGTGGCAGGTGAAGGGAAGAGGAATACAACAGTTTGAGCCAAAATTCCATGAACCCCAGAACCCTGGATCTCAGTTCAATGCCTTCCAGGAGCCTAAAGGGAGAAATTGGTCCCAGCAGAGCTGGGAGAGGGGAGCCTGATGGGGGGAGAGTTCTGTTTCTGGGACATCCAGTTTGGACATCAGTGCAAGGCAACCTGCTTCGGCTCTCCATGGGATCCCTTCCCAGCCCCTCTCAGAGGGGCTTCCTTTGAGGCGGTGGGGCAAGAGCTCCTCCCAGCCCACCCAGAACCCCTCTCCCAGGCCATGTGGAAGGCGTGGATCACCAGACACTCTGAGGAGCCCTCAGGCCTGAAAAGCCCCAGGGACAGAAGTTGAGGAGAGCCTAGGAGTCAAAAGTCCACACCAATCTCAGCTGGGGGACCCCTCCCATTCCAGAAGGCAGGCAGGGCCCAGAGAGGGTAAGCAATGGGCTCAAGGGCTCACAGCCAGCCCAGCAGGGCCAGAGCCCAAGGCTGCAGCCTCACAGGGGAGGGCACAAGGCAGCACTCCTGGAAGAGGACCGCCTGTCCTCAAGGGCCACGGGAGAATGGTGAGAATACTGAGGACAAGTGGGGGGACAACGGACAGCTGCAGGAGGACAGACCGTCAGCACCAGACCCCACCCCCCCAGGGCTGTGGACAGACACCACATTCATGAGGATGAGCCCAGGGGACGTCCTCTTGCTCCCAAAAAGTGGCTATTTTGCCATAAGACAGTCAGCCCCAAAATGTGACCCAGGATGTCACAGGGAAGGTGGGCACAGATGCCACTCACCCCTCCACAAGACAGCCAAGAGGCTGTGCCTGCCAGCGACTGTTGGTCCTGGGACTGGGAGCTTCTCCCTTTAGGGCCTGCCTAGCATCTCTGCCCAAGCCTGGGAGACTCACAAAGATGGTCGACTTTGCCCAAACACTCCAGCTCCAGGCAGACCTGCCCCCGAGGATTACACAAACATTCAACCCTGACTTGGGCTTGCGGTCACAGGCGTCGGGGACGCAGCAGCGGCTGCACTGAGATCCCCGGATCTCACCCCGTCTCAGCCCAGGGAGCCCCAAGGCCGGGCAGGGTCCCTCCCTGCTCTGGTCGGACACTGCTGGACAGACACGGGAGGGAAAAAAGCAGGAAAACGCCTGTGTCCGGGAGAAGGCGGCCCCCTCCCGTCCGCGCAGGCAGCCTGGTCGCGCCCCCCGCTCTGAGCACAGCCCGCCCCTCAGGGCACCGACTCGAACTTGGGGGGCCCACGCGCCCAGCTGAGTGCGGGCAGCGGCCGCTCGTGGTCCTTGTCGGACTCGGGCTGGCTCTGGGCCCGCTCGGGCTTGGGGTTGGCGGCGGGCGGGTCGGGCTGCTGCACAGACATGGTCCTGCGCAGGTGGTTGCGCTTCCGCAGGAACTCGGGCTGCGCGTGCAGCCCGAAGCTGCCCTTGCGCAAGATCAAGCGCGCGTTGTTCTTCTTGGGGCGCGAGCGGTGGGTGGCCTCCAGCGCCGCCAGGTGCGCGGCGTAGCCCTCGCTCAGGAACTGCGGGCAAGGGACAGGCGTCAGGCCAACGGGGTGGGGCAGGCCCCGATCCTGGTCCGGACCTCGTCCCCCCAACATCGCCATTTCCCTGGAACATCCTCTCCGCCAAACCCCGGGGAAGCGGGGAGCTCAGTACCATTCCAGTGTCCCGCTTTGCAGCTCTATCTGTGCCCATAGGTCACACAAGAGTTCTCTGGATTTTTGATGGCGGTAAAGCACCCATCCTTACCACTCCCACTAAAATCCCAAAATGTAAGTCCCTCCTATAACTTTGTCCTTCACAAAGCGGCCCTGCCTGCCAGTCCTTCTCTCCGTGTCCTCAAAACCTTACTACGCAAAGTGTGGTCCGTGGACCAGCTGCATCAGCATCCCCTGGACCCTTGTTAGGGAGACTTGCGGGCCCCACCCTAGGCCTACTGAATCAGCATCTGTGTTTCAACAAGATCCCCAGGTGATAGTGTATGCATCAGTTTGAGGAGCCAGGCTCCGGGGTTCCCCACTCTGAGGTCCCATCATCTTCTGGTCATTCTTAGGCACCTCACACTGGACTTGCCCCAAAGGAAGATCCTCTCCTTCCCTTCAACCTGCTCCTCCCCCAGGCTGCTTCTCAATCCCCATAATGGCACCTCTTACCTGGTCACCAAAGCCAGAAACTGCTGTGCCACCCTTGGCTTTCCTTTTCTTTCATCCTGCATGTGTGATCCCTTCATTACCAAATGCAATCCATCCCCTATCTAAGAAATTCCCCTCAGGCCCTCCACTTTCTCTCCAACTCCCTCCCTGCTTCCCTGGCACTCCTCTGACCCACCTTGCACCTGCAGCCTGAGGGAACTTTCTGAAGCATAAGCCTGACCATGCCACTCCCCATCACGCATGCCAAAGACTCAGAGCATGGAGTCCAAACAGAGCAAGGCACACAGGCCATGCTGGATGCACCCACGGATCCAGTGCCTCTCCTCTCCCTGCCCACATCAGACAGCCAAGCTGAGTCACTGGCAGTTCCCAAAATGTGCTTGTGCTCTGTCACCTCCTGCCCTTGCCTTTTGCTGATGCCTCTGCCACAAATGCTCCTCCCAACATCAGGCCCTTCCTGGAAAATCCCTTCAAACTCCCAAAAGCCAACCTTGCCCCAGAATCCAGGTTCACTGCTCTTCTCTGGAGCCCCATGATTCTCTGTGCTCCCTGTCCTGCATCATGGCACTTGCCGCCTACACTGTCATTGCCTGAAAGTGCCTCCATCTCCCCCACTAGACTGGATGACACTACATCTGACTCCACTGGGGATTCTCTCCTGTACCCAACACAGGGCCTGGCCCAAAGCAAGTGCCCAGTGGTGTCTGTTGAATGAATGAATGAGTAAAATGAAAACAAACAAATGATTAAGTAAACAAACAAAAAAAGAACTGCCTACTCCCCCTCCCCCAGCCCTTTTCCTGGCCTCTGCCCACTCAGCTCCCTGCCCAGCCTCTACCCACCTGGCACTGGGTTTGGTACTTCTTGGTGGGCCGGCCCACAATGAAGATCTGGGAGGCGGGCAGGCCCAGCACGCTGTAGACTGAGATGTCCTTCGTGGAGCCGTAGGCAGCACTGATTTTGATGAAGCACTGAAACACAGGGCATCTCATGGGGGGGGGACCAGTCACCCTCCCCAGGAAGGCTCCCTAGACCAGTCCCAGGGAGCCCCTGCTTGGAGACCCATTATCTGCACTCTGTTAGACTCCAAGCCATGGGTCCACCCTGTGTCCCTGCCCCACTGCACACCCCAGGCCTGTATGGGGCTCTGCATGGCGAACAGTCATGACCACACCATTTCCTGACCCCACCTCGGGCAGCACTATAGTAAGCTCTATAATAATGAGGCAAAGCGCTCCTCTGCGGCTGAGGAAAGTGAGTTCCAACTTTGCACCTCGCAGGCCAGGACTGGAGCCAGGTCTGTCTGGCCACTGACCCTGTGCCATCCACACTGCCCCAGGCCAAGGCTCACTTTTCACCCGCTGCCTCTTGCAAGCTGGTCTCATGTCCTACCCAGAAGCCCCAATCCAGTTCAGAGAACTGCCCAAGATCCTCCTTGCTCCAGCGGCACCTCCAGATCATCACCCTCCCTCCCATCCCACCCCACTGGACAAAACCACCCCCTCGTCTGAGGCGCTCACCATCCAGCCGCCCCGGCTTTGTGCCTCCCCATCAATATCATCTCCTTTCCTCCCACTCCCCCTCCTCCCAAGCGCACTGGAGACTTTGCTCCCAGGTCACAGCTTTCCTTCCTCCTAAGACTGACCGTCGCTGGGATGACTAACTGTCCATGTGCCTTCTTTAATGTCAGCAGCTGTCACTTCCCAGAGCCGCCTCCTCTGAACTCACAGCTCTGCAGCGCCGCTGGGACCACGGCTTCCTGCCCTCCCTGCCGCTCAGAGCCCCCCACCCCAGCTGCCCTTCAGCCCCACGGACATGGGCCGGGCGCCCATGTCCTCTGGCCTCCACCTTTATTCTCTTGCCCCTCGTCCTGCTCCCGCACCTGTCTGGCCAAGTCCCAGCCCTGGGGTTTTCCATCCTCCACCGTCTCCGTCTCTGTGCGCTGGCACGGGAGCTGCTACACAAACTCACAGAACCACGGAGCCCTCGCCGCGCACATTCTTTCCGTCTCTGCCAGACCTGTCCTGATTTTTACCTCGCCCAGCTGCTTCTGCCCCCTCTGGGGTGTCCCTTCCTCACCGAGGTCACTCAGTGGCCAGTCTTCACCTGGTGGACAGTTCTCACCATACCACACCTCTTCACAAGAAAAGCACTGTCTGCTTGAACCCACCTCTGGCCCTGCCACCTAGAGCTTCTCTCTCCTGTCCCTTCTCCCCCTCTGACTCCACTGCCGGTCCCTGGCTCCTCCTCGTGACCTCGGGAGCCCAGCGCAGCCTCTTCTCCCCTCCCGTGGCTTCACCCACCTGCCTCATTCTATGGCTCCCGATCTCCACCTCCAGCCCAGACCCCTCCCCAGCCATTTTATCCATCCATTCATTCACTCATTCGTTCATTTATTCATTCTGCTAACATTTGTTGAGTGCCTACTGTGTGCCATCATTGCCCCAAATCCCAGAGATATTTTGGTGAGCAGAACAAGCTCTGCCTGTACAGAGACCACAGTTAGGTGAACAGCACCTTGGTCCCTCCTGGTCACCCAACATGGACATTCTCCCTCCTGATTCTCATGCCTGCGCACACTTTTCTCTTCATCCCCTGGTCACCACCTGGATTCTGTACTCTCTGTCTCTTGCTTGGGCAACAGCCTCCTAACTGGCCTCCCTGCCTCTTGTTTCTCCCACCAATCCGTTCTCCACACAGTGCCAGAGGGATCTTTCTACAGCCCAGATCAGACACGGCCACTCCTCTGCTTTAAACTCTTCCATGGCTCCCCATGGCCCTCAGCAGAGAGCTCATGGTCTGGGCCTGGTTTTCAAGACCTGCCAAGCTCAGGCCCCTGATGACCTCTGGGGCCTCTGCTCCCACCTGTCCTGGGTCTGGCCCTGCATGCATGTACCCCCATCCCGGATGCCTACAGCTCTGAGAATGCCCCAGGCTCCTTCCTGCCTCTGTGCCTCTGCACATGCTGTTTCACTGTCGACCTGACTCGTACTATGCTTCAAGACTCAGCTCAAAAGTTACCAGCTCCTAGAAGCCTTCCCTGGCCTCCCCAGACAATCTTAAGTCCTTCCTCTCCTGTTTGCCAGTAGGGCCTTTTTCAACCACAAACCAGTAATTGTCAATTTACATGTCTTTCTTCTTCTAGATCAGGGATTGGCAGACGTTTTCCGTGAAAGGCCAGATAGTAAATATTTTAGGCTTTGCACTCTGTCAGAACTACTCAACTCTTCCATTGCAGTGCAAAAGCAGCCACAGACAATGCACAAAAATGAGCTTGGCCGTGTTCCTATGACACTTCGTTTATGCACACTGCAACTTTAATTTCATATAATTTTCACATCATGAAATACTCTTGGGATTTCCTCCCCCAACCATTTGAAAGTGTCAAAGCTATTCTTAGCTCACAGGTCATTATAAAAACAGGCTGTGGGCTGGATTTAGCCATAGTTTGTCAACCCCTGATCTAGATCAGCAATTCTGAAAATTTTTCTGTGTATCAGAATCCCCTGGAGGCTTGTGTAAAGATCACTGAGCCCTCTCCCCAGTAACTTTGAGATGGAGCCCGAGAATGTGCATTTCTAATGAGCTCCCAGGTGCTCCTAAGGTGCTGGTCCCAGGTCCTCATTGTGAGAATCACAGCTCTGAGTCATAAGCTCTGGAGAGCATGTCCCCTGTTCTGTTTGTCTCTGGGCAGCTCCAACACCAAACACAGAGTAAGGAACACAATAGGCACTTATATGTTGAATGAATAATCAGGTGTACAGACAAAAGTTTAGGCTTTAGAGTCAGGAGACTCTGAGATCTTGGGCAAGTCACCAGAGCTCCCCACCTTTCTCATCTGTCAATGAAGATGATAATACCTACCTCACATGCCTGCGAAAAGCACCCAGTGAGATTCATTCACCGGAAGGTGCTTTGCAAAGTGCAAGTGCTCTTGCAGAAAGGGAGGTTGTGAGACAGATGGATGCGGCCCCACCCAGGTTGAGAGGGGCAGGGACGAGTGGGCAGGAAGGTTGGGCTCACGACCCTCCCCGGGCCAATGCGGGCCTGCGGCAGCCGCCCCACCTCGCCTGGGTGTGGCCGAATCCAGCCCCGGGCCCAGCACTCACCTCCTGCATGAGGTTGCGGAGGAAGAGGGCCTTCTGCCGCAGCGGGTCATGCACCAGCCCATCCGAGAAGAAGATCATGCCCTGTGGGAAGTTGTGCTGGGACAGCCACGACACCACCCGCTGCTTCTGCATGTCCGGCCGCCCCGTGATGTAAAGGATCATGTAGCCCAGGTCCTGCCAGTGCCTGGCGAGATGGCATGGGAGGGTCCAGCCCGGCTGATGCAGGACACCCTCTGCCCAGTGGTCCGCCCCACCTGCTGCTACCCTCCAGAGAAGCCAGAGGCGCTATTCTGAAGAATGCTAGGGAGAACAAGGGGACCCCCAAATCCACACTCCTGGCTGAGCCCGTGAGTTCTGGTCATCGCATGCCTACAACCAAGCTAATCTCCCCACTCCCAACCCCCTGTCCATGTCCTCTTCTGGAGCCAGAGCCAAGCCACCTTTGATTGCTCTGCTTTCCTTCCCTCCTCTGCTGCAGGGAGCAAGCTTTTCAATTCTACCAGGCCAGGGTCTTTACTCCAACCTTCTCACTTCAACCTCACTTCAGGCCTCATCTCTCTCCTGGGCCACACAGTAGCATCCTGGGCCATGCAACTTTGGCAGGTTACTTAACCCCCTCAGGATTTCCATTTCCCCATCTGCAAAATGGGGATAACAGTAACTACTCATATGGTTGTCCAAAGGATGAAAGGAATTTTTTTTTTTTTTGCAACTGGCCAGTACAGGGATAAAACCCTGGACCTTGGTGCTATCAGCACTATGCTGGTGAAAAGAATTAATCTCAAACATGCCTGGCATGGTGTGCTCAATACAGTTGGCTTTAATATAATCCTTGGTATTGTTTCCATGGTGATTTGTGTCAATCACAAATCTAAACCCATTACTCCTTTGCCTAAAAGCATTCCTGGCTCCCCAGTGCCCTGGGGAGAAGTTCCAACGCCTCTCTGCGCTACGGCCATGCTCCCTGCTCTGCCCTTGCGTAGCAGATCTCCCCAGCCACGCAGAGCTGTTCTGCTGCCCCCAACAGGCCCTGTGCTCTTCTGCTGCAGACCCCTCCCCTGGACAGCCTCCATGACTCCATCTCCCTATATCCACATCCCCCATCTTTCAAGGCCCCCTCTTCCAGGAAGCCTTCCCAGCTACCCAAGCAGAATCAGATTCTTTTCTCTGTGCTTTCACAGCACAATGGGAAAGTGCTCTCCTCTGACTTCACACAGAATCCTGGCTGCAGGATGTCAGATGAACCCAGACCTGTTTGGGTGTGTTTGTGGCACTAGCCACCAACTGGCTAACATAGATTGATGGCTTCTAAACCTGGTGATGATCTGAGAGATTTGGGGAGGTTTTGTAAAAATGCACAGGTGCAGGTGTCACCTGCAGGGATTCTGGTTAGTTCTGAGGTGGGGCTCAGTGACCTGTGTTGATAAAAAGCAGCTTTTAATGATTAGTAAGGTTTGGATAACACCATGGTGGCCAGGAGCCCATGTGAGGAGGTGAGAGTACCACACATCCCCAAAGAGGAAGGACCACAGCCTCCCTGTCCTAACTTTGGGAGGTGGCACTGGCTCAGGAGGGGCTGGATGTAATGGGAATACATGGCCCAACCCTGCAAGGAGGAGGCTAGTCACTGACATGACCTTGTATCTGTCCAGGGCCTATTCCCACAGAGCTGGTGATCATCTTCAGGTTGGCAATCTCCTGGCAGCCAGGCCAGCCTTCTCCCCCCAAGTGTTTGCTATCAGTGGGAGAAGGCAGGCAGTCCCCAACCCCTAAGAACTCCTGGTACCCAGTATCTGTCCCTCTCTTGGGGTCCTGATTAAGACTTGGAGTCTTGGATTAGTTTCTCATGCCCATGACTTGTTTTCCCCACTGGACCGTGAATTTTCTCCAACTAGGAGCTCTATCCACAGCAGTGCCCAGCACAGAGCCTGGCCTGGAGTCAGCCTCAGAAAAGGGTGATGGATGCGTAGGTGGGTGGAGGGAAAGAAGGAAAGAAGGATGGAGAAGGAACGAATGAATGAACAAATGAGCTGAGATCTAGAAAGGGGTAAGGATTTTCCCAAGGACCTCAGTAAATTACTATTAGAGGTGAAGCCAGTACTTCTCAGCTCCCGGCCCCAGAGACCAATAGAATTCCTAGAGGAAACCAGAGAAAACAACACATTTCCCCCAGGACAGCTGGCTTCTGCCCCCAAGAGAGACATAGTCCTCGCAGGAGGTAGTACTCACCGGACAACGTCCACTGCTCCTGGCCGGACCTTGGGATCACTTCCCATGATGGACACGCTGGCTGCAAAGGACCCATCAATGCTGAACACAACACACTCCATGCCCCGGGGCAGCACCGTGAGGTAGCTCATTGCACAGGTCTGGTCGCCCCTGAAAGGAACCAGAGTGTGGTTAGTCGGGCAGTCAGGGTCATGTCAGCCTGTGGCTGGAGTTAGATCTCAGTCTGGGGCCAGGCTCAGAGAGAATTTGGGTGCCATCTCCTGATGCCACAACTAGTGACCTCTTCCACTCTCCTCTGTTCACGCAGACAGAGATGGGGCCCAGAGTAGAGCCCCAAGGACCCTGTCTTCTGGACAGGCCTGGCTGGAAGGGCCATGGGAATGGAGTAACCGCCATGAGAATGTCCCCTTGGGTCCTACCTGACAACCATTTTCACAGGGTAGACGCCGACCCCCAAACGCCGGGGCCGCGGCACGTTGTATGTGATTCGACCACTGCTGTTGGTGATCTCTGTGTCCAGATGGACCCAGCGGCCTGAGGATGGCTCTGCCATCACCAGGATGTCCACCTGCAGGCAGTGAGGGGGACAGGGGACTCACTGAAAGCGGAGTGACTGGAGGCTGGCAAAGGGGCAGGTTGGGGTGCCCTCTGCCAGGACAGCAGGCCCTGGGGCTCAGGTGCCTGCCTAACGACCCCCAGCTCCTACCACCCTCCCAGCTCACCACTGCAGCTACCCTGGCTTCTCAGTCCTCCTCAGATGCTCCAGCTTGTTCCTCCCTCCTTGCTTGTCCTCCCTGACCTGATGCTCCCACCACAGGCAGCTGGCCCTCCTGGGACCCTCACCCACATGCCATGTGGTACCATGAGACACCTGGTGCAGGTGGACTGGGTGAGGAGCGGATGCCCAGCCCTCAATACCTTCTCTCCAGTCAGAGCTACCATGTCCAGAGGCCCATACATGAACCGCCCCACCAGGACCTGGGGGCCACCTTCAGCAGCAATCACGTCGTTGGCCCGGTGGTTAGCAGTGACATTCTGGAAGGACAGAAAGAAGCCGGCTCAACCCTTGCAAGAGAGGCTCAACCCTGCTTCATCGTTAAAGCATTCTTAGGATTGGGGGAGCGAAGTGTATATCTACTGAATCATGTCTTCTATTAACCTCCGTTAGCGTTTCAGAGACATGTTCCCACAGAACCCATGAGAAAAACAAGACTGTGAGCCCCTAACTTGTCTTCAGGGCGCCCTGGGCTTCCTGCAGATGTCCATTTGCTGCTTGTGACTCTCCCACAGCCTGGTGGCAACAACCAGTCCTCACAGCTGCCATCCAATCCTACATTCCTAGGCTGGAAACTGCCCCCTCACCTTGGATCTTTCTTCTACATCACACCTCATGTCCAACAGCCATTTACCATCCATCTTTTTTATTTTTTTCCTCCGGTGGAAAATTTCAAACATAAAAGAGTAGAGAGAATATGCAACAAAGCCACGTGAGCCTGGCACAGCTCCACCACTGAACACCTCACAGACCCTCTGACTTTGTTCCTCCCTCGCCCTAGATCCCAGCCCCAGCCTCGTGCCGCCCCGGGTTATTTTGGAGCAATCCTGGACATTGGGTCACTTTGTCTGTATCCATCTCAGCATTCCCGTTCTCCTTCACTTCTGCTGCATCCATTCCATAGCTCCAAGGCCTGTGTTGCCCCTGACCACCCACCACTCCCAGCCCGGCCTTCAACACCTGAGTCCTTCCATCTGGTGACCCTTCCTTTATAGTATGGGTCACATCAGTCTCTTTCCCACACCCACATTACCTCTTGCCTGGACTGTGCTAATAGCTTCCTAATTGAGCTCCTTAGTCAAAACCAAGCCCTGTGACAAATTGTCCATCCTTATAAAGCACAGACCTGTGACAGCCTGCCAGGCTCCCCAGTGCTCTCCGGATGAAGTCCAAACCCTGAGCTCAGCCTTCCAAGCCTTGCTTTAGCAACTTCTTCAGCCTTATCTCCTGCTGCTCCCCTTCTGTGCCCCTCTGATCCTCTCAGGCCAACTCTGCAGTGGCCTCCAGGCCTCTGCACACACTGTTTCCCACCCCATGTGCCATCCCTGCTCTCTGCCCCCACGTCTCAGACCACCCACTAGGACCTGACTCAACTACATCCCCTCCAAGAAGCACTCTCCAAAGATGTGGTCTCTACCTCCTCTTAATTCACACACTTTTTCTTTGGCGGCTGGCTGGTACTGGGACCAAAACCTATGACCTTGGTGTTACAAGACTACAATTGAACCTACTGAACTAACCAGCCGGCCTCCCATGCATTTTAACTCAATTCACTAAACATCTGCAGACACCTCATCTGCACCTGTCCCTGAGAGGAACCAGTCATGGGCCCTGCCCTGGAGACACTCAGCGAAGTGGGGAACACCGGCCTCCTTTACAGGAGCACTGGTGAGGGAAGAGTTGATTCACGGAAATGAGCGCCTGAAGAGATGCTTCTCTAGTCATCAGGGAAACGCAAATCAAAACCACAATGAGTTACCCTGTCACACCCGCTAGGATGACTAGAATCAGAGACAGATAATAACCGCTGGTGAGGATGTGCAGCCATCAGAAATCTCACACACTACTGCGGAAATGTGAGACGGGCAGCGGTTATGGAAAACAGTCTGGCAGTTCCTCAAATGATTAAACAGAGTTAGCGCTGGATCGAGTAATTCCACTCCTCGATATGTACCCAAGAGAAATGAAAACATATGTCCGCACAAAAACTTACTCATGAATATTCATAGCAGCATTAGCCACAATAGCCAAAATGTGGAAACAGCCCAAATGTCCATCAGCTGATGAATGGGTAAAAAAATGAAGTATGTCCATACAATGGAATATTATTCAGCCATAAAAAGGAATGAACTACTGACCCATGCTACAACGCAGATGAACTTTGAAAACATTATGCTAACCAAAAGAAGCCAGACACACACAAAAAACATATATGATTTCATTTAAATGAAATGTCCAGAATAGGCAATTCTGCAGAAAGTAGATTACTGATTGCTTGAGGGGTGGCAGGTAGAGAGGGGATAGGGATGGACAGATGACAGCTAAGGGCAACGGGGTTTCTTTTTTGAGGTAATAAAAATGTTCTAAAATTAACTGTGGTGATAGTGGCAGACATCTGTGAATATACTAAAATCCATTGAAGTGTACAATTTAAATGGGTGAATTATATCTCAATACATAGATTTACAAAAAAAAAAAAAAGTTGATTCATGACACATTGATTACCGTCTACCCTTTGGGACTGTTCATAGGGTCCATGTCTGATCTTCCCACCAAACTGGAGGTACCCACCATAGCAATATGTCTGTAGATCTCTATGCCCCACTCCCTAGCAGAGGGACTGAGACACAGCAGGCATTGATGATAATTTGCTAAGTAAATAAATGAATGTATGCATCCCGAACTCCTATTCATCCTTCAGTACCCTACAGCAAAACCTCTTCTTCAGGGAAGTCCTGAGTGACCTGCCCTGACAATCCTTCTTTCCATCTTTGTCCTAATCTACGCCTCCCTCTATCACGACACATTCCAGGCCATACTCAATGGTACGTCACACTGAGAGCCCCCAGGACTCTTTCTGATTCAACTCCACCTCTGTAGAAGACTGGCATATAGCAACTGCTCCATAACTGGCATCTGCTCACCATCCCCAGTGCTCTGGACCCTGACCCTCAGGGCTGCTATGGAGCCAGGCCACAGGGAACCAACCCACACACCCTCCCTGCTGCAGCACCAGGGGCCTCATCTCAGCAAGAATACCAGCCTGTGTGGGCACTGAGCTCTGAAGAGCAAATCAAAGCTCTTATCTGCCATGAGGCCACAGTCCCAACTGGCATGCAACGCCAGCATGCACGCACCCGCAGCTTGACCTGGGTCCGTTTACGAAGCCACTTCTCCCGGGGGTTAGCAGGACTCAGTGCCGCAGGATCCAAGCCAGCACTCTCCTTGACGCTCACGCTCTCGTAGCGCATCACCTGACCAACAGCAGTGCTCCCCGTCAGGCCTTCTGGGACATTCTCCCTCCTCACCCCCCTGCCCCAGGGTGTCAGGGCCCAACAGCTCGTGGCCAGCCGGGCCCTCCCCCTGGCCTCCCCACCTCCCAGCCTGGAACTCTCAGGAGGCTGGGGCCCCTGCCCCCCTGTTCTGACAGCTGGGGCCAGAGCACTGTCTCCCAAATGGCTCCATTCCTGGAGTAGCTTCTGTCCTCCATGCCCAAACCTAGCTGCTACCTGCATCTGTACCCATTCTCTGTCCTCCCTCTTATTAGGACAGGTGACCCTTACCTAAGGCCAGCTGGAGCCCTGACCCCTGCCCCTCCTCTTTCCTGAGGATGTTGCTCCAGCAACGCTCTCCTCCCAATCCTGCATCTCTTGTTAGACGCTCTCTGCTAGATCTTTCTCTTCAGCATCCAAATATGCTGCATATTGCCATCTCAAAAAAAGACTCTCCCTAGAAGCCCCTGTCCCTCTCCAATTCCCATCTCATCCCTGTTCTCCCCACCAGCAACACTCTATGCAAGACTTACCCTATGCTCTGCCTGCCTCTCCTGCCTCCTCTCCTCTGCCCACTCCACCCAGGCTTCTGTCCCCATCACTCCACTGAAGCTTTTCTTGCCAAAGCCCAGAGACTTCCATCCTGCCCAGCTCAGGGTTCACTCTCAAGGTTCTCATCCGATCTCAAGGGATGCCCTCTTCAGTCTCCTTTGGTGGTTCTTCCTCATCTCCCCCAGGGAGCTCCAGGACTCAGCCCTGCACTCCCTATCTATAGTAATTCCCTTGGCAGGCACTCATCACCAATTTTAAATGCCACCCAATCCCTGATGCTCCCACATTTTTATCTCTAATCCTGACATCTTCCCTAAGCTCCAGGCTCATCTCACTCACCCGCCTTCCCAGCATCTAACAGGCATCTCACACTTTACATGTCCAAAAACCAAGCAAATGCTCCACGTGGCCTGCACGACAAGCCTCTTCTGTAGACAGAGAAGTACAGAATCCTCCCACGGTGCCTGCGGCAGGACCCAGGAGGAGGCAGCAGTACCTGTCTCAGGATGAAGGCGACCACATCGGTGGACTCCCAGTAGCTGGCGTGGAAGAGGTGGGGCAGGGCCACGGTGGGGAAGGCTGTGAGGACATCAGGGCAGTACAGGGCATAGTCGATCCGCTTGGTACCCCACCACTTGGCCGTGACTGCAGGTCCAAAAGGAAGGTGAGCACAAAGTGGCCTGCCCAGGGCCTTGACCCAAGGGGCAGCGTGGGACTCCTGTTGTACAGACCCAGTCAGTGGAGGATGTGCCACGTGAGGCACAAGGTTGGGGCCAGAGCACCCTGCTCTGAAAGAGCTCTGGGGAATCTGCCGCTGTTTCCCCTACCTCCTCACAGCCCACCTGCCCCTCCACCCGCACACCTCCTCGAAGCCATGTGCTCCAGTTGGTGTCTAGGAATGAGAGCCAGTCCCATAGGGGTGTCCAGTCTCCCCCAGGACTGCCGGTCAGCAGTGACTCCCAGTGGGCTCTGTCTGAGGTCAGGGCTCAGTCTATGCCTGGAAAGGTCAGGGCCTGGTCCACGGTCAGAGGTCAGGCCTCTCTTTAAGATCAGAGCTCAGGCAGCTCAGTCTTGGGCCAGGGTCAGAGCTCAAGGTTCTCTCCAAGCTCTAAGCCCAGTCTGGGGCCAGGGTAAGGATTCAGTCTGAAGCCAGGTCTCTGCCAACAGACCACCAGCTCCCCAAAGGCAAGGATGCCACCCAGGATCTCCTTTGCCCTCCTCCCCACCCAAGAACCTGCCCCCAGCAGCCCTGGCAGTGGGCCAGCGACCATCCAAAGGAAGGCCCCTCTCCCTCAAAGCCAGTCAGGGCCCCAAAAGGACCTCACTTACTGCGGGAGGTGCCCGTGGGGGCCAAGCTGTCCAAGGACCCTGAGCTCCCACTGTGGGAGCTGTCCTCGCTCAGCCGTCTTCCAGGCTGCTGGGACCTCGGGGCTGGAGGGGGCGAGGCTGGAGCATCCAGAAGCGGTGGGCTGTCCCAGGAGCTGCCCTCCAGGAAGAGGGGACTGTGGGTGTGCAGGGCATCAGCTGGAGGGGGAATTTCAAAGTCAGGACTGAGTAGTGTGTCTCCAATAGAGCTGGCCACCAGTGCCAGCCCTGTACTGGGCAGGAAGCTGGGCTATTGGAGAAGCCAGTCTGGCTGCTGAGCACCTGCACTGCTGCACCAGGCAGCTGCACCGCTCACCCCTGGGGCCTGCAGGGGCTCCTTGGCCACAGTATACTGCTATATTGCTGTGTTAAGTTGTGAGTTATTCAAGCACCAGCCAGGGCCCCAACCATCACCCCCACACCCAATAGGAAAGCTGCCAAAGGAACTTCTGGAAGATTGCCCCAAAAGCACAGCTGATGTCACAGGGGTGACCCATAACCATGTCCTCTCTTATCAGACTCCTCCCCTGACCCACAAAGGATCGTGGCTGAGACTGGAAGTGAATGGGGACTCCAGCCTGAGAGCTTGTGTGGCATCTCAGGGTAGGGGGATCCCTTGACCAAAGAGGGACAATTTCAGGTTGCGGGGGGAGATTTTTAGAGGCTCATCTACCCATCGAAGCTCCTGACAAAGCAGGGCTTTGGAAACTGTCTTTATGGAAATGGGGGGTGGGGAGGGGATGGTTTTTAACTCTGAACGAGCCACATGCACAGCCTCCCGACCCCTCACCTCCTACCTTTGATCCAAACCCCTGAACAGGCTTAGGCTAAACCTCCTCAACTGGAGTATGGAGCCAGGGCTCTGATTTCCAAGCCCCTGACTGTCCATTACAGGCCTCCCCTTGACAACACACCAAGTTCATACCCACCTGTCCCCACTTGACCCACTGACCCTTCCCCAAACCCACCCGCCCTTGCTCCTGTAGTTCTCTCCACCTAGAAGAGCTCAGTCCCAGTCCTCCAGCTCTTCTCCATCACCCAAATGCACCTCCCTTGTCCAGGCCCTGGTCAAAGGTCACCTCTTCCATGAAGCCCACCAGGATGACACACTCCCTACTCTGCTCCTCCAGAGTCTAGGTTGGGTACTTGAGAATAGCACTGAACACGGATCCCTCGACTTGCCATCAGGTCTGACAATTTGAGTGTTACACGGACCCTGGTGACAGGAGTTAGGCTGGGAGCCTGTGGGGTGGGGGGCAGAGCCTGAGTCTCTGAGCCCCAAGATGCCTCATACAGATCAGGTGCTTGGTGTAGATGGGCTGCGCTGAAGATAAAGGAATCAGCTCTCTTCCTGTTCTCGTTTCCTCCAAGAGCACACAGACCCTGCTCAGATGAGTCGCCCCATTAGCTAACAGCTTGGAGAGGCTGGACCAGAGAGGGCAGCCCTGGAGTACACCTGGCTAGGGTCCAGCCTCTTACTCAGAACACTCTCTCACACTCCCAAGAACCTACCAAGGAGGAGGGACTGTCCGTCACCCAATGGGAACCTTTGGTAGCGGGGCACACTGACGGGAGGCACCAGGTGGAACTTGGGATCCAGCAGCGGCTCGAGCCGTGAAGCAGAGGGGTCTGCACAGTGGAAGAGGCTGTAGACCTGGCTGCAGGCAGGACGCACCTGGAAACCTGGGGTGAATGGGGAGAACACATGGGGAAGCCCCTTTCTAGCACCTGCTCCCCCTAGAAGGCTCCCTGGAGTGCAGCTTCGAGTAGCCTACTCCTCTGCTCAAGAACCTCCCATGGCTTCCTGCTACTGGCAGGAACAAAGCCATGATGGTTCAGTTTGGCATCAAGGCCTTGCCAATCTGCCCCACCTAGGAACACCACTATAGGCACCCCACACTGCAGCTGTGGTGAACATCTGCAGTTCCCCAGTCAGGCTTGCTGCTTTCCTTCCTCTCTGCCTGTGTTCAAGCTGTCACTTCCTCCTCATAGGACCTCCTCCACTGTCTCCACTGGTCAGACTCCTTTCAATTCTTCCAGCTTTCTTTCGCTTGGCTGCTGCCTGATCTATGAAGCCAACCCTCACTCTTTTAGTCAGGTCTGCTGCCTCTTCCTCCAGCTCCCAGAGCACCTCTATGCACCACTCAATTCCTAGGCCTGGGGCTAGATAGGGGTCCCAGGCTTGCCAGTGCTGGCGGAACACTTCTCTCATTGACCAGCAGGTGTCTCCACTGAGGCCTCCACCTCATCAGCCAGACTCCCGGTCCCCTCTAGGTCAGGGGACTGGACGGTCCAGCACCCAGGGAGGCCTAGGGTTCCTTAGCAACACTGAGGGCAGCCATGGGGTTCTGCCCTCTCTCCTCCATTTCAATCAGAGCGCTTCTCGCTTTGTTTCATATTGTAGGTTGTCAGTAAGCTTTAGTGAAAAGAATCAATCTGTTAATATCCCAGGTGTCCTCCAGCCTCTGACAGTCTGTGCTCCTGTCCTCAGGGTCACTGCTAAACCCCCTGCTGGTGCAAATTACCTCACGTGTGCATTTTAGAGAAATGGAAAAAGACATGTAAGGCTGCAGTTACTTCCTGAGCAAAGGCACTAAGGTACACTTGGGTAAAAGGGGTTGTGGCAGGGGGTGGATCAGGAAGACTGACCTGGCTGCAGTGGATCTGCCTATGGACAGGGGAAGGAGGGAGTGGGATGCAATAGGGTGAAGATTCATGGCTTATCTTCCCACAGGACATAACTACCAGCCAATGGGACCACAAATTAGCCAGGTGCATGTGATAGGGACAGTGCAATCCTTTACCCATCTGGGGAAACTGCCCCTTCTCTCTCCACTCATTCTCTCCCCCTCCCCCGCCCCCACCAACTCCATCTACCCCCCACTCCTCCCATGTTAAGGCCCTGACACAGAGGCCTAGTGACACCCAGACGTCTCAGGCCCCAGCCCATGCCATACCCACCGTCCAGCCCGGGCAGCACTGTCCTCCGCATGGCCAGGACCAGGCCCAGTGGTGAGCCAAAGAGGAAGAAGTCAGACACATCGAAGTCAAAGCGGCCCAGGTTGACCTCCGGAAGCTGGGGCCCCCTGGCCACAGGGAGCTCGGCCTCATCCTTCAGGACACTGGCATGGATGCTGTGGACGGAGGAGGACACAGGACAGGACAGATTAGGGAAGGACCGAGAGAACGTGGGAGTGTTCACTTAGCAGCACAGCCTAACATCTGAGCATGGGGCGCCCGACCCTCTGTTTCTGGGACAGGGCTCAGAAGCAGGGTCCACTTCCCAGACACCATCAAACACAATCTCAGCATTAGCCATCAGGGTCTGGCCGAATTTAGGGTCAGCAAACTTTTTCTGCAAAGGGCCAGATAGTAAATATTTTAGATATTAAATATTTTAGATATTGAGGGCCATATGGTTTCTATAACATCTCTTTAACTCTGCCATTGGAGCATGAAAGCAGCCATAGACAATACTTAAACATGTCTGGCTGTGACCCAATAAAACTTTATTTACAGAGACAGGCTGAGCACCTGAAAGCACTTAAGCATCTTACACACTGGTCGATCTGGTTTTGTGATGGCCACACTGAGAATCCCTGCACCATCTGCTGGAGAAGCTCAGCCTGGCCAATATACAGACCAGCTGGATAATGTCAGCTCTGCCAGGATTAGGGCTTTCATCCTCACCCATGTCCCAGGCAATCCACAGACAGATGCACACAGCTTGGTCACCCCACCACCCTCCTCCAGCCCGCAGATGAGGCAGAGCTTAAAGAGGAAAACGCAAGGCACACAGAATTCCAACCATCCCCATCCTGGGCACCCATGGCCCCAAAGAGAGTCCAAGTTATGTTCAGCCACAGACCCAGAGCAGGATGCCAAGGATCAGGAGGAAAACGGGGGACCTTGCAGCTAGCATTAGGTACAGCTCACAGGTAAAAACATAACAGTGGGATTACATGCTTTATCAGTCAATTTACCGAATGCAAATTCAACTAAAATACTCAACGTGGAGGAGAAAAAAATGTTAGAAATGACGATTGAAGAGTGTGGGCACCCTGCAGAGTGAGCGAGGTGCGCAGCAGGATCCACAGTCCCCACGCGCCCTTCTGCCTCCCGCAGTGTGAGTATCTCACAGTGAGGACAGTGACTCTGGCGTTTAACGATACACTTTGTATGTATGGCGTGGTCCCTAAACACACACCAGCTACCTAATTGCCAAAGAAACTGCCATCTGTCCCTACACCAGAGCGAAAAGCTGGCTGTGTTGCACCCGCTACCAAAAGCCTCTAACTTATTGCCCCTCTCTACATTTGGGGCTTTCCTAAAGGATTTTTCAAGGATGAATGAACCAGAAATGTGGAGATTTTCACCCTGCAACCATCGCTTGAAAGTAGCTACTTTTCTCAAGGATAATCTGTCCAAAATAATCTGTTTAAATCTTCAGAGATTTAAACATGCAGAGCCTTTGACCTAATAATTCCTCCTCCAGGAGCCCATCCAAATGAAATAACCCTAATATATATATTACTGTTTACGCACAAAGTGTATAAACAGCACGGCAGTGCCATTTATAATAGTGAAGAAATGGAAAAAGCCAAAATGTCCAGTCACCAGAATTAAGTAAGCTGTTGTCCTTTCACTCAATAAAATATATTGCCATTAAGAATATTTACCAAGTATGTTTAATTATATGGGGAGATCACAATATACAAGGTTGGAGGGGGGATTTTTAAAGTAAAACTATATGCAAGCATGTAAAAAATACAGACATAAAACACCAAAATGTTAACGGTGGTTCACTCTGAGTGGTGAGATGATATATTTTCCAAATGTTGTACTGTCTTCATGGCACTTGTCACCCGGGTAAGACAGAAGGAGGGAGGAAGAGTTGAGAAGGAAAGAAAGGGGCTCCCTCCCTTTTAGGTCTGTTCAATAGCGCTTTGTATCCTGAATCAACGTGCGGATAATTCATTTCATCCATGTTGATTAACACATCTCATCTAGAAAGTTAAAGGGTGGACAGTTCCATGGGGACCTTGCCTGGCCTACAAACAAAAGTTTGTAGAAAGCACCAGCTGGGGGTAGGGAGATCAGAATGCTGACCCCAGATCTTCAGGAACGTGCTGTGACCCCCCAGAAAGCTCCTGACCTACTTGGTCCTCTGTCTCCCCATCTGAGAGATGATGAGAACACACACGTGGGGTAGCTCACAAAACACGCCCACATCTGTTAGTGTTACTCTTTTGCAGAAGATGAAGCCGAGGCTCAGAAAGATGAACCCAATTGTCCTGGTCTCTCTGCAAGTTGGGGGGTGGGGTGGGGGACAGTCGGGGAGGGATGGGGAGCAGATTCCCAGGTCTAGGTGCAGAGTCGCTGGCAAGTAGCTTCTGTCCCAGCATTTCAGAGCCTGTCCATAGGCCCCCATGCAGGGCCTGAGACATGAGACTGTTCACGGGCCTCCCAGAGGACTCTAGGCAGGGGATAGGGAGGGAGTTACCTTGAGAGGAAGGCATGGTGCTGGGTGATGGCCTCACAGTCATAGGTGGAGGAGTCGCTCTGTTTCCGCGGCAATGGCCTCTTGGGCTCCTCATCCTCCAAGCCGCTGGAGATGTCAATGTTGCTTTTGCTGAGACGCTTGCTGCCGGCCAGACTGCAGTCTTCCTCCACCACAATTGGGGTGTCCTTTGGGGTCAGGCAGAGGACCAGAGAGCACTGCTGTCACAGAAGATTCCCGGGGCCCTGCCTCCTTCCCCAGGCACAAATGAACCCCTTCCTCCTAAGATGTGAAGGGCTACACTTCTTCCAAAACATGCATGAAAGCCACGACACAATAATGGTGGGGTCCTAGGTACAGGCTGTTTCCTACATCCACAGGGACTGGTGATAGAGCTGGGACGCTGGACAGGTGTATGGAGAGCCAAGCCCAAATCAGCCCTCTCTGGGCCTCAGTTTCCCCAACTGTAATGATAATCTCTTGCTACTCTTAGAGGACTATGATATAATCCTTTGTAAACTGGATGTCATGGTGCCAACATGGAAGACCAGTGCCAGCTCCCTCACAGAGGCCTCTGCTACTCTGGGGCTGGGGGAGGGCTCCCAGAGACATGACCCTCACCCAGTCCCACCGCTTTGTCGCACCTGGGTGCTGCTGATGCTCCCCTTCCGGCTGCTGCTGCCCGGGCTGTCCCCTGACGGCCCCGCACTGTAGCAGATGGCGTCAAAGGCCAGGAGGCCACCCACACAGTCCCCGATGAGAGACACCTGGAGGAGGCACAGCCGGGCCTGCAGGCCTGCCCACCACTGACTCCCCACACCTCCACACCCAGCCAGAGCAGGGGTCGCGTCCCCCGGGAGAATAAGGACTCTGTCCTAGGTAGGTACTGAGAGATCCCAAATGGGGTGTGGGGAGGGTGTTCATCCCGGGATTGAGGTTTAGCCTAGGCCCAGGGTCAGCATGAGAACAGGGGTCAGACCCAGGTCAGAATTCAGATTGTTGGCCACAGTTTCCTATCTGTAAAATGAGGGCAAACCCAAAGATCTCAAAAGCCCCCTCCAATCTCAGATGCTATAGTTCTAGAACAGCCTGGTCTTGATCCTTCCGGCAGAGCCCAGCCTCTCTCCAAGGAAGTCCTACCTGCCCGCTGAAGCCAATCCCATCCGAGGACTTGAGGAACTCCCCATACACCTGGTTGGCTCGCTCAATGACGGTGGCGACCGCATCCTGGTACTGTGGGGAGGAGATGGCCAGCAGAGGCAGGGCGGCCAGAGGGACGTGGTCCTGGCTGGTGCTGAGGCAGCCCTCGTCATGGCTGTAGGGGTTCAGGCTGCAGACAGGGGGCCAAGGTAAGCCCAGCTGGGGTCAGGCAGGAGG
The DNA here is from genome assembly GCF_027409185.1 of Cynocephalus volans. Classification (NCBI taxonomy): domain Eukaryota; kingdom Metazoa; phylum Chordata; class Mammalia; order Dermoptera; family Cynocephalidae; genus Cynocephalus; species Cynocephalus volans. The sequence continues at coordinate 34,184,161 of NC_084469.1, forward strand.
GCAGGTTGGGGGCTGAGGACCAGGCAGAAGAGAGCACACGCTGGCCAGGAGGACCCAGGCAGGAGCCAGTGAGACACAGCACAGGCAATGAAGGCAGGGGAAGTGGGGGTTGGAGGGCCAAGCCTGTGCTGACCCCCGTGTGTCCATCCCCATGCCAGCCCATGGTGTGGGCCCTGGAGTCTCCTGTAGCAGCAGAGCCCCAAAGGTCACTCCAATTGTGGAGGAAGAAATCAGCTGGAGAGCCAGCTAACGTGGATCAGGGTGGGGACATATCATCACAGCAGACTTCCTGGAGGAGGTGGGGTTGGTACTAGGCCTCAAGGAAGGCTGAAGAGAAGCTGAGAAACAAGAGAGCCTGCTGGCTGTGGGGATCACATGGTGGCCACAGCTTGGAGAGTTGCACAGAGCTGCATGTGTGATGTTGTGAGTGCTGTGTAGTGGGGAGAGGATCCAGAGCTCTCATCGGCTCTGCAGAAAGGCCTGTGACCCCAGTGAGGGCTGAGAGAGCCTGCCCACCAGGACCCCACCACCAGTGGATTGTCCGTTCTTTGCATTGGCCCCACACCTCCCCACCTCCCTACTAGAAGTCCCTCCCTCTCTGGGTAGCTTAGACTCATCTGAGAACAGCCTCCCAGCAGTATGCCCCACCCCCAGCCCCTTGCCTCTGTCCCCTGGGTCATTGGACCCAGATGTACTCTTGGGCCTGGCTGGTCCAGAAGGACCACAGAGGGAGGCCAGGAACTACCCACTCCCTGCCCAGAGCCTGCCCTTCCCCCACAGTCCAAGCTCAGGCTGACCAAGAGCCTAACGCAGATCCCACTGGGGACTCAACAGAGTCTGGGGCAGGTGAAAGTGCTCAGGCACCTTCAGCGGGTGGCAGAGTCCTCATGGTGCGCAAGGCCAGCCCCACCTGCCATTCCTCATCTCCAAAGAACACAAATTAGAGGAAACGTGCCTCGATTGCAGCCGGAGAGATTTTAATTAGCTGAGAAAGAGCTCCCTTCCAGCAGTGATTATGGGGTGATTAATGGCCCTGGCAAGGAGCTGCCTGGGGGAAGAGGTAAGCTCCCTCCTGCTGTCCCCTCAAATGGCCCGGCCATCTATCTTCCTGGAGATAGGAGTGACCTGGCTCTGGAGGTCAGATGTCCTGGAGGCAGTTTGGGGGGGTGGGTCTGAGATTGATTACGAACTAGCACAATTAACTCCTGGATTAGCTTCCGAATCTCCTGCAGAGCAGGAAGCGGGAGCAGTTGTTAAAGGTGCCTATTCCAAGGCCCCTCCCCTCCTGAATCAACCACTCCAGGGAGCGGCCTGAACACCTTGTGGTTTAACAAGAATCACCCCAGGGATTTGGGCAATTAGCCGAACTACTGACCTAATCTCCTTCCTTCCTTCCAACTCTGATTGACATCTGCCATGTGGATGTCCCAGGACACAGATCAATCAGAGTCTCTGCTCCTGTCTGGAGGGGGGAAAGTGAGGCCCAGGGAAGGGAAGGGGCTTGCCCATGCTCTCTCCTGACCAGCTAGAGGCCCCAGGGCAGGGGACATGGGCCCTCCCCCACCCTGCTCAGCCCCTCCTTGGAGCCACGCCCCACCGAGAGCACTGGCTCCCTGCTGGGGACTTTTCCCACCCTCCTTAAGCCCCAGTGGGTGGGAGCTATTCCTGAGAGCCGGTCTCTGCAGCAGCCTCAAGCCTCTGGTGGCTCATGCGAGGGGGACAGGGGTGGAATGGACTTGCCAACAGCCTCCCTTTCACCCCTAACCCCCCTGCTCCCACCGAAAAAAAGTGCCCCCCTTCTGCTGGGGCCAGTGATTTGCCAAGTGCTCTGTAGGATGTGGGTCTTGGGGCCTTTTTGCGCATAGAACTAGGGTGTCCACCTGGCTCCAGGCACCACCTCCAGCCAGTTTAACAGGACAGGTACATGCAGGGGGCACTGGAGCCCTCAGGTTCTGAGCAGTGAGTTGGACTCCTATAGGTCCCAGGCCTTTAGGGGGGCTCCTGCTTTCAGGCTTCGGGGTCCACAGTGGGACAGGGACATGACAGCATCAGCAGTGAGCGGTCCATGCTTCTTACCAGTGCTTCTGCAATACCATTCTCTCCCTCCCTGCTCCCCACCACCCCCAACCCCCAGCCAGTTCTCTGCTGGAGTTTGAAAATCTCCCTCCCCAGCCCAGACATGGGGAGCAGCCCTGCATGCTTTCTATGTGCAGGCGCTGTGTTAAGTGCTTCATGGACACTAGCACACAGAATCCTCCCAAATCTCCAGGAGGTAGTTAATACTATAATTACCCTCATTTACAGATGAGGAAACTGAGACAGGGAGAAGTTAAACAACTCCTCCCAGGCCACACAGCTGGGATTCAAATCCTGGCTGACCTAAGAAGCCACATACTTAACCATGTTATGCACACTCAAAAGTCACCTCCTCCAGGAAGTCCTCCCTGGACCTCTAGTGGAGTGTCCTGTGCCACCTCCATTCTAGCACATATCCCTACTGGGCTATAACTATGTGGCTGGGGAGTGAGGCTGTCTCAGTTTGACTCCTGGTTCCATGTGCTGGGTAACTCTGAGGGAAACTACTTAACGTCTCAAAGCCTCAGTTTCCCCATGCAGGTCAACTAGATCGGGCCTATTGAGCACAGGAAGTGGATCTGAGCTGAGTCCCAGCAGAGGACTTTTGTTGGCCACTTTCCACAGGTGATACTAGTGGTCAATCAGAATCTGACACCCCAGAGAGGCCTTGGCAGGTACCTACCTGCCCACCAGGTACCCACATGGCAGAGGTGGCCCCTCTACTTAGTCCCCTCCCCCACCAACCCCAACCAGTCCAAACAAGCAGAAATGGACTCACTTAGAGACGAGTGAGAAAGCCTCAGAGCAGATGGCAGGACAAGGGACGAACTTGACGAGGATGTGGCCCAGGGCAGCAGGGAAGTGGGCACGCGTGACCTTCTCCAGCACGGAGCTGAAGGTGTGGATGTCAGCCACCTTGCAGGATGGGTCCCCTGAGCCCGTGTCCAGGATGTTTCCCCCATGCAGCACCAGCAGGAGGACATGTGTCTTGCAGGAGCGCTGCGGGCAGCCTTCCTGAGGGGACAGCAGTTGAGATAGAGAGACGCAGGCAGCAGGTGATGGGGTGGGGAGGTGACACAGGGACACATACACGGGGGCTCTGAGCAGAGGAGATCTCCAGCATTCAGAGTGAGGGGCACAGGCTGCTGTGAGGGCAAGACCCTCAATGGACATCAGGGTACGAAGGGTCCCAAGAGGCCGTTCTTGTTCAAAGGGGAGCCCAAAGCCCAGAGAAAGATAGGGACCTACCCAGGGTTACACAGCAAGTGAAGTGAAGAACTGGGAGAAGACTAGGCAGCTTGTCAACTATCCTAGGGCTCTTCCTAAAATTCTGACCACAGAGGGGGCCCGGCCACTCTCAGAAACCCAGCCCACCTCACTGTCGTCATGGATCTCGATGCTTCCCTGGGCTGGGAACTTCTGTCTTCTCAAGGAAACCCGGTACAGTTCTCCTGCAGAGAGAACAGAAGAAGAACTCAGCATCCCCTGGCTCCCCCCACAGTGGCTGGACACTCCCTGGGCCCAGCTGGCCCCAGAGGAGAGACTCTGGCTTATGGGTGAGCTGGAATTACAGTCTGGAGCTAGAGTGAGTCACCCAGTCCAGGCGCCTGCCTCCGAAATCAACATGACATGAAACCCTTTCTCCTCCTGAGGAAAGGAAGACCAGCAGAGTTAGGCCATGGCAGAGGCTGTCCCTGAGACAAGGAGGGGCATCCAAGAAAGGAAACATCCTGCTTTTCTTCACCAAAAAACAACAGCAGCAGTGTGAGTATCATCTGATGACTTCTGCTTCTGGTTATGGACGGGAATTTGGGCCAAGCCTTCCTCTGAGAACAACTAGAAAAGCTGGTGCAGTGTTGACTGGGCTAAGGGATGCCCAGATAGCTAGCAAAACAACATTTCTGGGTGTCTGTGAGGGTGTTTCCAGGAGAGATTAGCATTTGAATTGGTAAACTGAGTAAAGACTCACCCTCACCCATGCAGGTGGGCATCATACATTCTGTTGAGGGCCTGAATAGAACAAAAAAGCAAACAAAGGAAGAACTAACTCTTTTCCTGGCTTGGACATCCATCTTCTCCTGTCCTCCAACATCAGCGCTCCTGGGCCTCGGGCCTTTGGACTCGAACTGGGACTCATACCGTTGGCTCCCTCGGTTCTCAGGCCTTTGGGCTTGGATTGGAACTACAGCACCAGCTTCCCTGGGCCTCCAGCTGGCAGACGGCAGATCATGGGACTTCTCAGCCTCCATAACCATGTGAGCCAATCCCTCATAATAAATCTCTTTTCATAGGTCTATGTATATCCTATCGGTACATATTTTTGTAATATCTGCTTGAAGCTGTCAAAGAGATAGCAAGGCCTTGAATTGCTAAACCACAGTCCAGGGGAAGGTGGGCCCTGAGAGAGGTGAGGCCGGCATTTGGGACGATACTCGGCATCACCCACACGCTTTGGGGTGAAGCTGGCCGCTGCCAGAAATGCTCTCCCAGCTCTTCTCGGCTGCCTGGGTGCAACACTTCCTCCTCCAGGAAGTGCTTCTTGGTGCCCAGCTCTCCCTGAGCTCTCATTTTTCTCATACAGCAGTCTGTAAGCTACAGCCGTGGACGGAATCTGGCCCACCGCCTGTCTTCGTAAAGAAAGATTTACTGGCACACAGCCAGGCTCATTCATTTGCGTACCATTTACAGCTGCTTTCATGCCACAGCAGCAGAGCTAAGTAGTTGCAACAGAGACCTTACAGCACACAAAGCCTAAAATATTTACTATCTGGTTCTTTACAGAAAACTTTGATGCTTGATATGACACGTACACTCCTGAATATCATGACACTGGACTCTCAGGTAGAGAGAGACCTCAAAAGACATCCAAGAACTCCCCCCACCCCAGTGATGCCTGCCACCCTGAAGAATCCCTCCTTCCATCACGCCAACCTCGCCTCCTCTCCTCTCCCCCTCATAAGATGGAGACTCTTTCCTGTGTATGGCTAAAACCCACGGCTAGACTGAGCCACTTGTCTGCCATCATTGAGGGGACTCTCTCATCTCTCAAGGAAGCCTGCTCTAAACAAGGATGGCTCTTTCCTTCTCCACACTGCCCTCCCTCCCACCTCCACCAGGAGCCTGCTGCCCACCACTAGGAGCCCTCCCAAGGGGCTTTGTGGGCAACCCCAGCCAAACTGTGCCTGAGTCAACAGCTCCTCAGCCACCACCAACCCCAGGGAGGGAGAGTCTGCAAAGAATTCCAAATGAGAGGCCTCTCTCAGCAGGGAAGTGCACTTTTGAAATATTCTGTCCTCACAGACATACCCTGGTCTAAGGATACGTGCTTTATGAGCTCTGAGCTGCTGCCTACACAGACAGGAAATCGTTTCCGAAATGATGGAGGGGTTTGGCTTTTAGGAGGGGGAGGAAAAACTTGTTCTGAGGCCTGGCTCTGCCCAGCACCTACTAACACTCCTGCCAGTGGCTTAGGCTCTTCTGCCTTATTCCGGACATACCAAAGAACTTTCCTGGGCCTGGCTAGGGGACACCTGGGTCCTGTTCTCTGGAAAGGATGATGATAAAAGACAGTAATGGCTCAGTTTTATTGAGCTCTTATTTCGTCCCAGGACTTACACGTATAATCTTGTCTAGTACCCACAATTACCCTCTGAGTCTGGATGTTCTTGTTATTATCCCCATTTTACAGATGAGCAAACTGAGGCTCAAACAGCCCAGCTCACTTGCCCCAGGCCACACTACAAACAAGACTGAGTGATGGAGCTAACATGTGAGCTCAGCTAGAGAGCCCCACATCCAACAGAGGACAACACCTAACAGTGTCACCTTCTGAGCTGCATGACTTCCCAGTGAGGTGGGCTCACAGTCCCCATTCTGCAGGAGAAGCAACGGGAACACAAATTGATAAGCGGCACCCCAAAGATTAAACTCCAGGTGTGCCACCACAAGACCTCTTTCCACGACATCAAACAGGAGGGAGAGGCTCTGGGAGGGAAGCCGAGAGTGGCCTCTCCAAGACAAAGCAGCCGTGCTTCATGGTGTGCACAGCCGCAGGTGCAGCTCTGGGGCAGGTGGGCCAGGAAGGACCAGGAGCTCAGGCAGGGCTGAGATGGTGGGTGTGGAGCCTGAGAGACCCCTCACCTCTCAGGCTGGGAGGGGTGTGGTTAAAACCCTGCACTTTGGACCAAGAATGCCTGAGTTCAAATCTTAGTTCTCATCAGCTGTGTGACCTGTGCCCAGTTACGTCATCTGGAATATGGGGATAATGACAGCTACTCAGAGGGTGTTGGGGAGGATAGTGTATAAAGGGCTTAGAACAGGACCTGGAGCCTAGTGTCTCGTGTATTAGCTATTAGCTGCTGCTGTTATTATCATCCAGGGTGCATCAGGGCTGCACCAAAGCCACAGCCACAGCTGACAAAAGGGGGCCAGAGCTGATGGGGCCATCGGCCTTCCACACTCACCTGCTCTGCCACCAAGTCCCTCCCTGAGCCCTGGCAGGCTCCGCGGCCTCGCTGGGCTGGGTACCAGCTTGCAGTGTGATTACAGGATTAAATGCTGTGATTGCCACAAATTGCCATAGCAAGACTATAAATAAGTTGCAGGGAAGATAGGAGGGTCGTGCTGTCTCCTGGGCACTGTGCCCTCCATTGGGGGGGATGCTGGATCCTGTGTCCTCAATGATTGCACAGACTGAGGAGCGTCTACATTCGTGATCTGCCTACAGTCAGCTCCCTTGGGGCCCACACAAGGCTCCGGGCATCGAATTGGTGGACAAGTGCTGCATCCCAGCCACAAATGATGCTGAGGCAGTTCCTGGCTCCGTGCAGATGGCAGCCGCAGGCCAGAGGCTGCAGGATTGTCCTCAGCATCCCTCCCTGTTCCCTAGCAAAAGGGAAGAGTCGCGCCTCCAACGCTGTTTGGGGACAGAGCCTTGCATCCTTTCTATGCACAAAAGCCAGAAATGCTTTGCTCTGGGAGAAGGAAGAGGGGAGACCTAGCTTGCCAGATCTAGATTCTGGCCCCTTGAGAGCTGACTAACAGGACTAGAGTTAACCCACAGGAAGGCACATCCCCAGTCTCAGAGGAGGTCTGTGCAAACAAGCAGAAAGCAGCCTCGAGGCAGCCTTGCCTTCACCTTGCCACAGGGCTCTGCTCTTGTAAGAACCAGACATTCCTATCATAATAACTGAGGCCCCTGGCTCTGACTCACCCCCATGACATACTCTTTCAGTCCTTTGCCTTTGTTCATGCTGAGCCCTCTGCCTGGTAAGCCCTTCCTCCCTTTGCAGACTGGCAAACTCCTACTTGTCCTGCAAAACCATGCTCAATTGTCACCGCCTCTGGAAAGCCTTCTCAGATCTCCCTAGCAGAGATGACGATCCCACAGCATGCTAAGCTGGGCCTGACTTACTGCTATGGGTTACTTGTCTATTTCCTCACCAGACTGTGGGCCCCTCGAGAGGAGGGCTTAGCAGCTTTCACGGCCTAGTATAGCGCTTTTGTAAAAACATTTTGCAAGTGAAGATCACACGGCCTCTGAGACTCCTCTGTGCTCTGAACCTTCAGGAGAATCAGATTCAGAGAAGCATCCTCCACTGGGAAACACGCTTCTTCAAAGTCCCCAGGGGAACTGGTATGTGGGAACCTCTGGAAATTCTAGAACAGCCGGGCCTGGGCTTTATTGTTCCACCTCTGAGGCTTCCCCAGAGCTTCTGGTGACAAGAGCTGCTGGAAGGGGGTCCTGCATGGTGGGCAGCTACATGGAAGAGACCCCAGGACCTCATCATCAGGCTGCCAGTTTCTTACCACTTCTTAATTTCTGTTTGCATGGCCCTGTTCAGGCTGGATCCCTGCTGTGCCCAGATTTGGGGTGAGGGAGCCCACACCTGTTTTGGTGACAACATTTTGTGGCAGGTTTTGAGGCAGGCCAGCTACCACAGAGCCTGCTCCCAGCATCCTGCCAGCCCCAGCATCAGGACCAGTGGTGGCCCACCCAGCTCACCACGGCTCCTCCTGCCAGCTAAAGAATGGACGCTATTTTTGCTTAATCACAGCCTTAGGAAGGTACACATCATGATCATCCCTTCTAATTACCAATGCGCTGCTACTCGAGACAGAAGCCAAAGTCATCACCCACGTGCTCGGCACCCTACACAAAGCATCACCCAGCTTGGCTGGAAAGTCCAACCGTCTCCAAATCTCTTGCCACCAGCTGCTGGGATCCACAGGGGGCGGCGGCTGGGGGTGCTCTCTGGCTAAAGCTAACCACTCAGTCTCACCCTCCATCCTGCCAGTCACTTGGCAGTCACTCCCACCTCTGTGAGTCACTTCTGGGACCAATTGAGCAGAGCTAGGCCCAGCTTGAGACTGTGTGTCATGTCCTGCAAAGTATCTAATCCTCTGTGAGCTCGTGGAAACACCTGCATGGGCAGAAACATAATAATGTTTTGCATAAACTCAATGGGTTTGCTTTCTTGCTCTGATGTGGGATTGGTGAAATTTACCTGGAAGATATCTGGGAAGAACTGGAGCCTCATTCAGCAACAAATGGGGGGCTCAGACCGCAGCCCCAGTGTCCAGGTAAACCCACATGGAGAAGAACACACATACACACAGGCCATGGCCAGAGTTCTAGGATGAGAAATGAACACCCTAGTCAGAGGGTGACCTTGGTCATGCTCTCCACCACTGCAGAATGAGGGGTTTGCCTGCACTCCCTCGTGAGCATCAGGCAGTCCGAGATTCCGAGTCCATGCGTGAGTGCTCCATGTGAGTCCTAGCCTCCATGCCCCGCACAGTGAGACTCTCAGACCCTGAAGGCACCTGCAGGCATGATCCCGAAGTCACTCTGAGAGGCAAGGGAGAAAGGAAGAGGAACCATAAAGTGTGGGTGGCAAACATCACTAGGATTTTCAAAGTGGTTGATTCACACTAGGGAGCTTTGTGTTAATTCCCAGGCAAGTCCTGATGCAAATTAATAAGCAAGTGTTTTGAGGGCCCTTAGAAAAGGACGCAGCGGCCCCTAGGGCTCTGATGGGTTTGCTTGGAATATATCTTGTCAACCTCAGCTCATTGCTCGTGGAGTAGGGTCACTGGCCCAGGAACTCTGGGGAATGACAAGGGCTTAGGGCCTCTGGGAAGGAGGGACACAGTGGCAGAATGACAAACTATCTGAGGAACTCACAGTTCTCCCAACAGCAGCTCAAGGAACATGGGTTAATGAATGTGGGACAAGCGCAAGAAACCCCCATGTGGAAGGCCCCGCCCTGGCCCGCAGGTGACCACACGGGAGGGGTAGTTAGTTAACAGCTTCCTGGCTGGCCCAAAGCTGGAAGTGGGGACCAAACACCAACAACAGGGTGAGAATGGGACAGCATGAAGCAGGGAAATACTGGAACCTCTGCTGAAGGCTTTAAAACTTTTTTAAAATAGGGAAATTTTTTATGAAATTTTCCTTAGGAGCCCAACTTGCAAAGATGAAAGTGGACCAGCTCTGGTTGAAGCAGGTTAGGGGCCCAGAGCCTCACTTCCTTACCCCAGCCCACCCCTGCCCTAGGCGGTACCTGAGGGCTCCACAAAGCAGTTAAAAAGCCCTGACTGTGTTCAGAGCCAGACTCCTGGCCACCCTCCAGTGCAGGTGCCCCATCCCCCAAGTTTGTGAAAAACAACAATCTAGGTGAGGTGGGAGCTTGGGGCCTTGTGTTAAAAGGAAACACACCAAAATGTTTCCAGTGATTTTCTCTGGATGCTGAGATAATGGATGGTTTGGGTTTTTGTTTTTTACTTTCTACTTTTCTCTATGTTCCAAATTTTCTCTAGTGAGCCCATATTTCTTCTAGTTTAAAACTATTTATAAATATATCTCTTGGACAGACAATATGAGCATGTGTCATCTTTGTGATAAGAACACAAACCAGCCGCAAGTCCCTACTTTAGTAAATGCAAACTCTACAAACAAAGCAAGCCTTGTCCTGCCCTCCGGGAGCTGGCAGGCTAATGAGGGAATGTAAAAGCCAAAGAAATGCTGTGGAAGGGAGGAATAAACGTGAAACATGATGAGTGAATGGAGATTCTGCATCTGGGTTAAAAAAACAACCTGACCTCACCCGCCGACTCCAACGCTATTGGCTATTGCCCAAACTTGTGTCAGGGCTGAAAACACCAAGATTATTAAATACAGCACCTGCCTTCAAGGATCTCTCGAGTTCCTAGTGTCACATAAGACTAGGTCACATGATCAAAGCCAAGTCACATGACAAAGACCTAGGTTGTATGACCAAGCTGCCTTACATGACCAAGGCCTACAAACAGCCTAAGTCAGGGTAATGGAACTGCCGGAGTTACTTCTCAACCTCTGAGACTGCACAAACCAGAGATTACAGCTCAAAAATGAGGAGGGGACATCCTGCCCTGCAGTTCAAGCCATGTTGAGGACAAGTCTGGAGCCCAATAACAGGGCAGGAAAGCTGTAGAAAGCAGCTCAGGAGGCTGAGGGGCCCAGCCTGGGGAAGAACAGGCTTAAGGAGGATGGTGGCACCTGCAAATCCATGCTGAGCCTGGGCAGAGCCGGCAAACAGGGGTGGGGGTGACCTCTGCAGAGTTGGCCCGAGTCTTCACACAACTCAGGAAATGCTTACAACAGTTCAAGAGTGACCCGGGCTGGCCTGGAGGCAGGGCGTTCTCCTTCCCCAGGTTACACAAGCAAGTTATGTAAGTGGCCACTTAGCAGGGATGCTGGGCAGGGAATTTTCCTCTGGGGCTGGGGTGATCTGGAGGCTGAGGTTCCTCCTTCAACTCCTTAACCCTTTCAGGGTCAGAATCCAATCATGTCCACCTGGATTCATTTGGCTAATGAGGCCAAGAATGTGTTCAAACTTTCGACACACCCAGGAGCCTTTCACAGAGACACCTAGCCCAGACTAAGGCCTGGCCCTTGCTAGGGTCTGGGCCCCAGATCCTGCCTCTTGAAAACATGCTGTTGGGCACCCCAAGTGAGCATGCAGGCAGCTTCAAGGAGCAACTCCCCCTGGGGAAACTCGGCTGAGATCAGGAGCGTCACCATCTTGAATCAGCCCAGTGAAGCTTCCAGAGATACAAACACAAGAAAACCCTCCTGCTGCTACAGGGGGATGTTAGAAGGACTTAGCACCTGACCCTGGTATCCCCCAGAGACTCCTCTGTAAGGAGCATGGCCCTCCTAAGATTTATCTTGAGTTTCTAGTCCTCATACAGTGTCACAGGCAATCCTTACGTTCATCCTATAAGGTCAGGGGTGCCCTCCCATTTTACAGATGAGAAAACTGAGTGAGGGTAGGGATTTGAACCCCAGGCATCAGGCTGAGGATCTTTCATCCTCCTAAAGGTGGGAGTGAGAAACAGGTGGTGTCTTTACGTTTTCAAATGCTTCCACACCCCAGCCCTGCCCCCTCAGAGTGACCCCTGGCAGGGAGGAGAAGCGGGGAAGCGAGACTGTTCTCTGGAGCGGGCACTTGCACCGTTGGGCCCTACAGCCTGAGGCTCCCAGGTCAAGTCACGTCTGTCCTGGTCCTGCCTGAAAGTCAGCACACAGACAAAGGAATGCACGGCAACGTCCTGCAGAGTAATCCCTTCAAAATGCACGTGGCTTCTGGCAAAGGGCTGGGAATAATGGCTCCTAAACATCTGAAAAGTTGCTCTACCTTGGAGCCCTAAACTAGAGAAAGGCTCATTGAAACTACACTAAAACACCATTTTTTCACCTCTCAAATTGGCAATTATCAACACTGTATGGACCAAGGAAACAAGCTCTCTTCATTCATCACTAGTGAGAGTGAAAACCAGTACAAACCTCTGCAGAGGGCAATTTGGTAATGTCATTCCACCAACAAAATGCCCTTGACCCAGCGATTCCAAGTCCTGCGAAATGACATATGCACAGTGCTAAACATTGCCACATTGTTTAGAATAGCAAAAGACAGGAAGCAATCTATATGTCCACCAAGAGGGGACAGGTTAAATACACTGTACCACAGTGAGATATGACACACCCCTTGCAAAAAAATGACGCACCTCTAAATGTACTGAAACAGTAAGATAATCATGATACATTAGATCTGAGAAAAGCAAGGCGCAAAACCGAATGCACTGTGCACTCCCATCTGTGTGGGGGTATACATAAAAATATATATAAATGAATATTTATGGATATGTTCGTGTATGCAGAGAATATCTCTGGAGGAATATAAGAAACCAGTCATAATCTTTGCTTCTGGGGAGGAGGACTGGGTGACCTGGGGACAGGGGAGGGAGGAATGCCCTCCATCTTTTGTTCCCTTTGAATTTTGTACCATGTACGCTATCTACTCGACAGATTAAAAATAAGAATTTTTTTTTAAGTGCATCTAGCAAGGTGATTTTTTGAGATAATAATTTATATTTTGTCCCTGCTCTGGCTCCTTTTCCTCTGGGAAGATTTGTGGCAGAGCTTCCAGGCTTTTGTTTCCAAAAGCCCTTTTGTTCCCAGGAGAAAAGGATTTGAGGAAACAGATTCCCTCCAGCTGAAAAGAGACCCCTACCCTCTGGTCCAGGCTCAGAGGAGGAGAGGGACCTCTGTGGGATCCCTCCTGGAGGATGGAGAACAACCTAGAAGGCCTGGCCATCCCACGTCCTAGGAAGCCTGGACCCTAAACCTGGAGCTGTAAGAAAAAGAAACTACCAGGTTGGGTCCAGTGTCCCCCGTGCTCACCCTTGTTGACAGGGAGCTCCCTGCACATGTGTGCATGGGGCGCATGAACACAGGCACACACAATTCCCCCATCAGGGTGTTGGGGAGGACACCTGGGGGCTTTGGGATAGTGGCAGGAGAATGAGGAAAGGAGAAGCCCCTGGAATCTCAGAGAGGGTCTCTTGCTAGCCCACTGCAGGGGTACACAGAGTCAAAAACAAGCTCCTGGGCTAGCCCGTGGCTCACTCGGGAGAGTGCGGTGCGGATAACACCAAGGCCAGGGGTTCGGATCCCATATACGGATGGCCGGTTAGCTCACTGGCTGAGCGTGGTTCTGACAACACCAAGTCAAGGGTTAAGATCCCCTTACTGATCATCTTTAAAAAAAAAAAAAAAAAAACAAGCTCCTTATAGAAAAATAAAGAAAGGACGACTCTTCTGCAGGGCAGTCAGTGGGCTGTACCGAGCAGCCTCCATTTGCCCCTCTGGATCCACATTCCCTGTCCCCTCTCTGCCCCACCCTGGCCCTGAGGCCGAGGCTCCCTTGCTTCTGGCTGCACTTGGCCAGTGGAAGGCACCATAAGGGAACTGGGGAAAGTGAGGCTCCCTCTCTGCCAGGTCACCAAAGATTGTCCCTCTGCTGAAGGCCCCTCCTGCAGGGAGGGGGCTCTCCACGCAGCTGCCTTCAGGGAGGGGGATGGCCCCAGGGTATTGCCCTGTGCCTTCGTGGTTTCCTTAAAGCCTCATTCACCCTGAACAAAGTCCCTTTATTGAGCTCCCCACCCGCTGCACTGAGGGTTGTGTGAGCCTTGGTCCTGCTGCTAAAACTCTGGCTGAATCATGGCTACATGCAGCGCTCCTCGCAGACCTCATCACACCCTCCCGCGCCACCCCGTCTCCGCTTCCCATGTCCTGACCCAGGCCCCGTGAGGTCCGCCCCAGCCCACACTCTGCCCCCTCTCACACCACACGCCCCTCCCTGTCTGAACTCAACTGCATGGGCTCTTGGATGGTTTTCAAACACCCCTTCTCTTCTCCCCACAAGGCCCTTGCACACTTTGCTCCTTATGCCTGGACCCTTCTACACACTGTCTCTGTGCCCAAATATTTCCTGCAGAAACCTCAGTGCCCCTTCCTCCCAGGCCTTCCACTCTTACTGCCCTCCCCACCAAAGCACCATGGACCTCACTTTCCTGGGACTAATCCTTATACTTTTAATTTTATGCTTATCAGATTACTGTCTTCCCCTCCTCCATCTTCCAGACTGTAAGATCCTTAAGGTCTAGGACTGGGTTTGTTTGTGCTCCATTTTATCCCCGGAGTCTTGCAGTGCTGACGTAGAAAAGTGCTCATTAAATATTTTTCAAACAAATGGGTGAATGAACTAATGATTTGTTCCCATTTTGCATTCCTATACGTGCCAGAAGGTGCACGTCCCCAGCAAAGCACAGACGCTACACAGACTCACGTGCACGCAGACACATGCTGACCCTCATGTATCGAGTGCACCAATGCACTCACGTCACGCTAACACAATCAGTCACGCTAATGCACACACACAAATGCAAAGGCACACGCTTATGCATACACACACAGGAGGTACCATGCCAAGCACAGATATGCATGCACATGCAAGAAAAGTGCTCCCAAGGCGGACGTCTGCCACCCTGAGCTCATTAAATCTGGCTAAATATAGCCTGTCTGCAGCTGTGCTCAGCAAGCTGCCCACACAGGCCAGGAAAAGACACCGGTTACCAGGCAGAGGAGTGGGTAGGCCAGCCGTGGGCAATGGGCTTCATGCATTATGCCTGTGGGGGGTCTTTCTGGGGAGGCCACGGGCCAAAAGCATGCAGGAAGGGAGGCCTCTTGGTGGCTGGTCCTCTGGTCACTGACCCAAGGCAGCGGGCTGTGAGGTCAAACCACATCCCCACGATGGGGAGGGGTGACACTCAGCTGTCCATGTCTCACTCTGTGTAAGCCAAGGATCTGAGCTCAGTCCAAGACCAAAGGCTGGAGTCAGAACTCAGCCAAATTGGGGCTCGGCTGGTGGCTATGACAGTGGCTCAGTCAAGGATGAGATAAAGGGTCAGTCTGGCACCAGGACTGGGACTCAGTCTGGACCATTGTCAGGCCTTGATCTGGGGAGGAGAGGAAGTTCAGAGTCTCACTGATGTCCCCTCCCTAATAAATAGGCATGGCTGTGGGGGGACCCTCCTCATACCCGGGACGCCACCTGCTGCCCCCACCCCTGCAGCTGAAGCCAGGTGCTGGCCCTGAGAAAGCCATGTGACAGCCAGCATTAGTCTGGGCATGTGTGTGGTTGCTGTTGTATTCCACATGGGCTGAGTCCAGCTCTGAGGGCCACAGTAGTTCAGTCTCCCTGTCACAGAACCTGCCCTCTCCCAGGTGGAGATGAGGCAGAGGAAGCTTCTCCACCTGGCACTTGCCTGTCCTGTGTGCATGCTGGACCCTGAGGTTTTGGGGGGTTGGTGGAGCTGGCTCTTGAGAGAGTACCTGTGTGGCACAAGGGACAGCGGTGCCCCTCCCCAGGTACCTGGGGTGACCATGGGAAGGAGAAACTGCAGGAAAGAGGGAGCTCGGCCCAGACATGAGACAGAGCTCTGGAGACGGAGGAGTAGAGGTGGCTGGATTTGAGCGCCTTCCTCAGAAGGTCATTTACTCCTCAGGAGTCTTCCTTTTCTCACTGTGGCATGGCTGTGATGACTGTAGCCTTCCCCAGCCCCCAGATTTCATGAGGGATCACAGAGAACAGCCTGGACAGCTCCCTACACCCTGCGGAGCTGCTGACGCTGGAAGACAGAGGGATGGGGAGGGTGAGGGGGGGTCACACCTCTTCCCACAACATGGGCCTAGAAGGACGTGATCGGAAGAAGCAGTCACTGCCCCATGAAGCCAACAACTGTACCCTCAGCCCCTGTTATGATGAAGGAGGTCACAGCAGGAAGGGGTGAGTCCAGCTCCCTGGATTATGCACATGTGATCCAGGCAGTGATGAACAGAGTGCTGGGTCCCGAGAATCCCAAGCGCTTCCCACTGTCTGCTGTGGAGGAGGCTGCCTCTGTCTCCTGCATGGGGATGGATGCCATGCTCGGGCTTCCCAGTTAGCCCAGGAGAAAACCATGCTGAGAGTGTCCATGCTCCTCTCAGAGTCAGCATGGCAGGGCAGGGGGACAGCTAATGGAAAAGGGAACGGTGAGCAGGGAGGTCGTATGGAGGCAAGTGCCACCTTTTGCTGGAAAAGAGCCATGGGAGGGGAAGCAGGGCTATGGGGACCAGCTGCCTCCTGCACAGGTCTCTGTGACTCTGTAGAGGGAGGACTAGTCAGAGCCACTGGAGGCAGGGAGGCCCGTGCACAGGAGGGTGCAGTGATCCAGGAGAGAGGAGACAGTGGCCACGGCTGGAGAAGGGTTGAGGCAGAGGGGAGTGATGAGTCTGAGAGTCACACTGCAGTGCAGTCACACTGTGAGGGATCTGATTTGTTTCCAGATGGTGATGGAGAGGGAGAAGTCTAGGAAGACCCCAGGTTTCTGGCTTGGGTTTGTGGAGAACAGTACCATGCATGGAAGAAGAGAAGGAGGGAGGTTGATAGGAAGATGGTAAGTTCCCTGGGTCCTGACACTGGGCAGGAAGCACTCTGAAAATGCTCGCCTGCTAACGAGCAGTGCAGGCCCAGAGTCACTGGCAAGGAAGCCCAGAGACAAAGAGACTGAAACAGAAAACCAGAGACCCCTAGTGCGTCAGATCCAGAAGGGACCCCATGTACACACAGGACAGGAGACTGGGCCACAGGCAGGAGCTGAGACTGCACAGCTCCCAGCCCCGGCCCTCTCTCTCTCTCTGCCCCACCCCTGTCCCCCCACACAGTGGCTCCCCAGGCTTCCTCCAGGCTGGTTCCTAATAACAAGCACAAGCCAGTGGTGGCAGGCTGCCAGGCCGTCTGTCCAACTGCAGGATGAAGACCAGGCTGTCAGGCTGCCAGAGGAGGGAGGATTCCAGGACACACATGCCACCTGCCCCAAGGCCACTGCAGATAAGTCCTTGCAACCTCATGCCTGCACACGAGCTGAGGGGCCATGCAGGCCTCCCTCCCCACACTGGTCATCCAAGGGGCCCAGAGCTCTCTGGCCAATGCAGGAAAAATCTCTGGGAACTCAGATGTGACACCACTGACAACAGCAATGGAGGCAGCCACAGGACCAGCAGAGCACCAAAAAGACCAAGCTCCACGAGATGATGAGATCACCACTCACATCTGCACCAGGTGTTCCAAGAGACCAAAGCCAAAAATAAGTGAGAATTATGAGCAGCTTCCCCTGCGCCAGGTACAGATCTTGGCTTCTCATGCATAGTCTCTATGATCCCCTCAGTAACACTAGAAAGTAGACAGTGTGGTCATCTTTCCACAGCCGAGCAAACTGAGGCTCAGAGATGTTAAGTAACTTGCCCAAAGCATCACAGCAACTGAACGGAAGAACTGAGTTTCACACCCAGGCCTTATCCCCTCTAAATCCCGGATGTTATGTATATGGTGTCATACATCCAGCACCAGTCCCAGGATTTTCTGACTCCTGGTCCAGGGCCATTCGTACCACCTAACAACTCATTTTTAATGAGTTATCAAAAACCCAGTGGAAATATTAAATAGGGTAATATGCACGGAAGAGTACTCTTAGTGGAAAAGCACGTCTTACACAGAAGGCATTGCTATTACTCTTTTTTTATTCAGGTCACAGACTTACTTTGCCAAGTTTCGATTAAAAACAAACAAACACATTACCATCAATTATCATCATCATTTCATCAAAGAAAAAGTATTTTAATGCCAAAAACTGTAGGCAGAACATAACTGTGGGATTACGTGAAAAGCAGTCCTCCCGATTGAATACATTCAACACGATGGAAAATCACCTCTCGGGGCTGTTTTTCCCACTGTGGAAAATGTTGGGTTTATACTTGGGAATCACTGACCTAGACGACCTACAAGGGATCGTTTCAGCTCCAAAATCTTTCTGCGAATCTGATATTATTCTTTGCTAAATAAGAATGTCCTTAAGGAGCGGAATTTGATGACAGCCTTCAGTACTATAGTTCTACTAAAACCTATAACCATGAAAAATAAAAAGACTTCGCCTCTATTTAAACATACATTTTTTTCAGCCAGGTCCAGAAGACACTTAACCTCTCGTCCATTCAGTTGTATCTGTGCAACACGGAGCTGCGGTTTAGCATCGCGGAGACAAACCCCACGTCAGGGGCTGTGTTTGTCCCCTCGAGGCTGCTCCTGTGGCTTCCTTTTCCCAGAGGCCCAGAAGGGATGAGTTGGACTCTTTTCCCCTCCCGCATTCCTGAGGAATCTGTTGACATCCCGTATTAATCATATTTTTCGTTTTATAATGTTTTGACATCTTGGGGGCCTTGCTGGCCAGGGAGAGACTGCCCCTCCAGGGCTGGCTAATTCCTAGAAATAATAAACAACCTCCTGTGAGCTCGCCTTTCCCATGCAAACCAACCACGCCCAACTCCTCATCCCCAATCACCTCCTTTCTCCAATCTCACTCACCAGCCAGTATTTCCCCTGCCCTGAATTACACCAGGCCCAGGTACCAGACAACTGGACACCAGCCCTGTAGCCAAGAGCCTTCGGACATTATTCAAACCAGCCGATCCTAAGCCGGGTCCCCTGTCTTGCACTTCTTGTGGGGAAACGTGGTAAAAGACTCTGGGCTGTACTGTCCCCTCTCCCTTCACCTCCAGCCCAGCCCTGGTGCTTCCCCTGTGGCCCTGCATGCTGTGGTCCACCCCTTCTCTTGGAAACTGTCCTGAAAATCTCCTTCAATGGCATTTGCCTCCCCACGTCATCATTCAGTCACCTTCGTAAAACGTTCCTGTGGGAATATTTAACACTGTTCCCCTGTGCTGAGTGCAGCTCCTTACACTCTACCAGGGCTCTGGAGGCCTGTGACCCACTCAGGGCTGGACCCCCCCAGGCTGGGGGAGGGCAGTGGTGCAGGTACCCCTCACTCCAGCTCAGAGACAGAAGCGCTTACAGGAAGGCCTCAGGCTTGAGCCTGGGGAGGTGGAGGGCAGAGTGGGCTGAGACCCCAAAGCTGCAACTGAAGATCAAAATAGCAGGACAGAGAAATAAGGGAGGTTTTGAGCACACCCCTAAACACACACCTAGACTCCACTCCCTGACCTCGGCCTTATGTGAAACTCAGTACTGCCAAAAGCAAAGACATTTGGCTCAGAGGCTGCCCACCAACTCCACCTAGAACATCCAGGGAAGACGTCCTGAAGTTACCATGTCAGCAGATTGCCACATCTCTATCAAGTCTTTCCTCAGTCCAATCCCATGCTCATCTCTCTGAGAAAACACAGGCAGAAGGAGACCCGGGGTAGCCTGTACAACACACAGGATGACTAGGACTTACAAGGCTCCAGATCTCAACCACAGGGCCCCAGACTCTGCAGAGATGGCCTCTTTGTGAGGGAGTTTTAAGCATTATAACCCCTGGCACAGCCTTGAATGAGGTGCCTTTGACCTTGGTCACCATGGCACCCTCTATGGCTCCTGGAAATTGTGCCACCCAAAGGAGACGGTCACAAAGGCACAGGAGGGCTTGCTCCTCTCTCTGTCCACATGCAAAGGACACACACTGGAATTTCCATGGTCCCTCTGCTCTGCTGGACCCACCTTCCCAGCCCACCAGCCCCATACCCCTCACTCTGGCTCTGATGCTCAAGCTGCCCAGTGTGAAGAACTCAAAAACCTGAGGGGCTCATCTCACAGGGCAGAGAGTGGCCCCAGTTCAGGCTGAGCAACCACAGGCCATCCTGTCCTGTCTGCAGACAAGCTGGTGATGATCCCACCACCCTCATGGGCCCAAGGTGCTTGGACCCATCCAAAGGGAGGAAAAGGCTCCACAGGGGTCAGGCTTAACTCACGCTGCTTCTCCTGGAGGATGCTGGATGTACACGGCGCGGCCCCTTCTCCTGCAGAGAGAGAAAAGAAACATGAGCAGACCCCTGTTGACCAAGGGAGGCCACTCATGGCTGCCTCTGCCCCTTCTCTTCAGCTGTCCCCACCCCAGAGCTGGGGGTGGGCAGCAGAATCTCCCATCACATACCCCCTGCCCCACCACAGACAAAGCGGGAGCCATGAGAGACACCGCGGCTGGGGAAGGCACTGCGGTTCCCCAGCTGCTCCTCTGGCCTTTTCCTCTCCCTCCTTCATAAGGCAGCTGCTTACAGGGTGTGGTCCTTCTCTATAGACTCACGCTCTCCTCTGCAAGTCAGCAATGACCCCAGCCATGCAACAACTGCTAAATCCCTATCTCCTGTCCAGACCTCTCTCCTGACCTCTCGATCCACATATCCCACTGCCTCCTGGACATCTCCTTTGGATGCTTCCAAAGTACCTCACATTCACCATGACCAAAGCTTCCTGAGCAAGTCTGAGTTCCCCCCAAAGATGGCCTGCAGCTCTCTAAGGCCCCCAGTTCTCTGAGGAAGGGCTCCCAGGCACAGGGAAGCCACCTCCAGGCCTACCATGGAGCCCAGGAACACATCCCCACATGAAGCTACCTAGTTTTCTCCCCTGCAGAACTTGAGAGCAGCTCCAGTCTAGGAAACTCTTCCATTTCCCCAGCCAACAACCCAGGGTCTGCTGGGCAACTCCTTTCCTGACCACGTGCCTGCCTCCCATGTGGAACCTTCCCAGATGCCAGCTGTCAGAATCTGTCACCCTGTTTCCACAGCCCTCTGTCTGCCGGGGCTGCCTTCAAGGTTCATGTCACCTGAACCCTAGCCTGTCTCCCTCCTCCCCTGGGCTCTCTCAAAGGCAGGCAGGAACAAAGAGTGGGAGAGCGTACAGCTGACGTCCGGAGGCTGAGACGCCGTTCTAGGCTGCTGTGTGACCTGAGGCTCATCACTCTCCCTCTCTGGATCTCATCCCTACAAGACAGTGTGGATCCAATGCTCTCCAAGGATCCTCCAAGTACTGAAAGCCTTTAGGTAATACTGCATTACGGTTAGACACCCGGATTCAAAGGCTAATTCCTTCCCTCACTAACTGTGTACCCTTGGGCAAGTTCATAACCTCTACACATCAGTCTTCTAATCCATAAAACGGGGATAGTACTGGTACCTACCTCAGAGGGTCATTTTTTTTTTTTTTTTAAATTTTTTGGCAGCTGGCTGGTACGGGGAACCGAACCCTTGACCTCAGTGTCACAAGGCTGCGTACTAACCACTCAGAAGGTCACTGTAAATAGTAAGTGATTAATGCACGTAAGCCCTGCCAGGCACCCAACAAGTGTTCAGTGTGGACTGCTCTTCTTATTGTTTTGTTTGCTTATTTATTTCTAACAGTTGCTCAAGACCTTGTCTCTTTAGTCTCCATCAAGACCCCAGCTGCAGCCAGAAGGACAGAATCAGTGGTTGATGCTCACTGTGCTCCCCTGGCCCCGGGTCACTCCAGAGCCTGTGCCCAAGAGCAGCCCACAGAGCAACAAAGGCCTGGGTGCCTCACAGAGCAGTCCCCCGCCAGACGCGATGAGGGGGCCGCGGACTGTTTCCAGGACACAAGAGCAGCACAGATGTGGACCGGAACAAGGACTGACCCAGTGTCAGACGCACGGGACAGGGGCCAAAGACGGCATCATGTCTGGGCACCACCTGAGGCCCACGAAACTTAGGTGCACCCAGGGAAAGTCAGCATCTGCCACCCAGCAGAATGGGGGCCTATCATAGAAAGTAAATCACATGCTCAAAAAGCACCTTCTCTCTGCCAAGCGCCACGCAGGACTGTGTGGATGCAGACAAGGGCAGGTCAGAGTGACAAGGGGCGAGAGCACCTGTGAACAGAGCAGCACACGCTCCCCGTGGTGACAGGCAGGATGAGCTCAAGAGAGCTCCATTCCCACCACACACAGCAGTGATTTCAGCTTCGACAGGGAGAGGAAAGGGCAGGGTTCCAAGCAGCCAGCAAGACTATGTCCGCAGCAGGCCAAGTCCAAGGAGAGGCAGGGGTGTGCAAGGTATGACCCTGGGCAGGAGGCGTATTTCCAGATAAGAAAATGGAAGCTTGGAGAGATGGAAGGACTTACAGTCTCTTCTAAACGCAAGTCTCTGGTTTGTTCTGCTACACCCAAAACCAGCTACATATTTGGGGCCCAGTATAAAACGGAAATGCAGAGGCCCTTGCTCAAAAAGCAACAAAAAAGTGCTGTTAAAGGAACTAAAATACAGAGTTTTTCCATTTTCCTGAGGACACCTTCTCTCCACCTGTCATGCTGGTTTTTATTCGCTACTTAACATTGCACTCCTCCGTACACAGGGATGCTCGTGGGGTGAGCGTAGACCCTCACAGGCCCAAGGTCCTCGCTCCTCGAGTTGGCACACATGCACACGGGGCCCACCAGCTCCAAGGTTCCCTGTCCTGCAGGCCACTGGACCCACACACTGGCCATGACCAGGAGCTGAAGAGCTGAGCCTTCCCACAGGCCTGCTGCCCCAACCCAAGATAGACAAAAGTATCAAAACCTCTGTGCTGACATGCACTAGGCTCCTGGATGGGGTGGGTGAGAGGTTTGTTCCTGCCGTGTCACTCTTAGAATGTGCTGTGACACTGCCAGCCCAGGGCAGGGACGGCTGCTCCGCCCCAAGACACAGTAAGGGATGAGCACCTGACCGCCACCCTGCCCACAACAGGGCCCCTGCGTGGAGGGAGGACTGCAGCTGTCTATGGGCAGGGGAAGGGAGGAGGATGCTGGGTGGGGCTGAGGAGACAGAGGGCAGGCAGGAGCCAAGAACCCATTCTCAGAGGCTGCGAGATGGGGGAGGCAGGACCCCATGTGAGCCAAGCTCCCAGCTGCCATGCATGTCCCTTATCCCACCAGATTTCACTTACAAAACACAAACTTGAAAATAAAACTGTTCAGAATTCAGAACAGTAAACCCAAACTCAGGGCCCTTCAGAGCACTGGTCGCAAGCCCTCACTGCAACACAAATGCCTCTAGCATTTCTTGAGCACCTACCGTGTGCCAGATGGACAGATGGACGCCGGCGGAGGGGAGGGGTCCTGCTGAGGGAGGGGCCGGGTCTGACTCAGCACCCCTGTGCTCGTGCAGGCCTGCAGTAGCTGCTCACCTGGACGGTTTGAGATGTTGACACCATCCAGGACTTTCATTACCAGAAAGAAAACATGACTTCTAGCCTGGGCAGGATTGGCATAGGCAAGAGGGCAGGGTAGGGGAGAGGGGCCAGGGCATCAGAGCTGGGGTTGCAGGGGAAGCAGGAGAGGAAAGACGAGATGAAGCCAGGAGCAGCATCACTGAAATGCCAGGGCAGGGGACTCACATGGATAAGCAGAGGTGAAATGTCAGAAAAGGAGGTTGGAGCCCAGCTCTGGGGGTTCCTCAAAGCCAGCCCCGAATGTGAGCTTAGTTGTGCAAACCGTGAAGGTTTTACCTGGGCACACAGTGCTTTACGGTTTGCCTAGAGCTTCTCACACATTAAATCATTGAGATTTCACACCTCTGCGCAAGAGGTCCCTGTAGCAGATAAGGAAACTGAGGCTCAGAAGGATAAAGTCACTTGCCCCATGTTTAGATCTCATCTTTCTGACTCTCCTGTTCTGGTGAGGGGTCTTCCCATGTCCTCACCCCTTCCCCCTATTGGTGGGGGAACTTTCTAGAGCACAGGCTTCCCAGGATGACTCAGGCAGTGGAGACAGTACTTCCTGAAGTGGGGAGTCATTGAGGCAGAGGAGTGGGGAGGAGGGAGGCAGAGAAGCTTCCAGAGGCTGGGGGATCACCCAGTGCTTCTCTCAGGCTTTGTCTCTTCTGTAGTGAAACCTGAGCCAGGCATCCAAGGAGGCCAGGGGCTGGTGAGGCCACCAACCCGGGCAAAAATGAGCCCGCTGCTTGACAAGGTAAGTGCAGGGCCCCTATAGCAGACGGCTGGCCTCACTGCCCAGCCCTGGCCTCTCCATCTTCCCTGGAAGCCTCCAGCGAGGGCAGGAGTGGGCTGTGAGCCTCGGCTTCCTCATTAGCAGGCTCCCAGGACGAGTGCGATTCACCAAACACACAGCTGGCTCAGCCGCCGCCTAAATGAGACCCCACTTGGCCTGGAGCTTTGCAGGGCCCCTGGGCCCGACAGCCTCGCCTCAGCTGGAGCTTGCTTCAAGGGCAAGGGCTGCCAGAAACTCCTGCAAGCAGGACGGCTACACAGAGAGGGATGGGAATTGGGGAGCAGGGCCTTTGTCACCCTCCCCACCCTCTGGGTCCCACTGGTCCTGCGTGTCCGAAACTCACACAGCCCTGGAGCCACATCACCTCCTCCAAGAAAGTATTTCCAAGTCCCACTAATGGTTTCCTGAACGACTTGATAACTCCTCTTCCCAGTCCCCTCCCAACAAACAGCAAGAGAAGCAAAACGTGCAGCCAAGAACGAAGCACTTTCAACACATTTCTGAGACAGGACAGTCTTCCTGCATGGGAGAGGAGCGCTGAGGGAGTGACTCAGACAGTCTGGGCCTTGGGGAAGAACGACTGGGAATTCAACTCCTGATATGCCGGAAAGTGTCTGGGTGACCCCACTGCGGAAGGGACAGGAGTATCTGACACCCAGGACTCACGCTGGGCCCTTCCCTTGCCTGGCCTGGGGAGCCCCCTCCAGGCTCCAGCCCAGCCTGGTCACACAGCGCACTGACAAGAAGTGACCTGCACACTCTCCCTGCTCAGGGTGTTCCCCCAACACTGAGCCTCCACTGAGGTCAAGATCACACTCGTCCCCTCTCACCCAGCCTGTTGAAACCCCCTACACTCAGTCCCTGGCCCCTCTTATCATCCTCTACATTGGCTTCCGTAATGGTCTTTCTAAAAAGTAACTTGTGACTCCCCTGCTTGAACCATCCCATGGATCCCCAGGGGCTCTCCCAAGGAGGCCCCAAGTCCGCAGCCTGGCATTCAAGGCCTGCATCTTCAGTGTTTCCACCCCTGCCTCTTCTCCGAGACCCCCCACCCCTTTTCACCACCTCCTCAGGCACGATGAACTCTGCAGGGCTCCCCACATCTCCCGCCTTCTCACACCTCCCTGCATGTCTTTGCAGCTGCTGTTCCCCCTGCCTGTTGTGCCCTCATTAGTCTGCCCTGACCCCACCCCAGGAAAGCCTCCTTACCACCAACATCGCAGCTCCAGCTCCACTTCCTCGCTGATCCCTCTGTACTTTGTTCCCACCCTTGTTAGAGTAGTTAGCTCACGGGACTGTAACTGCTTACCCCGCTTCCTTTCTCTCACCCCCCAGGAGCTGGTCAGTTGAATCCACTTCTGTGTCTTCCATGTGTCCCAACATTGACCAGCACCAGGTACATGAGTGAGCAAGGGAATGCGTGGTGCACAGGGAGCCCCCAGCTGCTCTGGGTTCAGGAGGGGAGGCAAAGACACACCCAGAGAGGCACACAGCAGGCACACTGGCTGGCACTGCAGGCGAGGGGCCAGCTAAGCTATGGTGGGCATGAGGGAGGTGGTCTGGGAGAGGCTGGTGTATCAGGGAGGCTTCCTGGAGGAAGTGTGTGGGATTGTGAGAGCTACAGATAAAATCAGGGGAGGAACAGGGGCAAAGGTAGGAAGCTATAGAGCTCCAAGTGAGCTCATGGATCAGCACACAGCACCCCTCCGTCCCCCGCCATTTGATTAGAACACAGGGTGAACCAAAGGGGAGAAAAAGTGTGGCTGGAAGTCGTGAATATCAGAGTCAGAGATCAACTCAGGATCATAGGATTTAACAAAGATTTGACAGCTCCTTTGTAATGTACCTCATGGTAGCTGTTCCAGGGCTATTTGATTCCTTTAGTGATAAGGAATTTGCCCTCGAAAATTATCAGTGTTAGAAGGAAGGCTGGAACAAAATTGTAAATGGCCTTACATGCCAGGCTGGGGATTTTTACTTCATTCTGCAGGTAACAAAGACCTAGTTGCCAATTCCTTAGCAGAATGCTATTACAGGATTTAAATTTTAGAAGCATCACAGTAGGATTGCATAAAGATGGTAAACTGACAACATGATCCAGACTTTTTCTCCTGCCCCAAATCCCTAGAAAATGACATTCATTATTTTTATATGAATTAATCTCTAGTAGCAACTTAAAATAAGAAGGAGCATCCCTGAAAGGAAGAAGGCAGAGAGATCTGATAGAGGGAAGGCACGACGGGCTACATAACCTGCAGGGACCAGTGCAAAATGAAAACATGCGGTCCCGTGTTCAAAATTATTAAGAATTTCAAGGTGGCAACAGTAGAGTATAAAATCGAGTGTGTGGCCCTTACAAGTGTGGAGGCCTGTGTGACTGCAAACGTCAAATGCCCATAAAACGGGCCAAGGAGAACAGAAACCATAACCTCAGGCATACGAAGGAAGATCTGTGGCCAAGGTGGAGGCAGCTCAGGGGGAAGGGCAGGCTCACACGTGGAAAATACAGGAGCAAAGGGAGCTTTTGCAATTGTCTGGGCTTCCACTGCAGAGGAGTCAGGTTCTTTAGTCCTCCCCCGACCTCTGCTGGTGCCAAGCAAAGGCATCTGTCCCCAAGTGTGAGAGGGATGAGTGTCTGAGGGACAGGACAACCTGGGAGGCTGAAAATACCCAAGAGGAATAAATCAGAAGCTACTGGTTCAACTCACCCCACAGCATTTTCTACCCTCCCCAATAACTAGATGACAGCAGGTTGCCGTAAAGAGACATCACATCGCTCAGAGATCGGCTAATGGGGAACTGCAAATACAAAGTGGGGACACATTCTGATATTAATAAGTATTACAGAAAAACCAACACTGTGGAAGAAAGATATTAAACTCAATGACTGAAGGAAAGAGAGTACAGGGAAATGGACCTGTGAAATCCTTGGACCAATCTAATATCTTAATCATTAATGGTTCTTAAATTTTAACATGCATCAGAATCACTTAGAGGACTAGTTAAAATGTAGATTCTCTACACTCAGACTTTGACTGACTCAGTAGGTCTGGGTGGGGCTCGATAACTCACATTTCTAACAAGTTCCCATGTGATGCTAATGTTGTTGGTCCAGGGACCATTCTTTGAAACCACATATCTAGATACAAGGGCATAAACCAGAGTCAGGGGTGAACAGAAGAAAAAAAATATCTCTCAGGAAAGCTGGAGGCAGAGAGATTGATCGGGGATACATAGGCAGTGACTGCTTCTTTCCCGTCTATGAAAATGTGGCCTTGCTGACACTGATTGTTTCAAGGGCAAGAAGAATCCTTATTGTAAATGACAATCTACAGTCTTTAAGTGACAGCTCATAGACTGTTAGTATAAATTATTCTGGAAGAGATATGTAAACCCTGAGCATAAAAGATTAGCAACATAGCAAGATTTGTCAAGGACCAAATGGAATTTATCCCAGAAATGCAAGGTTATTCAACACACGAAAAGCAATCAATGTAATACAAGGGTACTTCAAAAAGTTCGTGAAAAAATAGAATTAAAAGATAACACAACTCTTCCCATGAGCCTTCTTTTTTTTCTTTTTAAATTTTTGGGCAGCTAGCCAGTACAGGGATCCAAACCTTGACCTTGGTGTCAAAACACTACACTCTAATCAACTGAGCTAACCGGCCAGCCCCTCTTTCCATGAGCTTTTTGAAGTACCTTCATACACCATATTGATAGAATAAAAGACAAAAAACACATAAGCATCTCAGTAGATATGCAGAAAAGGCATTTGGCAACATCCAACACCCTTTCATGGTAAAAACATTCAGCAAACTAGGAATAGGAGAGAACTTCTTCAACTGGATAAAAGAACAACTACAGAAAATTCACAGCTAACATCATGTTTAATGGTGAGAGAATGAGAACTCTCTCCTTAAGATCTGGAACAAGATAAGATTATACTGGAGGATCTAGTGAGGAAATAAGGCAAGAAAAGGAAATAAGGGCCGAGCCTGTGGCGCACTCGGGAGGGTGCTGCGCTGGGAGCGCGGCGACGCTCCCAGCGGCCGCAGGTTCGGATCCTATATAGGAATGGCCGGTACACTCACTGGCTGAGTGCCGGTCACGAAAAAGAAAAAAAAAAAAAAAAAAAAGAAAAGGAAATAAAAGGTATTCAGATAGAAAAGGAAGAAGTAAAACTACCTCTATTTGGGAATGATATAATCTTATATGTAGAAAATCCTAAGGAATCCCCCAAAAATAAAACCAATAAATAAGTTCGGCGAGGTTGCAGCATACAAGATCGATAACAAAACTCAATTGTATTTCCATACATTTGCAATGCACAATTCGAAAATGAAATTAAGAAAACAATTCCAGTTACAATACAATAAAAAAGAATAAAATATTTAGTAATAAATTTAACAAAACAAATGCAAGACTTGTACACTGAAAACTAGAAAACATCATTGCAAGAAATTAAAGACCTAAATAAATGTAATGACATCTGTGTTCATGAATTGGAAGTAATTTTAAGATGGCAATACTCCCCAAATTGGTCTACAGATTCAACACAATCCCTATCAAAGTCCCAGGTGGATTTTTTGCAGAAATTGACAAGCTGACCCTAAAATTCATATGGAAACACAAGGAATGCAGACTAGCCAAAACAATGTTGCAAAAGAAGGACAAAGTTGGTGGACCCCCACTTCCTGATTTCAAGCTTACTACAAGTATACAGTGATCAAGACTGTGACATGCTCACACCTATTTATGAGTGGAATAGAATTGAGAGTCCAGAAATAAGCACATAAGTCTATGATCAATTTGTTTTTGACAAGGGTACCAAAACAATTCAATGGAGGAAAAAAATAAACTTTTCAATAAATGGCACTGGGACAACTGGTTACCCACATGCAAAAGAATGAAGTTGAACCCCTACCTCACACAGTACACAAAAATCACTCAAAGTGGACCAAATGCCTAACTATAAGAAATAAAACTAAAACTCTTAAAAGAAAACATAGGAATACAACTTCATGACCTTGGATTAAGCAATGGTTTCTTAGTCATGGCACCAAAAGCACAAACAATAAAAGAAAAAATAGAGAGCACGCCCAGGGTCTTTAGGCAGGAGCCAAGGGCCAGCCCCCTCTACCTGGATACAGGCACGAAACAGAGCACGCCCAGGATCCTAGGCAGGAGCGTAAGGCGACATCCCCCACTGGGAAACAGGCAAGGAGCACGCCAGAAACACCACTTCCTCACAGGTGGCCCACGACAGCCACCACAGTCACAGCTGCCACAAAAGCAGCTCAACACCACAGCAATAGCCACTGCTACCATGGAGGCGGCCCACCAGACACCCAACTGCAGTGACACAGGAGAGTCACCAGCAGAGACCAGAAAAAGAGGAAGTCTCTCTCCTCAAAGCCCACTCCAGCGCCATAGAGGAAGCAACTCCTCCACCATGCCCCTGCTCTATTTCTGATTTTAGTAATTCCTGTCTTCTCTCTTTTTTCTTTGTTAGTCTAGATAAAGATTTGCAAATTTTGTTGATCTTTTTGAATAATAATAATAATAATAATAATAATAATAAGACTATTAAGCAGTCTGCAAGGCACCACTGATGTAAATATCTTAATCAAACATTAACTTTATATAATTCATTTAAGGTATAATAATCTTTACATATATTGTGTAACTTGTTAAATATGTAACTATCATTCATTCTCTCTGACAGACTTTGTTATGGGAAATTGAAATCAAGCTCAAAACTCATTTCTCAAAAAATAAATTATTGTTAAATATTCATTAAACAGTTGGTAGTGTTCCCCAGTAAAGCCATCTTGTTCTGAAAAATAAAAAAGAAAAAATAAATAAATACATTGAACTTCATCAAAATTTTAAAATTATGTGTGCCGAAGGACATTATCAAGAAGGGAAAGAGATAACCCACAGAGTGGGAAAAATATTTGTAAGTATATGTACCTGATAAGGTTCTACTGTCCAGAATACATAAAGAACTCTTACAACTCAACAATAAGAAGACAACACAATTTTTAAGTGGGCAAAGGATTTGAATAGACATTTCTCCAGAGAAGATAAACAAATGACCAATAAGCACATGAAAAGATTTTCAACATCATTAGTCGTTAGGGAAATGCAAATCAAAACCACAATGAGACACCACTGCACACCTACCAAGGTGGCCATAATCAATACCAAGTGTTGGTAAAGGTGTGGAGAAACTGGGGACCTTGGGCATTACTTCTGGGAATGTAAAATAGTGCACCCACTTTGAAAAAGTCCCTCAAAAAGTCAAACAGAATTACTATGTAACATACCAATTCCACTCCTAGATATATACCCAAGAGAACTGAAAACATGTTCACACAAGAACTTGTATAAGAATACTTAGAGCAGCATTGTTCATAATATCCAAAAAGTGGTAACAACTCAAATGGCCATCAACAGATGAGTGGATAAACAAAATATGGTATATCCAGACAATGGAATTCTACTCGGCCGTAAAATGGAATGAAGTCCTAATTCATGCTCCAACATAGATTAGTCTTGAAAACACTAAATGAAAGAAGTCAGACACGAAAGGACAAATGTTGTTTGATTCCATTTATACGATATTCCAGGTGCTGGGCAGAAGTGGAGAAGGAGGTGTGACTGCTAATGAATACAGGGTTACTTTCAGGGATGATGAAAATGTTCTGCAGCTAGATAGTGCTAATGGTCACACACCTTCATGAATATACTAAAAATCACTGAATTGTGATTTTTAAAGGGTGGATTTTATGGTATGTGAATTAGACCTCAGTTTTGTTTTGTTTTTTAAAGATGACCGGTAAGGAGATCTTAACCCTTGACTTAGGTTATCAGCACGACACTCTCCAAGTGAGCTAACCAGCCATCCCTATATGGGATCCGAACCCTTGGCCTTGGTGTTATCAGCACCACACTCTCCCAAGTGAGCCACGGGCCGGCCCTATACCTCAATTTTTTAAAAAAAGAAGTTGGCAAAATCTACTTTACTTAATATTAATGGTAGCTGTGCGCTTCCTTAGATAATTAGTAACAAGATTGCTCCTGTTGTGTGTTATAACCTCACTTATGATGTTTGGT
Organism: Cynocephalus volans; assembly: GCF_027409185.1. Lineage (NCBI taxonomy): Eukaryota > Metazoa > Chordata > Mammalia > Dermoptera > Cynocephalidae > Cynocephalus > Cynocephalus volans. The sequence goes on from NC_084469.1 coordinate 34,215,058, forward strand.
TAATTAATCCAGTCTTAAGTGGGTGGTCTATTCTTACCCATCTCTAATCCGCCAAAAAACTCTTAAACTTAATGGAGCAAGCAGAAGGAGACTTTAAAAAACAGAATGACCCAATGGCCTCCATGGATCAATATCAGGCTCTCAATAAAAAGAACCAATCAGAGCACATGAAAATGAAAAGATGATTGTTAAAAAAAAAAAAAAAACTGACCAGCAATATGGAAACAGCTGAAGAACAGAAAATTGGTCAGCTGTTACTTAGAACCAAAGATACCTTCCGAACCCATCAAGGATCAAGAAATAAGAATGGAAAGGACACAGTGAGACATGGTTAGAAAAGTCCCAGCATCTATCTAAGTTTTGGAAGAACAAAACAGATAAATACTTGAAGGGACAATGAAAGAAAACTTCTCAGTAAGGGAGAAAGTACAACCAGGTACGGGCACGACAAAGAACAACAAAAATCACCCAGAAGCATTGTTTGAGGTTTCAGAATACAAAGAGTAAACATTCAAAACCTTAAAGCTTCAAGAAGAAGAAAAATCAGATTGCCCACAAACAAATGAGAACCAGATTCAGCCCAGACTTCTCACCGAGAACATTAAATGCACAAAGGCCGTGGAGGAATATCTTCAAAGATACTTGGGAACATGATTACAGACTCAGATAAAGTTGCATTTGAATGAGAAGGTAAAATAAAGATATGTAGACATGCCAGGGCTTGGAGAGTTACCATCCACAGTCCCTACCTGAAGAATTTCTTGAGGAGATGTTCTAGTGAAAAGAGAAAGTACATCCAAGAGGAAGGCATGGATCCAAGAGGAAGGCATGGAATCCAGGAGGAAGGCATGGAATCCAAGAGGAAGGCATGGAATCCAAGAGGAAGGCATGGAATCCAAGAGGAAGGCATGGATACAAGAGGAAGGCATGGAATCCAGGAGGAAGGCATGGATCCAAGAGGAAGGCATGGAATCCAGGAGGAAGGCATGGAATCCAAGAGGAAGGCATGGAATCCAAGAGGAAGGCATGGAATCCAAGAGGAAGGCATGGAATCCAAGAGGAAGGCATGGAATCCAAGAGGAAGGCATGGAATCCAAGCAGCAGCAGTGGGAAGTGTGCACTACCAAGGGTGGATTTAACTGAATGTAAATCACACCTCACTAGCCTTAACCGAAGGACGAGGAGGAGTTGTTGCTGCTGCCACAGCCACCGTAACGAGGAAAAAAAACTTCCTCCAAAAGAAAAACAGTAAAACTTACATTAAGTTGAAATAAGAATTGATGACAACCAGGAACCACGAGGGCAGAGCACCTGGTAGGTGGGAAGAGAAGGAAGCAGAGCACACGAGGTCCTTTCCTACTCAGCAAGAGGACACAGACACTGACCTCATCTGGACCCTGATAAAAAATACCAGCTTTTAAATGTGTGTTTAAAATGCAAATTTTTAGGGCCGGCCCCATGGCGCACTCGGGAGAGTGCGGCCGCGGGTTCGGATCCTATATAGGGATAGCCGGTGCGCTCACTGGCTGAGCGCGGTGCGGGCGACACCAAGCCAAGGGTTGCGATCCCCTTACTGGTCACAAAAAGACAAAAAAAATAATAAAATGCAAATTTTTAGAAATACAGAAAAGGAATGTATAAGAGAGTTGATTGTGTTGATAAAACGCAGAAAGAAGGGAAGAAGAAAACTGTATTGATATGTTTGATCTATAGATAATTTGGAACCCAACATATATAGATTATATATATATATATTTCTTTTTAACTATATGGGTCATTCACACACACGCACACACACAAGAAGACCATGTTTTAGACAAGAAAGAATTTCAAAAGGATAGCACCTAAGGGTCACATTCTCCAATCACAATGGAATAAAATTGCAAATTAATAAGAAAAAAAAAACTATTCATCAGGATTTCTGTAAATGGTTCTAAATAACTCTTTGGGTAAAGAGGAGAAAAACAGGTTTGGAACTACCTAGAAATGACTGACAGTGAGAGGGCTACTTATCCAAATCCTGTGAGATGTGCCCAAAGTGGCTGGATCCAGGTTTTATAGGGACTGAAGCTTATACATTTTGGGGTTCCCTTTAAGGAAAAGATCATAAAAAAATGTTACTTTTGCAAATTTTACCGCCCTCCCCCCCACAAAAAATAATAGGTGAACACCTTGCTAGGACCCTCCAAGGTCTTGGAACGGACCCGTTCATGTATGAATTAGAAAACAAGGAAGATTATAAAGCTCTTATGTCTAGAATTTAGAAAGGTACAAATAACATAAGCCCAAAGAAAGTAGGAAAGAATTAATGAAATAGAAGCAATGTTAATTTAGATAAATTAAGTAGAATAAAATAGAGTTTACTAACAAATCTAAGAGCTATTTCTTTGAAAAGACCATCAAAATAGGTAAACTTTTGGCAAAACATATTAAAAACAAGAGAGAAAGATGGGGGGAGAGGGGAATGGATACAAATAAACAATAAGGGGAATAAGAAAGAAGATGTAACTTTCAGGAGGTGATTTTTTTCAACTTGATGAAGGGTATTTCTGGAATCTTAGCACAAGGGTTATGTATTTATTGGTGAAACATTGGAATATTTCCATTACAGCATTATAGTCAGTGTCAAACAAGAAAGCCTGCTCTGACTCTTGCTACTCAGTATTATCCAGCGATTCCGTACAATGCAATTTAAAAGGAAAATACGTAGTGTAAATATTGGTAAAGATATAACTCTTAAGATTTGTAAATGATATAACATTCTAACTGAGAACCCAAGAGAATCAACTGACAAACTATTTAAACTAATAATAAATTTTAGCAAAGTGACAATATTTCAAATACACAGCAGAAAAATAATTTATGACCGGAATACATATAAAGATCTCCAAAAAAAATCAATAAAAAGAGGACTAACAGTCCAATAGAAGATGAGCTACAATTGTTTAAGAAATTCAGAAAAAAAGAAAATAGAAAATGTAGAAAAAAATAAAAACATTTATGAAAAGATGCTCAAGCTCACTAGAAATCGAGTAAAGACAAAACAAACAACAAGAAAATATCTTCACCCATTAATCAGGTAAAACTTAAAGTCTGACAATACTAAGTATGATAACATTGGGAGAAATGGCTAACGTAATCCATGGTTGGTGTGCAAACATAAATTTGCACAGTCTTTTTGGGAAACTGCTTGGCAGTATCTATTGCAATTTTCAATGTTTATATTTTTAACCCATGTAGCATTTTTTAATAATGAAAAATTCCAATGTCTATCACTACAGAATGGCTAAATAAATTATAGTATGTATATTGCAGAGAATACTATAGCATAAGTAAAAAGAATGAGGTGAATCTATGTTTACTCCTATGAAAAGCCCTCCAAGATCTACTGTTAAATGCGGGGGAAGGTAAATGACAGCACTAATGTCAAATACGATCTGTCTCTAGAAAGAAGCGCTCCACATCGATGAACTCTGCAATAAGCTTTACAATTGAAGAAATAGCAAAGGGAAACTTTGGTTTTATTTGTACTGTTTGATTTTCTTTTCCAATGAGAATGCATTCAAGAAATAAGGTGGATATTTTTGCACTAACGTTCACAGCAGCATCATTCACAATAGCTAAGAGGTGGAAGCAACCCACATTTCCATCGACAGAAGAATGGACAAGCAAAATATGGTATATACATACAATGGAAAATTACTCAGCCGCAAAATGAAATAAAGTACTGATTCACACTACATGGATGGATTGCAAAAACATGACGCTAAGTGAAATAAGCCAGACACAAAAGGACAAATGCTGTCTGATCCCACTTACATGAGGTACCTAAAGAAGTCAGATTCATAGAGACAGAAAGTTGCATGGTGGTTACTAGAGGCTGCAGGAAAAGAGAATGGGGAATTAATGTTTAATGGGTACAGAGTTTCAGTTGGGGGAGATGACAAAGTTCTAGAGATGGATGTTGGTGATGGTTGCACGGTAATGTGAATGGATTTAACGCCACTGAGCTATACGCTTCGAAATGGTTAAAATAGTAAATTTTATGTCATGTGTATTTTACCACGATAAAAAAAATGTTAAATAAAAATAACGACAAGCAATTATAAAATAATAAATAATAATAATAAATAAGATGCACTGAGCAGATGCTGAAGGATCCTTTTCTATTAAAATACATATATTACTTGGCAATATATTACAAAAAAATGTAAGTATATAACCAACCTTAAAATAAAGAATGTATAATACCCAAGAGCCAAAAACAAAGAGGGAACTTCCATCCAAGACAAAAGCAGAAGCTGTGATAGGGGTGACCCAGGGATCCCACCAATCAGGTACACAGAGGCACCAGGGCTAGAGGCCAAGAACCGCATTGTTAACTCCACAGAGTTGACCACAGCCTTTGGGCGGTGAGGAGCTAGAGTGGAGTCCACATTATAGTAGGGGTCCTTGAAGGGCTATTCCATCCATAAGGGAGCTAAAGAAAATTTTTTTTTAAATCTCCTTTGGGGAAGTAGCAAAGAAGCCATTTACAGACAGTGAGAAAGAAAAAAGTCACACATGAGTAATTAAAACCCTAAGCCTGTGCCACTTATGGGTGTAGGGTCTAAATTTATACCACCCTTGTAGAATGGAAACCCTAAACTGCAAATTTAGCATATAAAATATTCAAGATTAGTGAAACACTCAGATCCAGCAGAAAGAAACACAAGACTTGTCTCTACAAGGACATTTTTACAACCTAGGGCATACAAGACCGTCACAGAAGAGGAAGCGGGGGATGATCAAGAGGAGTTCACAATATAAAACAAAAAAATGAAACCCATGCAGTACAATCAACAGGCACGCATGCACACGCACACCCCAGCATTAGCACCTCGGGAACTGCAGATATTAAAGCGGTCTGAAAGTGCCTATGCAACATATTAATGGCTAAGGAGAGAAAAGATGAATACAAAATACAATTCAGGTTTAAGAGGAAGAAGGTGAGCTCCATTTGGAATTTGTGGAGCATAGAGTCTTCAGGACATTCAGGTAGAGGTTAGTCGGAGGCTACCAAGAACAAACATCTGGAGCCCGGGAGCAAGTTGTTGGCTGAAGTGGACACGGGAGTTGCCATCATGGTAGCTGAGGCGCCCATGGAGGGGTGTGACCGGCCAAGGCATCGACCATGAGGGGCCCTGTAGTGAGCCCATGGTGAAGGGCAGGAGACTTGAAGGAGACAAGAGTGTAAGCTCCATCTATACCACCAATGTGATGGCAGCCTTTTCCAGAGGGTGTCCTCAGAGCTGCCCCTCCCCAAGTGTTCCCTCTCTCTTACAGCCCTTCCCCCAGCCCATCTTACTGCACAGTCACTGTGGTTCTGCTACAACGGGTGACAACACTGTCTTGCTCGCCTGTACTTCCCCCACATCTAGCACAAGGTTGGGCTTCCGTGGTGGCTCCATCAACGATTGTTGAGATGAATGAAATTAATGTGCACTCTGTCATGTTGTAGGAATTCATATCATGAACCTGCAGGGGAATGTGCTCAGAAGGAGCTAGAAATCCAGCTGATTTCTTCTTCCTCTGCCCCTCTGCCCTCTCTCCTTCCTGCTGCCTATTCTGCACTGAGAGCATCACCTCTCGGATTCAGGCTGGCACTGCCCTAATTCAGTCATGCAGGAGTGCCATGAAGCCTTTGTTAGGGCTGTGCTCATGCAAAATCGTCCACTCCCCTCCCCTCTTCCATCCTTGTAATAATTACCTGTTACTGAACACACTTTGCAAGTAGCTCATTAATCCTCACAGATTTTTACTACTCCCCCACTCTGCAGATGAAGAAACTGAGGATCAGAGAGGTGACATGACTTTCCCTGGCCACAAAGCCATCGAGTGGCAGGGTGGAGGTTCAAGCCCAGACCTCTCACACACACTCCAAAGCTGCAGTTTCTGCCTCTCCCATGGGCCTCCCTCTGCTTCCCTCTCCCATGCCCTCCCCAGCACTCCCAGCTCACCCCCTCCTTAGCTCACACTGCCTCTGAGTCACACATTCCTTGGCAGACAAGTGGAGGCGGGAGGAGGGAAGGGGATGGTCAGGTGGGTGGTGAGTACAAAGCTGAGTTTGTCTTTTCATGGCTACCAAGCATTGTCGTAGGACGTGGAATCCATAACCCCTCCTGGCCCCTTCTGGGGTTCTTAGAGTGAAGGAAAGAACAGATAAAGGACCCGTCTGCAAATACGTGGCTATGAAGACTGGGCAATTGTCTCTGAACCGGCCTTGGGGACCAGACTCAGAGCCTACCCTTCCTATAGATGTGACGGTGGCCCAGGTGCCTTTCCTTTAAGACTCTGGGTTTCTCGAGCCTGCCTTCGTGGGGGCTCAGAACTGTGCCAAGTCTCAGTCCAATCTGAGAGGTGAAGCCCTGGGCTGGGAACCAAGAGACCAGGGATCTGGTCCTGATGCTGCCACCAACTTGGAGGACCTCGGCCAAGATCCAGCTTCTCTGAGTCCTAGTTCTTCATTTGTAAAATGGGGCAATCATCCCAGGCAGGCCCATTTTCTAAAGATGGGTGTTTTGGCATGGGAAGGGCTCTGAGCCAAAGATTCAGGTTTGGGGAATAAGAAAAGGAGGAGATGCCAGGGGCAAGATGGCCACCGCCAAGATGGTTATTCTTTCGGGCTGGGTCAGGACCGCCTCACTGAACACCTCCTGAGAGGATTGCTTGCCCACCATGATGGTTAATTCTCGGTGTCAACTCGATTAGATTAAGGAATGCTGAGAAACCTGGTAAAGTGTCTTTTTAGGGGCGTCCATGAGGGTGTTTCCAGCGGAGATTAATATGAGAGCATGAGTGGACTGGGTGGGAAAGACCAGCCCTCAGTGTGGACAGGAACCACCAATCTGCTGGGGACCCAGAGAGAATAAAAATGAAGGAAAAAGGTGAATCGCTCTCTCTATCTGCTGGAGCTGGGATACACTCTGGTCTCCTGTCCGGGGACATCAGAACTCGAGACTCTTCAGCTTTTAGGTTCCAGGAATTATACCAAGGATACCACTGGCCTCCCTGGTTCTAAGGCCTTCGGACTTGGACTGAGCCACGCTACCAGGATCTAGTTGCAGACGCCTATTGTGGGATTCTTCTTGACAATCACGAGAGCTAATTCCCCTAATAAATCCCCTCTCATATATTTATGAACATATCCATTGGTTCTGTCTCTCTGGAGAACCCCAACTAATACACCCACTCAGCAACTCTGGCCCAGACCATGACTGTGGAGAGGCAGAAGCAAGAGAGGAAGGACGGGAGGAGAGGAGGAACGAAAGGGGAAGGAGTGGAGTGTGGGGTGGAGCAGGAGGGTGGGGAAAACAGGCCCGAGGATAACAGCTACAGAGGCCAGTGCCCTGCATTCTGGATTGGGTTCCAGCCCTGGCTCTGCTTCCCACTATGATGTTAAGCAAATGCAGCCTTCAGTTGAGGATCTCTAATCCTCAGTTTCCCTATATGTCAGCTCACATTTTATGATCTCTTCAGCTACATCCTCCACTTCCCTTCAAAGCCTGGCCCCATTGCTACATTGTCAGAAGCCCTTGTTCGATCCCCTCTCCTGCCTCCTGCTAAAAGTCCTGCCTCTCTCCTCTGGGCCAACAACCCTCAGCTTAAGCCTGACCCCCTATGTCTTGACAGTATACAGGGTCACACATCACAAGGCAAAGGCCTCAGTCAAACCACCTTTGGTCCTGCCAAGCACTTATACACTGATACACAGTAGGTGCTCAATAAACATTCGGTTAGCAATGAAAAATGGTGAAATCGATGGATGGATGGATGCCTAAAAAGATAAGCCTACTTTGTCTGCTGATCAAGCTCCTGGTCAAAACTCCCCTCCATAAAACACCTCCTGAATATACTCCTTCAGCTCAGCCACAGGATGTCCTGATCCTCGCTGCTGTCCTTCTGCCCTTAGACCTCAACTCCTGTCCCTGCTCAAAGGCTCCTCCATTTGTCATCCTTCCTTATCCAGCAGGTTCTAACTCCACAGGCCGCAGTCCAAAGAGCTTGGATCTAGCCAACTGCATTAATTACCCATGCTACTGGGGTGGTTATTCTATGGACAAAGAAAGCTCTAGAGTTGTTCTGCCACAGAAACCCCACAGAAGTCCCCACAAGAGTTCCTGTAGGTCACAGATTCAGGGACACTATAAGAGGAAGAGAGCCCAGACAGGTAGCTCTTCATAGAAGATCCAAGTCCCAGCCCCAATTGTCAATCTACAACCTACCCTGTAACACACACATGTGCACACCCTGGTCATGAGAAAAGCAGAATCTCACCTTGATGCTCGCCCAGTTTCCCCATGGTCTCGATCTGTTCCACCAGGTCATTTGAATTCCACTGACTCATCCCAATGAGGATGGCATTCTTTCCTTCAGCCACCTCCTCTGTAGGAAGAAGCAGAGATGGGCATGAGCAGACAGGGCTATGTACAGCAAGCCCTAGCAGGAGCTTACGTTTAAGGGAGTACTAATTTATTCCTTGACTTGAGGTAGACTTCAGCTATTGACAGCATCTGTAGGCATAGACAGGTATAAGACATTCAGAATTTGTCACTGCAAGAAGGCACTGTTTCTGTACCATACTGGGCCTCCACATACTACAGCAAAAGAAACTAAAGAGGGCAGCCATGAGAGAGGTTGAAAAGCATAGAAGGCTCCATCCCTAGCTCTGAGAGAAGTATTTCTTGAAAGGCAGTGTGTTTGGGAAGAAATAGCGAAACCTGTCACTTGCTAGGAGGTTTGGGGGTGGGAGGGTGGAAGGGTAAGTTATTTGTCTTCTCTGAGCTTCAGTTTTCCCATCAGTAAAGGGGACTGGCAATGGCCAACTCACAGAGCTGTTGTGAGGATTAAATGAGATAATGGGTGTAAAGGTCTTGGTGCATAGGAGACGCTCATTGGTGACAGCCACTGCAGTTATTTCTTCACGTGAGAAGTAACTTGCCATCAGGATTTGAGTGGAGCAGGATTTGAGTGGACGCAGGAGCAGCTCTGGAGTAACTGGGAGAGCAGAAGCCTTCTGGTTCTAAGCAAGTCTTGAGCTGCATGGAACCCGCGGCCCCATCTCAACTTTATGACCCCTTTAATGCCTCTTCTTCCCCACTCCTCCCCTCAACCCTGTTTCTATCCTTGTCCTTTCCCTGTCTGAGCCTAGGGATTACTCTGGGAGGAATCAGGGGGCCATATTCCCTAACCACACTGAACAAGCCCCTGAGTCCCACACACACTTCTAGTACAGTCCCTTTTCTGCAAACATACACTTCTTCAAGGACAAATCCATAGAGATGCATGTTTTCATCCCTGCCCCCTGCCCCAAGGTGATAGGCCTTCCTGGTGAAGAGCTTTGTGCCCTCATAGAAAAGACATGGTGTTAAGAAGAATCCCTGGTCTCAAGATAATTAATAATAACAGGGTGAGACCCATTTCACTGCTAAAGAACTTTACCTAGCAGATGGAACCAGTATGGTAGATCAGAAGCTTTGGGTGCTGTCCAGAGTTCTGATTCACTGTAGAGCTCAGTAATCCAGACCCCATTTCTGGTGGAGACACCTCCTCCTACCTTATTTTATTTATTGATTTGATTTATTTAACTACACTCATCAAACCCTTACTAGACACTGAGATTGTTATAAGTGCTTTACAAATATTAAATCAATTATCATAATACTAAAAAGGTACAATTAGTATTGCCATTTTATAGACAAGAAAACTAAGGCACAAAGTAGCTCAGTAATTCTTGTCTAAGGTCACTAGCTTGGATTCAAACCCAGGTATACGATTTCGAGAGTCCTAAATCCTGATGTCCTGACAGCTTGCCGTGGACATCCTGCATTGGTTGCCCAACACCCCAGCCAGGCACCATACATGCCCAGACAATTTCCCAAGCCTGGCGTGTTCCATCTGGGGACAGGTTTACATCTATAAGCAGCACTGGGTACCAGGCAAAACCCTGACCAAGTTCCAGAGCAGATTTTGCTACATGTGAGCTTTGTGCCTTTGCACAAACAAAAATAAAAATGGCAATAACAACTTAAATGGCAAGAACAACTTTGGCTCTGTAACTCTTCCTAGCAAGCTGCTTGGGGACAAATGATGTAGTAAATTTGAAAAAACTACACAAGCCAAAATACTGTAAACAAATATAAGGTAGCATTATTCTTGGGGAGAAAAAATTGTGAAGAGGTGAAGAGCTCAGTTCTCGTGTTAGATTGACTATTTTCAATCCTGGATCCACCATTTACTAGCTGTATGACCTTGGATGAAGAACTTCAGTTTTATGAGCCTCAGTTTTCTCATCTATAAAATGGTATGATAGTAGGGCCTCTGTTGTAGGATTGCTGTGAGGATGAAGTGGGCTGATACAGGTAAAGTTTTTACGAGAGGGCCTAGCACACAGTGAGAGCATGGACGGGGACACTATCATGATGGTGCCATCGTCCCTGTCATCACTGCCAGCAATAGCAGCATGTGATGGTATGTCCCCACACGCACTGTCAGTTCCAGTCCTGCTGTTGTCTGCCCCTATGACATTCCATCCCAGCTCCAAGGTGGGGTGGTCAGGACCAGCCTGTAGCCCACCTTGAGTTCAGTTACCCAAACACACAGTTACTCATCTGTTCATTCTAACATTCACTCTACAGCGAATGGACTCCTGAGAGCTATGGTGTGTGGCATGAGACATGGCCTCCATCCTGCAGGAACCCACTTTCATGAAGAACACGGTGGCACAGTAGTTCCCCTCCCCCATCCAGTTTCACTTTTCAGGGTTTCAGTTATTTGTGGTCAACCACAGTCCTAAAATATTAAATGGAAAATTCTAGAAATAAACATTCACATAACTTTTATTACAGTATGTTGTTATAATTGGTCTATTTTATTCTTAGTTTTTGTTGCTAATGTCTTACTGTGCCTAATGTATACATGAAACTTTATCATAGATATGTACGTATAGAAAAAGAAAACATAGTATATATAGTGTTTGGTACTGTTCACAGTTTCAGACACCCGCTGGGGGCCTTGGAACATACCTCCCATGGATAAGGGGGACTACTGTAAATAACTCTGAATGGCAAGATGAGCGAGCCCAGGCCCCTGGTCCAGCACTGGCTACACAGCAGGTACTCAGCACACCCTAGCTCCCATTTTTCCTAAATGCCATATGTCCTATCCCTATCCTGGGGGTGTCTGTGAGGCTCTCCCAGGCCCTGGAGCTGAGCGTGCCTACTTCTGTGCAGCCCCAGGCCTCCTTCCTCTCTTTGCCTAATTATGGGTGTGACTCTGCTCCATCCTCTGCTCAGTCTTTTGTCTGTTTTCTATCACATGCTCGTGTATCTTTTTCTCACTGGCTCCCAAGGTGAATGCTTTGTGTCTGGCCCTGTCCCACTCAGATCCGAACTCTCCGGGTCTCTGTCTCTCAGTCCCTGCCTGTATTTCTCCTCGTCTCTCTCCGGCTCCAGTGCTCTCTGCCCATCCACCCCTCTCTCTGGGCAGCCTTGTGCGGGCTCCCTGGCCCTCTCCTTACCCCAGCATCTGCCCCTCTCTCCTCTCTCCAGGTCTCTCGTTTTCTCTGAGTGGAAATGCTTCTTTCTTGGTCTCTCTCACTCTCTCACTCTCTTGGGTTTCTCTCTTTCCCCAGGGCCCTGCTCCTCAGGATCTCTGCCACCCCGTGCCAATCTTTCCTGCTCCCTCTGGCATTCCTCCTCCTGCTGGGTCCCTGTCGCTCTTTTCACTCTCTCCGGCTCTCTCTTGCTCTGTGTGTTTGTGTCCCTCTCCCCTCTCTCTCCCTCTCCCTCCCTGCTTTCTCTCGCCTTCCCTGGCTCTCTCGCTCTCCCTGCCCCTCCGCCCAGCCCTGTCTCCTGCTGCTCCCCCCCATCTCCCCCACATGCCTTCTCTCCCTCCCTGCCTTTCCTCTGTCCAGGCTCCCCACAGTCGGCCTTCAGATCTTCACTCTGGCAACAATGGGCTTATCCCCTAAGTGCAAGAACACGCGCTCATACACACAGAAGCAGCAGCAGAAACAGGTCCTTTCAGAGTCATTCGGGCAAAGAGGGGAGCCGTGGCTCAGCTCAGAGTCTGTGCCCCCCTCGCTGTAGTACCTACCTCCCAACAGGACCCACAGACACCACAGAGGGCTCATTTGGATAAGTGTCCAAGATATTGATTTTGCTTTTTGTCTTCTGGTAACTGTGCCCTGCATGCTAAATCTCATCCCTGGTGACCTCTGGTGCAGACTTCGTGTTAGCATCCACTCCACTCCCACTGTGCCCCAATCCCAGCCCAGACTCAGCACCCAGCCGAGCCTCCGCCACAGTCACCACAACCCTGGCCAAAGCCTGGATACAGCCCTCTAAGCACAACCTTCCAGTGCCAGGAAGGCTTCACCTCCAGCTCACAGGACTGAGGGCTTTGTCACCTTCTCCAGACAGCCTGTCCAATACCACCCATTATCAGGCCCACAATGCCAATCCTTCCAAGAACCTAGGTACACATTGTGGGTGGCGTCTGTGATACGAAAGTGCCAATCTTCACCTCGTACTGCTTAGCACACGCCCCACTCCCACCTGCAGCCTGCAGCACCACTCTCCTGCCTTTTTCAGAGCTGGCTCCATGGCATTCTCTTCTCCACTTCTCCCAATGGGGGGAAGGCAGAGGGAGGACAGGGGTCCATGACACGCCTGTGGTTTGCTTCTGGGATGGCTCTCCTGCCACAGTGACATCCCTCCACTCCACTCATGAGACAAACAACTCTACCCTTACCCCTTGACAGATGAGGAATCTGAGGCTCAGAGACTCGAAGCTTGCCTGAGATCAGACACAGCCAGTCGGCAGCACAACCTTGAGGAAAACTTGGGTACTCTGGCCCCAGAGGACACACACCACTTTCTTCTATCTTCCCCCATGCACCACTTTGAGGCTAGATCCACCCCACCCCTGGGAGGCTGTGTGATCACACAGCAAAAGCCCAGATCAGGAGGAGAGACCTGGAATGGGTCCCTCATTCTCTAAGAGAACCAACCCTGCCTTAGAGCTTTCGTCTGTAAAATGGGATTGTTTATCCCCACACCACCTTCCTCTCCTGACTGCTATGGGAAACCAGGGAGTTGGAGCCTCAAGCAGACTTGGCAACACAGGGTCCAGCTCCTCAGGCACCAGAAACCCGGACGCCGATGGCCTGGCTCTGGACACAGAGCACTGGCTTGGATGGGCTGGACCAGGTTCCCAAGAGAGAGAAGAAAGGTGGCTTCATCTCTCACTACCCTGAGCCAGAGAAACCTGCAAAGGCCTTGGTCCAGGGAGGCTGCGTAGGACAGACGGGAGGTGGGGGTCAGCAAATCAGAACTAAAGAGGGTCCCAGCAGACTGTGGGGCAGATCCCGTGGCTGAGGCCTACAGAGGCCAACCTGCTGGGGAGAGGCAAGACGGGAGGGGCAAGGCTCGTAGGGAGTGCTGAGAGGTGGAAGGTGGGACAGGGAGGGGGAGTCTGGGATCCTGGGAGAGCAGAGGAAGGAGGTGAGGAGCCTAAGGAAGAGAAGAGAAGGTGGGGCCGCCAATCAGAGAGGTGTGAGGGACGAGGCCAATTTCACACGAGAGCGGTGAGAAGGGGGTGCAGAGATGGCTGAGGGAGCCAGCGGGCAGCAGGGGGGCCCAGGCAGCGTCCACAGCTGCTCGCAGGGAAAGCAGGTGAGCAGGGCCCGAGGGACGGAGCTGACCCGCGTGCTACCCACAGACGCCTCCCGCGGCAAGCCGTCATTGGCAGCTGAGAACGCAGAGCCCTGATGAACTGCAAAAATATTTTAAATAAAAGTCTTCTAAGCATCAAAATATTGAAACATTGTTGTCACACTGTGGGTTAGTTGCTATGGAGAAGCTCAGCCCCGGCAGCTACTCCAATCAGACGCCGATAGGAGACAGGAAACAGGCCCCAAATGGGCCAGTTTAAGACTGGCATGGGGGGAGGGAGTTTTTCCACCCAGGGCCAAGAATGGGGGAGGCTTGAGCCAGGACAGCTCCCCACCTCCCAGCCACGCTTCCCTGGAAATCACCCGAACTGGGTATTCTCTATTTGGGGGGCACAGAGCTGATAGGGAAACTGAGGCCCAAAGAAGGTGAAAGATCTGCCCAAGATGACAAACCAAGTGGATGGCATGGTTGAGACCATGCCCCGAGTGTCCTGTTCTGAGTCCAGATGTCTACCCAGCACAGCACGTAGTCTGTTTCTCTTTCAAGACCCCGTCTACCAGGCATTGCAAAACTGGCCCCATCTCAGGAGTAAGTCAACACCCTAAATATGGTGACTTTCCACAGTACGGCCAAGCAGGCCAAGCAGGAGCTGGGGACCCTCCATGGCTGGGGATCCTCCTGGTCCCCACTCTTATGTCTCTGTGTTTGGAGTCCCCACCTTCTCTTCCCTCCCTCTCCTGCTCCTGCCCCACTCCCCCCAGCCCAGCTGAGCATGGCTGGTGAGTGTCTTCTCTCCTAAATTCCAGACTGACTCCAGCCCTGCTGCCCACACCTGTCCTGCACACTCACACCACTGAGCCTTTGCTCAGGCAGGTCTCTGCCTGAAACGCCCACCCCATTCAGTGCCCCTTTCTTCCATCCCAGCTTAAATGGCGCCTTCACTGTCCTGTGTGCTGGCTGTGCTATGATGTAGAGCAGGCTTTCTTACCCACCACATCTCTAACACTCGGGCTTTCCCTCCTTCTCTGAGGCTGATCGTAAAAGTGGTGCACGGGACCGTAAGCACCATGGCCCCGGCAGCCTTGTCCCCCCCTCCCCCTTGCTCACCACCTCCCTGCCACACAGGCTTCCTTCCTGGAGTGTACTCAATCTCTCCTACCTCGAGGCCTTCGTCCCTGCTGCCTCCTGCATCTGGAAGGCTCTTCCTTCTGCTTCTCACCTCGCCAGTTCTTCAAAGAGGATATCAACGACCTCCCGCCACACTGAGGTGCTCCTCTGAGCTCTCTGTCATAACAGTTGGTGCTTTTTACTTGATGGCATCCTTCCCACTTGTCACTGTCCGATGTGTGCCTCTCCCACTAGATTTTAAGTTTGATGAGGGTGGCAGCCAAGCCATGGGTTATCCCCAGCACCCAGGACAGCTCCCTGGCACTTACCGGGGGCCCAGCAAATATTTCAAAGAGTGGATGGGTGGCCTCTGAGCGTCTGCTTCCCGGGCACCCATGGGCTGGTAAGTATGGAGTGTGGAAGTGCAAATGCCAAGTCTGAGTGGGGAGGGGTGCTAGCCCCCAGCAGGGATCCCCTTCAAGGGGTATCAGGGAAAGTCACTCGGCCAGTGATATGAGAATGGGTTCACTCACCTCTAGCATCAAAGAATTCATCATCCGAACTCTCCACAGAGTCGCTGAGGACATTCCGAAGGTGCCAGGGGGCACCGCCGCCCGGGGGAGGGCCACCTGCCAAAGGGAACACACCCATTAGCCAAGCCTGAGACCATGTCCCAGTGTGAGGGAGGTAACCTCAGAACCCCTTGGGCTCAAGGTCATTCAGTGTTGTGCATGTCTGTGCCCTCTCCCTTCAAGGCCTCAGACCTCGCAGAGCCCTCCCTACACCTCCATTCAAGCCCCAGTGCCTCTCTGAGAAAGCTCAGAGGGGCAAGAATGAGTGCGTTCACTTTGCATGTTGAGGGTAGAGACTTGGCCAACGTGACTTTGCCAGGAGACTTTGCCAAGGAGGTATCAGTCAGCAGAGGGTAAGTTTTGCTGTGTTAACAAATCACCACAACTGCTTAAAACAACAGTGGTCTATTTTTCACTCACACAGGTTAAAAGGGGCTCTGTTCATTGTGTTCACTCAAAGGCACCACCAACTTATGGTGTCACCATCTCAAAATGAGACCTCAAGTTCTGCCAAAGCAAGGGAGAAGAGCACAGAAAGTCAAGCCCGGTCTTAAACGCTCCTGCCTAGAAGTGACACATTTCTACTTACACTTCCTTGGCCCTGGCCACCAGGAATAGATGTTCTGTCCCCATAGAGACCTGGGTTCTTTGGGGACCTGGTATGAGCAATACCTCTACCTCAGTTGTTCCATCTGTACAAAAAGAAACTTGACATAGACTGTCCCTTGAGACTCTTCAACTCTGACCATGTCTGAGGACCCCATCTGGCATATAGCAGGTGTCAGTAAAGAACTGAAAGGTGGACATCCTTGCCAGCCACAGCCAACATGGACCTTATGATACAGTTCTTGGAGAACCTGTGGCAGACTCAGTTCACCCTACCCTGCCACCCTGCAGGATGCTGGAACTGTTCCCTGCCCCTGATGCCAGATACCAGAGCATAAACTGTTAAAGAAGGGAGAGGCCAGCCCAGGTCACCCAGGGACACAGCCCTCCTGACAGTCGCTCCTGCCCCACCCACCACAAACTCTCACACACCCAGCTTGTGCTCCATGGCTTGGAGACAAGTGAGAAGCACATTCTGAGACCCAGAAAAGTCAGAGGCCTCAGGGAGCACCAACCCGGGAGTCATCTCTAGGTGCAAAGTTGGGTGTGCCCACACTCCTCATGGGGACCTTCTAAGCTTCTGATCCCCCATCCACCTCCTGCCAGTGTGGGCAGCATGACAGGCTGGCTTAGCAATTTACCCCCTTGAGCCCTGGACTTATTGCAAGGGGACCTGAGAATCCAGATGTAACATAACTGTGTATTTCTAACGTGGATATGGGACTATTTTTTGAATGCATGTGGAGGAAGTTCTAGCTAGTGCAATAAGACAAGAAAGAAATGAAAGGTATACAGATTGCAAAGAAAGAAATAAAACTCTTTATTTTTTATTTATTTATTTATTTATTTATTTATTTAGTGGTTATTTATTTATTTATTTTGTGGCTGACCAGTACAGGGATCAAACCCTGGACCCTAGTGTTATCAGAACCATCACTAACCAACTTACCTAACTGGCCAGGCCAAAACTGTCTGTAGTGTCAGATGACATGATTGACTACTAGTAAACAAAAACTGTAAAATCTATTTTTAAAAACTACTGATAATGAACAATTGGAACTTAAAATTAACAAACAACACCATTTACAACAGCATGAAAAAATACTTTGGTATAATTCAAATGCATGTAGAGATTTCTGTGATTCAAAAAATACAATCACTTAAAATTCTTGCTGAATTTACATTAACTTTACAAGTTTTCTCAATCCACAGACACTAAAGGTATAAAAACCATTATGTATGCTATATGAGCACATGCTATATTAATACACTAATATATAAATATCTCTTGCTATCCAAATCTATTCCATACCAAAGAAGTAAGAATTTGGAGAGTAAGGCAAGTCCTATTATCCTCATCTATTCGGTTCCTGAGTTTTGGATAGTCAGCAGCAAGAGCTTAAGTAGTGGTGAAGCCATCTGAAGATTTACCTGAGTCTCTTTGGTCCCTGAGTTTGAATGGTGAGGGTTCAGCCACATGCTCCTGTATACAGTGGCCCTCATACTAGTACAGTGTACACTCTGCCCAAGAACAAGGCAAAAAGCCCCCCACCCACAAATAGTGTGTGCTAGAGCCTGAAGAAGAGAGGAGAGTTCTAGAATGTGTCCCTCACTCAGCACCTCTGCAGCATCCACCCATGCAGGCCCCCATGACCCCAGGCTACTGCAAGGCTCTGTAACATAGCTGTGGCCTGGCCTTCGTGGGCGTCCCAGGGAGCACGGCACAGAGGGAAGGTTGCAGGGAGGCAGTCAGCTCCATCTGAGCAAGCAAGCTCCCCCAGCTAGATGCGGGCAGAAGAGGAAGGGCTGGTGGGCACCAGAGGGAGCATCCCATCCCACAGCCACCATGTAGGGTGGCTGAGCAAAAGGATCAGGGTGGGGCTCTTCCAAAGCTTACATTCTGCAGGGCGACAAGGAAAGCCAACCTGGATCAAGTAAACAACGAAGATGATGTCAGTCATGGGAAGTGCTGTGAAGAACATAAAAGCTCTCCCCTGTGTCCGCCATGTCCTCCTTCCCCAGTGTCTCTTGCAGTGTAATTAGAGCCCAAAGAACAGACAGGCATGAACGGTGGATCTGTCTATCCACAGAGGAAACTGATGAGGGGACTCAGCCCCCTGTCACCTATTCTAGTTATAAATGCTGAACTAACACGGTATCTCTTTCGCCTCAGATTTATAGCTGATATTCCTTTCAGATAAATCCTTTACCTCATTGTTGTGACTCTCCTTTGTGGTCAAAATACGTATTTGGATTTCTTTTCAAATGCATGTTTTATCTTGTTTACTGTTATTTTTCTTGTTTTCAAAAGGCATACCTGCATTGGTTTTTATACGTGCACTATAAGCTTGTTTAAAAGTGATACAACGTCTCCTGCCCAAAACAACCTCTGGAAAGGTGTTGGGGGGGGACCTCAGTATATACACTTGCACAAAAAAGAACCTGTGAAAATGCATATGTTAAGAAGCAACCGTCACCTGGCTTCTGGATGGGAGCTGCTCCCTCATCTTTTCCTCCAGCATGCAGACTTTTCAGCAAACGGCAAAGGTCATAACACAAAGACAGAAAAGAGACAAGGGAAGAGTGTCTCAGGAAGGGACGGAGGGGAAGGCCTTTCTGAAACAGTGTAAGGTAAACTGAGACTTGAATGATGAGAAAGAGCCAGACACTCTAAGCACATGCATGTGTAAGTGTGTGCATGCACACGTGCTCATGTGCACACATGGGATGAATGGGGCAGCATGTGTGTGGATAAGAGCCTTCCTGGATGAAGAAACTGCAAGGGCAAATTTGCACATGAGCTTTGCATGTCCGAGGGGCAGAAAGAAGCCCACGTGGCTGGAGCCAATGATAAAAGGGAGGCAGAAATGAGAGGAGGTGAGACGAAATGGGGCCAGACCAGGCAGGGGATGGCCTCGTGGATGGACGTCTGGAACAGGTGAGTTTTAAGGTTCCTCCCCCACCCAGAGTCTACCACCTGCATACTTCAAGAAGAGGGGACTAGAGATGCCCGAGAGGGTCAGAAAGTCTCCAGGGAGTCGGCCAAAGGTCAGGTGTGCTAAAGGCCACACAGGTTCTTGAGAGTCAAAGCAGGTGGGCATGATGATCTCAGGACAGTGAGGGTAAAGACCCAGAAGGACAGTCTCCTTGAGGCGGGTCCCTGCCCTATACCTCTCTGCATGTTCTGGGACCAGTACATGGCCCCATGTGAAAGAGGGTCAAGAAGCATTTAGCAAACATGTGAATGAATGAAATGATCTGCTGAGTGCATACAATGTGCCAGACAGTCTGCCAGCTGCTTTCCAGATATTGAGAAGTCATCCTAACCAAGCCCAGCAGTGTGTATAACAAATCCCCACCTTACAGCTAAGGAAATAGAGGCTCAGAGATGTGAAGGCATTTGCTCGAGGGCTAAAGCTAATAATAAGCAATGGAGGTAGGGTTTGAACCCAGGTCCAAGTGATTCCAGGGTCTGTGCTCAGAACCATCATGCTGGGCTGCTCAGGGCCAGGTATCCAGTCTGCTCTCTTGGCAAATAAGAAAGCTTCCACCTGCTGCTGCCTAGATGGGCAAAGGGCCAGAGGCTTGCGCCTGGCTCCTCATGGGGCCCCAGCCTTGGGGGCTCAGCTGTCCAAGTTCTAGAACCATCTGCCCACCAGGTCTGCAAATTAGTGTCTGGGTATCCTCGTGTCTGTGGGAAAATCTAAATGGATGCCTACATTCCTGAGTAGAAATGTCTAGAATTACATGAGCATCTGTCACTGTGTCTGCATGACTCTGTGTGTGTGTGTGTGTGTGTGTGCTGGTGTGTGTGTCTACATTCCTTGGAGAGTGTGGACCTCCCCAACCTGCCACTCTTCCTTCCTAAGACTGTCCCTAAGATATATGCACCCATGCATGATCCCATATATTTCTTTTTTTTTTTTTTTTTTTTTTTTTTGTCTTTTTCGTGACCGGCACTCAGCCAGTGAGTGCACCGGCCATTCCCATATAGGATCCAAACCCACGGCGGGAGCGTCGCTGCACTCCCAGCTCCGCACTCTCCTGAGTGCGCCACGGGCTCGGCCCAATCCCATATATTTCCACCACCACCCCCGCCCCCCCACACACACACATATACATACACAAATCAGTTCCCAGCCATGGGTGGAAATTTGAGCAGAGTGGTTAGAGCATGGGCTTACAGCAACATGAACCTGGGGTCAGCACTACCACTTACTAGCCTGTGACCTGAAGCAAGTTATCCTCTCTGAGCCTCACTTTTCTCATCTGTGAATGGATGTCACGATCCTTACCTCACTGTTAGATTTAAATAACATCAGCCACAAAGTGTCCAGGCCACTGCCTGACACTCAGGAGACAGTGGCCCTTGATAGCTACAGAACCAGGGCTTGAGGCTAGGCTAGCCCACCTGAGGGGCTTCCAGTCTGCCAGGGGCCCTCCCCAAGGCTGCAGAGCTCCTTCTGTGTCTCCCAAGGCCCAGCCTACTACGCCCTGGGGACACTCCTTCCATCCATCTTCACTACCACATTTATTTAAAACCCTAAATCAGGATAAAAGAGAAAGGGGAATATCTCAACCCTTCCCAGCATTCCAGACAGAAACAATGATCTTCACACCCTCCAGAGGCAGCACCACCACTCTGAGCTGCTGGGAGCCCTCCCCACACTCTCTCTTGGCCCATCTACCACCACCTCAGGTCCAGTGTGGCCCCCTAGACCTTGCCACATGCCTGCATCTCCCCAACATGGGTGCAGCCGGAGGTCCTGGCTCAGATTATCAGCTCCACCTGACCAGCTTGCACACCTCAGCCCTGGTCCCAGGGACACAAGAATAGGCAGATGGGCAGGAGGCTTCCGTGAGTGCTTTGCCCTGTACTAGGGACCCCAGGGCAGTCCCAGCCTGAGGGCAAAATCCTCAACTGAAGGGAACCATGCCCTGTGCCCAGGATCCCTGTCTGAAGGGAAGGACATTTCACAGGGAAACCCCTGCTTGGTAAAATGAGGAGCAAAGGTATTGGCCAACTCTTCTGGGGCCAGATCTTGGGCCAGATGGTGCTCAGTAGGAAGAAGTAGGGGACAAAGTTGAACTGGAACATTCCCTGCCTGGGAGCACCAGCCCCAGGCACACACCTTGTCCCTCCGTCCATCCGGGCAAGGTCTTGGCGGGCATTGACAGCACCTCCCAGAGGCAGGGACCCCTGCAGAGGCCAGGAAGCCTTCCTGGGGGAAGGGGGACCTAAGCTGAGCCTTAAAGGAAGGGGTGGGTAGGGTTGGCCGGGCGGGGGCAGGGTGGGGGAAAGAGACAGGTCAAAGTAATCGAGCCATTTCCAGTATAAGATGGATCTAGAACTTTCTTCTCAAGAGTAAAGAACCTGGCTCATCAGAGCAAGTGACGGGACATGAGCATCTGCCAGGAGCCATGGCTCCAAGAGTGTTCAAATAACACATGCAATTCCCAGACAGCCAGGGAGGGACAAGCATCTCTAAGTGCAGCCACAGCAGGTGCCCAGCACTGGGCCTGTCGGCCAGTTGGCTTGTGACTGTGGCCACAACATTTGTGGCCAGCCCTGCCGGAGGCTGGATGTGAAACCGCAGCCTGGCCGATGCCTGATGGACTCAAGCCATCTGTGCCTCAGAAGAGGAGAAGGGCCAGGAGGAGAAAAGAGCCAGCTGCAGGGCTACAGGCTCATTTAGGCAGCCCCTTTATCGTGTGTGTGTGTGTGTGTGTGTGTGTGTGTGTGTGTGTGTGTGTGTCTCTCTCTCTCTCTCTCTCTCTCTCTCTCTCTCTCCCCACCTCTCTCACACATGCACAAGAATGGCTGGTTCTATAAGCACAAGCATGAGGGTCTAACTCTGACAGTCAAGGTGGCTGAAATCGCCAGACCTCAGGACCTCCCATGGGCACGGAAAGCCCATGGGCACGTAGTCTGCAGCCCACGTGTGGCTTACACAGCCACATGCACACACATTTAGAATCACACTTTACTGCTCCTCAGCTCTGCCCCGGGGTCCCCAGAGTGTGGAGCTTCACAGAGTCTGGGTGAGGCTCCCACAGACAGACAGCTGGCTCTCCAGATCCTTCTCCTCTCTGCCTCTTCTCCTGCAAGGGAACCACTGTCCCACTCCTTCTGGGGCTGATTCCAACCCCAGCTCTGCCACCTACCAATTAGTGATCTTTTTTTTTTTTTTTTTTTTTTTTTTTTTTTTTTTTGTCGTTTTTTCGTGACCGGCACTCAGCCAGTGAGTGCACCGGTCAGTCCTATATAGGATCCGAACCCGCGGCGGGAGCGTCGCCGTGCTCCCAGCGCAGCACTCTACCGAGTGCGCCACGGGCTCGGCCCTACCAATTAGTGATCTTAATAAATGACACTGAACCACTCTGTGCCTCAGTTTTCTCTTCCGTAAAATGGGGGTGATAACTGAAGTTACATAGGGTTGCAATGAGGATTAAATGAATGAATGTCTGAAAAAGGCTTAGCATAGTGCCTGGCAATCCATCAGTGCTATAAAAGTTTTGTTAAATAAAATAATAAGTCATGGTTATCCAAGGGCTTTTCTTTGGTTCTTTCATTTGTGAAGATTCCAAGGGAGGGCAGGCCCCTCCTTCTCCTCAGGGCCCTGCAATGGGAGCCCCTCCACTCCCTGAAGGCTGGAAGTACCTGCCCCTGCCCACGCTCAGGGGCTGAATCCTCCTCTCTCCTCCCTCCCGCTGCAGCTTCCTGGGACTGTGTCCTGTCTGCCCCCCAAACCTTGAGCTACTTAAGGCCAGGACCTGCTTTCTCCCAGCCTCTCCTCCCACAAGTCTGGGCTCCAGCAACACGTGGCCCCTGGCAAACCTTCCCACATTTCCTCCTTCCTCTCCAGGCCTTTGTTCCTGCAGGTCCTGATGCCAGAAATGTGCTCCATCCCCCACCTCAACCCCAATTCTCATTCCTGCTGCAAGAATCAGCTAGAGGGTATCCTTGGTCCCGAGGCTGGGCCGGGTGCCTGCCTTCTCCACGGTGTCTGCATCCATCAGGGCACCTATTCACAGGCTGAGTCTGGGCCTGCCTGCCCCACAGGGCTGGGGTGCCCCCTGGGCAAATGCTTGGCAGGAAGGAATCCTGAGCCCATAGCCTCTCCTAGCTCAGGGCTGGGCACAGAGGAGACTCTTGTCATGCTCAGCGTGGCCTAGCACAGGGAAGATCTCAGGAAGGTCCTCTCTCAGGGGAGTACCCTGTGGGGCATGTCCTCAGGCTTCCTCCCTGGGTCAGGGTAAGTTTGGGTCAACCAGCCCATACTTAGCATTGAAGGGAGTGTAAGGCCACCCAGGGAGGGATTAGAGGCCAGGAGAAGCTGCTTCCAGAAAAAGGCATTATTGAAGGAAACTAGTGCTAGTTGGGGGTTGGTTGCTATAGAAACATGTCCCAACCATCTCCCAAACTGCTATATGTGCCACTGATGAGTTTGTGTGCTGGGCTGTTTCAGGGGACATATCAGGAGCCCCGGAAAGCCCTATCTACTGGGGTACCCAGAATCTGAAGCCAACATCCTGGAGGACCCAGGGAGGAATCCAGCTCCCAAGGGCAACCAAGCAGTTCCATCAGTCCATGGGTAATGCACTCAAGGACTGAGGCTGCAACTTCAGGCTGCAGAATTATCCTGACAGCATCTCAGGTCCTAAGACTAGGCATAGGCCAAGCCTTGACCTAAACCACAGCCTGAACCCTAAGCTTGCCATAGGTCAAGCAAAAACACTGGCCACAGACCAGGTCACAACTTCAGTCTCAAACCAAGCCATGAATCTGACCGCAGACCCAGCTACAAACCAAGCCTTGACCCAGTCGCAGACTAAGCCACAAATCTGGCAATAGACCAAGCAACAAGAACAGCCACAGCTCAAACCCTGACCCTGGCCACTGATGGTACCCAGCACAATCCAGGCATTGTTATCACACAACTTTAAGGATATTTTCACAGCTAGCACCCTAAATTCTGCACAGCACTTATACTATTATATTATACTAGCAGAGACGTCCACGGCCTTCACTTCCTAACATCTTCACGACAGCCCAAGGAGTTCAGTAAAGAAGGGCTTATGACCCCTGTTTACAGATGGAAAACTGAAGCTCAGAGAAGGAAACTGACTTGCCTGTTGTCACACTGCCAGTTCCTGGGAGGAAAGGTGGGAGTGGGGGCGAGGGGGGATTAGAACCAAGCAGGGCACAGTTGGCCAAACCAGTTGCTTTGGAAAAGACGAGCTTTTTGAAGACCTGCTTCTATGTCATAAATGCACCATTTAAATACCCATTAATTACCTTATTTAGGAGATAATTAGTGATTAATAGCTTTGGCTATCTATTGTACTTTCATTTGCTCTGCCAATTAGGTTCCCAACAGTTCTGAATTATTTGGAACAATTCTCCCAAGGCCCAGATGGCCCCCTATGCCCCTCCAGACTCTTGCTCCATAAGGAGGAGGCTCTCTCCTCCCTCTAAAGGGAGCTCGCATTGTACCCATCGCTGTGCCACAGATAGGCTCTGCCACCTGTAGGCTCCTCAGTAGAGCAGTAGGGGCTGAGGGAGGACGTGGGGCAGCCTGGAGACAGGACAGAGGGAGGCACTCCTTGTAATCATCCCAGGACCCCTTTGTAGGGAGCCGAGAACAGAGGCTCAAGATCCAGGCACCAAAGCAGGGGAAGGGAGGCCAGGCTGGGATCACAGACTCCTCAGAGGGTGCTGGGTACTCTTTCAGAGACCACCACCCCAATGAGAGGGACAGGTCAATGGTAAGGGCATCAAAGGCTCCCATCAGCCTGAAGAATACAGCAGGAGGGGAGCAGCTCCCCCCACACCCAAGGGCCAATACGACCCTGCACGGCGATTTATACCACCTGCCACTCCAGGATTGCTTCTGAGCAAGGATGGGGCCCAAGGTTGCCTCTGCCCCCAGGCCCCTCCATTCAGTGCCAAACCACAATGCCAGGAATTGCCAGCCAAGGCCCCAGAGGAAGGGCTGGATAATCTCTCATCACTGCTCCAGATTATACTACACAAAAAGGCAGTGAGGAATCAAAACACACCCCACCCCACCCGCATCGGGCAGTAACGGAAAGGCTGAAAATAGTTCTTTTTACCACAAGGGATGATTCCAGAGTGGCTCAGCTGGGACCAGCCTTATGGGGGGCAGGAAGTGGGAACGAAGAGAAGAGAGGGCAGATACAGGGGCTGCAGCAGGGCCACAGGGAGTTCTGACCCAGGAGGGTGGTGATCTGGACCAACCCAGAACAATCCAGAAAAGGTCAAAGGTATGCAATGGATGGATGGCCACAGATGCTCAGAATCTCTGACAGACCCCTAGAACAAGTTCAAAGCCTTCCAGCCGCCAGCCCCCACGAGCTCACGGTCCCCACATTCAGCACACCTAGGTCTCTCCCTGAGGAGGGCAGGAGTGCAGGATGTGACGTGCTCTGCAAATACCCAGAGCCGAGCAAACACGGCGTCAGCAGCAGACGGCTCAGAAGAGGCCTCTCGGATGCACCAGAACTCAACGCCCCTCCCAGACAGAGCCCAACGCGTTTCTATTTTTGCTTTCAACCCTTGTTTGGCATCCCTGGCTAACAGACGGCTACTTCCCCTCCTTCCAGAAGAATGGGTCATCTGGGAAGAGAAACACCTCCTCACTGGCCTCCCCTGCCCCAGGTCTGCTAATAAGCAGGATGACTCTCTCAGAGAGAGATATGGCACCTTCTCCTGGCAGGTTGTCCCCTCTGAGCTCTCTTGCTGGCCAGCCCTGGAGAAGAGCTTCACCAAGACACCTAGAGAGAACAGCTTGACCCCCAAGAACTCTGGTTTCCAGAGGCAGATGCAAAGCTCACCTGCTCCCTGCCAGCCCTGGCCACACAGACTGACCTTTCTCACCCTCTTGGAACCCTGAATTCACCCACATTGTGCCCAACTCCAGCCACAGATGGAGCGCCAACATGCCACACCCTGCACCCAACTCCTAACCTCAAACAGAGCCTGAGCCATGGCCCACCCTCACGTTAGCCTCACGAATGCAGCCCTGGAAGAGCCTCGAGAAAGCAGGCTGGCTAGGTGGGGCCCCCGTGCTAAGACTCAACTCCCATCCAGAGCTGAGGACAGGCAGGAGGCTCCCCGCCCCCTGACACCCTCCACCCACACACATACCCCATGGTGGCTGCTGGCCACACAGCTGTGCAGGCCTCCACAGGCACACGTGGGACCCTGGAGGTGGCATTTACCTCCGGAGTGACTCACTAAGGCTCCCATTCGTTTGCAAAAATGGGGTGCCATTTAGCATTTTCTCTCTCTTTAGAAAACAAGAATTTTAAAAGAGAGAGTGTAGAGAGATTTGAGGGAGTGGGTGGGGAGCTCAGATCTCATTTGATTTCCAAACTCATTTATTATGCATTCTCTCCTCCCCCCTCCCACTCCATCCCTTCCCTTGGGGGCCCTGGCCAACCCCTTCCAAGTGGCTCCTGTCTGCAGATCTTGGGGTGGACTGGGGCCCAGGACCCCCAGAAGGCACATGCTCTCCATGTGCAGGTCCTCAGCCCCCCACTTATCCCCTTATCCTCAAGCACCCATCTGGGTGGATCAATGTGAGGTAAGAGAGGTGAGGGAGTGAATCCCCTTCATAGCACAGTAAAGCCTGCAGCGAGGGAAGCCACAAAGGAAGAAAGAGCAGCGTTAGGGTTGGAAAGAATGTAAACTTCACCCTGACCCCCAAACTCTTCTTCCCCTTTCTCTTTTACAGATGAGGAAACTGAGGCACAGAGTGGGCAGTTCAAGGTCAACCAGCACCAGAGCTGGGTCTCTGCTTTGTTAGACAATTTAACTCCTAGGAATGTTGACTCCATGAGTAGAAGAGACCTAAGTTCTAATTCCAGCTCTGCCTCTCACTTTACATGTGATTTTAGAACCAGACATTTTACCCTACAGGGCCTCAGTTTTCTCCTCCATAAGATGGGAATGACATTAGCCCTACCTGTAAGAGATGTTGTCGAGCCATTGCATAGTAAAGCATCTTGAGGGCTGCTATAAAAACTGAGCAAGATTGTTCCTAGGCTGCTAACCCTTGACCCTTTGCTCCTTCTCCCAAGCCTGGAATCTAAGACAATTCCTGCGAAGCAGCTTGGTCCTGCCAGGACCTCCCAATCCCCAAAGCCTCTTTGGTCTCTGGGAGTTCACGTTCCCTGTCCTTGAGCGAGAAACAACACCAGACCTCACAGAAGAACCCTTTGCCTTGCTGGTCTCAGTTAAAAGGTAGGACAGGAAGATCTCCAAGCCTCTTCCACCCATGAAAAACCACAATATACTAAGATGTACGTGAGAAAGCATCACACCTTCTGGCCAGTCTGACCCAGACATGGCTCTCCACAAGGGGCGGGGGTGGAGAGGTATCTAGACATGCCCTCACATTCTGTGTCCCACCACTAGATTCCCAAACACAGGCCAAGTCACGGAGTCCTCCAATGGAGGATAGGGGATTCCAAGCACAGGTCATATGCTTGAAGTGGGGCCTCCGTTTGAGCTGTACCACCCTTGGCTCATGACACGACACCACAGCCAGGACTAAGAGGCAGCAAAGGGTCTCAAGCTCAGGCCTGCTGGGGCCTGCAGTCTGCTTTGGTGACAGGTAATTCCACAGAGGCCAATGTATTTGCATGAGAATATGAGACCTGCCCAAGTTCCAGAACATCCCCAGCTGCAGGGAAGTCCAGGAAGGCTTCCTGGAGGCAGTGTTTTAGGATGGCCTGGAGTGTGGACACTGGCATCTGATTTGGCCTTAGCCTTTGACTTGAGAGAGTGAATTTGCAAACTCCTCGCAGAGCGCAATGCTCTTCTGGAGATACACAGCAAAGCACTCCTGGTACCACAGGCCTGGGTGTTTCTCAGAGTCATGCCCCAAATCCCCTGGCACCTCTCTAAAGTCCTGAGAATCCCAGTGCCAGTCCCTTTCCCAAATGTTTTGTCCTCTGAGAAATTTGGCCACTGGTCCCTGTCCCTGGGAGCCACATAGCAAGAGGCCCAGGAGAAGGCCTGGCTTTGGGATTGAGTGAGGACACAGGCCCACCTCCAGAAAGACCAAAAAGGAGACTAACTCAGCAGAGCAAGGTCCAAACCCAGATACTAGGCCCACCTCTGCCACCACCTTTTTCTGAGACCTTGGGCAAATACCTATCCTTCCCCAGGCCTCAGTGTCCCCTTGCTAACAAGAGCTTTGAACATGAGTATCTGGACATGTCCCCTCCCATTCTGACACTGTAGGATCAGTGTTTTATGGAGTCAAATTACTGGGTTTGATAAACTCCAGCCCACCAACTCCTCCCCTTGGAGCAGAGGCCAACACCTGCGAGGGAGTACAATAAACTGGTTCCTCCAGCCTGGAAGGCCCAGCCCTATGGCCTCATGTCTCTATAAACATTCCTGCCCCAGCCTGAGAGGTTCCACGACCCTCTTGGCTGCTCACTCTGTTCCTGCTTGGCCTGGGGACCTTTCCCCTGCACTGCTCCAGAGTGGTGGACACCCCTGCCAGCCTGCTGGGGTGCAGAGGGAGGGCCAGGGGGAGATACAGAGGAAGGGAGGGGCAGTGCAGCTGGCAGGCATCAGAACAAACCTTTCCAAAGAAAGGCAGCTCCGCCAGGCTGGCCTCTCTCTCCAGCCTCCCAGGAGCCCTCACGTAGCAGCCAGAGGGATCTGCTGAAATGCCCAAATCTTACCATGTCCCTCCAATCTTTGATGCACTTCAGAGTTCCTTTTAGACCTCTGCAACCCCTAGGAAACTTCCACCCCAGACAGACAGATTTCTTCACTCTTGAGCACCTCCTGTCCGTCCACACCCCCTCCCCACAGCAGCACCTCCATAACTACACAATACACCTCTCCCCTTCCAACTTCCTAGCCTTTTACCTCCACCTGGAAGCCTGCCCCTTGCTGCTTTTCTGTCCAAACCCTGCAAGCCTTTAAGGCCAATCCCGAGAGAAATCCAGCCCTCACTGTTGTAAGCTACTCACTGTCCTCCCCTGCCTCATAGGTAGTTCTCTACTGTAAACTGTCATTTCCTAAATAGAAATAGAGCTCCTGAATCCTCTCCTACTCCCAGCCCGACCTCTCCATCATTGGCTTTCGTTCCCAGGTAGGCCTCCCGCTTCCTTTGTCCACAGACCAAAAGCTCCCTCAGGGCAAGACTGAGGGCTCTTCTCCCCTCACCTCTCCCCTCAAGATGCGGGGAAGAAGGGCAATAGTGATTCCTGTCTGTGTGACTGAAATCTCCCCAGAGATTAGGAACTGGCAGTCACACATTTAGATCCACCCTCTGCAGATTTATCCCATCCTTTCTGGGACTGATTACATTTTTTCTTGTACCTGGACTCTCCTGCCAGTGTGAAAGTCCTTTCACTGCCTCCCTTCAGCTCCTGTCTGACAGCTGGTACAGCCATGGCCGGATGCTCAGGCTGTGTACTGCACAACTCCAGAGGTGCCATTCACCAGACCATGCAATGTGACGACCTGGAGTCAGTTACCATGGCAGCCATGGGGCTCAAACTCCTAACTCTTCTCTCCATAGGTAGTCTACTGGCCAGTTTTTAGAGGGAACAACTCACAGGTCAGAAAATAGAACCCTCACTCACAGGCCAGGTTCCCACAGCCTCCACTCCTAGCCTTCAGCCTCCCTTTGTTCCAGGGTCACCCCCCCAGAGTGAAGGCCTGATCATTTCTGCACCTCAGTCTACCCATTTGAGGTAGATGGTATCTGTATTACATCCCCTCCTTGGGCCTCAGTTTTCCCAGACGTAAAGAGAAGGATTTGGGCTCTTGGTCTCTAATAGCTCCCTCTGTTCTAAAGCTCACCGATTTATTCTAAATAAATTTTGCCAGTGGTGAAGATATGATTCCCATACACATATTACTGTGTGTTGTTTTCAATTCAATGGGTTGAGGAGCCTAGAGAAGAGAAGGGACATTTACAAAATGCAAAGTAGCCTGGAAGAGCTGAGAAAGGGAGGAGTAATCAGATCTTGCTGGGGGATCAGTCCCAAAAGGTTCTGTGGGGTGGCAGCTGAGTAAGGAAAGAGGAGCCTGGGCAGTTCGATCCACAGAGGAGGGGAATCTACGTTGCCTTGAGGGAAAGGGCCAAGCATGAAATTGCAGCAGGAGAAACACAATGTTAGAACAGCGCGAGGCAGCGATGCTCAGAGCAGGGCAGTTTTTCCACCTGTCACTGGAACAAGTTCTTACGGACTCAGCCCAGGAAGTGAAGGACCCACAGGAGAAGGGAGAGGGGCTGGGAATGGCACCCCCATTTGGTGAGGGGGATGACTGTGAGGGTAGTGATGGAGAAAGTCCTCAGAGTCCAATAGACCTGACTCTGAGTCCAGGATCTGGCCAGACTCTCTGGGCCACCTCAAGGGAGCTATTTTTCTGAGTATCTGTTTCCAGATGTTTTAAGGAAGAGTAACATTTCCTACCTCCCAGGATCACTGTGCAATAAAGTGCTTAGCACCTTGCCTGGTACATAGTACACTCAATGATTGTTTAGAGCTATTCCAATGACAGTGCCCTAGCAGGTGACCTGTGCCCATGGCGTCCAGGTACAGGCACACACACATGCACACACACAGGGTAGGGCAGTAGACTGGGACACACACCCTGCCATGTGCCCTTTGTGAGGAAGAGGAGGCAGGTAAGGACCTAGGCACGGTGGAAGGAGGAGAGAGGCAAGGAGCCTTTTCCAGCCTCCTTAGTGTCATCTCCTGGTGCCTGCCTCCCTCCCTCCTGAGGGGGAGAGGGAGGGAAGTGAGAAAGTGGGTGTTCAGATGTGTTCTACACTCGCTGCGTCTCACACAAGCAGCCCCACCCTGACGGGACTCCTCAGGGAACGAATGGAAGTATATTCTCAGCACCTAAGCCACATGCCCTGGTGCGGACACAGGGAGAGTTGTACCCCGCCCAGGGTCCCGGGCACCATTCATTCAGGTGCGGGGGGTGGATTTACACACAGCCCAGTGGTACTCCCACTCAGTGTGTGTATGCATGAATTCACACTCATTCCATCACTGTCATGCCTGGTTCTGGGGGATGGCATGGCACCTGCCAACGTCACAGGTTGGGTGTGAGTTCATGGTAGATTCTCACACACCAGCCTCCCAAGAAGCCCTGCTGAGACCAGGCTTGCTGCTGCCTACTGTATGGCCGGCCCGGCCCTGTGGGCACAGCCTTTCCTCCACCCGGGCTTCCCAAGGCACCATCCCAAGGCACCATCGGGCCCAGATTGTGCAGACCTGGGCTGAGTCCTCCTGATCCCCAGTGCCCAGCTCAGGGCCCGGCACAGAACAGATGCTGCTGAATGAACGACTGGCTGGATGAATGAAAGAACGACTAATGCCCACTCCCTCAAACCACGGGCCATACCGCCTGAGCCTAGGGCAGGGCAGAGCCACCTTCAGACCTCAGCACCTGAAGCTCTGCCTGTCAGGGCCGGGTGGGGGGAGGGGGCGGGACAGCCCAGTAGCCGGTGTCGCCGAGTACCCCTCCTTCCCGAGAAGAAATCTGGGTCTCCTGACTGAGCTGGGGGCGGGGGCGGGGGATGTCGCGTCCCGGATAGAGCGGCAGGACAAGGGGGCGCGTCCCCGCTTGCGTTGGGGGGCGTGGGATGAAGTGGCGGCCGTGGGACGTCCCCTTCGGTCCCCGTGCCCGGGTCTGTCCGGGGCCTCCGAAAGGTGATGATAGCTCACAACCGCGGGACTGGACCCGAGCGCCGTAGACCGGGCCCTTTCCAGCGGGGCCATGGAGAGGGGGACGCGGTGTCCCACGAGGTGACCGGGGGCGCAGGAAGGACGTGGGGCACGCGGAGCCCCCCTCTCCACGCGCAGGGCTCCGGCCTCGCCGCCGCCCCCTCCAGCCCTCCCGGAACCTCCGCCCACCTGCGCGAGGGGCTCACCTGGGCCGGCGGCCCCTCCTCGGCACGCGTGGGTCCCTCCCCCCGGGCCACCAGCCCTGCCCTCCCGGCGCCCGCCCTCACCTGCACGGCCCGCCTTGGCCATGTCCCGGGCGGCGGGCTCCGGCGGCGCTGCCCGCGCTCCTCGCGGCTCCCGGGCCCGGTCCCGGCCGCCGCGGCGCCTCCGGCCCCGAGCGGACTCCGAGCGCCGCGCCCCGCGCCCCGCGCCCCCGCCCCGCTCGCCTCGGCTGCCGCCACCGCAGCCGCCGCCGCCTCGCCTCGCCCTCCCGCTCCCTTAAAGGCGCCGAGCGGCGGCCGCGCCGGCCCCCCCGCGCCGCCGGGGAGGGACTGACGAAGGAAGGCGCCCAACGCCGCCCCCGCGGGCCCGCACCCCCGCCCGGGGCAGCGGCCGCAGCGCTCCAGCCCGCTCCGCTCCGGCCCGCGCGGTCACCGCAGCACGCGGGGGGCCACGGCGACCGAGACCGGGACCGGCGCAGAGACGCAGAGACAGAGCCGGACACACTGCGGGCTGGGGACGTGCAGTGGGAGCCGGGAGCGCAGAGACACCGAGACACGGCGCTAGAGAGAGACACTCCGAGGGCGAAACCACAACGGGGAGAGAGAAATTCAGAGGAGCCCAGAGACCCAGAGCCTGGCACCGGGCAGAGAGTGACAGAGCGAGCCGGAGAGAGGAAGAGGGGGACACGGGGAGGCTCCCAGCCGAGAGGGAAGTCACTCCGGGCTCAGAGATAAGAGAAGGACCCCCCCTCCACCAGCTCCCACTCCAGGGATGCTGGGTCGTTTCCAGGGTCGAACCTAGCCTTGAAAGAGAAGGAATTCCCATGACTTTAACTCTAAATAGGAACATGTAAAACACATGCAAATCCCACCTGGGATTCCAGTCTGGACCAGTGTCTGTGGACCCCAGCCGGCTTGTGTACCCCTTCCACTTCCCAAATCTGGGATGGAGACATTCTAGTGAACAGGCCTCTTGGGGGCTGGGGAGATTTGGGTTATGGCTTCTGCCTAGTGGCAGCCGGGAATCTCCAGTCCAGCTCCAACAGGGGGCAGGAGATGGCATTGGTTTTTGGTGGAGCCTGGGACGTAGGTACTCAGGTGGTAGACCCTAGTGGAGAGCAAGCGTCTGCCTAGCTCAGGACCCAGCCAGGCCTGTGGGCCCAGCCTTTGGCAACTC
Source organism: Cynocephalus volans (assembly GCF_027409185.1). Classification (NCBI taxonomy): domain Eukaryota; kingdom Metazoa; phylum Chordata; class Mammalia; order Dermoptera; family Cynocephalidae; genus Cynocephalus; species Cynocephalus volans. The sequence continues at coordinate 34,248,197 of NC_084469.1, forward strand.
CCAAGATCCCCCAGAACCAGCTGTCTGGCTCCCTGCTGCTGGATAGAGGTGGGCAGTGCTGTTCCTCAGATTACTTTCAACCCCCACTGAGCAAGCCCTCTACTGAGAAGATGCCCTGCTTCTCTCCCAGGAATTGGTAAGGGCTAAAACCCAGCTACGATCTGCACCCAGGCACCCACCCTGTCCCACCTTCATCAGCCAGGGGGAAAGGTGAATCAGATAATTCCACCCCTGGGCTAGCCATGATCCTGACTCCAGGGTCCCATTAGCTCCTCTAGGTAAACTGGGTACATATGGGGCTAAAGGGGGACCTGGGGACATTTAGTCTGGCGCTCCCTCTGGAGTTTTGACCTCATCCGCAGGATCCCTGCTAAGCAGCCCTTCAGCTCCTGGTTGATTACATGCAAGGACAGGGAGCTCAGTACTTCAAGGGAGGATTCTTCCATCTTTGGACAGTGCTGGCCATGAGGATATGCTTCCTTACTTGAGCTGAAATCTGCAACCTGTATGACCCACCATGGTCCTGCTCTGCATTCTGATGCCTCACCGACCAAACCAAGGCTTCCCAGGGCCCTCTGTATAAACTCTCTAGTGTGGCTTCACTGAGGGACATCAACCATCCTGGATTGCCAGGGACTGTCCTAGTTTTAGCACTGAAAGTTTCACCTCCCAGGAAACCCCTCAGTCCCAAGAGCACTGGGTCCCAGAGCCAGACAACAGCACCAACTCCAGACTCCAGTAGACACAGAATTTCACAAGCTCCAAGGTCATGAATACAGAGCTGTGCACCAGCACATGCCATTGGTCACCAGCCGAGAGAATGTGAATGGTCCCTGCAACCCTCTCCACAACTGGGTTGGGAGTAGGAACAGGATCAGTAATGAATATTTATTGGAGAGGCAGTATGCTTGGGGCTTTCTATATACCCTGTCTTTTAGTGGGGTTTTTTTTTCTTTTCTTTTCTTTTTTTTTTTTTTTTTCGGTTGCTGGCCAATACAGGGATCCGAACCCATGACTTTGGTGTTATAAGGCTGTGCTCTAACCAACTGAGATAAACAACCAGCCCCATCCTGTCATTTAACCCTCATGTACTCCCTGGGGCATACTGTGTTATCTCCGGTGTACACATAAGGAAACGGGCTGAGAAAGTTTGATTATGCAGGATTCGATTTCAGACCCGTGCTTTGCCTCACTGTCCTCACCCTTCCCTGCAACTGAGGGAGTTTCCGAGGTCTGACAGACTGAATAATGTCCAGGTTTGACCACCTGGTCTGTGGGTGTGTGAGTAGTTACAGATGGCAGGAAAAGCAATAAACCTGCTGCAGAGGGAACACATCTGGGTCTGAGCACCACCCCCAGCCCTTGGCTTACAGTGACCAAGGTATGTCAGGGGCCTTGCTGTTTCTTGGCACATTGTGTGTGTGTACATGTGTGTGCATGTGTGTGCACATTCACACACATATAGACACAGGCAAACATGTCCTGCTCACAGAAGATGCTCTCTAGGTGGGCACTGAGACTCTATACCCCCCACCGCTCAAGCCAGTCACCACAAACCATAAACTAGTTGCCCTGGGAGGGGGTGGGTGGAGCCAAGTTGAAGAAAATTTCAGAAATCATCTTGCCAAAAAAAAAAATTATCTTGCCAGACCACCCTCCCCACCCCATTTCTCAGATGGAAAGACAATGGGCCAGACTTCCACGTGACAACCAAGATTTCTGGCTCCATCCATGGCTTCCCCCGTAAGCATTACTCACAGCCAGAGCCCCTGTTTGAAGCCCAGCACTGTTGGGTGGCTCTGGAGTCCAACAGCGCAGGTCCTGAGTGTGCTGTCACCAGCTGCCAAGTAAGTTCTGTCCCTTCCTTCAGACAGAGCAAACACACCAGGACTCAAGGCCATTAGATTAACCGGTGGGAGTCAACTTCCTGAGTCAGAAGAACCATCCTTAATTGGAGAAAGGAATAACTAGCAATTTAGAGATGCTGACCTCGGCTGACTGGAGGACAGAGAAGCAGGAGCCAGCCGGTTTCTCCCGGGCCTCCATGTCAGGGTTCCAGACCCAATCCTTCCTCTGAGAGCTGGCACCCAGGCCTTTCCTCTGACCACAGTTCATTCTGCTTCTGCCTCCGCTGGAGCCAGCTGCTTCCAGACCCGGCAAGCGTTATAACTCAGAGAACTGGGGAAAATAGGCAGAGGCCAGGCTGTCAGTGACCGAGGACTTGTGCACGGATATAGACAGATTGGAGAGCTCCAGGCAGGTGGGGAGTGGGAGCTGGCTGCAGGACCACTCTTCAACATGACTGTCCCGGGCCTGGTTATCGAACCTGGACAGATGGTGTTCAAGCACTTGGAAGGGAAGGTGATGGTCCCTAGGAGCCAGCATGGTCCCATGGAAAGCCAGTCGTGCCAAGCTAAGCTCATTTCCCTTTTGGACACGGTTACAGTGATTGGTGGAGTTGGGCATTGCCATGCCTTCTGGGCCTGGGTTTGGGCACAGCTGCTGCCCAGCTCTCTGATGGCAACTTTGTGAGCAGCAGAGGGAGTCAGGAGCAAGATAATGGCCTGGTCAAGTGACTTATCCCTGTCCACTCCTAGAGGGACTCCAGTGGAGGGAGGCTTCCAACAGGACTTGGGCCACATCGCGCATTTCAGCAAAGGTGCCCACAACAATCAGCAGGACAAGAAGGATGCAGCTCCTGCAGACCACATGGGGCATCATCTGGCCAGATGCATGGCCTTTCACAGTGGCCTTGACAACCTGAGACCATGGGCCAAAGCCAAGAGAATGAGATGAACATGGACAGACAAGCGCATCCATCCTTCCAGGCTCAGCACAAACACTCTTTCTCCAAAAGTCCCTCTCAACCTCCCAGCTGTAAGTGTTCTCCCACTTCTAGGTTTCCATACTCCTCTTCTCTAGTCCTGCTCCCTCACTGATGTCACATTGTCATCTCTCACCTGAACCACTGGCAGCTCCTTCCCTTCCCAAAGTGTCTCCTGGCCTGGCTCGACACCCTTCTGCACCCTCTCCTCACTGGTTCCCGTGTTTTGAAGTCGCCTGGTTGCTGTCCGCTGCCCTGGGGACCACTTCCAATCACAATCACCAAGGCAGCCCCAGACACAACTAACTACTCTTCTTTGGAGCCTTCCAGAACAGCTCTTAGAACAGATGGTTTGTTCTCACCCTCTCCTTCTCACCCCAGGCTGCACCCACTTCTGCCCAGCATGAAGGACATGGGGTAGAACATGCCCTTCCATTCAGTGCTGTTGCTGCTTCTTACAGGTGGCTGTGGCTTATCCAGTCTATGCTTCTACCTTCCACCTCAGGAAGGATTAGGACCTGCCTGTCTTCATCCCCTCTGGTGAGGGTCCATTTTCAGCATTTGCACTGACATCATGGCCTCACCCTCAAGGCAGATGCTATAAAGGAGACACTGGGTTGCCAAGGGTCTCATTTGTGGTTTCCTGCAGAGGCAGTAGGATTCCCTTAAAATCAATAAATAACCCCTGAGGTGAACCCTAGGCCCCCATGGGTGAGGACCCCCCAGCCAACAAAGAGCCTCATGCAGCAGACCAAACTGAATGCAGTACTCTGGCATTAGAGAGCATTCCTACTCTATTCCTGCAAAATCTAGACAACATACATGTGCGTGTATCCTCAGCGTTTTCAAACAATGTTTGGGGACATCTTGCAGAATCTGTTGAATTGGATGTCATCAGATTTTTACTGGAGATGCTGAGATGAATTGAGTCTCAAGTGTGGATTTTATTTTACCAGGTGCTGTTTAGCTTGCTTTTATCTAACCAAGTGGGGTGTACTGGTGGATGAGATTTTGCAAAGAGGGTCTGGAGAGACTGAGGGGTAGCTTTTCAAGAAATGGGGTGGTTGGGTGGAGGCGGGGAGAGAAGTAGCAGCTGCTATGAGGAGAGGAACAGTGGGGAAAGAGCTTGATCCAGTTGTCCTATAGGATTTGCTGTGTGATACACGGTGGGACCCCTCCTCCCTGCCCATGGAAATGTCAGCAACAATTTATCTCTCGCTCCTGAAGCTTTCACAGCTGGATCTGTATTTTGCATTTGTTTGAGGTCAAGACTGTTGAGATTGGCCCCAAGCACGCCCAGTTGTCTTCAAGTTACATTTAGACCAAATAAAAATTAGGAACTGGGTGACAATTCAGAACTCACTGCAAGACTGGCTGTGTGTGTCTGCACTCCTGCAAACACCCAGCAGCACTGGGTGCCCCGGAACAAGCAAACCCAGATGCTGTGACCTCAGCCATGTCCCTCCCCTGCCCGCCCTCCCCCCCCCCCACACACAACGTTATTTGTTTATGACAGATTCCAGAACCCAGAAAATCAAACACAGTTGTAAATGATAAGGCACTAAAGAAGAAATAGATCAACAGGAAAAAAATTGCCTGATTACTAATGCAACGATTTCGGACAAGGGCAGGAAATCACAAAGCCATTATGCAGATGGATTATGTAATGGATGGCAGCTTTATGTGCACCTATTACACTATCTGCATCTATCGCGGCTCTTGTACAACCTGCCTCAGCTCGACTCTGCTCTCAGGCACCACTGCTCAGTGTGGTCCTTGCTCTGGAACCCACCATTGGTTCCAGCCCTCTGTGCTGGCCAAATGTCACAGAAACACAAATGGCAGCGTTGGAAGATGCTGACGGTTCATCCAGACCCAAGCCATCTTTAATTCTTCGCTTTTAACCTGAGATGCGCGTGATGGGATACGGTAGCATGGGTGACACCATGCTGGTCCTCAGTGCACAGCATCTCCCGTCAGTCTGGGCAATCCTTTATTTCCCCCCAAACCCCGTTCCATTCCTCTCCTCCAGGGATCCACTCTGAATCTGCAGGTTTTCCAGTCTACCTTCTAAAGTTTTTTCCAAATATGTGTGTGCATTTAAACATTACATAACAGCACCATGGTAGGCAGCTTATTCTGTTTCTTACTTTCCCTGTTAGTATTGTTTCTGGGATCAACCGCATTTGGTATTTGTAGATTTGACTCGTTCCTTTTGACTGCTGCATACTATTTTATTGTGTGATACACCTCATTTTATTTTTCTAATTCCTTCTGGATGGCCATTTAGGTTTCCCAGCTCCTTGCTGTGTTACAAGTGACACTGCACGAGCATCCCCTGCGCGTCCCTACCTAATTCTTCACCAGATTGCTCTCTAGAGAGGTTGTCCTGCCAGTGCCTTTGTCTGACACACGGTAAGACAGGCCCAGAGAGGGAAATGGCTCACCCTAGTTTTAGAACCCAAGCATTTTGACGTCCAGCCCAGAGCTCCCCCACCTCCGCCCTGCGATGGACATTTTGTCTCTTTCCTCGTGTCCAAGCACTGTGGCTCCCTTCACAGGAGACACAGGAGATAAGTGAGGGGTCTGAGCTGAATGCAGCATGGAAAGTCATCCCGTGCAACAACAGAAATAAACCTTGGTGGCCCCTGTCATCTACCCAGATGAAAGCTCCTGCTACAGGTCTGCTCTGCAGAGACAAAATCTGCCCTTGTTTGTCGATACAGATCTCCAGGTATACTGGTTTCACTTCCCAGCGAGGACCCCACATTGCTCAGGGCTCAGGCAGTTGCTGAATAAATATCAAGGCAGAGTCACTGTAGGGAGGGAGCCCCCCACAAAGGGTCATTCTGTCCATCCCCCTGCCTCCTGACTTTGCAAAAACCTTCAGACCTCTGCTGGGCTTAAAGCTTGTAAGGAAGAAACCTGTTCACTTATGAGGGAGGCCACTCTAATTCTTTAACTCTGCTAGCTGGGAAGCTCATCCTTGTGTTTGCTCTATTTCTCTCCTACTGTAACAGCAACACATGGATACAAATAACAATAACGGTAACAATAGTAGATATTTCCTGAGTGACGACCATGTGCCTGGAAGTGTTTTGAGTGCTTTTCATGCAGTTACCTCTTTGTAACAACATAATGAGGGAGGCATTATTATGACCATTCCCATTTTGTGGGGCTCAGAGAAGCTAAGAATCTTTCTTTAGGTCACACAGCTAATAAGTCCTGGAGCAAGTATTCAAACCCAAGCCCTCTGATGCCACGTGCTCCTGTCTTAACCACTAGAGGGAAGAAGATAAGAAAATATAAGACCAAAACAAGGCAGAGGAAACCAAGAGGCTGAGGCTTTGCCACCGACTCCCTGTGCAAGCTTTGGCAATTCTCAGGGCTTCCTTGTCTATACAGCAAACCCACTAGACTCACAGGGTTGCCAGAGCCCAAGCAGCTTGGCTTTGACCCCACAATTTTCCTAATCCCCCTTGCAAGATACCCTGGCAGGTAGAGGAGGTGAGGAAGGAGCTGAGTCTGCAGGATTCTCCTGGGCACAGATGTGGCTGCCTTTGTCTGCCTGAGGCCTCCTGGGGCTATTAATGCCTCCCTCCTTGGCTGCCAATCCGATATCCCAGGAAGATCTCCCAGGGTTGAGGGGGCTATCTATTCATATTGCAATTTGAATGCTTCTGGTCAGAATGACTAAAAGGCTGAATTTTACAAGGGTTTTGGAAGTGAATTGACTCCACTTATTAAAGATATACTAGATTACACACTGAGCAAAAGGACACTCTGGGGACTCCAGGCATCACGGCCCTTCACGAAGACGGAGCACCCCTTTCCAAGCGGCTCCTGGTGAACCAGGGTGGGAGACATCTCACCAAGCAGGTGCCAATTGAATTACCAGCTGAAGGATTGCAGTGCACCGAGGAAAAAACATCTCAGCCCAGAAAAGCTGTTGATGAGTAAAGAGGCAGTTCTAGAAATCCCCTCTGATTATTTCATGTAAATCCATCTCTAAAGGCAGGAAGGCAAAGGTTAAAAGGAAAGTATTCGTGGGAAGCCTTGACTTTCAGTCAATGCAGTGTGTGAGGGGGGAGAGAGAGAGGTGTGGGGTGTGTTTAGACTTGGAGAACATGATGGATGGGGGTGAGGCATCATCACTGCGCTTTGTTTTGGGGCTCAGAGCACCTGGGGAGTGAACCCTAAGTGGGTGGGGGCTTTCTTTTTGCTGATGGGGACGTCGCATAGTTAGATGGATAATTTGGACTTAGGACCTGTCAGAGTTGGAAGGTCCTTCCGATCCTGCTCGTGGGACCCAGCACTCGCCGTACAGATGGTACACATGGGCCCCAGGTAAAGCAGGGGGACTCAAAAACAGAGTGTTGGTGGCTCCTAGCTCTGAGCTCTCTTCTCATGCCCTCCAGGGCGATGTAGGGAGCCCTCACCAGCTTGTGACTGGTACAATAACTTCTACACTTTCTCCTTGGTGTCCCCAGCAGAATCTTCCTTCCACCCCACGCTGCCAGGGGATATGTCACTGGTGCACAGACTGCACTTGTTCACTGATGCTGCACAAGGTCCAGGCCATGTGTATACAACACGCATGCTTCTGTTGTAAGCAGCCGGCACACGCTCAGGCTCTCTGAAGCAAAAAGACAGTTTCTTGGCAGTCTGTCAGGGTCTCAGAGAATCAAAGGGCAGTCTTGGAACTGTCAGCAGACAGGAACTGAGGCAGCTCGAGAGGCCCAAGAACTATAATAAAGCACAACAGCAGCCTTTCAGTAGGAAGACTTTGGCCAGCTGGCTACTCTCTTACTGTAGACACCTGACCACTGATGGGGTTCTAAAGATACAAAAATTTTGCATCACTCATTCGAGCCAGGCCTGAGTGGCCAAGCCTGGGACACGTGAGCATGGCCCAGCTTCCAGGTGTGGGAAAGGGAGATGGAGAATCTTGTCCTGAGATGTGGGGTCCTGCATCCACATGACCGTATTCTCGGGACATCGAGAGTGCAATACATTTCTGAGGGCTGGACAATTTCCATGAGAGGTTGCATCATGACTTCTAAATTACTTAGACATTGCGAACCTTGTCATCCTGCGGACCCAGCAATCCCCCCAAAGCTCATCCCTAAAGCCCTGCCACAGTTAAGGGTTGCAGAAACCTTCAGGGAAGTGCAGCTGCCTGTTGTCAGGGGGTGTGAGGGGGGCACATCTCACAGTCACCTGTGATTGGCACTCCACCCAGCCTGAGGGTCCCAGCTGTCCTCAGCAGGAGACTGCAGAGCAGGGTTGGAGGCCTCTAAGATCAGCCGGGCTAGTGAATGAGGAGGTTGCAGTCCTTCCCTAGCGCTTGCCTGGCGGGGCTGTGTGGTTTTACATCTTTCCACTTTGCAATATTTCATATTTGGAAAATAAGAATAACATGATTTTCAGAGTTCTATTCTTGAAATTCTATTTCAAGCTATACAAAGTAGAAATTTACAAGAGCCTTCTTAGCTTGAGATTCAGTGAGCCTCAACTCCGGGGAGTAGATTTCTGCTCCCCTCCCAACAGTGAGAGGGTTATTAGAAATTCCTGAGGTGGGGAGAATGAGGGGTTTTGCTTCGTTTGGATTGTGCATCAAAAGGGAGCGTGGGCTAAAAAAGCTAGAGGAAACAGTGATGCAGCCGAACGAGCTCCAGAGTGGGAATTAGAAGACCTTAGGTCTAGTCCCAGTTTCGCCGATTTCCTGTGAGACCTGTTCCCACTCTGGGCTTTTGTTCTTGTCTGCAGAAAAGGGGTCAATAAATACTCCTCTGTCTACCTCAAAGGAAGAGATTGGAAAATGCTTTGTGATGGCAACACTGCTATGTACATACACAACTTCAGAGAGTATTAAAGGGGAGGGTCCAGGACTTAAACATTCAGTTCAGGGCTCCTTAACCTGGGGCCCAGGACTGCCTAGACCTAGGATTGTGAGCCCCCTGAAACTGCACATGAAATTGAAAGTGTGTGTGTGTGTGTGTGTGCATGTATGGGCTGTGTGCATGCATGTTGCATGTGCACATGTGCATGTGTATATATTGTGTGTATATGTGCATGTATTTATGTGCACACATTTTGTGCATGTATGTGTTGTGCGCATGTAGGTGTGTATATGTGCATGTGTGTATGTATATATATATGAGTAGGTGGGTATGTGTGCATGTATATGTGTGTGTGGTGTGTATATATGCATATACATGTGTGTATATATGTGTGTGTTTTCTGATGAGAAGTTTTGTCCAGATTTTTGAAGGAGTCAACCTTTCAAACAGCACAAACTTCTGTTTTAATCTGTCCCTTTGTTCAGATGGGAAACAGGCCCCCTGAGTCAGTGCAGGGAGTCTGGGGCTTGTTCGTGTCTTAAGCTGTGAACAATTAAGCTGAGTTAATTAAAAGCTTTGGCGGCTGAGCCAGCATCCTTGTCCCCCCACGCCAGGCGGCCTCTGTCACACATGCCGTGGGTCACGAGGGCTGCAGCAGTGCCCGGAATGGCTGCGCTCCCCTGCAGAGGCGAGGACAACGGGATCAACACTAACAGAAGAGCCCAGGCCCCAAGGCCCTGCCTGGTTGTCCTCACGAAGACCCACCCGCCCACTCGGCACCACATCTGCTTCAAACACGCCTGGGATTTCTTTTTGACACTAAAGTAAATGTTGGCCAGAGAGCCATCTATGCGAGTGACGAAGGCTGCCAGCTTCTCTTTGGAAGGCTGGGAGGAGGCTCTGCAGGTCTTTGAGGATTGCCAAGACTCCTCCGTCACACTGAGCAGATATGAAATCCATTAGCAAGAGCTAATCAAGGTGAAGAGGCCAGGCTGAGGGCAGGGCCCGGCCTGCAGAGCGGGCACACACGCAGCCGGGCACAGTGGGGCTCCACAGTCCCCTGTCGCAGCTGCCCGGCCTTCAGTAGCTGCCCCTCCTGCACGCACCTCCCTCAGACTCCCATTGTTCCCGATTCAATAGTTTGGGCAGCGATTCTGTTTCTCATTCACTATTTTAAAAATCCCATGCCTGCAGACCTCTCTGCAAGTTGATTGTGAGGCTAGAATTTATGACGGATTGGATTTCAGAGGAGGGATTGATTCAATGCAGATGGAGCTCTTGGCAAGGGCCTGGGGCTCCCAGTAGACTCCCCCATTTAGAAACAGAATAAAGATTAGAAAGCTCGAGCAAGGGCAATCTGGGGCAAATCATGCTTTCAAGGGAAGGGAGGGAGGACAGGATGGGGGGAGCTGCTCATCCACGTTCCAAGGCATCTTCTCACAGCTGGAGAAATTTCTTTGCCAGCAGAAGACATGAGCTGCTGAGGCCACTCTTCCCTGCCTCAAACACTTCAGCCTCATTGGGTACATGGTGCTCTCCTTTCCATCTGCCTTGGGACTGCGATGACAGCGTGGGACTCAACTCCAGCTAAGCCCCTCTAGAGCCTATATTGTCTATTCACACCATATTCACACCTAAGCTCCCCCCTTCCAAGACTTCAGGGTTTGTCCGTGCTGTTTCCTCTGCCCGGGGGTCCTTCCCTCCTTTCTTCAACTATTAGAGTCCCAACTATCTTTCAGGATCTAATTCAAATGCCACCTCCTCCATGAAGACTGCTGAAAGCACAGCCCGCAGCCCTCACTCGGTAGAAACGAATCACTCCCTGCAACGGGCAAACACGGGCAACCACGGTGTGCTGCTTTCCTTCCACTTCCCTTTCGTTTTCGTCCTGCCATACGAGGGCCTGTGCCTGAACTATCTCAGCATTTCCATAACATGCACTGAACCTTAAATGAATGTTAGTGCAAATTAAAATGCCTTATTACTTAGTCTTAAGAGAGGTGCCTTTTTGTCTGTGCATTGGCAGTTTTTCTCTGTGCAGCCTCAGTTCCTTCTGCTTTGGGACTTGGTGGTTTTCCTACAGGAATCTGCCCGCCTCGTTCAGTCCACACAGTTGAAATAATGCTGACCCATCCCCTTTTCAAAGGGTGAACATGTAATTCCAATCTGACCAATCAGAGCATAGGGACTGGACGGGAGATGGGCTTGTTACCCAAGTTGGGCCAATCAAGAGCCAACGGAGCACTAAGCCAGGGGCATTTTCTGGCCTCCATGGGAATGAGGGGTTTCTTTCAGTCGTGGTTGGTAAATGGGAAAACTGTCAGGCTGAGGCTGCTTGTGCCCATTTTGCCACCACGTTGGGAGAGGCTGCCTGAGAATGACACCTCTGCGAGGCCGAGGAGGAAACCAGACTGGAGAGCTAGGGACATTGGCTTCACCCCTGAGGCTGGCCTGGGTGGGGACAGAAGGGCCATCTGCACAATGGTGCTCAGTGCACACACAAGCCTAGTTAAGTAAATCTCTGGCTGGGGGGGGGGGGGCTATCCAATTCAGCACATGCTGCCTGGCACAGGAGGCCCAGGCCATAGGTGTGACAGCAGAGCAGCGTTTGTACCTTTAGAGAGGAGCCCCGGGCCCCTGCAGGAGGTTCTGGGAAGAGGGGCCTGGCCAGCGCAGGCTGGGTGCCAGGCCCAAGCAGCAGCACTGCTGCTGGGAAGAGCATATTTGTAGTCAGACCTGATGACAACCACTTTCTAGTTGAAAAATCTCTACCTCACTTGGCTTCAGTTTCATCCATAAAATGGGTTAATAATCTCTATTTCAGTGTTAATGTGAGAATCAAATGAGATCAGGTAAGTAAAGCTCCTTATACACAGTCACTACCGTGACTCTGTGGGTGGGGCTCCCAGCAGGCCCCAGCCCTAGCGGGAGTGTAAGGGATGTGGGAAGCAGATTATGATGGAATGGATGGAAACTGAGACAGCAGCTCTGCTCTGACCTGGTTTCTGTGCTGGGCTGTGCCAGGAAAGTAGGAAACACGTCCAAGTCATTTTTGTATGCCCAGAACTAAGCACAGTGTCTGGCAAAGAGCAGGACCATAGTAAATATTTGCTGACTTTTAAAAAAATTGAGATTGCACTTACATTTGACATCTGCTAAGATTTTCTAGGCCATCTAAGAATCGCCTGCTTGTGAGAAAGACACAACCATGTGACAGAATGGAGAGGACACTAAAAGATTCAAACTGATCTCTGGTTCTGTCACTGTGTCTGCCTGACCCTGAGCATGCCTGTAAAGTGGGGCTAACACTGTGTCTACCCCATAAGCATGTGGGTCAGTTTAGGAAGCTCTGGTGGCACCGGAAGCCCCGGAGCAAGCACGTCTTTCAGAGGCAGCCCAAGCAGACCAACTGGAGTGGGGAGCCAGTGGGTTACTCAGGGCAGCCACAGGCGAGGCTGGGAGAAGCGCCGCCAAGTGTCCAGCTTGAAGGCAAGGCAGGGCGAGACACAGGAGTCAGCAGAGACAATAGGGTGGAGAAGAGGGCGAGGAAAGCACTCCAGAGCGAAGCCTGGGGCACAGGAGAAACACTGCACGTTCCCACTCACAAGTGGGAGCTAAAACAGTAAACATATGAATAAAAGAAAGAAGAAAGATACAACGTTCACTATAATACATCGAACTTTCAAAAGGAGAACTGAGGTTACTAGAAGTGGGAAGAGAGGGGGGAGGGAGGAATGGGTCAAGGGCCACGAATAGCAATGACAGTGTATATTATTGAATATAATAATTATTCTGATTTGAGCATCACATATTGCACATGAGTATGGATGTTCAACTCTGTACCCCATGGGTATGTACAATCAACTATGTTACAATAAAAAATAAAATAAAAACATGGAAGCAAAGAAAAAAACCAAACAAAAAAAGAACTAAGCCTGTGAGAACAAGCCCAAGGTCTCCTACTATCAGGTTCTCACTATTAGTGATAAACCTAATAGTTATCAATTCTTGAGTGCTTACTATCTGCCAGTAAGACACTATTCTAAGTGTCTTCATGGAAATTTCCTCTAATTCTTACAATAACGCTGGGTGGGTACTATTTCTATCCCCATTTCACAGATTAGGAAACTGAGGCACAGAAGCCACAGGATTTTAACATATGGCTCGAATTCTTGACCAGCTGAATTACTGCTGGTACACAAAGCAGGGGAGGCTATAGCGACTTAATGAGAGAAGAGAATATATTTAAAGGCATTCTGTGAATCATAAAGGGCTGGGTGGATGTGAGATGCTGCTAAATCCAAAGTATTCATATAGTTTCTCTTGGTCTCTAGATAACTCTCCAAAAGCAGTGTGTTGACAATTAGGGTTAAGAAAAGTCAGCTCTCTTACGGAGCCTGGCCCTGGAGATGGGACTGTCTCCCGGGAGTCTTTAGGCCCGTGAAGGACGGTGGCTGCCCATGTTCTTGTGGCCAGTCGATCTCCAAGGCTCCCTGGACTGCCTGCTTCCCACACGCTCACGAGGAATCAGTGTCTGCGGGGGGCTTCCTAGGTCAAATTCAGCTCAGGCTTAGGAAACTGTGGAGCTGCAGGGTAGATGGCAGAGCCCACACATCTGGGATCGGAATGCTCCTGCCTCTCTTGATCACAGCGTTTCAGAGCTGGGAGGTTCCCTGGAATTCTCCCACTGTCACACAAGGTGCCAGGCAAGGATAGAGATGGACTCGGAGTGCTGCAGGCCCCACTCTGCGGGTGGCAGGAATGTGCAGTGAGCTTCTCAGAATAGATATGGCGACCTTCTGCAGGCTCGGCAGCCCATGAGTGGGAGGTCTTAGGCTGACCTCACCAGGACCGACAGTGAAGACAGAGGAAGACGCGTGGGCGGAAGATCCTCGGGAGCTAAGCAGAGCATAAGGGAAATGCATGACTATGTCCAGGGTGGGAGGTGGAGAGGCAGAGAGGGGCGGAGGAGGGCACAGAGCACACAGGGTAGTGAGAGATCCGGAAAAGGAGAGCGCACAGGGGGCTGGGTGGAGGCGGCAGTGCAAGCAAAGGCCAGCATGCCTGGGGGAGCGAAGGCTGCCAGGGCTCGGAGATGAGGACTCGGAGCAGGCGGTGTCTTGCATTTATGATCTGCCAGCAGCCGGCTTGTAGTTGGGTTGCTGAGACGGAGGAGCTAAACAGCTCTTTGGCATAAGGATGCTCCAGGAACTACTGGGAAAGACTTTTTAGGGTTCTCCACAAAGATTTATTGGAATGGGTAGAGGGAGGGATAAAAACTATAAGACCCACAGTGTGTATCATGGGGGCATGACTGGTACCACCAGGGAGGAGAACACACATGGGAAGGGCCTGGCCTTCCCAAGGGGGTAGCCACCCTGTGACGAGGGTGCAGTAGTGGTCAGGAAGACACAATGGAAGCAAGGAGATACTAATACCCTCTCATGCATCACAGAAGGAAACAGGAAGGGAGCAGCCTCCATAGCAGACCCATGGAGAGCCAGGGCTCAGTGAAGGGGAAAGGTGGAGGTGTCTTAATTATTCCATGGCAGCAGGACATGGCAGAGCCTATCTGGACACACCCGCTGGGGCACTGGGGGGCTGGGCAGGGGTGGACTCAGTGGTGGGAATGGATGGACCACCTGCCTGCAGGCCACGGGAGAAAGTCCAGTTGGATGGATAGATGGAAAGTCAGCCAGGAACAATGGTGAAAGGCAGCAGTTTGGGTTCAAGAAAAGTCAGTGAGTCTACCGGCAGGTGGAGCACAGGAGCAGCGAGGGACTCCAGGGAGAGCAGCAGCTTAGGCGGGTCACCCGAGGAGGGCGGTGCAGCCTCAGGGAGATTTGGCAGCAGCCTCACTGCTCCTGGCGGAGGGTCAGAAGCCACATTTCAGGCCCTGTGAAGACTGTGCACGGGGGCCCTAAAGCTAGTGAGGGGGGCCTGAGCACAGAAGCCAGTCAAGTCTGGCCAGCAGAGCTGCGATCTAGGTCAGGGTGGGACCAGCATTGAGGGACAGTATTGACTGGGTTCACTTGGGCCTGCAGGCCCACCCAGGGTCCCAATCAGGGTTTCCTAAGGCTGATAAGAAGCCCTTCCAACACAGGCCCTCATTACTGGGCTGAGCCAGCTAATACACACGCCAGTGTGAACGGATCGGAGATTTCTGCTCTTGACCCAACAGAGCCAAACAGAAGGCCAAGTCTTATAAAGACACAGGTCACCGCCTTTCTGCTGCTTCCTTTCTGCTGCTTTTCAAGAGTCCAAGGAACCAGGAGTTCTCTTAGGCTAGCCCTTCCAAAGGTGCTTTTGTGGTGATAATGCGCCCATGGTGGCATGGACACCCCTGACTGACAGGTGTTGTAAGGAATTCTCATCACTGGCTCAAGTTGCTAAAGCACAGAGCTCCTCTCAGGAACCTACGAGAGTTTAGGACACCTACACAGCTCACAGAAAACACAGAGACTTCCTGACTGGGATCCCTTCCCCGCTGTTGGCCCTGGGGCTTGGCTTAGGCCCTTACTCCTGCCTTTCAGACCCACTGGCACACAGGGTGGCAGCTGACACCCCCCCCCCAACACTGCCTCCAGCGCACCCACGCCCCCTACACACACTCTCCCTGCCTTCAAGAAAGCAGCGACTGTGAGCCAAGGGAGGGAGCAAAGAGAGACCATCTCCCCTCCAACCCCCACCACTTCCTGCCCCCTGGCACCAACAGGCAGAGGAGAAGGGGCCACAATGCCCACACTGTAACAGGTACAAAGAGGAAGAGGGAGGGCATCATTTCGGTGGTCCCCCATTCACTTCTCTCTGCCCTCTTCTCCAGGCCTGGGGCCCACCCCAAGCCCAATCCGCAGGAGCACCCTGACCAAAGCATGCTAAGCTCCAGCAGCAGTGCGAGGCTGAGAGATGCACCCCCTGCTCTAAGAGGAGAGAAGCCCTCTCTTGCCATCCGAGTTGTAATTCCAATGGCAGCAGCACCTCAGAGATAGGATCTATACTTCTCATAGATGGCATTCTATTTCAGGGTCACAAAAGGTCAACATAGATTTCCGTGGACTATACTTAGACACGATAGACCCCCTGCTGTACAAAATCGATCCCCCCAAAAGCGTGCCTTCCTTCTCTCTTTATTAAAAGAATCTACTGAGCACCAGCTACATGCTAGGCAGTCTCTGCCCTCAAGGAGCTGAACAGACTAGAGGCAAGTATGTAAACAGGTAAAAACCCAACATGACCAGAGCTGTGAAGCTGGAGAGATCAGAGTGGGAAGTGCTAAAAACACGCTTATGAACTTCAGCATCTCTGTAAACTGGGGACACCTACGTAACTCAAAAGCACTAAACTCATGCTTGTCTCTGGTTCTGAAAATATGTGAACAGGTCATGAGAAAACTGAAGGGAATTTGACAGTGACTCATACGTGATCGGCCCTTGCTCACAAAGAACAAATATCCTAGAGATCTGGGATAGCTACAAGGCTATAAACGGGAAAATCTATATCCTAAGGATTCAACTTCCATTTTCATACAAAGGTTTTTATTTCTTGTAATTTATTTTTGTGTCTTTGGAGAATGCTTTGGCTGCAGAGGTTCACCATGGGCGAGAGCTACAGAGTAGACACCAGGACAGGCAGGCAGGCCTAAGACTCACCCACATGAGTCAGAGAGGGGGAAATGCACCTGGTGGGAGGGGCAGGGGAGACTGGAAAGATCCTGAAACAAGGCACATCTGGACTTGATCCTTCAGTGGACAAGCTGCGGCAGGAAAGGGACTGCTCCAGAGGACATGCTGAGAGGGACAAGGAGAGGCAGGAAAATGCACTCAAGTGAACTCTCAAAATTGCTACAATCATCTTTATGGGGATAAGTGAATCCATGACCACAGCACCAGGAAATACAGATGTGTTTGATCAAATTATCTCCTCCTGTGTCTCATTTTATCCATCTATAAAATGTGAATAATAATAGTACCCATTTCACACAGATGATATGAGAATTAAATAGGTTAGTACATGGAAAACACTTAGAGCAATGCTCTAGTATGTGCTCAGTACATGTTGGTTTTTATTATCATTTTACTTTTTTTTCAGGGGGGTTTCGAGGGGTGGCAAATAATCCGCTAGGCTCAAATCAAATATACATGTGCTCTCAGTGGTTTCTGTAAATCATATTTCACTTCGCATAAGGAAAAAAAAGATGTAAATTACTTCAAATAGACATGTACATACTTTAAAATATTGAGTTTATTTTAAAAAATCAGCACAGTAAAAACTGCCACACAAATTACACTATCAACAACAGGTGCTCCTGTCAATTCAAGTGTACATATTTAACTCCTCAGATTAAAGACCTGTAATTTCCCTTGAAGCTCTTTAAATTCTGAAGTTATATAAAATTAAGCAGGAAAACATTAACATTAAAAAAACTTTCACACAATTTTGCACAAATAAGTGTGATCTAGCAATTTAAATTATCACCTGAAATACTTGTACTTTGGAGAAAAATCCCAGATGACAAGACCACACACGTTATAAAAAGACTCACATTATTCCCTAGGACACGTCTCATGTCATTGTCTCTTCACATTTCTTCCACCAAGCCTCAGGCAAAAAACTGAAGGAAACTTTTGCCAGGCTGTAGTTTTATTTTTATGCACATCTCTTTTCTTTTTCTGAATTCAGAGTTTCTGAAAACACAGAGACTGCTCTCTTGGCAAAACATGACTTATAAGATGTTCAAGGACCAAGCTATTCAATTTCTCCCTGTCTCTGGGGAAGCCATCCAGATCTGTTCTCTGCTCCCACACAGGGCTCCTTTGTGGTATGGAAATGTAGAAACTCCTGACCCCATCAGAGAGAGAGTGAGCTCTGTACCTTTAACCAGGCTCAGGAGAATGCCTGGTCCTCTCCTGATGTCCTCAAACTTCCTCTGAAATCAGAGAAAGTTTTTTATAATGGAATGTGTCAACACACAGCAATAAAAGACTCTGAGGAACCAAAAATGTGAAAAATCACCTGGGAATTGAACATTAAAGAAATGTGTGTTTATTATAGTGTGTTGACAACTGGGGGGTTCCTCTTTTTACTAAGCTGCAGTAGAGCAGAGGTTTGGCAGCATAACCAAACTGTGCTCTGCCTGAGTCTATAACCTAGCAGGGACAGGCATCCTGACAGGAAACTGCCACAGATGGGAAACCTGGGTCAGGTGATGGGACCAGAGAGTAACAACACTTGTGTTGGCATCGATGCCTCCCAGAGTTCAAAAGCAACTTGAATCTCTGTGAAATATACTTATCTATTACCTTTCAAAACATTTTGATCACCAAAGTGAGCTAGAGGAAAGAACATAATAATATTTCAATAGGAAAATTATACATTCCGAAAATATTATATTGTCATAATCAATTCACATTTCCAGGGCACCGAGAAACGTAACATATCCCATCATAAACTTCCAGAACCACTGCTCTGAGAAAATGCAAAGTGAGGATGACCCCACTGGCACTTCTTCCTTCCTTCATTGGGCAGCACCTTCTGGGCCTGGATGGACAGCTGAGGATAAAGATTTCCTGTGGGCTAAAACAAAGGGCGGCGCCGTCCCTTCTCCAGTGTGACACGAGCGGCCTTGGAGAGCCTTTACGTAGCAGCCTCTAAGAATTCTGAGGTGAACACAGCTTCTGCATAATCTTCACACACATCCTGGAGTTCAGCAGCCACGTCCCCCAGAGCGTCATCTATCAGCTCTTCAGAAAAGCTAGAATACAAACGACACAGCTAAAGGTATGTACAGCCAAACATGGGAGCCATTCTTCTTCTCAGCTGGGGAACTCAAGTCAATTCTAACACTTAAATGATAGTTAAAAGGCCAAGAATAGCCAAGACACTTCTGAAGAGAAAAACACAGCAAGAGGCCTTGATTCCTATATATTAAGATGGTGGTGCTTAGATTCCCAAAGTCCTGCTAGAGGGACGAGCCTGTAACACACAGAATGCACCTCACCCTAGAGATGTTTGAAACTGGAGGTGACCAGAAACTAACAAGCTGCAACCCAGCCCCAGTTCAGATCCACCTTTGACAGCTGCCTAAATGCCTGACAGAGGAAAGGGTGAGTGCCTGCTCTGTGGGGTGGGTTGATACTCCAAATCTCTGTTCCTCTCTCTCTACACACACACCTTTTTTTCTTAACTGATTGAGAGTAAGTCGCAGACTTGACATCCCTCAACTGCTTCAGCGTGTGTATTTCCTAGAAACAAGGACATTCTCTTAGATAACCACGGTACAACCATAAAATTAACACTGATACAAAACTGTTACCTAATCTTATCTACAGACCTTATTCAAATCTTGCCAACCACCCAAATAATGTCATTTAAAAGAAAACTTTTTCCAGTCCAGTCCAGGATTCAATCCAGGATCACATGTTGCATTTAGTTGTCATGTATCTTTAGTCTACTTTAATCTGAAATAGTTCTTCAGTCTTTCATGACTTCAACATTTTTTGAAGAATAAAGGCCTTTTTTTTTTTGGTAGAATGTCCCTCAATTTGGGTTTGTCTGATGTTTCCTCATTAGACTCAAGCTATACATTTTTGAAACAAATGCCACAGAAGGGACACTGTGTCCCCTCAGTACATCATGACATCTATTTGTCCCATTTTGGTTACCTGGTTACAGTGATGTCTGCCAGGTTTCTCACTTGGAAAGTTACTATATTCTCTTTGTAATTAATAATACGTGTTATTTGAGATTATGTTAATATCCTGTTTCTCACTGAACTTGCCTGAATCAATTATTACAGGGTTGCCAAACACTGATTTTCTAATTCCATCATTCCTTCTCCATCTACTAGTTGACATTCTACATGCAAAAAAAAAAAAAGGGGGTGGGGAGACAGCGAGAGAGACAGCTTTCCCATCTCCCTTATTTATTTATATATTCATTCATTCAATCATTCATTCATTCATTATCAGTTTGGTTTTATAGATTCTTGCTTTATTCAACAGTTTGTAGTCTGTTACTATTATTATTTATTTTGATGCTTGAAAAAGTCCTAGATTTGGCCAGCAGGAGCCCCTTCAAGCTGGCTCCAGTGTCCTCTTGATGTGTCCCCATCATTCTTTGAGCACTTCCTTTCTGGCACAATATGATGTTCCAGGTTCATCTTACAGCACCAGTCTTGGAATCAGCCCTTTCTCCAAAGAGCCCTAGTACCTCTTCATGGAGAACAGCATTTAGAAACCGAGATCTGGATGCCAGGTGTGCTCACTGCTATTGGTACCTCGGTTTCTGGGTCCTCTTAGCAGACAAACTAAGAAACACATACACACCCCTATATCTATTGCTATATCTATCAAAAACCGTACTTTCATAAGAAATACCTCTAATTCCAATTCAACAGAGGATTCATTCAGTAACCTCACTCCCATTACTCACAATGTACTTATTTGATCAATCCTAAAATACACAGAAAGTAGTTTTAGAATTGTTGACCCATGTCACTGTGTAAAAGAAACCTACTAACCAGAATTCAGCATGTGCTTTGCAGTTCTTTTTGTCTTCAGCCAGAAGATATAGAGTCAAAATACCGTGTTCAACAGTCACTTAGGCTAGTTCTTATCTGTCTCAGTCCCCTTTAGTATGATTATGCTATTTATCTGAAATACAGTTAGGTTCCTGTTTCTGTACGTATTCTAATTTAGGGTATTCTCCATCCTATTGATCAGGGGGGATGTGTAGGAAACATGAGCATGGTTCCAAAAGTCAGAATTATGTAAAAAAGGCAAATGCAGATTAAGAGTCAGTCCCCATCTCGTATCCTTCCTATCCCAATTGCACCCCAGTTGTTTGGTTTTGTTTTTGCTAATCTGACAATCTTTTGTCTTTTAATTTGGCATGTAATGTCCTTCTTCATTTAACGTTATTCTGATATATTTGAGTTTATACTACTTAATACTAAGTATTTCTATTTGTCTGTTTGTTCTCTCTTTTTTCTTGCCTTCTAAATTTTGTAATTTTTAAATACATTTTTTCTTCTTTAACTTGAATGCTATATATGCTTTTATTATTCCTTTAGTGGCCACCATAGATTACAAACATCCTTGACTTAACATCTAAAGTTAATTGATATTCTTACCCTTTTCACAGACAATGCAAGAACCTTAGACTGTGAGCTACATTTATCCCCTTCCTGACATATCTTATATGCTATTGTTACAGCATACTTTAAACATGTATGCTTAGACACATACCCCCATAAGACATCAGCAGAAAACAAGTTTTTTACAATTCATTTACCTTTATATTTACTTTTTTTTTTTTTAAATTCATGCCTTCCTATATTTTTGACCTTCCATCTGTGACCGCTTTCTTTCTGCCTGAAAAATACCCTTTTTATACGTCCTATAGTGAAGGTCTATTGGTATTAAATTTTCTCAGCTTTATTTGCCCGGAACCTCTCCTCTCACCTTCCTTTTTGATATATAGTTCACTGGGCTTAGAACTCCAGATTGGTAGTTCTTTTATTTTGTAATTTTGAAAGATCTGCCAGGTCTTCCTCTTTCTACTATTTTAGTTTCTTTTTTGTTTTTCTTCCTCCAGCTGATTTTAAGATTTTTTCTCTTTTTCAACAGTACTATAATATTGCTAAGTTTGAATATCCTTTTATTTTTCTTGCTTGAGGTTTTTAGAGCTTTCTGAATCTCTGACTTGATATCTTTTGTTGCTTTGGGAAAGTGACAGACATCATTTCTTTGGATGTTGTTTCTAACTCATTTTCTCTCCCTCCTCTCCTTCTGAGACTCCAACCATATACATATTAGACCTTCTTACTTTATCCTCTATGTCCCTTACCCTCTCTTCTTTACTTTTCATCTATTTTGTGTGTCTCCAAGCATCACTCTGGACTTTTTCTTCTGATCCATGTTCCAAGTCTCTAATTTTCTCTTCTGTTGTGTCTAATTTGCTATTCAGCCCAATGAATTCCTCATTTTAGAAATTGTATTTTTCATTCTAGAATGTACATTTGGATGTTGTTTAGTTCCCAGTTCTCTGCCAAACTTCTAAGCTGTGCATTTTATTTCTATGAACACACTAGGCAGTTATTTTAATGTCTATGAAATAGTTCTAATATTTGAAACTGCTGTGGGACTATTCTTATTATTGTGTTTTTTCTCTGTTGCCTGGCTATTTTTCACCATATACCAGACATTGTGTTTGAAAATTGTAGAAATAAGTTGAGTCCTAAGATAATATTATTTTCCTCCAGAGAAAATTTACTTTTGCTTATGACTGGTGCCAGGGGGACAATAACAATCTAGAATCACCTCAATCCAACCTCAGGAACTGAGTTAATTTGGAGCTCGGTGGAGGCCCTGATAAGCCCTATTTACATCCAGGTCACCGTACTTCTAGAGTGTAAACTGTCAGGGTCCCAATCAAAAGTGAGAAAAATTTACCAGGGCAATTCCCTGACCTTGGTAACCCCTGGATTTCAACCTGTGCCCTCTGATCTGAAAAGGCTGTCACAAGTGCCACTTGCCACTCCCAACAATTGACTATCCAGTGCCAAAAAATGGACTACCCTCCCTGGGTCCCTGTCTTCTCCAGGATCCTGGCCCAGTTATTAATCATTACCTCGTTAACCTCTTGATGACTTCAAGCATATAGTAGTTTTTTTTTTTTTTTTAACTGGTAAGGGTATCACAACCCTTGGTACAGTGTCGTCTGCACCACACTCAGCCAGTGAGTGCACCAGCCGTCCCCATATAGGATCAGAACCCGCAGCCCTGGTGCTACCAGCACCACACTCTCCCGAGTAAGCCATGGGGCCGGCCCATATAGGTTTTATTTTTAATATAGTTTTTCTATTAACAGTTATCCTCAGTGGGAGAGGTGGTCCAAATTACCAAGTACATCATTACTAGAAACAGAAATGATTACCTCGTTTTTATATTTGCTTCAGTTTCTATATTCCTGTCACTGTGAGAGAAATATAAAGATGCTCCCAGTACATTCCAACACATCAGATAATGTATCCATTTTCTTCTTTTTTTAACCTTCCTCACTCTGCCTTTCACTTCAGGGAAAAAGCATCCCTCCCGGAGGCATCCTTCCTCCTACATCCCTCCTGGAGTCCTCTGTCCCTCTACTCCAATCTGAACTAGTTGCTTTCTATGCTCACTGAAAAATTCTTCTCCTGGAAATGGCTTTTGCTTTTTTCCTGGAAGTTCCATGTTGGCGTCTAAGTTTCCTAAATCCCAAGTCCTCCTTGCATTGGTGGCATATGTCATCCAGTAGCTTACTGAGAAACAGTGCATGCGAACTACATTTTTGGATACTTTGAATACCTAACAGTGTTTTTATTCTATCCTTACTTTAACTGGTAATTTAGCTGAGCACAGAATTCTAGGTCAAATTTTGGAAGTGTGCTCTAATGTGTTCCAGCGTTGCTATTGAAAACAATATGCCATTCTCAATTCTGATGATTTGAATGTGTCCAGCTTTTACTCTCTGGATTCTTTTGTCATCTTCTCTTTACACTGGGATGCTCAAACTCCCTTTTCATAATGATGTGCCATGCTGTGTTCTGTTCTATTTAGCATTCACTCACGCACTCACTCACTCAGTGGACAACTGATGAATTCTTTCAATCTAAAGACTAACATCCTTCTGGGAAATTTTCTTATAGTATTTCTTTGATAATTTCCCATTCATGCTTTTTTCCTCTTCTCACATTCTGAAACTCACACTATTCAGATGTTACGTCTCCTAGATCAAGCCTCTAATTTTTAAATATCTTTTCTTCTCTATTACCTAGCTCTTTGTTTTTTTATTCTACTGCCTGAAAGATTTGTCTTTTTTTCTTTAAATCCTTCTGGCAAATTTATTTCAGCCATCATGTTTTTAATTTCTAAGAACTTTTTTTATTCTCTGAAAGTTCTTTTCATAGTGTCTTTTTCCTATAGTATCTTGTCCTCATTTCACGATTTAAGAGCTTCACTTAGCTCTCTGAAAATATTAATTCTAGTTTGTTTGTTTTTAATGTTTTATTCTGCTTAATGCATTATCTCTGCTTCCTCAAAGTTCTTTGGTCTGTTATAAAAGCCTATGTATCTTTCATGGTTTTCATCAAATGTATGGTCATCTCAGCTGTCTGCTCATTTTCAAGAATGAGAACTTCAATCAAGTATCCTGTTTTCTGGCTCACCTATATTCATGCCTTCACAACCATCTGGTGCTTCTAATTCTACCAACATTCTTCTGCATAGAAAACTTAGTTTTGGGCTTCACCCCCATTAGGTGCTTGGTTTTCTCTGGTCTGCTAAGTCATTTGCCATTTGTCTAATTGCTTTATGACTTCCAAGTTTTTATTGATATTTGTTTGCTGTCATGATTTCATGCCTTTTATTTATTCTTTTAGTGACATATAGTGAGATAGGGATACAGTGAGTAGAGATAAATAGACATGCTCAATGTGTCCCCTGCAACCAAAACTCTCCAGATCTACTTTCAAACCAGGAATCCTTAAGAGTTTGCTTTCATCAAAAGCACTATTAGCTTAAGCCTTTCCTTTCACAATCACTTCTTCATGTGCATCCAGTTTATATCATCTGCTAACTCTTATCACTGGAATAGTGCTGTTCTTCAGGTGGAAGGAGGAATAGAGACATTTAAAGAAAGGAAAAAACTCACCTAGCTTTCCCCTTACACGACAGATTACTAGATGAAGTCAAGTGTCTTTGGATACTTTTTCAAGATCTGGTAATACATCTTTGGAACATTTAAATAAGAAATAAAAACAGGAGAAATAAAAAACAGCTAGAATGTTCAAATGCACTGTCACTGGGGTCAAAGAATAGCAGAGAAAAACATCTGTAAAAATCCAGGCCTATTTTAAAAACTTTGTCCTCTACATTTTAACCTATTATTACTTACAGGCTGAGAGAGCTTTTCCCTACACCTACAAAACACTATGAACAAAATGTATCATTTTATCAAGTAAAATGGAAGATAAGAACATACGAGGAACAGTCTATCCTTGGCCTGCTTTTGGATTTCCCAACATGCCAGTTAACCTAACCTCTGCAGACAGGCTAAGAGAAGATGAGTAAGTATGCTACGGGACTGTGCGTTAACACATGGAGGCGGGCTGCGTTTACCTTTCTCTTCCCCCAGATAACCCTTCAGAGCACATGTGAAGAAAAATATGCATCTCAACCAGAAAAGGTCATGTGTGCTTTGAAGGGTTCTATATATTAAAAAGAAGTTTCAGGACTTCAGGTCAAACCTGAGCACTTGAACATAAGTGATTATCTATGATCCCTTCCAAAATTCCACTAAAATAAAAGGAAATAGATAAATAAAACAGGAGGAAAAAAAAAAGACAAAAGTAGATGAGAAATGTCCAAAATTTTCAGAAGATACAAAGCACATGGATTTAGCAGCATAGATGAAGTAAAGAGGAAGCTGAAACCTACCAGCCTGTAGGGGGACGTCGTGGAAAAGCAAGCCGATTTGTCCCACAAGACATCAGAAAGGTTCAGGAAGTAAGAGCACTGGAGTCATGAAGGTGAGTGAGTTATGTGGTAGAAAATGAGGAAACTGGTTGAAAATTTGCCAGACAAGCAGACTGATAGATCTTCACCCCTACTCCTGGCAGCTAAGTGACTATCCCTTCTCTACAGCCACAGAAGAAGGAAGGTATATTCTCTGGAAAAAATGAACCAGTAATTTTAAACTCGGCCAAATCATCAATCAAGTATGAAAGCAGAACAGACACTTTCAAACTTGTAAGTCTCAAGAAATTTCCTCCAATACACATAAAAGGATATTTTCCATTAAAATAAGAGAGTAAACCAAGAGAGAGGAAGACAAGGGCACTAGAAAATAAGAAATCTAATATGAGAGAGAGGTAACCCAACACTCAGGGTGATTATGAAGGAAAGTCGCAGGACAAGAGCCATACAGCAGTTCTGGAGAGTAGAGGCCCAGACTGCAGTAGGAGGAAAGAGGGTCTCAGAAGAAAAAGTAGGAGTAGGGTCAAGAAATAGAGATTAACTGATATTTTTGATCATGAGGAAAATTATATTGAGAACTTGTTGGCTAGTGTGTGGGGAAAGTTAATAAATACATAAAAGAATTAGCAAATAGAAAGGAGGTACTTACTAACTCCTGGAATATGTTCAAAACTTGTTCAAGAAAGAAATGTAATCATGGTATACTACTTAGCTAAATGATAAAAAATATCTTGCATGTTTGTAAAGAAGTGAAACCGATGAGGAATTTAAATTTCAGCCCTATTAAAATATAGATTTATACATATCTTTTAAATAAGTATTTTGTATATAAAAGAAGGCAACGCATTTTTCAAATATTCAGTAGCTACAGGATCCTGTTTTATGACTCCATGAAACTACCTTTCCTAGGGGAGGCAAACCCAAACAAGGAGAGGGTTAAAGAAAATGTTGCAGAGTTAGAGACCTGCTGCTTGTAAAGGCAAGCTTGTCCCAACCATGAAGATTTCATGATCATGACTGTTTGCTGCCCAGCAATATTTTGTGGTCTCTGATGGGACATCACTCTTGTTGACAACAGGAAATCAGTCCTGACTTGATTTCTGAATATTATACCTCTGCTGTTAAGGGACAAATGTCTGTTTCCCCCCAAAATCTATATCTTGAAGCCCTAACCCCCAGTGTGCTGGTATTTGGAAGTGGGGCCTTTGGAAGATAACTAGGTTTAAATGAGCCATGAGGGTAGAGCTCCCTTGATGGGATTAGTGTCCTTATAAGAGGAGAGACCAGAGCTCACACTCTGCCACGTGAGGACACAGCAAGAAGGCAGCTGTCTTCAAGCCCCAGGAAGAGGGCCTTCACCAGACACTGAATCTGCCAGCACCTTGAACTCAGACTTCCCAGACTCCAGAACTGTGAGAAATACATTCCTTTGTTTAAGTCTGTGGAATTTTGTTATGGTAGCCCAAGCTAAGACACTCTGCCTAGGAAGGAGACGGTGCAGAGCATTCGTTCCAGTGGCATCACCTATGCTGTTTCATGGTCTCCCATATGTGAAAAAAAGCAGTGAGCAGAGAAGGCCTGTTTGCTAGCCCAAGAGCAACCACTGGAACTGCAGGCTCCCAAAGCATGGAATGAGACGGGCTAGTCCTTTGGCTAATTCTTTCTCTGGCTTTTCTGTAAGTCTAAAACTTGGCACTTGGTTCTTAAACAGAGGCACATAACGTTTTACTGACCTTTCAGCTATCAGCCAGGGGTTGAAGGAGCCTATGGCCTCATGAGATATCATCCGGAGGTACTGCTCAAAACGACTGCAGTAGTCACCAATGCTGTGCCGCATACCTGGTGGGACAAAGAGGGGAGCTCGGCCTTCTTTCTGTTGAGAATCTCCTGCAAAGGAGGGAAGGACAGCTTCTCTTTTCTCCAATCTCTCCTCAGTTACCACACTTTCATCCAGGGAACTGAGAATAAATAAAAATGATAAAAGCATTCCAAATCATCTGTAAGCAAGGACAAACTGTTAATTTACCTTGATGGCTTAAAAACCAAAGGGTCACCTTCATTGCTCTGTCTCATAGTGAACAAAACGCAACATCTATCACCATTCGCTGGACTAACCCTCAACACAATAGGAATTTTTGTCCCTCAGACAAAGGAATTCTTAAAGCAAATCTTGCAGTAAATATCAGTACAACCCACATGTACCAATATGATAATTTCAACAGTAAAAACCAACTAGATGTTACTGAATAACTGAAAGGCTCTTTAAGATGCAACACACTCAACACTCATCTCACGAACACGCTACTTTACTGTGCATCTTGGAGTTTGGCAAG
The DNA here is from genome assembly GCF_027409185.1 of Cynocephalus volans. NCBI lineage: Eukaryota > Metazoa > Chordata > Mammalia > Dermoptera > Cynocephalidae > Cynocephalus > Cynocephalus volans. The sequence continues at coordinate 34,275,708 of NC_084469.1, forward strand.
ATCTTGCTCAAAAGAAGAATATTTTTCTGTCTTGTGGGAATTAAAGGAATCCAAAACACAATGTCAAAGGCAATCAACTAGAATAAAATCAGTGTTGCTGCCACTTACTTGCCATTGCAGGGCTTTTCTAACATGATGGTCACGGCTGGATCCTTGCGAGCTGCTGTCTTTGTGATCCTGATTGGATGAGGAGGCAGAGGCCTTTCACTTACTGCTGGAATTTTTTGTTCTAGAAAAGGAGAGGTATAAAATGGCTGCTTATAAAGAAAAGTTGATGTCCATATTAGAGCTGTCCTACTGGCCACCCCGTGAGGAAGTCACATGTATATTTCTTAGGCATAATGGGCTTAGCTAGAAGCGATGGGAAAAATATTCTTGTTTTAAATGCAAAGGTGAATTTAAAAGTTACAAAGAAACCAATGAGAAATAGGTTTTAAGAAATAATGAACTCCTTCTAGGCCTCTGCTTGCTCTGAGAATGACTTCTTCAAGTGGTCTATGCAAAGCCCCAGGCTATGTACGTCCACTGAGACCCAGCCACTACAGCAAGGAGTCTCAGGCAGTTGGGTTTGTTTTTTAATCTTTAAGTGCTTTCATTACTGAAGGAGAAAAAAAGCCACTCACACCTGAACACTTCATTAGCTGATTTAATTTGTCTCTGGGCATTGCTAGAAAAATCTGCATGACAATAGTCAAAACATTAATTTATTAACTAACTGGTAAGTTTGACGAAAGCTGTTATGAGTTTCAGACTATTTATAATTTTAAATGTATTTCAAGTATAGGAAGAAAATTTGTCCTTCTCTTAAGATGGAAGCACCTATAAGGGTACTTCAAAAAGTTCATGGAAAAATAGAATGAAAAGATGACACAAATCTTTCCATGAATTTTGTGACATTCCCTTGTATATGTCAAGCAACTTTCTCTCTAAGTCACATTTATATGCTTATGTTTTCTTACTGTCAGAAATACTGCATAAATCAGATTTTGTAGAACTACTACTGAGAGTACAATCAATTTTCAATTGTTCACAGAGAGGATAAGAGATATAGATTAGATACTGCACGATCCAAAGATCACTTTAAATTTAGTTTTGTGATGCAACTGGAAAAACAATCAGAACAACTGAAAACATAGGATTTTTATTATAATTTCATGACTCTGGAATTACAAGTATCTAAAAATTCATTTCAGTCCTTAGTGTTCTAAAAAGCTCTTTTTAAGTCCATATCTAGACACTGCAGAGTCATAGATAGTGACTAATAATTTAAATCATCCTTGAAAAAAGAGAACACTAAGCCTTTTAAAGGCTGTCTTCTACGTGATGCAACCTGACTTTGTGGCCAATGGCCAAGCCATCAGTGAAACAAATTGCCCTTCAATGTTTTCTGTCCTCTGCTTCCATACAAAAAGATGCTAAAATGCCCAGTGACTAACTAAACAATGATTAAAAGGGCCCTTGCTGTGCTACCCTGTGCTAGGCACAGTGGGGGACACAACTGACTACGACAAACTCTCTGGCCTCAAAGAATCTGTGGCTTAGTTGACAGAGATAAAACACCTTCACAAACAGTTCTAACACATGGTAGAACGTGCCAGAAAGTGCTATGGGAGTTCATGGGCAGAGAAGGGAGGAAGATAGCAAAGCTCCAGTGTACGAATACCAGGAAAAGCAGCACACAAGTACAGAAGGGTCATCTGAGCTGCGCCTGGGAGAACGGCTCAGTTGGTACTTGAAGAGGAAAATGGATTCTGGATGAGGGTTGGGGGAAGAGAGAACATGAGCAAAAAACTGAATGCTTGAAAACACAGAACACATAAAAGGAACAAATAAGTATTTCGTTTAGACGGCTCATCTTTCCACCAAAATTTGACACGGAGAATACTTTTTCTAACACAGTACACCAAACTCATATTTTAAAATAATTACATGTGAAATATGCTGCTGCTGTAAACGCTCTATACCCCTCATGCTTACATTCCTTTAGAGGTAATGTCTAACCATATTTTATTCTCCTTCTTTCATTGAGTAAGGCAGTAACTGATAAGCATGGGTCAAATAGAATTTGAGCAACACTTTTCAGCCAAAACTGTACAAGTAGCCTAACGATTACAACCAAAATGCTTATGTATGAATTTTGAAAAGTGGAGGAGAAAAGCAAAAGGCTTTTCAACAAATGGTGCTAGAACAAATTGGTATGCGTTAGGGGAAAAAAAAAAAAATTGAGCCTCAACCTCTACTTTAAATCACAAAGTTTCATTCAAGATGGATCATAGAAATAAACATTAAAAACTAAAACCATAAAGCTTCTAGAAGAAAACAAGAGAATCTCTTCTCAACTAGAAGGTAGGTAAAGGTTTCTTAGATCACAGAAAGCAAAAACCACACAAGAAAAAATTGATGTTAGACTTCATCAAAATTTAAAATATCTGCTCATAAAACACCTTTGAGAAAAGAGATATTTGGGCCACAGATAGGAAAAAAAATATTTGTAAAACATCTATCTGAGTAGATCAGTGGCTGCCAGGAGGAGGGGGAGGGAGAAGGAGAAGTGACTGCTAATAAACACGGGGTTTCTTTTTGGGGTGATGAAAATGTTTGGCAGTTAGACAGTAGTGATGGCTGCATAACTGTGTGAATATACTAAAAACTACTGAATTGTACTCTTTAAAAGAGTGAATTTTGTGTTATGTAAATTATATCTCTTTAAAACTACTTTAAAAAACAAACAAAAACATATATCTGACAAAGAATTTGTACCCAGAATACATAAAGAATTCCTACAACTCAAAAACAAAAAGACAAACCAATTTTTTTAAAAAAATAGACAAAAGATTTTGGACACTTCACAAAGGAAGATATACAAATGGCTAATGATCACTTGAAAAGATTCTAAATAGCATTATTTATCAAGAAATTAAGTTAAAAACACAATGAGATATCACCACACCACCACCAGAATGGTTTTACAATTAAAAAAACTGACACCACCAAATGTTGGCAAGGATGTCAAGCAACAGCAGCTCAATGCAGATGGAAATGTTGACAGGTATGAAATGTATAGCCGCTCTGGTAGAGTTAAACACACACACCTTGAGACCTGGCAAATCTACTGTTAGGTGTTTATCCAAGAGATATGGATATACAAAGACTTATGTCCATACAAAGACTAGACAGGGCCGGCCTCTGGCTCACTCGGGAGAATGTGGTGCTGGTAACACCAAGGCCATGGCTTCGGATCCTATATAGGGATGGCCGGTTAGCTCACTGGCTGAGCATGTTGCTGACAACACCAAGTCAAGGGTTGAGATCCCCTTACCGGTCATCTTTAAAAAAAAAAAAAAAAAGACTAGACATGAATCTATCTATTCACAGCAGATTCTTTTTTTTATTGAAACTTAATTGATTATACATAATTGTGGGGTACAGAATTGACTATCAACACTTGTGTACAACATGTGATAGTCGAATCAGGATAATTAGCTTATCCATCATTACAATATATAATCATTTTTTGTGTACATTAACCAATAGCCCAACACTTAGAAGCTGGAAGATGCAAGGAACGGATTTTTCCATGGAGCCTGCAGAATAAACTAGCCCTGCCAACAGCTTGATCTCAGCCTTTAAGACTCACTTCAGACTTCTGACCTCTAGAACTGTAAGAGAATAAATTTGTGTTTTAAGCCACTCAATTTGTGGCTTAAACTTCTTACAAACTTAAATTTGTTATAGCAGCAACAGGAAATAAGCAACACAGATAAATCTATAAAATACTACATGAATGAAAGAGGCCTAGACAAAAGAGAACAAACATACTGTATGGACTGCATTTATATGAAATTCTAGAATAGTCAAAACAAACTGAAAAAGCATGGTGGTTGCCTTGGTGGTAGGGAACTGACTGGGAAGAAGCATGAGGGAACTTTCCGAGGTGATGATATGTTCTATATCTTGACCGGGGTTTGGGTAACAAACATGTATCCATTTGTCAAAACCCCCCAAATGACACAGTTAACATCTGCGCATTTTATTATATGTAAATTTTATCTAAAAAAAAAAAGAACCATTAGTAAATATTAAACTCTAGCTGATGATACACATGCTGAATATTTACGGGTAAAGTATACTGATATCTGAAACTTACTTTGAAATGTATAGCTAAGATGCATGTGAAATGCAAAGATATTATGAACTGATGGATGGATAGAGGAATAAATAGATATGTGAAAAAGCCTTATAGTAAAATGTTAATTGTAGAATCTAGAAGGTGGCTATGAGTGTTCACTGTACAATTTTTTCAACTTTTCTATGTTTTAAACTTTTCAGAATAAATTGTTGGGGGGAAAGTGGTGGAAACACTTACCATTTTTTTCTTCCTGCATCCAAAAATGAGGATCGGTATATTCAATTTTATTGTACCTTTGGCGAACTGTCTCCTGGTATTTCTTAAAAAAAAAAAAAAAAAAGTTTAATTTATGAGAAAAAATGAGTTTCATTGCAAACCAGAACTAGCAAGGATGTAAAAGTACAGCAGATATAATTGATACAGACACATTGCCAGAAATGGGCATCTGCCAGGCCAGGGAGTAATTAATTCATGAGGTAAAGTCTAAAATAAAATGAAGCAATTAACATAACTGTAGTCCAGACCAGCACTGTCCACTGGAACTTGCTGCAATGATGAAAATGTTCTATATGTGCCCTGTCCAACACAGTAGCCACTAACTATTAACCACTTGCAGTGTGTTTAATTTCAATTAATTTACATTTCAACAGGCACATGCAGCTACTGGCTACTGTTTTACACAGCTCAGGTCTAGACAGCTATCCCCAAGAAGGGAAAATCAGTTGCAAGACTGGGAGAAACTGCATTTCTTTAAATTTTCAGGAACCAACAAAAAAATTATCTTCCCTATAATGTTTCTATTTAGCAGCAAAGCAGAAGTGAGATTTAATCATGGTGCAATTGAAAAGAAAATGCTGAATTGGGAGTCAGCAGTCCTGAATTCTCATCCTAGTTCTACCAGGAATTTTTTTGTGACCTTGGCTACAAAAATTATGTCTCAATTTCTTGCTCTGAACAATCCAGGGTTGGGCTGGGTGATGTCTGAGGTCTAGAATTTTATGAGAGAAGAATTCTAAAAGTAGAATCATAGAAATTAAGAAATCTAAAATTATCTGTGATTTGACAGGATCACACTCTAGCAGGGTAGAAGAGGCAATTGAATAGTACGCGGGGTCTTCAAAAATTCATGGAAAAATTCGTATTCTCTTTCAACTCTATTTTCCACAAACTTTTTGAAGTATGCTTGTACTTAAAAGCTGAGAGAAGAAAAAGTCTACGGTCCTATTTGTGTAACCAGGCCCCAGTCTCAGTGTTTTGGGAATCACATACCAATGATACCAGGGGGATAATAATAATGATCACTTACGGGGTTACATGTTGGGTAGTGTGCTCGATACTCCATGCCTCATTTTATCCTTAAAAACACCTTACTTATTAGAGAGAGTAAGTAACTATACAGGATCATACACCATGCTGGCAGTAGAATTGGGATTGAAAACCAGGACTATGTAACTCTAATGTATTAAGCGACAGAGGCATGAGGAGGATCTGCACTTGGCAAAGGCCAGTCCCCAGCGGTGAGCCAGACTAACAGCCCCAGATCTTACTTCCATTTCTTCCATTCGGAGCATCATGATCCCCAGGTTTGGGCTGTCCTTACTATCCTCCAAGGCGGCTAAGGTTTCAGACCCCAAGATCTTAGCATGAGTCACAGCCCAGAGCTCATGAGCAGTATCTTCCAAAAAATCATCCAGCTGACGAATGTTGTTGGATTCAGAATCAACAGCTGTAGCCTACAAAACGAGGGACGGAGGGGTGGAAAGACAATACAAAAAAACCAGAAAAACTTAAAGAATATTGCTGATCATAACAAACCAATAGCCTAGTGATCCAACTGGTAGAGTTTCTATGCTAAAAAAAAGCCTCTCCTAAGTTAGTAAATATCAAAAGCAATAATATTATTTCAGTTATCACAATCATTTGTAGTATCAACCAAGTAATACGATCATAGTCCGTGTAAATTTTCATTATCATCTATTTGCCAGTTAGCACAGCAAATATCTTCTTTTTGATATATTCAGAATATCCAATATTTTACATGTCGCACAATTCAGAGGATATATCTACTCTCATTTGGTTTGGTGCTTTTACAAAAGCTTGAGACTCAGTATATAAGCTGGGAGAGCCATACCAGCCTTTCTTGACCTTGTATCGTTTACATTAACACATTTACAGTTTGCAAAGCATTTTTACATGTACTGCATTTTTCTTGATTCTTATATATGTCTATAATCTGCTCTGAAAGAGGCTTTTGCAAAGAATGTCTGCTGAGGAAATGATCATATCAGGGCATAGAATGAGACACTTCTGAGATTAAATCTTGGTTCTGCCCACTCATAAGCCAGCAATTTGGGGCAACTTTACTTAACCTCTCTGGTCCTCAGTCCTCTCATCTGTAATGTGGAAATAACAATCTTATATTTCAGAGTTGTAAGGATTTCACAAGAGCTTGCATGTTGGAACACTTAGCCCAGTGCTTGGCACAAAATAGGACATTCAATGAATCACTATTACTGTAATTTAAAAAACCTCTTAACAAGTAGTTCACAGATAAAAATGTATAAATGGCCAATAAAGATGTGAAAAAATGCCCAACCTTAATCAAAGTTAAAGAAATAAAAATCAGTTGAATAACCAATATAATAAAATTACAAAAAAATCTAAAGACAACTTTTAACCAATAATACAGGTCTTGGTTAATTAAGAAATGTGTGTATGTTTGCATGTGTGGTATTTTCCATCTATAAACAATGGAATACCAAGAATACCTTCCTTATCTTCTTTACCTCCTTTAATATGTTATTAAAGAAGATAACATGCCATTAAAGAAGATGAGGAATGTCTCAGTGTGCTGCTACGAAAAGAGCACCAAAATACATTATCAACAAAGAAGCAGGGTACAGAACGGTTATATGGCATCTGTTAGTGGGGAGACCAAACTTTTCCTATTATACTTTTTCTGAAATGATTGAATTTTTGGCCACGGGCATAAATAACTTTTAATTCTAAAACAAACTCATACAGGCCGAGGGCAGCCGCCCCCTCCACCCAGAAGCAGGCAAAGAGCACAATGAAAACACCACTTCCACATGGGTGGCCCACCACAGCCACCCCACAGCCACGGCTGCCTCAAAAACAGCCCAATGCCACAGCAGTAGCCACAGCCACTGTGTAACTGGCCTACCAGGCACTGACTGCACTGACACAAGGAGAGTCACCAGCGGAGACCAGAAAAAGAAGAGGATGTCTCTCTCCTCAAAGCCCACTCCAGAGTAACAGAAGAAACTGCTCTACTAGATGACCAGACATCAACACAGAGATACCAGAAATGCAAAAACCCAAGAAAATATAACACCACCAAAAGAATACAGTAATTCTCAAATACCAGACCCTATACACAGGAGACCTTGGAAATGACTGAAAAGGAACTCTGAGGAACAATCTTAAGGAAAAAGAGATATGAGAAGACTCAGACAACATAAGGAAATGAGAGAAAAATCCAGGATGTGAAGGAGGAAATTTACAAAGAGATTAACACCTTACAAAAGAATGTAGCAGAACTCAAAGAACTGAAAAATTCACTCAACCAAATAAAAAACACAACCAACAGCTTAAGCAGCAGGCTAGAACAAGCAGAAGAAAGAATTTCAGATCTTGAAGATAGTCTTCTTGAAATAACCCAGGCAGACCGGTAAGGGGATCTTAACCCTTGACTCCGTGTTGTCAGCACCACGCTCTCCCAAGTGAGCAAACCGGCCATCCCTATATAGGGATCTGAACCCATGGCCTTGGTGTTATCAGCACCACACTCTCCCAAGTGAGCCATGGGCCGGCCCTGGAAAAAATAATTTTTTTAAAAATGGAGAAAAATCTAAGAGAGCTAGCAGACATTCTCTAGTGCACAAATATTCAATTCATGGGTGTTGTAGAAGGGGAGGAGAAAGGACAAGGTGTAGAAAACCTATTCAATTAAATAATAACAGAAAACTTCCCAGGAGAGAGATAATGGACATTCAGATCCAGGAGACTCAAAGATCCCCAAATAGACTCTATCCAAAAAGATCCTCTCCAATACACATTACAGTCAAACTGGCAAACCTCAAAGACAAAGAATCTTAAAAGAAGCAAGAGAAAAGCGTCCAGTCACCTATAAGGGAGCCCCTATCAGGCTAACAGTAGACTTCTCAACAGAAACTCTACAGACCAGAAGAAAATGGAATGATTTATTCAAAATACTAAAAGAAAAAAACAGCCAGCCAGGCTATCCTTCAGAAATGTGGGAGAAATAGTGTATTTTCCAGACAAACAAAAACTGTGGGAGTTCACCACCACATGACCAGCCCCGCAAGAAATCCTCAAGGGAGTCCTGCATCAGGAAACTGAAAAATGGTCATCGCTCATCTTTCTTACTAGCTATAGTTCTGGTCAAACTTTCTGTTTTTTCATAATTCAGTCTTGGTAGATGGTGTGTTTTCAGAAATTTATTCATTTCATCTAGATGATCTAATTTGCTGACCAACAATTATCACAGTATTCTTATAACCCTTTTATTTCTGTAAATTTGGTTGTAATGACCCCTCTTTCATTTCTGATTTTAGTATTTTTCTCTTTTTTCTTAGTCCATCTAGGTAAAGGTTTGTCTATTTTGTGGATATTGTCAAAGTACCAACTTTTGGTTTCATTGATTTTCTCTATTTTTTTTTTTTCTATTTTCTATTTCTTTTATCTATGCTCTAATTTTTATTATTTACTTCCTTTGCTAGGTTGGGACTTAGTTTGCTCTTCATTTCCTACTTTCTTAAGGTGGAAAGGTGATTGCTGATTTGAGATCTTTCTTTTTTATTAATGTATGCATTTACATTAAATAAATTTCCATTTTAGCAAAAAAGAAAACAAAAAACACCTCAGACATTTTGGAAAAATATATTTCATGTGCAGGTTTAGTTAATGACAATAGCAGCAGCAACAGACAAATATGTTATACAGGTACCCTTACAAGAGCTTTTTCCCAATATCAGAGACCATCTTGTACATAAGTAAATCTACTGAGAGCTGTATTTTACTTATAAAGTGCAAGTAAAACACAGAAAATGTCTTTTCCATTTTAAAGATGAGAATTCTGAGAATCTGTGTTCAAAGCCCCACAGCTCTTTCATAAGTTAACAGAGAAAAAAAAAATTCTACTTCATGCAAACTTCTATGAGTTCGTTTTTATTCACTGTTTATAAACATTTACTCTTGGTGGTGTTGCCTAGGAAACTCTTTGCAATAATGTTGATGTTTAACAACACCCCGGAATTCTAAACACTAGAAAGCAATGTTTCTCTTTCAATAACTTGTTTTAAAGACCATTTAATGCCTATAGAATAATTCTGATATGCAAGGCTGTAGTAATATTCAATCATGTCTATTTCACTGTCAGCATTTACAATTACTTCATTTCCTTTCATATTGAAGTTATGAAAGATTAGATGTTAGTTTCATTATTTTGCTAGAAAAAAAATATTTATCATTTAGTGGCTATGCTGCACAAAACACCAAGCCATAGCACACCTGAATTTGTAAAGGCCAAAAGTAGGCTTTTAGCTTCCAGTCTTAGAAGCCTTACCTCACGTAATATTCTGTCACAAAATACTTGTACAATAAAATTACAATCACGAAGATTATGAAAATATGCTGCAGCTATAATACTGTTTAATAATTAGAATAGGAATACATTCTCTCAAAATCTTCCTGTTCCTAAAGTCATTGGGCTGGTGGAGCTTCTTTCCAACTTTTTCTAACTCTGAAATCTTTATACTTGCTCTGCCCTTTACTTGCTCTGAGCAAGTAAAGCAATAAACATCTTTGCAACCTCCACAAAGATTAAATGGATAAAACTTCCACCTTCCACGCTGCAGCCCTAAGCCTAGGCAAGGGCTAGGAACATTCCCACAAATATTAAAAACAAGCCCTCCAGAGGAAGAGCTCAGGGTGGACAACAACAAAATATGTTTTTATTTTTCTCAAATACTTTCATTTCTTTCCTGGGCAGCCTTTCCTCTCTGGTAGGCCAAATATGGTCACATATTAGGCACTCAAAACATGCTTGCCTAACAATAAATATTAGGCCCTAAATATAAAGGAAATTAGACCAATAATAAGGAAAACCAGGCTGAATGAAAGGAAATGAGGGCGGCCATTCTTCTGCCACAGTCCATCAACGTTCAGGGCCACAAAGTGCACCCACATTTTGTCATCAGGGGGAGTCATAAAGAGCCACTGTCAAAAACCCATGCCTCTAGAGATTTCTGTGCACTGCTTGCAAGGCTGATCTAAGTCATAATGCTAAATATACACTGTAAGAATTAAAATGCCAAATGTGAAAAATAATTTTCACCTTTCTTGAGTAGGATAATCTAGTGTTTGCAAAGTAATCTGCATATCATTTTCCTTACAACTGAAGACATCATCACATAATAATACCAGAATGCCAACTGCACACAACACATACCTCCTCTGCAGACTGGGCTGTTGCTGTGTTTACTGATGGACAATCCTTCAAATGAGTATTTGCTTCCACAGAAGAATTGACTCTCTATTAATAAACAGAAAAATACCATTCATGAATTATAAAAACTAATAGCTCAAATTAGTACAAATGAATCCTGTTACCAGAATAATTTGTGTGTGGAACTATTCACAGCTTTAGCTACATTAGGCTCTTAACAGCATTTCAAAGCACTTTGTCCTCATGAAAATGTCATGTTTTGATCTTGTTTTTCCACTCTTTTTCTTCCCTCGACTTTGTAAACATTGTCAGAATGGCTGTGTACTTTTAACCAAGTCATTCAACTTCTCTGTTCCAGTTTCCTCAATGATGAATTGAGGAGGTTGGACTATGCAATCTCCTAAGAGCCTTACTATTTCTATATTCCCAAGATTTCTATGGACTCTAATATATTTTAACATTTCTTAAACTAGAAATACAGACATTCAGGTCCCTGTTCAGGGACCCAGAATGTCACCCATTCCATTTAAGATTATAATATTCTTCTGTGGTCTCATCCATCCATACAAACAAGATTGCCTTCATTCACTGATGGACCTACAGGGTCTGGCTATAGAATTCAGCTTACTGCTTAAAGGAGGATGGCACAACCTCTTGGTGATGCCACATGTCATTTTATCATAAGAAAGTACTGGTTTGGGGGCCAGCCCATGGCTCACTTGGGAGAGTGCAGTGCTGATAGCACCAAGGCCACGGGTTTGGATCCCTATATAGGGATGGCCCGTGGCTCACTTGGGAAGAGTGTGGTGCTGATAGGACCAAGGCCACGGGTTTGGATCCCTATATAGGGATGGCCGGTTGGCTCACTTGGGAGATTGTGGTGCTGACACCACCAAGTCAAGGGTTAAGATCCCCTTACCGGTCATCTTTTTAAAAAGAAAGTACTGATCTGTGCTCAGAAGCTATCCTAACATCTCACCTTTGGAAAAATAGAGCCAATCATTTTGAACCATTGAAGTAAAAGAGCACAGCATTAGAGTGGAAGCAGTTAATTGAACACTAGTGTCACCAATCTATCTATTTGATTAGGAATGGAAATTGCAATCTAAACTCATACCCTAAACTAAAATCTCACCTTTCTCAAAAGGGGAAATTCCTTCTCTTCCCCTTATCTCTATCCCTTCCCCACAGTGGAGGAGACATCAATAGTGTGTGGTGGTCAGGGAGTGTCCAAAGGCCCCAGCAGCACTGAGCACATGCTATGCAATGCAGATCGATCAGCACTGCAGCCTCCAACTGTGAAAGAGACGCTTAGCCCTACTAAGGGGCAGTGTGACCTCTGTGGCAACTCTTTTTATTCTAGAATTTCCAAAAGGCAGGCAAATGAGATGAACTAGATTACCTGGGCTTTGACCAGAAGAGGTTTCAAACGCTCCAGAACTGCCTCCTCTACCTTGTCTGCTAACCGAGTGGCAGAAACACTATTTAGAAATAAAATTGAAAATTAAAATTAAAAGCAAAAATAAAATCCTATTTTGCATACTTATCTACCACAGGTAAAGGGAAATCAAATGATTATAAAAACCTCAGTGCTCTCTAACTTTTGGCCATACAAATCACTTGGGGATCTCATTAAAATGTATATTCTGATTCAGTTGGTCTAACTGAGATTCTGCATTTCCAACAATCTCCAGGTGACGCAGCACTGCTGGTCCTGGCCCCCACGTGAGTACAAGGGTTTAAGTAACATATGAAGAAGTATGTTAGGCTCTGAGTACACTTTAAAAAAATAATGATTGTCTTTAAACAACTATAGAGGGTAGCAGACTGAACAAAAGAAACTAATTTTGTTCTCTCCCAAAACCCCACGAAAACAAAAAGTAGAGTTAGATATAAACCCACTAAGAAAAGGAGAAAAAAACTGGTGCTGGAAAACAAAGGACAGAAGTGACAATTAACTTAGCTGACCCAAGAAAGCTGAATTCTAAGCCAGTGATGGGAAAAACTGAGATCCTACACAATTTGCATTGCTGATGTAAACAGGCACAGGACTGGAAGTACCAGGTACGGGGATAAGCTGGGAGAGGGTGGCTTAAAAACAAAAGGCAAGAGTCAAATGATGTCTGAGAAGCTCAATCCCTTGGTCCCTTTCCCTATTTCACCCTTTTTGACAACCACCTAACTCCAACTCTAAGAGAAATCAGGTTGCTCATTCTCTGCAGGGTCTCTTGACCGGGGGCAGCCAATCACAGTTCAGGCTGTAGGTACTACGCTGAAAAGTGGGGTCATGTACGCATGCTGAATGCTGAGTGAGAAGACTCACCGCTCTCCTCCCCAACTCAGCTCCTAGGACACCAGCGTCCAGACCCTGACCCTCCAGGCAGAAGATCAGAAAACTTCTCTGGGCAGTCTGACTCACCCCGAGGGTAAGTCCTAAAGACCAACATGAGGGTCCTTAACAAACAGTCCATCCAGAGGATCCTACGGTAAAGCCCAAGTCTGATCATTCTTTTGTCAAATGATGCTAGAGTAGCCAGACATCCATAAGGAAAAAAATGAACTTTGATCAGTACCTCAAACACAAAAATTAATTCAAAATGTATCACAGACATAAAAATAAAAGCTAAAACTATAAAGCATTTAGAAGAAAATACAGGAGAATACCTCTGAGACCTTAGCATAGGCAATGATTTCTTAGACAGTTCACAAAAAAAGAACTAACCATAAAAGAAAAACTGATAAACCAGTCTAAATCATAATTTAAAACTTCTAGTCATCAAAACGCACCATTAGGACTGGGAGAAAATATTAGCTGCACATATTTCTGGCAAGGGGCTCATATCCAGAAAATATAAAGAACTCAAACAAATAATTTTTTTAAAAAATGGTCAAAAGATTTGAAAACACTTCACAATAAATACTAGAAAAAGTGCCCCGGTAGACTAATGGGTACAAACCATGCTACCTACCCTAACTGAATCACTGTGCAGTATATGCATGCATTGAAACAATACATACACACACAAATATAAAAGAAAAAAAGAAACAACACACTGTACCCCACAAATACATAGTCTTCAAGGAAATGCAAATTAAAATCACAAGAAGATGCCACCACATTCTCACCCAAATGGCTGAAATTAAAAAGATTGACAAGACCAAATGTTATCAAGGATGTAGAACAACTGGAAAGGAACTCCCACACATTGCTGATGGAAGCATAAAATGTTACAACTACTCTGGAAAATTTCACCATTTTTATAAAGTTAAACAACTGCCTACCCTATGACACAGAAACTCTACTCCAAGGTAGATACCCAAGAGAAATGAAAGAATGATTTCACAAAAAGTCTTATGTAAAAATGTTTATAGTAGCTTTACTCATACTAGCTAAAAATGGGAAATAAATCAAATGTTAATTCCCAGGAGAATGGATAAATAGAATGTGGTATATTCATACAATGGAATACTAATCAGCAATAAAATGCAAAGAACAATACTGATATATGCACAACATGGATAAATCTCAAATATTTTGTTGAACAAAAGAAGCCAGACACAAAGGAGTAGATCCTGATGATTCCATTTATATAAAGTCCAAGAACAAGCAAAACTACTCTACAGTGAAAGAAATCAGGAAGTTGCGGCCTCTGTGGTTTTGGTTACCCAAGATATACATATCTGTCAAAACTCATTGAACTGTACCTTTAAGTTCTTTGTATTTTACTATATGTAAATTATACCACAACAAAAACAATTAAAAAAAAAAACACTAAAACTAAGATACTAATTCCAACCCACATGCTCAGTTTTCAATCAGTAATCAGTTCCCTACATTTAAACAGCAGAAAGTAGCCAGGATTACCAGATACCTGAAGAAGGAAAAGAAAGAAATGAAAGAAATTATGTAGGACGGGGTGGGGCAGGGGAAGGGGCCAATATTGTTAATATACTCAGAGAGAAAGAGAATAGCACTGTATTCATAAAAGAAGACTAGGAGACTATTAAGTGAAATTTGGAGAATACAATAGAGCTCTTAAAATTTAAAAACACTGCAGCCGAAATGACAAACTCAATAGACTGGTTAAATAAGTTTGAGGAAATCTACTGAGGGCAAGAAGGAGGAGAGAGAGGAAAGCAGGGAAAGAGAGAGGGAAAAAAAATGAAAAAACAGATAAAAATCAGAGGACCAATCCAGGAAGTGCAACATCAAAGAACAGAAGTTGCAGAGAGAATAGAAAAATGAAAGGTTAAGAAAACAAGTGCAAAATAAAGTAAGAAATTTGTCAGAACTAAAGGTAACATATTGTGTGGAGGAGTGTAGGAATGTTAAGATTGAGAAAGACCAGGGAATTTACACAGGGCAAAAGCCCTTAGTATAGATAAGAGATTTGAGGCAAAACAGGGCAAAAGCCTTAGCACAGCAAAGATCTTCAAGGATGTTCTGCTAGATTAGATAAAAACATTAAGATGTTTTCCAGAGATTGCCCCATAGCCAATTTCTTTTCAATCCTTTGATAAATGATTGATTAAGTTGTTTTTTCTCTTGTATTTCCTTGTCTTTACAATAAAAGCTGAAGCAAATACAATTCGGGGCTGCGTCTTGTTTCTCCCTTCTTGAGTGAGTTTTCTAGGTGCAGTTCTTTGGGCTTCTCATTGCTCTTAATATTTGGTCTCTGAGTAATCTTTGAGTCTCCGTCACACAGCAAGAAGTGACAATATTGCCAGACTGAAAAGGTCTGATGAATGAAAGTACACCCACACCATGTCCCGTCACTATGAAATATCAGAACACTGGGAAGAAAGAGGGGTCTATAAGCTTCTAGAGAAGGAGCAAACAGCAGGATTCAGATTTCTCACTGGAAACAAGACAACAAAATAATGTTTTAAAAATTCTGCTTAGACTTCTACTTCTAGAGAGGTGGAATAAATGTACTTTTTCCTATTCTTCCTGTTAAGTAGAACTAAGAACCCTGGACATTAAATATAAACAAGCATAAAAGGACTCAGAAAGGTAGAGAGAAGGCAGACCAGCTAGGGACCTTGGGACTCAAAGAATGACATGGTGGTGAGTTCCCCGGTTTTCTTTTTCACTCATATACACAGACTAGATACTGAAGAAGCCAGCAACCCAGAAACACTAATAGGTACAGGAAGAAAAAAAAACACCATTGAAAGCCTGCTCTCTCTGGCCAAAGGACCAAGAAAGGGGCAGTCTAGAAAAATGGAAAACTTTCAGAAAATACTTTCAAAAAATAACTGCCCTACTGCAGCCAAACACCACAAAAATACCTGTAGCCACATGCCAGCAAAGACCAAAGCATATGAAAAGATGTTCAAAATAATTATCTGGTAAGGAAATACAAATTGAAACAATTAGATACCACTACACACCTATCACAATGTCTAAAAGAAAGCGTAGTGATTCCACCAAATGCTAGTAAACGTGCAGAACAACTGGATCCCTCCAACATTGCTGGTGGGAACAAAGAGACACAGTCTGTAAAAGTCTGGCAGTTTTGTAAAAACCAAGTCATACAACTAGCATACAACCCAGCAATTTCACTCTGGACATTTATCCCAGAGAAATGAAAATTTATGTTCATATAAATACCTGTACATGAATGTTTATAGAAACTTTATTAATAATAGCCCAAAACTGGAAACAACTCGGATGTCCTTCAACAAATGAATGGTTAAACAAACTATGGTGTATCTACACCATGGAATACTACTCAACAACAAAAAGGAATTAAACCACTGATACATGCCTGAATCTACAGAGAGTTACGTAAGGGAAAAAAGTCAATCCCAAAAGCTACATACTGTATGATTCCACTTATATGACACTCTTGAAATAACAAAATTATGGACAGAGAGAAAAGATTAGTGGTTGCCCAGGGTTACTTAGCTAAGCAGTGGATGGAGGCAGGAAAGAAGTAGGTGTGGCTATAAAAGGGCAAAATGAGAGATCCCTGTAGTGATGGAAATGTTATATATCATGACTACATCGATGTCTATATAGTTTCCCAAGATATTACCATTTAGGAAACTGGGTAAAGGGTAACCAAGATTCCTCTCTGCATTATTACAACTTCATGTGAACTTCCCCAAAATTGTAGATGTTCTTTCAGTTCTCCTTGAAACTCCACACAAAAGAAACACTTCCTAGTGAAAATATGGTATAATATACATGTAGGCATGCAGGTATTCATTCATTCATTCACTCATTCAGGTAATGAGATTAGGCCAAACAGTCCAGGCTGGTTGTTAAAACTATCTAGATGAATTAGAACAGGCAAGCATTCACTATTCTTCCTCAGAAATACACACCTCAATTTTTGGACTCTGTCCATTTCTTCACTTTTGAGTTCATTCAATTCCTTTGTTCTTCTAGAAGTTTCAGCATCAAGCCAGTCAAGCCTAGAGGACAGCAAAAAGAGTCACCCCAACTCTCCCCAAAGCAGTCAGGACTCCCTTGGGCTCCAATCTTGGCTCCAGTGTAGGCTACATAGGTGACATCACAGTCTTTTAAGAGGCAGACAGCCGATAAATACAAGAAGTGTGGCTAGACCTAAACAATCTTGACTCGTCATTAAAATAGCTAAATGATGTAGAATAGGCCTGCTTACACTTTTGTCTACCTCAGAAACAAATATTTACCTGTGTTTTTGCATTTTGTCCATTTCTTCTGCTTTTAATTCTCCTAGTTCCTTTAATCTTTTGGAAGTTTCAACATCAAGCCAAGCAAGCCTAGCAGACAGTACAAACAAGTCAAACCAATTCTGCCTCAACCCTCCAGGGTGTCATCACAGAAACAGACCAGAAGGCTAGACCCCCGCCCCCACCCTGGCTCCAACAAGGATTCAATAACATTAACCTCTCTGTACCCATAAAATTCTCCATGTCATTTTCCATTTACACACAAAAGCACTCCGCATTAGAACGTAGAGCAACAAGAAACTGCCTACAAATGTTCTCAAGAAAACTAGCCATCACTGTACTTAGGATTTCCTGTTTGACTAAGACAAAGCCCTTGCTGTACCTTCAAGTTTAGACAAAGAAATGGGCCCCCAGGAGAGCCATACAGGCATAATGAAGTCACATAAACACAAAAGGGAAAGCTAAGTCTGAACAACTTTATTATATGTGAAAGGGCTTTGATTCTTTTGGCTAAAGAAATGTGAATATTATCAAATTATTTAATGGCTCACTTGCATTTTTGCTTTCCCTTAATTGCAAGAATAATTTCAGACAAACAAATGCAGAGCAACCTATTTTCACTACTCTCTTCCTATGGAATGTTCTCACTCCATTCCCCCTTATTTAAATCCTGCCTATTCTTCAAGTCTTAGTTTAATTTCCATCTCCCTCCAGGAAGCCTAGATCTCTGCAACAAGAAGTAACTCCTCCCCCTTCTAAACTCTCTCAGTTCTTAACCCTTCAGTTCCTAGAGTACATAGCAGGTTGTATCTTAAATTATAGTTAATTACATATCTTTTCTACTGACTATAAATACGCAAGGGCTGGGATTATGTCTTATTTGCCCTTTTTCTAAAAGTCTCCATAGAGTTCGCAACTGTGCAATATACAAAACTAGCAACTGATACACTACTGACATATAATTTTCAAATGAATGAAATAAGAAGAAATAAAAGGGGGGCTTGCTGTAAGCTGTATAGATTGGCAGAAAAGTTTAGTAACCTACATTGCAAATAAGCAACTTTTTATACATAGGAAAGAGAAGGGTGCACTTTAGAGTCTATGTAGAAAAAGCCCTTTAATTTTCAAAGATTTGAAAAATACCAGCACAAACCTGGCTGCTTCATGCTCAGCAGCACTTCTCAATTGACCTTCCTCTTGAGTATCTTCTTGCTGGAGAGAGACTTCTTTTGTAGCATCTCTGGGGCTAGATTTCACCTTCAGCCATGCAGCACTGCAAAAAATGGAAAAGTATACCTTTGTAACTATTCACTCCATTTCCCATGATTCATCCAAAGCTGCCAGCTCAGAGAAGACAAGAGCACTAAATTAATGGTGATCTATAGCATGGGGCCCTAAATCGGAAGCTAAACATGAAGAAGAGTGAGGTCCCTCCAGCACTCAGGTTCAGTGTCAAAGAAGAGAAGTTCTCTTTCACTTCAAAGAAGCAAGCACTATTTTAAATGAAAAAACAATTGTCAATGACAGAATACTGGGTGAACTTTAACAAAATGCTGTTATAATGTAAAGATTTGGGTCACAAATATATTCCATATTACAAGACAACTCTGCACCTTTATAAGGCCAAACATAGCACTCACAGCCTAGAAGCCATATCCACCCTCTTCTTCCACCCACCACGCGTACAATCACTGTGTATTTGGTTTGCAATACAAACTTCAACCAATTGATGTTTTTATGAGCTCACCAACTGAATTCACATCTCTGTAGTAATACTTATATATAAAAATGCAGAGATCAGAACAGAGTAATAAAAACAAAAAAGCACATTACAAAATCAGAAGACCTGATTTTAGTCTGAGCTCTGTTACGTGAAGAGCAAGACATTAAATTCTCTAAACATTATTTCCTCAACTTTAAAATGAGGGTTAACGGGGATAAGCATAACCATTCATTCAGAATCATTTGTCATCTTAAGGTGGAGGGGTTCCCCAGGCTGCTCCCCCTGTCTTCTGATGGCCTCCCAAAAGGAAGACCCACCTCTAGATACCTACCTTCTCCCTTGTTCTCCTCCCCACATTACTGCTTTTTGTTTCCCACCTTTTACTGTTCTACCTCCTGGTCCTTTCCACTGAGTTTTTAAGAACTACTGTCCCACAGCAAGTAAGCCCCCCTTTGTCTTTAAGCAAGGCCCCAAAAGATTATTTCCACCTAAGTAGACCCTGCTCCTCCTGGAGGACACCACCTTCTCTCTAGACCTGTGGAATGGTAGCTCCTCCTTCCCCACGTACTATGAATGAGGATGACAAGACAGTAATGTCAGCAGTATCCTAAATGTCCCCTGCAGTAAGGATAATGTTTGTGAATCTGCATGGTTCTATAGTTCATAATTATCTTGACTTGGAACTAGAATTATTTTTAAATATTTATTCATTCAGCAAAGATTTACTGAATTCCTACCATGTGCGAGGCACTGGACATTCAAATATAAGAAAGACACAGTCCCTGGCCTCAGGTAACTAGAATTGTTGGGGAAAGAGAAAAGTGAAGGGAAGCTCATGATCCTCCACATAATGACACAGGTCCACTGGGTATTGGGGTGGCCCTTGGGAGATTACTCTAACCATGGCCAGGTAGAAAAAGGAACCAAGAAGCTTCTCATGTATTACCCACTCAAATAAGCATTTCTTCTTAATGAGAAGAATTAAGGCTGCTACTCATTTGCTCTAAGCTATAGGTCACCTTTGAACTGTGTAGGAAAAATAAAATCCCATACCCAAATGGTCCCTTAAACTTTTACATACCATTTAGGAGATGCTGGTGGAGATGTGGGATTTGGAGGTATCCAAGGAGCCCTGTGGTCTTTCACAGGCTGTTGGTTCATTTTTAATCTGGATGAGACGGTTCTCTGTTGCAACCTGTTTTTGCTATGAGGGTGGTTTGGTCTACTTCTTTCAGCTTTGTGGAGTCCCTATAAGAGATAAATATGAATTACAAAGCCATATGGTCTCAACCTCTAACTCACTGACTCCAAGTGTCTCTATGCTATTCATGCATCCATTCAGTAAAACCTACGTAGAAAGAACTATGGTAGAAATTTGGGAGAGGGTGTAAATTACACTGAAGCAACCCTGATGGGGGGGATGGGGAAGTAGAGAATTGGAATCCCTGGCTCTGCCACCTTTATATATATATAAACTATATATAAAATATATATTTACATATACATTTTTCCTAATTAAACAAAAATAATTTTAGTCCACATTGTTTAGAGGTAAATTGTAAAGCATTCTTGGTTAAAATACTAAGTCTAAATGGAATGAATCAAGCTATTTTAAAACACCACAGAGAACGAAGCTCTGTTTCTGAAGAAGAGCAGCAGGGTGATTTCTTACAGTTTTAATCCTGACTTCCCAATGACCCCCATAAAAATTTGTTTGGAAAGGAATAAAGGACTTGATCCTAATCCATGATCTGTCAGTAACTGGGGATAATTGCTAAATCTCCTCTTTCTGGGGCCACCTGACAATACATAGGTTTGCTGCTGAAGCCTTTGGACAGCACCACCAAATGGCAGTAACTAGGGTAAAATATTCAGATTAGGAGGTGGTCTTCTGGCAAGTTTTCTACTGGTAGAGCCTTAAGTTTTAAATGGAAGCTTAAAATATAACCTAGTTTCAGAACCAAGTTCTAACTACCCACCTGGCTCCCAAAGCCATATTAGAAAGTACACACCATAGGACACCTTTTAATGTTCAGTAAGTATTATTGATCAACATTTATCTTTAGCAGAAATCAAATTTTAATCCCCTCAAATCAGAAGCAGAAAAAAACTTAATTTTAAAATAGGCTGCCCAGTTAGGACCTTGGTATCAAATTAGTTAAGATCTTACTGAACCAGGACACAAGAGAATGTCCCTCCATACCACCAGTATTAAAAATTGTTATTTTTTGCTAAAATATAAAAATAACATAGAACTAAACTATATCGGCTTAGAAAGCTGGATTCAAGGACTCTAGCATCCAAATGCCTGAGAACTCAGATCCTGGCTCCATCACTTGCTAGACTGTGTGATCTTCTTGAACAATGTCAGATTAATATAAATGGGCCAAAAGAAAGGAATGATTTCATACTTGCTGTAGTCTTGCTGGCACAAGAGTATCTTTCCTTCTAAATGGCATGTTCTCAGTTACAGGCTTCTTTTTCATTGCTCTTGTTTTTGCCAGGGCTAATGCCTCGTCTTTGAAGCTTGCACTTTGGTCTAGAACAAATGGGGCTTCTTCCAGAAGGATATCCGTATCTAATACATCAAGCTCACTCTCCAACCTCTGGGCCACTGGAAGCTCTTTATCAGGCTGATACTTATCTACATAGAGATTTCAGAAGGACAAACTCAGGGAAATGCTATTCAAATTAAGTCAGTAAGAATGATTATCTACACACACATAAGCTCCAAATATTTATCCTAGCCCTGCTGAAAACCAGGTGTTTTGTTGCCAAACTTGCTCCTCCTCTTATGAATACCATTGCAGTCTTAGAAGCAGAAACCTAGGTGTCATGGTTGACTCCTGGAATCTTAGCTCCCATATTTACTCATTTACTTGGTCCCTTTGATCCTAATTCTAAAATATCTCTTGCACTTATCTCTATTCTTCCTTCCCTTCTTTTTTTGTTTTAATTTTTATTTATTATTAGCATATTCATTCTTACAAATCGTGATATGTCTTTATGCCCTTTGCCCGACCTATCACTTCCCAAATCCCCTCCCTCCCTCTGCTTCCTTACCTTCTGCTACTACCCAAGGTCGGGTTTGCAATATCTTGTGACTATAATAATACTGCCTCCTAAATGATCTCTTGTTCATCTTCAACCACACCTTCACCTGGCTACCAAAATTGTTTTTCTAAAATGTAAATATTTAAATGTTGCTTGTCTACTTAAAACTGTCAATGGCTCCTCATTTGATAAAGTCTAAACTCCATACATGACATTGAACCTAGAATGGGAAAATGAAATAAAATTGTCTTTATTTGAAGATGAGATAATGGTCTACATAGAAAATCCAAGAGAATCTACACACAAACTAACACAACTAAGAAGTGAGTTCAGCAAGGTTTCTAAGTATAAGATAACCATAAGAAAAATCTGTATCATACCCGCATATCAAATAACTAATTAGTAAATATAAATATACTATAAGGCACATAGAAAGAAATTAATGAAAGATGTACAAGAGTTTTTACACAAAAATTAAAGGGTATTTTTAAAAGACATGAAAGAAGATCTGAATAAATTATTTTCATGAATGAAAAGACTTACTATTATGAAGATGTCAATTCTCCCCAAAGTAATGCATAGTCAATTAAAATCCCAACAGATTTTTTTTTATGTGGCTCTAAACAGGTTGATCCTAGAGAATAAAACATCTGAAGAGTAAAATACTAGGAATAGCCCAAATAATTCAGAAGAACAACAAAGTGGGAAGTGGGGTGGAAGTGGGGGTCTTACTCTTCCAGAGATAAAGTCTCAGTGATAAAGCTGTAAAAGTGAAGGCAGTGTGGAATGACACAGGAACAGCTGGAACCGATGAAACAGGGTGGACAGGGATATGACAAAAGCATGACTAATCAGTGAGCATAAACTGCAGTGTTCAAATGACAGCACTAAGACCACTGGCATCCACAGATAAAAAAACAAAACTGAACCCTTGTCTCACATTGAACATTAAAATTCTAAATGGAATGATGACCTAAATGTGGTAGGAAAACTTTAAAGTTTTATGAAGAAAACATAGGAGAATATCATGACATCAGGGTAGAAAAGACTTTCTTCTTTTGGTGGCTGGCCTGTACAGGGATCCAAACCCTTGAGAAAAGACTTTCTTAAACTCAAACATAATATTGACAAATTTAAATTTAGTTACACTAATCTACAACTTCCTTTTGACAAAAAGACACCATAAAGTCAACAGATGCTTATCTAAAAGTAGATGCAAAGTCTAAAAGTAGATCCCTGTAATGAATACAATTAGCATAGGATTAATATCCAGACTTTATAAAGAACTTAAATCAATAAGAAAAATAATCCAATAGAGAAATAGGCAAAGGATAGAAACAGGCAATTTAGACAGAAAATCTGAATTATCAATAAAAATATAAAAAGATGATTGACTACTAGTAATCAGAAAAATTCAAACAATGAGATATCATTTTACATCCATCAGAGTGGGCAGAAAAATTTAAGTATAACAATACCAAGGATAAACAAGGATGTGGAAAAACAAGTACTCTCACAAACTACTAGCGCAGGAGTAAACTGGCCCAACTACTTCAGAGAGCAACGTAATTGCTCTAGTAAAGTTGAAGATCTGCACACACTGCAACCCAGCAATTTCATCCCTAGGTATATACTCAGCCTAGAGGAACTCTCACAGGTGTACAAAGGAGGACACAGGCATAGATAATTCACTTCACCTCATTATTGTTTATAAAAGCAAAAAACTGGGAATGACCCAAATGTCCGTCAAGAAGAACTGAGAAAATAAACTACAGTATATTCATACAAGGGAAACCTATACAACATTTAAATTAACACATCAAAATTCATGTATCAATATGAACAACAAGTGGGGGAAGCAAACTACAGAATGATGCATACTGTAAGATATCATTTACACAGAACTACTTTATATGGCTTATGGATAGATATATAATCAGTAAAAATACAGAAACAGAAGAGGTCCATGATATAATATCAATAATAACCTCTAATGACAGAGGGAGGGGAATGGCATGTGGACATTTAAAAAAGGGACTTCAAGTGTATCTGCCGCATTTTATTTCTAAAAAAAATTTCTATACAAAGCAAAAATGTTAAAATTTGTTATATCTGAGTCATGGATACACTGTGTTTATTATTTGTATTCCTTTCTCTGTTTAAAATATTTCATAATCAAAGAAAAACTCCATTCAGACTACTTTAACAGCAGCAGTAAGTAAGGGTAAGATTTCCCTGCATCACTTCTTTCATCTGACACTTTTCAAAGCTATATAAGTTATACAACAAGGAAACATAAATCAGAACAGAAGAATGTTAAGACTGAATCCTCAGTCTGTAATTTATTTATTAACTCCCAAGTGTACATACATCAAAGCAGCTCTGACCTCTAGGTCCTGACAGCTTTTCAGTTATGATTTGCATAAATCAGCATGCAAATGCAGTGCAAATTTCAGGAGCAGCTGAGCTGAGAACACTGCCGGTGGTAGGGAGGGAGCCACCAACCTTAATGGCTGACAAGTTATACTAATGCAATCAACCACTGCAAGAACATCTCAGACGCCACTAACAAACTATATTAGCCAACAATTATGTAAATCACAAGATAACTGATCAAATCAGGCTCAAGCTTATATCACAAATGAAGAGGGCACAGAGGTTTTTCACCCAAGTGGCTACCTATGACATTTTTTTTAGGGGTGGGGTGGGGAAGAGAGTTTAGGAAATCAGAATGAAAGAATTAGTAGAGAGATATATAAATCAGAAACAGAAAAAAGTAGCCTTCTGGAGTCCAGGTCATAAGGATAAGAAAAAACAATAAAAACTAAAGTAACACGGTTACCACCTCCTTCCCCATGAGCAAGCAGTTAAACTTGCAAAGTCGTTAACTATAACCACACGTGGATTTGTAACAAAGATAGTAACGATGACCATCATCCCTCATATTTTGTACAACACTTCTGTTTATACTTCACATTCACCACCTCATTTGAGCTGCACCACGACACACCACAGAGCAGACAGGACAGGATTACTACAGTTTTTCAGGAGAGGAAGTAACAGTGAAGTGTTTCACTGAAGGTCACAGGGAGAGTCAGTGGCACAGCCAAGCCTTCTGACTTTTGGTCCAGGGCTAGGCCTGTTCATCCTGCCCAGTCAGGGACTATGGAACTGTTCCACATAAATACCTTTTCCAGAGAACTGAAACTTACTTCTTAAGGACCACACAAAACTCATTTTAAAATGGCCACCAAAGGTTTTTTTTCTTAGTTAAATATGCCTAAAATAATCTAGCCTTTTCTTATTTACTTGGGGCTACTACCATGAACCAAAAACAACAACTTACATTTTTATAGCATTTAGCAATTATCTAGTTTGCTACTTAGAACAAAGTCAGTCAAACAGAAGGACTATTATCCCCATTTTACAGATGAAAAAATTAATGTTCAAAGAGATTACATCAACCCAGGATCACAAACTAGCAAAGCTGGGCCTAGAATCTAGGTCTTCTTGGTCCAAATTTTCCCCATTTGTCTTCTGGCTTTCCTACATTGGTTTCTATAATGAGTTTTAGATTAGCAGGTTTTCCACCTTCTTGCTGAAGCTGGTCCTCATTTTTCACTAGCCGGTTGATGGGCACCTCTAATCCTCTTACTCATTTAGGAAACGCATCTCTGCGTGCAGGCCTGTAATGTTCTCTGCATTTCCTCCAGGGTATCAAAAGTGAGCTCCCCAGCACCCAGAACTCAAGTGTTTTAGTCCGTTTTGTGTTGCTATAACAGAAATACCGGAGACTGGGTAATTTATAAAGGAAAGAGGTTTATTTGGCTTACGATTCTGGGACAGCTGCGTCTGGCACCGGCCTCAGGCTGCTTCTACTCATGGTGGAAAAGTGGCAGGCAGCTCTTTTCACTGCTATGCAAGCCACCGACCTCTGTCGCTTAAGGTTAACTGTACTAGGTCTTCTTGCTTCTACTCCTGGCTCCCCACAGTTTATTTTTCACATGGAATCCAGAGTGAGCAATTCAGGGACAGCTGCATCTGGCACAGGCCTCAGTTTTCTGCTTTAGTCCATTTCGTGTTACTATAATAGAAATACCCGAGACTGGGTAATTTATAAAGAAAACAGGTTTATTTGGCTTACGATTCTGGGACAGGGGCATCTGGCACAGGCCTCAGGCTGCTTCTACTCATGGCGGAAAAGTGACAGGCAGCTGGCAGATACAAGCAGATCACATGGCCAGAGAGGAAGCAAGAGAGAGGAGAGAAGGTGCCAGGGTTTTTTAAGCAACAAGCTCTCGCGGGAACTAATACAGCGAGAACTCACTCATTAATTCCCCCCTTCCCCAATGAGAGCATTAATCCATTCATGAGGGATCCACCCCCACGACTCAATCAGTTTCCAACACTGCCACATTGGAGATCAAATTTCCACATGAGTTTTGGAGGGGACAACACATCCAAACTCCATCAAGTTACTGTGATTTGCTGCTCGGAAGTGTTTTCTTATTCAATTACACTTCTTCACAGCTTCTCAACAAATCCTTAAGTGCCTAACCATGTGCCAGACACTGGCTAGTCACGAAGGACATAAAGACAGACGTGAGACTCATCCTCAAGGGAAAGTGCAGCAAAGGCAGACTTCTGATTAAAAGGAAGATACTATATTAGTTCCACCTACCTACCAATGGAAGGGGAGAAAATATTCCATTATAGTGAACAAATATCTAATAGTAATTGAGTAAGTTAGGTTTTGTTACTGTGATATTGTGATACAATAATAAATACACATTTGGTCTCTGCCCCAGTTCCTGGCACATAGCTCCTAAAACCCTTGTAATTTCTCAATTAATAGAGGTGCTAGGTACATCTAATATTTGGTTTTTAACTCCGGTTCCTGACACAGAACCCCTAATTTCTTTGAATTTCCTGGGTGATAGGAGCATCTTTTGTTCTAATGAGGTGCTTCTTGGTGCGCTCCTGGATAGGAGCTGGTCACCAGAAAGACTAAGCCATCACTACAAGTTTGGAACTTTCAGCCCCACCCTCCCTTCTCCAGAGAGCAAAGAAGGGCTAAAAATGGAGTTAATAATCAATCATGTCTAAGTGATAAAGTCTCCATAAAAATCTCTGAACTCTGGGGTGAAGAGAGCTTCCAGGTTACACAATACATGGAGGCTTCCAGAGGGTGGCTCCTGGAGAGGACATGGAAGCTCCTAGCCCCTTCCCACATACCTTGCCTTATACATCTCTTCCATCTGGCTGTTCATCTGTACGCTTTGTAACACCCTTTATATAAATGGGTAAACATAAGTAAAGTGTTTGCCTGAGTTATGTGAGACATCCTAGCAAACCCCAAGAAGGGGTCGTGGAACCCCAATTTACAGCCAGTCAGTCAGAAGCACAGATTACAAGCTGGGACTTGCAATTGGTGTCTGAAGTGGGGGCAGCCTTACGGGACTGAACCCTTAACTTGTGGGATCTGACTCCAACTCTAGGTAGACAGTGGCAGAATTGAACTGAATTATGAGACACTCAGTTAGTACCTGCTGGAGAACTGCTTGGTGTGGGGGGGAAATGCCCACACATCTGGTGTCAGAAGTTAAGTACCGAGAGTGCTGAGTGAGAGCAGAAAAAACAGTAGGTTTTTCCTGTCCTTTACAGTTACTCTCATGTTAGAGGTGCAGCACTAAGCTATTAAGGTTCTACAGAATAGTGGCAGGTTGAGAAATAAATTAACTGAAGAGCAGACTGATATATTAACTTACAAATCAATAGGGGGAAAAAACAACAAAACTTTGATTAATATAGTAAATTACGACAAAGAAAAAAACCTTTGGCAAACAGAAAACATAAAATAAGGTAGAAAGAAGTTCAAATATGTCATTAATTTCAGTAAATGTAAGTAAGTAGATTAAATATAGAACTCTACAAAAGGGTTAAAAACACTAACAATAAACTGTTTACAAGAGACATTCTTAAAATAACACATCAAAGAAAGACTGAGCATAAAGGAATGGAAAATTTTGTTCTAGGCAAATGCCAAATAAGTTAAGTAGATGAAGCAATATTAATATTGGATAGAACAGAACCCAGTGTAAATGACCTGAGAAGAGATAGAGATGTTTAATAATAACAACATACAAAATCCACCAAAAAAGATTTAACAGTTAAAAACTCTTCTGCATCTAAACAACACAACTTCCAAATATACAAAGAAAAATTTAACAGTAGCGCAACGAGAAATTAAGAAAGTCTCAATATCACAAGAGATTTTAACATAACTTTGTATCAGTCACCTACAGGTCAAGTAAACAAAAACAAAACTACTTAAGAAAAAGGAATTTTAAAAAAAAGATTGGAAAGGAGGAAATAAATCAATGGTTATTCACAGATGATATGATTATATACATAGCAAAACAAAAAATCTACATAAATAATTAGAAATAAATGAACTTAGTCAGCAAGGTTGCTGGATACAAGATCAAGACACAAAAATCAACTGTATGTCTATGTATCAGCAATAAGCATTAGAAATTAAATTTTTTAAAAGACACCATTTACAAGAGCATTGAAAATATCAATACCAAGGAATAAATCTAATAAAAGATGAACAAATCCATATACACACAAATATATATACATTCATGCACCACATAATATTTCAGTCAGTGACAAACCATATATATGACAGTGGTCCCATAAGACTTGGATGGAAGTTGAAAAATTCCTATCACCTAGTGACATTGTAGTTGTTTTAACATCTACCACAACACATTACTCACGTTTGTGGTGATGCCAGTGTAAACAAATCTACTGCAAAATACATCGAGGAGGAGTGCCTAGCTTACCCACACAGTGACCCTCCCAAAGGTAGCATAGACCTTTAAGACAGAAAACCAAATATTTGACACAACATGTCTGAACCCAAGTGAGAGGGTTGTTGTCTACTTTAGAATTCTTGCATTTTTAAATGATCCCCATCCATCCCCATAGCAAAATATTAGTGAATAACAGCTAAGACTCACTGAGTGCTTGCTGAGTGCCAGGCACAATCCCCACCTATAATTTAATTTTCACAACTTTGTGGGAGTGGTATTATTCTAATCCCCACTTAACAGATGAGGAAAATGAGGCACAGAGAGACTTAGTAATATAACTAGATGACCCACACTTATGTAACTATTCGCCAGTGTAGATAATAGGAAAATCCACTACTGTTCCCTTTCATAATGCACTTATGCATGATGACAAAATTGCCTAACAACAAATTTCTCAGAACGTATCACTGTCATTAAGCAACAAAAAGTGTATATATAAATTACCAAGAGTATTTAAAGACAACCTAAATAAGGGCTGGTTGGTCAGCTCAGTTGGTTAGAGCATGATGCTAATAACACCAAGGTCAAGGGTTTAGACCTCCATACCAGGCAGCCACCAAAAAATAAAAAATAAAGACAACCTAAATAAACGGATGGATATACCCTGCTTGTGGATTGGGACACTCAATATTGTAAAGATACTGATTCCCCATCAAAATTCCAATATAGAGGCTGTTGTTTGGCTTTTTGGAGTCAGGGGTTGGGGGAGGTGGTTTGGTAGAAATCAACAAACTTGGACTCTAAAATTCCTATGGAGGAAGAACAAGTGGGAACAGCTGTTCTACTGGATATCAAGACTTAGAATAATTTAAGATAGTGTGACACCAGTGTAAGGACCAATAATCAGAACAAGGGAAGAGAACAAAAGGCCCAGAAACTGACCCACACATATGTGGACACTTGATTTATGATGAAAGAGCTGTGTCAACTGGATATCCAAAACAAAACTCTTTTAGGAAGTAACACAGGAAAACGTCCTTTTAACCCTGGCATAGGGAAAAGCTTCTTAGACAGGATACAAAAACAACGACAACAGAAAAAACAAACCATGCAGGAAAAATTGATTAATTGATCTACAGTGAAATTAAGAATTCTGTTCATCAAAAGACACCACCGAGACATTTAAAAGCAAGGTATATCTTATTTCTAAGATATTTATAACACATATAACTGAGAAAGGGTCTATATACAGACTGTTCTTACAAAAACATTCCTACAAATTAATAAAGAGAGAGAGAGAGAAAGGAAGGAGGAGAAAAAGAGAGTGAAGGAGAGATGAGAGAGAGGGAGGGAGGGAGGAAGGAACGGCAAGAGACTTGAACTGGCACCTCACAAAAGACATCTAAATGGACTATAAATATAAGAAAAAATGCTCATACCATTAGTCATCCAGAAAATGTAAATTAAAACCATAGTGATAGCCTTATATACCAACCAAGTGTCTAAAATATTAAAAACTAATAATAACAACAGCTGGTAAGGATGTGTAGCAACTGTTCTCATACACTGTTGGTAGGAATATAAAGTGATAAAACTACTTTGGAAAAAAACCTTTATCTATTACAGTTGAACAAACATAGACTCTATGACCTAACAGTTCATACCCTTTGGAACACACCCAACCAAAAATACATGCACATATGTACCACGAGACATACATAAGAACAATCATAGTGGTTTTCTTTACCATCACCCAAGACTGGAAACAACTCGATGATTAAAACAATAGAATAGATAAATAAATTGTGAAAAAAATTTGTGATATATTCATACAACTATACAGCAATGAACGTTAATAAATCACAGCTACATGAAAAGAGGACATGAATCTCACAGTGTTAAGTTAAAGTAGCCAGTCCCAAAGAATATCTACTATGTAATTCCAGTTTTATAAAGTTCCAAATCAGGCAAAACCAAAGGAAGCATTAAATATAAGAATAATAATAATGATTTGGGGGAGAAGAAGGGGATAAAGGCTGGAAAGGGACAGTACAAGGAGAATTTCTTAGTTGTTGATAATGTTCTATTTCTTGATTTAGATAGTAGTTATGCAAATGTTTTTGTTTTCTGGTAATTAATTGAGGTGTGAGTTTATATTTTGTACACTTTTCTATCTTCTATTTAAGACAGAAAAGTGTACAAAATATAATCTATGTTCTACTTCAATTAAAAAAGGAAAACTAGTTTATTGGATTTGTCCATACTAATTTATAGATGATCTCATCTATCTGGAAAACTACAAAAGAACTGACTAACAAAATTCCATATTTCATCAAGTCTAAAACATCAGTAGTAAGACACATCATTACTTTACACATCAATAGAAATTTTAAAGTGCTGTTCAAAATGTTTAAAATTTTTAAATGTTACAATCATCAATTGAGAATGCACCCCAATGTCAGAAATGTTCAAATGTGTACCTCAGAACTAACAAAATACATCATAACAAATAAGGGATTTCAGCACAGTGTGCCAATATAAAAGCACTGTACAAATCCATCAGCTTAACTTTAAGTAGCAATAGCCCATTGCACAACGTAATGAAAAAGAAAATCCCACTCGCAATAGCAATATAAACTAGAAATAAACCTAACAAGAAATTTATAAAACCTACATGCAGAAAATTATAAAATTCTACTGAAGGAATGAAAAAAAGGGCATGAATAAGTGGATAGAAAGTACCCATATTGTAAAGATGTCATGTGTCCAATTAATCTGTAAACTCAATGTAATACCAATCAAAATCCCAACAGCATTTTTCATGGAACTTGAAAGCTCATTCTAAATTCCTCAGGAAGATAAGCAATGACCATCAGCAAAATTTTGGAAAAGAATAATAGAGAGGAGAGCCGCCTTATCAAATATTAAAATATGTAAGGAAGACTGATGAACTTGCCTATGAAATTAAAATTTTCTGTATCAGACAGACATCATGAACAAATTTCAAAGATAAATGACTAAGTAGGAGGAAATATTTGCAATATATGTAATCTGAAAAAGGATTAAAATCTAGAATGCATAGAGAACTTCTTTACATCCATAAGCAAAAGGCCTATAACCCAGCAGTAAGATGGATAAAGGATATGAACAGGCAAATCACAGAAGAGGAAACAAATGTGGCTAAGGAACACATGAAAGAAATGATAACCCTCGCAAGGAATCAATGAAATGTAATATAAAACAACAATATACCATTTTCCACTGAGAGCCTGGAAAAGTTTTTTAATTTTATTACATAAAGTACTTGGCTAGGATATGGGAAATATATACTGATGTCACTGCTAGTCAAACATAATTGTATGCCCACTTTTAAGGAGCAAGTTGGCAGTATGTTTAAATGCATATACCATGTAACTCAACAATTCCACTTCCTGGAATAATAAGGATTTATTTATTACCTATGTGAAAAAATACATATATGACAAATGCAAATATGTATGTGTGTATATCTATCATTAAAATATAATAAGCGAACTAAAAAAAAAAGTTGGGTTTGAACTTCCAGCTCTGTAGGAGTTTAGTTTGGTAGTGTCCTGCTATGACACAGGAAAAGGAAATTTTACTTTCCTCACCCTCCTCTGGAAGAATACTCCCATCTGCAGCCTCAGGAAGCATGCTGGTTGCTACTTACTAATCCTAGTTTAAGTGCATCTGTCATGGACTAGGTTGTAAATCATGACTTTCCCCTCAGTGCAGTTAATGTTACAGCCCAGATGATCTCAAA
The DNA here is from genome assembly GCF_027409185.1 of Cynocephalus volans. Lineage (NCBI taxonomy): Eukaryota > Metazoa > Chordata > Mammalia > Dermoptera > Cynocephalidae > Cynocephalus > Cynocephalus volans. Next base: position 34,308,372 of record NC_084469.1, read on the forward strand.
GAATAAATGTCTCACAATACACACTTTAAGACACACACATACCAGCAAGAAGTTTCTTCACCACTGAAGATCGACCTGTTTCCTGTGGAAATGTCTCCTTTGCTACGAAGGGTCTTCTCTCATTCTTTGGCGATGTATTTGGCCATCTCTCTAAGGTCCTTTGACTACCAATAGGAAATCTGCTCTGAATTTCACTGAAACATTTCTTCACCTTTTTTGGTGACAGTTTCTTTTCCAGGAGACATTCCAAAGCCTGCCATGAAACGGTCAATTATTCTCTTACGTTATCTCAAAAAAGTATGACTTTTAATCACAAAACTGAAAATAAGGACTCCAGAGAAATGTGTTATCTCTATAGGTTAACAAAATGTTGTTTAACTTAATTTTAAAACTTTATTATTCAGGATATCTCACTAATTAATAAAAATAATTTCTATATGTTCTTTTACATGTTCAGCTCAATAAAACCAGTAGCAAAGAGATAATAACTATGACTACTTTTAAAGGCATCCAAATCCTAAAATTAAGAATCATCATTTTAGAAATTAACTACTATCTGCAGACTATAATCCTATATGCTTTAAAAGCACTTTAATTATCAACAAAAACCTTATAAATTCAAGTAGTATTTTAAGTAGACGCACATACTATACTTAACATACATTTTCATAAACTAAAAGAAAACTCAGCAGGTCCAGGGGCTTTGGTCACTTGTCTCCTACAATAATGGTAGGAGAGCTGTGTCCCCCACTTTCTAAAAAAGCCATATCCTCTAATAAGGCATACCCACCCACTCATTACTGGGCAGTGAGGGCCTAGTCTTCACCTGGTCAGTAGAAATTAAGGACAACTGAGCACAGCCAAGGAGATTTAGTTAGTAATAAGAAGATAATAAGCTGTGAAATGGTATAGTACATCAAAAAGAAAGATAATAAATTTCTTGTACTACTGGATATTTTCAAAAATAAAGGAGATAAACATTATTTTTAAGAAAGATTATGTTAAAGGTAGTCTTGACCAAAATTTAGGAGAGAGATAGATAATCTGAGATCCTTCCTAGGATTATGAAGATATGTCCTCTAAATGAAATCACTATGGCCATTAAATGTTTCTTAAAGATAAATTTAAAAAGCATCACATGATTTGATATGCTGCCTAAAGTTCTGAGGTCCTGCATTTGACAATGACTTTCCTGACATCCCCGGGGCTCTCCCAAGCTGGGGTGATGGGGGTCCAAGGGCCTTGGCCACACTCCCCCGACACCTGCAGCCAGCCCAGTGACGACCACCAAACAGCAGCAAGAAGGGCCCCAGGTTTCCCAGCTGGGGTGCTGGAGGGGAAGGGTTTCTGCCACATGCCCCTGACATCTGCACCCAGCCTAGCAATGAGCCAGCCACCACTGGAAGCCCCCCAGTCTCCCCTGTGGGAATGAGGGGGGTGCCACAGCCCTGAATCCCACTCCTCCCCTTCTTCCTCCTTCTTCCATCACATTTCCTTCCCCTTTCCCCTCTCCCACTCCCTCTCAACTGCTCTGCAACAACATCCTAGAATGTAAAAAAATGTTAATAAAATAAAATTAAAATTAAAGTAAAAATTTAAAAAAATAAATAATAGCATTCCTGACAGTGGGTTCTATATACACAAACATAACCAACACGAATCACAAACATCCTTGCTGGATAATGAAACTGTAAAGGTAGAAGGGGCCTTAAAGACCACCAAGGGTTAATGAATGGTAAAACTGACATGTCACTTAGTCCAGAATTCTCCTCACTACAACACCTTTGCTCTACAGCTAACGGCTTACTATGCCACGCTAACATAAAGGCATTTGTGGATGAATATGTATGGCATAGCATAAATAACACTGGCATGGGAGTCAAAGGATAGGAATTTGATTTCCAGTTCTAAAGAGAAATAATTGTGTCATCTCTCTAACCTTTGCTTTTTTTTTTTTTTAAATCTTAATCTATTAAATAGTAGTAATATAACCAATCGCAATTATGTGGGAGCACTGGCAAACTCAGAAAACTATAAAATCAAGGGTACATTAGTATTGTTGCCTTTGTCACCAGTGAGAACTAAGATCACTATTCACTCCTGACTAGTACATGCCAGCTGTGATTTCCAGAAGTCTCTAGTTATATCACAAGATTTGAGGCTCTTCTTCCATATATCTTTAAATGTTCCTTCTTTTCTAAAATCCATCTAGATTAAACACTGAAATTCTAATCCAAACACTAATCTAAGACTGCTTTACTTTTTTCCTTTTCTATGCTAATAAATTCTTTATTAAATGGCAAGACTAGGAAATAGAACATTCTGTTTAATTAATGGAACTGGCTTAAGCTGTTATATGTTTTACACTCAAGTCACCAATTCTCAAAGAAGTAAAATACAATAATATAGACTAGACTGTAAAAACAACAAAATTAAAATGAAGTACTCCTTCTGCCCTCTGCAAAGCTTTAATTTACTAGGTAGCAGCTTTGGCTTGTATTCTCCATATATCCTAACAAAACTAGGTGACAGTATTACTTCTCTGCTTACAAACAATACACTTTTAACAAAAATTGGAGTCAATTTCATACCTCAATTTGTTGCAGGATATCTATAACCACATCAGGGACAGAAGGATCGGCATCCAGCTTGGCAGAACAAAGTGAAAGCTGGCGAATAAGACTGCCCAGTTCTCTACACCGAGCAGGAACTGGGTGCTCCCCTCGGTCAGTAAACTGAGTGACAAACATCTGTAAGGCCCTAATGGCTCCTCGATGGGCAGTCGCCAGCCTAGACATTGCCCATGACTGGCAAGAAACAAGATGTGACAAGTTATTTCAATATCCAGAATTTCCTAACATTAACCCAAACTTTAAGAATATTTATACTCACCATCTATTTTATTTCTACATAAAGTGCTTCCTACTGTGAAAACTTTTTCATAGTAAAGGGAATTGTACAAAATTTTCTAATGACAAAGTCTTTTCCTTCCCATTCTGTTTCTTATATCAGCAGCAACAACAAAAATCTGTTTTCAGAACCTGTTCCTTGTAAGGCAACCCCACATTCAGAGCATTTAAGGTGTTCACTCACTTATTAACAGGTTTCTACAAGCACTGAAAGTATTAGTGCAGAGAACTCACACAAAACTAACAAAACACTGGAAAATGCAGTTTATAAATAAGAACTAATCATAATTTAATTGCACCATACCTTTTTAGTGTGTTTAATTTTATGTGGACTCAATTTATCCAATTCTTCCTGGATTTCTTTTACCTGTTTTGTAAAAGGGGAGAAATGGAAACTTGGTACCTTTCCACTGATCTTTTTTGTAGAAAAGGATACATCTTGTCAAATATAACCATTATTAATTCAAGTCACTCCCAAATGAGAAAAGGCTCTTCATTCATGTACCCAAAAAATAGTTATTGGTTTCCAGTTCTAGATAGTGTTCACCTTCCATCCCGTGGTCCCCAATGTAATAGGAATTTAACATGAAGGAGCGAAGGTGGACGTGACTCTGGAAAGGCAGGGGGGCCAGACCATGAAGTCTTAAGTGCCAAGCTAAAGAATTTAGCTTTCATTTTCTAAGTTGCAGACAGCCACTGAAGTCTTTTCAGCAGAGGTCTGACATGGTAGATTCATGTTTTGGAATAATCTCTATGGCAGCAGTGTAGAATAAGGACAGAAATAAAACCCAAAAAGAACACAGAACAAAATCTAACTCAGGCATTTTCTTTTAAATGAAAATTTACAGTTTTTGGTTCAAGCAAGAAGGCCAACGTGTGACTTCAGTGACCAGAAATGAGTTAAAGGCTTTTCAATGCATAAAGCATTAAAGTTAAAACATTTTTTAAAAATCCATAGCAACATAAAGAATGTCAATGCCTATTTATCAGCCATTAAATGGGTCCTGAAAGACACCGAACACAGTCATCATTCTTTATTTTTTAAGAGAATAATCAAATTATTTACTATATACTACGCTTCTAGGACATTATAAACATGAGACAGAGGGGAAACTAACAAGGCCCCTTTCCTCTAAGACTAGCTCACACTTGGGGACCAGGGGTTTTAGGGTAACACCCACCTGACATCATATGTGAAAATACATGCTGTATAATGTATAAGGATTTTTTTCAGGGGAAAGAAATGACTTTTAGTAGATTCTCAAGAATCTATGACTTCAAAGAGTCAAGAACCACTCTTTAAAGAGTTTAGCTACACACACAAAATATACACACACACATAAAGGTAGATGTCAAGAATTATTATTTGTCCATGTGTTCAGGAAATTTAGCCTCACAAATCCATTAGAATTCATGTAGGACACTTTGATGCTAATCTTTAAGAGACAAAAGGAAAACTGAAATTCTCAAAGAAAGCAGTATACAAGGGTGACTGCCCCTCTTCCCCCGGGGCTTTCCAGACCTGCTGCTGGAGATCGTAGAACATTCGGGCACAACGAACACCTTGCTCCTGTCTCCTGATACGGATTCGCCGTTCTTCATCTGGATCCAAAGCTTCTTCTAGTCTATCTGAAAATATTTTTTTCCCCAAAAGTGGATTACAAACCATACATAAAAACTTATAAAAAACTTCAACTATTTAAAGAGATAATAAAACTAGAGATCTTCAATTTTATTAAGAAAAAATTAAGCAAGCATAAGACAATTTCATTTTTCATCAACCAAGAAACTAGAAAAGGGCCTGTGTGCTGACGCAGAGATGAAAAGGACATGAAGACATTAACCTGACCAAGCTCCCTTTCATGCCGGAATTCCCTGAACCAAATCCCACTGGACAGCTATTTCACTGTGCAGCATCTCTTACTATTTTAAAATTCTCTATATTAAGCCAAAATCTGTTATACTTTCTATTTTTTCAAAAACTCTATATTGGCCTATTTTTATGTTTAGCAAGATTATTTTTATACTTTCTTATCTTGAACCCCAAAAAGAAATCCCTTCTCTAATAGCAAGTGCTAAAATTATTGGAACGCCAAAAGTCTTCATCAGCTTGTCAGGAAGACACACTTCCCCTCGTACACACTGTTGCTGCATATTTTCAACATTAGTTTAAAGAAACTGTTTCTGGAACATTGCCTGAGGGCGATGCAGTGTATCTATTCCTTTCAGTCTGTGGTTTTCAAATATGTTTATACAAACAAATTCTTACACAAAACTTCAATATGCAAGGCAGATAAAAAAATATTTTATTAGTACGAGAGTATTTTATAAGCTCAAGTTTTTAATATGTACTGATTAAGAAGTTAATTTTGAAGACAGCAAAAATTTGAAGTCAGAAGTTGTACATACAGATGCGGTCTCATAGGAGTATAGAAACCAAATTATTTCCATCTTTTGTTTGGGCTGCACAGTAGGGAGAAAATCCGGATCACATACTGCAGATGATTCTGATACAACCATTTTACAGAGCAGCACTTGGGAAGCACAAATGGGTACTTCAGGGCTACTGAAGGGGTGGTGTGCAGCTAAGGGCCATCACAAACCATTATTAATCCACCATTAGGTAACTGCAGAAGCTGAAAGTGTGGATTTACACAGTTTTATAGCAATTTGACATTGTAATGGCATTTTTATTATAGTTTACAAAGTATTGACTTCTGACCAACTGAAAATGTAAATAAATAAAACAAACCAGTCCTTCCCACAAGAGTTGAAAAGCTCTGTTCTAAAGGTCCTCCTGCATTATACCAGATCACTAGAGCAGTGGGCCTCGTGGCTTTGTCCCCCTGGTAACATGGTTTCTCCCCAAAGTATATGGTAAGGTCATGCCACAGACTGACATTGAGGAAGTTTATGAGGAACGAGCCACAACACTTCTGTTACTTTAATGTCAGAATGTATTTGAATTGTTCATGATTACACAACATACTCTTTAAGAAGACTCACAGGAGAAATTTTCATCTGGCCTCAGTAGGTGGAACATCGTTTTCCTTCCACAATTGTTTTTTCCGTTTTAAGACTTTGTAAATTTTGCAAATGATCACAGTTCCCTCTTTAGCTGGCTTCTAGGAAGCTCAGAAATAAATTTATAACCCATCCCTAGTAAATCTTCTTTTTCCTTTCCTTATTTTTTCCTATGCCACAATATCCTCATTGACATATGTTTGTTTTATCTTGCTCCATCACCGGTATTTTTTTAAGGTACCTTGAATTCTTTATGTAACATGCACATATGTACATATGCATATATTAAATTTAAAATGCAAAAGACAATGCTAGACTACGTACCATCCTAGCACAATAGTTTCTTTTGATGCTCAACTCTGTGTATTATAGTCTGAAAGATAAGCTTGATCCCCTACTTGTTAGCTATAGTAACCCCAAATCCTCCACAGGAAGCAATCCTCTATTCCCCAGGGAAATGCAAGGACCCCAAGAACACTGAAGAATTGTAGAAAACAGTATATGATGATTACACTCCTTCCTTTCTACCCTGAGGTCAGACATTTTGCACATATATTCACAATTTCCCTTGTCACGGGTGTGTATTCATCTAAACACAACCAAAGTTACAACTAATTTAATCTAAAATATACACATACTATGTTCTTTGTTTGAGCAAAATAAAAATAATTTTGCCAGAAGGACTTCAGAATAAGGAAGGAAAACAGAGTATAATTTGCACTCGGGTGCCAGAGGATGTGAGTTTCAGACAGCAGGCACATAACTCCTAGGCTGGGCCCTCAGTCAGTACATATACAGAGTGCAGCCCACAGTGAAGGAGCTCTTTCACATGCCTCTGCTGGGAAGCGAGGCTAGGGCAGGGCTTACTCTTCAGAGAAAGACAACTCTGGTCAAACTGTAAGCCCAACTCTCTTGTCATGTGTGCTCACACTGTAGTGAACCAATCCATAGAAGGAGGGAATGTGGTGGGAGAGATGATGGGGATGGCGGTCCTCAAAGAACGCATCTGAACCACCCTGCATTCATGGCATCTCATCAAAATGAAGAATCTAATTTTTCTCACCTTTTTTAGTTACCTCTTCAATTTTGTGGATACAACTGCTCAATTCTTTCTGAAGTCGCTGAACTTCCAGCAGGCTTTTATGTTCACATAAGTTTTTGCGGTTACCTATCCTGGGCCGTGGCTGAAGTCCTGAATCACGGGTGGGTGGTAAATTTGGCACAGTAAGATCTGACTGTCCCGGATGAGATGTGTATAGGTATACCTTGGCACCTGAGCTGGAAATGTCTACTTTGGATGGATGGTGGCTGCACTGACAGACTTCTTGACTCTCTGATTCCCTCCTTTCCACCCTATGGTCAGAAGTTTTATGCTTAGTATGTCCATAGTTCTGAGTGCTTTGGGGCTGACTTCTGAGATGATGTTCTTTTATGTGGTCTTCAAATTGTCTTCGTTTCACATCTCTCTTGGCTAGGTGGACCGCATAGCTAAGTCTCTCTTCTGATATGACAGAAAATGAAACAGAACTGCTTAGGTCAGGACCGACTCTAAAATCTGAATCTTTACAATGGTATGATTCATTGTATGAGTGCTTCAGTTTTTCAATTCTAATTCCATGTGGGCAAGAATATCGGATTGCCAAGTTGCTTGAATGTGTAGGAACATTCCTATTAAACTGCAGCTGGTTCTTTAAAAAGTAAATAAAAGCAAGCACACATTAGAAAAACGACACACTGCATAGTTGGCATATGTCTATAACCAAGTTTCTAAAATTTCACCCACAAAATTATTAGTGCTGTGAGGTATTTTTCTGTTGTACTGATAGACCCAGTCACTCTCATTCACCCTTGAGTTCATCACATATACCTGGTTCTATCCTACTGTCACCCAGTCCCACAGTATTATCCTTCTGTTTACTAATATCATATACTTGGATCCTCCTCTGAAAGTCAACCCAGAAAGCTTCAAACAGAAACCAGTAAATTCCTCAACTCCTCAATTATGGACTTCCATCCCGTTTCAAAATGTCAGGCTCCAGCAAGTGATCAATACAACCCATTAGACCTTTCCTAAAAATTGCTCCACAGATGTTTACACAGCCACAACAGACCTAAGCCATTTGACAATATTTTTTCAGGTCTTCTCAAGATTTTTCATACAGTGGTTGGATACATCTTTTATCCTGCACCTAAGCACATCTTGCTCTAAACAGTCCGCTTTTGTCAGTTTTCCTCATAACAGATACAAGTTTCATTTTGTTTTGCACTTAAACATAAGCATGTTTCCATATTTCTTCAGTTTTTATTATTTTTCACAGTTGCATTTACAGAATCCAATGAATGGCTTTTTCATATCTAACCTAACAATAACCTTATTATTAAACATTAGATTGTTCCAGTTTTTCCACTAGTAGAAATATTACTTCAATTAATATCTCCATGCATTTAGTTTTTTTCTGTTTTGAAATTATTTTCTTAGGATAAATAATCTGGAAATTATTATGTCAAAGGGAACAAATAATGTTATGGCTTTAAATATGTATCCTCCTTGAGGCTTCCTGAATGGACCTGTCAAAGACAGGTAAATGCTTACAAATTCAATGAACCCAGTCCTGTGATGCCTTTATCCTGGAGATGGCCACCCAAATCTTATAGTCACTGTATTTATATAATCACATGCAGAGTCAATTTTAAATAACTCATTATGATAAAACTTCAGGAACATATTTTGGAAAAAGAAATGTGGTTTTAAAAAAAACCTCACTGGAAAGAAAAAAAGAGTTACCATCTGAAAGGTACACAGACTGATGAACAGTACTTGAAACTTACAGCCTTATTTGTAGGAAATCTCTCCCCCCAAAATAAAAAATAACCTAAAATACCTCAGGGATTTAATATAAATACTAGAAAAAAAATATGGGTGAATTCCACTTTAATCTGGGTATAAGAAAAGGCTTTCTAACTATATGTGACTCAAAATCCAATATGTGATAAAAGAGTGAAATGTTTGACCACATTAAAATTTTAGAAAATGTTTTTAATTCTTCCTGGCAAAAAACACCATAAACAAAGTCAAAAAAAGAATGAAAAACAGGAAAAAAAATATTTGCAAATAGAAAGAGCTCCTATATATATAAAGAAATTTTAAAAACTGAGGTGAAAAAAAGATTAAAACTCAACAGAAAATGGGAAAAATACATGACCAGACAATTTACAAAAAAAGATATAAACATGGCCCCTAAACATATGAAAAGATGTTCAATCTCATAAAAATACAAATTGAAAATACACCGAAATAACATCTCTCACCCAATGGATTAGCAAAAGTTAAAAAGTGTCACAATACTGCTGTTGGTGAGGCTATGGGAAAACAGCCACCATCACAGAGTGCTGGCAGGAATGCAAATCAGCACAACTCTAATGGAATTTAGGGAATATCTAACAAAATCACATATGCATTTACATTTTGACCTAGCACTCTCACTTCTAGGAATCTTTACCCTACAGATACACCCTCAATAATACACATGCACAGGGTTACCTATTGCTGAATTGTTTGTAATTGCAAATTACTGGAATCAACCTAAATACCTATGTAGGAGAGTGGCTGAGCAAATTGTGGTACATCCACACAATGGAGTATTATGAAGACGTAAAAAAAGAACAAGGAAGATCCCTATGACAACTCTCTAAACACAGTGTTCAGCAAAAATAGCAAAGTACAAAAAGTGTATCTGATACTACTCTTCATGGAAGAAAAAAAGAGGACATGAGAAAATAGAATGTAGAGTGACATCACCACGATGGAGGAATAGAAGATCTTGGCGTAGCTCTCTCCACACCAACAGATCAATTTACAACTATTAAAACACAAAAATTGCCACCCTCTAATCATTGGAATGTGGGGGAGAGGAAGAGAGACCTACTGAGTCCATGAAGGCATGGAAAGCCATGGCGAGCGGGAAAAGGAATTACCCCAATCAGTGCCAGTCCCAGCTGTTCACAGAGCAACTATCAGCACACGGAGCAGCTACCTGAAGACAGCAAAACCACAGTAGCACCCTTTGCATGAAGCTACTTGGAGCCTGCAGGGGAGAAGGGTGCTGTGACTGCTGGCAAAAAACAAACAAACAAACAAAACACACTTGAGTGCACCATCCCATTACTTGCAAGCTTCCCCTGCGCCCACGTAGGAGGGAGGGGCCACAGCCAGTGGGAGAAAGGATTCACCCAGAGGTCAGTGAGTCTTCACTGGGGACTCATGCAAAGCCTGCTCCACAAGGAAATGTCTGCAGTGCCGGGGTAGGGGTGGGGGTTGGGGCTGATACACCATTGGTACATCAAGGAGCAGCACAGGCAGCTGATCTGCCTTCCGACTGGCATGAGTGCCACACATGGAGACCAGTGAGTGTGACAGAACTGTAGAGGGCAGGCCAGAATTTCCACACAGCCCAGTTGCATTTGTGGTGACCCCACATAACCCAAAAGTGACTAAACAGACAACATTTAAAATCCATTCTGCACAGAAAGTTTTTCCCAGTCTGAGAAAGTAGGCAGTAATTTAGCTCAGGCACAGAGTTCAAATTCTAGTCCCCACAAGAAGTTTCCCCCAATCCAGGAATTAACCATAGGAGAGCAAATTACTTCAAGTACAGTTTTTAAGTGGCAGATATTGCTATTAATCCACCATCGAACAGACAAAAACCACAGACCAGAGACACAGTTCTGACATTGAACAGGAAAGGTCTAACACCATCAAAGAACACCTATACAGCCTGAAAGAGGTAGTCATCTCTTCAAATGCTCAGGCAGCAACATAAAGACACAAAGATCAAGAAAGAACAGAGAAATATGACACCACCAAAGGAAACTAACAAAGCACCAGCAACAGACCCAGAAGAACAGCAGATTTAAGAAATGTCTAACAGAGAATTCAGAATAATTCTCTTAAAGATGTTCAGGGAGTCATAAGAAAATACAAATAAAAAATTAAATGATATTTGGAAGACAATCCAGGAGCAGAACAAGAAACCTGACAAAGAAATAGAATCAATTTTTTTAAAAAATAGACATTCTAGAAATAAAGACTATGTTATCTGAATTGAAAAACTCAATAGAAACCTCCTACAGAAGACTTAATCAAACAAAGGAAAGAATCAATGAGCTCAAAGACAGAACACATAATATTATAAAATCAGAGGAGCAAAAAAGGAAAAAGAATGAGAAAAGATGAAACAGAACTGCAACAATGATGAGACTCCTTCAAGCGAAATAACCACATAATTGGCAAACCCAAAGGAGACAAGAAAGGAAGAGACCCAGAATTTATTTATTTATTTTTTTAATTTTCTTTTGTCGATATACATTGTGGCTGATTATTGCTCCCCATCACCAAAACCTCCCTCCCTCCCTTCTCCCTCCCCCCTCCCCCCAACAATGTCCTTTCTGTTTGCTTGTCGTATCAACTTCAAGTAATTGTGGTTGTTATATCTTCTCCCCCCCCCCGGTTTGTGTGTGTGTGTGTGTGTGTGTGTGAATATATTAATTTTTAGCTCCCACCAATAAGTGAGAACATGTGGTATTTCTCTTTCTGTGCCTGACTTGTTTCACTTAATATAATTCTCTCAAGGTCCATCCATGTTGTTGCAAATGGCAGTATTTCATTCATTTTTATAGCTGAGTAGTATTCCATTGTGTAGATGTACCACATTTTCCGTATCCACTCATCTGATGATGGACATTTGGGCTGGTTCCAACTCTTGGCTATTGTAAAGAGTGCTGCGATGAACATTGGGGAACAGGTATACCTTCGACTTGATGATTTCCATTCCTCTTGGTATATTCCCAACAGTGGGATAGCTGGGTCGTATGGTAGCTCTATCTGCAATTGTTTGAGGAACCTCCATACCATTTTCCATAGAGGCTGCACCATTTTGCAGTCCCACCAACAATGTATGAGAGTTCCTTTTTCTCCGCAACCTCGCCAGCATTTATCGTTCAGAGTCTTTTGGATTTTAGCCATCCTAACTGGGGTTAGATGGTATCTCAGTGTGGTTTTGATTTGCATTTCCTGGATGCTGAGTGATGTTGAGCATTTTTTCATATGTCTGTTGGCCATTTGTATATCTTCCTTAGAGAAATGCCTACTTAGCTCTTTTGCCCATTTTTTAATTGGGTTGCTTGTTTTCTTCTTGTAAAGTTGTTTGAGTTCCTTATATATTCTGGATATTAATCCTTTGTCAGATGTATATTTTGCAAATATTTTCTCCCACTCTGTTGGTTGTCTTTTAACTCTGTTAATTGTTTCTTTTCCTGTGCAGAAGCTTTTTAGTTTGATATAATCCCATTTGTTTATTTTTCCTTTGGTTGCCCGTGCTTTTGGGGTCATATTCATGAAGTCTGTGTCCAGTCCTATTTCCTGGAGTGTTTCTCCTATGTTTTCTTTAAGAAGTTTTATTGTTTCAGGGTGTATATTTAAATCCTTAATCCATTTTGAGTTGATTTTAGTATACGGTGAGAGGTATGGATCTAGTTTCATTCTCCTGCATGTGCATATCCAGTTATCCCAGCACCATTTGCTGAAGAGGCAGTCCCTTCCCCAGTGAATAGGCTTGGTGCCTTTGTCAAAGATCAGAAGGCAGTAAGTGTATGGGTTGATTTCTGGATTCTCTATTCTATTCCATTGGTCAGTGTGTCTGTTTTTATGCCAGTACCATACTGTTTTGGTTATTATAGCTTTGTAGTATAGCTTAAAGTCAGGTAGTGTTATGCCTCCAGCTTTATTTTTTTTGCTCAGTGTTGCTTTGGCTATGCGTGGTCTTTTATTGTTCCATATAAATGTCTGAATAGTTTTTTCCATTTCTGAGAAAAATGTCTTTGGAATTTTGATGGGGATTGCGTTGAATTTGTATATCACTTTGGGCAGTATGGACATTTTCACTATGTTGATTCTTCCAATCCAAGAGCATGGGATATCTTTCCATCTTCTTGTATCCTCTCTAATTTCTCTCAGCAGTGGTTTGTAGTTCTCATTATAGAGATTTTTCACCTCCTTGGTTAACTCAATTCCTAAGTATTTTATTTTTTTGGTGGCTATTGTAAATGGGCAGGCTTTCTTGATTTCTCCTTCTGCATGTTCACTATTGGAGAAAAGAAATGCTACTGATTTTTGTGTGTTGATTTTGTATCCTGCTACTGTGCTGAAATCATTTATCAATTCCAACAGTTTTTTTGTAGAGGTTTTAGGCTGTTCGATATATAGGATCATGTCATCTGCAAACAGGGACAGTTTGACTTCATCTTTTCCAATCTGGATGCCCTTTATTTCCTTCTCTTCTCTGATTGCTCTGGCTAGTACTTCCAACACTATGTTGAATAGGAGTGGTGAGAGTGGGCATCCTTGTCTAGTTCCTGTTCTTAAAGGAAAAGCTTTCAGCTTTTCCCCATTCAGGATGATATTGGCAGTGGGTTTGGCATATATGGCTTTAATTATGTTGAGATACTTTCCCTCTATACCTAACTTATAGAGGGTCTTCGTCATGAATGAGTGCTGAACTTTATCAAATGCTTTTTCAGCATCTATAGAGATGATCATATGGTCCTTGTGTTTGAGTTTATTAATACGGTGTATCACATTTATTGATTTGCATATGTTGAACCAACCTTGCATCCCTGGGATGAATCCCACTTGATCGTGGTGAATAATTTTACGTATGTGTTGCTGTATTGTTTGCTAGTATTTTAGTGAGGATTTTTGAATCTATATTCATCAAGGATATTGGCCTGTAGTTTTCTTTTTTGGTTATATCTTTACCTGGTTTTGGTATCAGGATGATGTTTGCTTCATAGAATGAGTTTGGGAGATTTGCATCCGTTTCAATCTTTTGGAATAGTTTGTAAAGAATCGGTGTCAAGTCCTCTTTGAATGTTTGGTAAAATTCTGCTGTGAATCCATCTGGTCCTGGGCTTTTCTTTGTTGGGAGCCTTCTGATAACAGCTTCAATCTCCTTTATTGTTATTGGTCTGTTCAAATTTTCTACGTCTTCACGGTTCAGTTTTGGGAGCTTGTGTGTGTCCAGAAATTTATCCATTTCCTCCAGATTTTCAAATTTGTTGGCGTATAGTTGTTTATAGTAGTCTCGAATGATTCCTTGTATTTCAGATGAATCAGTTGTAATATCGCCTTTTTCATTTCTAATTTTTGTTATTTGAGTCTTCTCTCTTCTTTTTTTTGTTAGCCATGCTAATGGTTTGTCAATTTTATTTATCTTTTGAAAAAACCAACTTTTTGATTCATTGATCTTTGGAATTGTTTTTTGGTTTTCAATTTCATTTAGTTCTTCTCTGATCTTAATGATTTCTTTCCGTCTGCTAACTTTAGGTTTGGATTGTTCTTGTTTTTCTAGTTCTTTAAGGTGAAGTGTTAGGTTGTTCACTTGCCATCTTTCTATTCTTCTGAAGTGAGCATTTAATGCAATAAATTTTCCCCTCAATACTGCTTTTGCCATATCCCACAGGTTTTGGTATGATGTATCATTGTTTTCATTAGTTTCAATAAATTTTTTGATTTCCTGCTTGATTTCTTCTTGGACCCATATGTCATTAAGTAGAATGCTGTTTAATTTCCATGTGTTTGTATAGTTTCCAGAGTTTCGTTTGTTATTAATTTCTAGTTTTAATCCATTGTGGTCTGAGAAGATACATGGGATAATTCCAATTTTTTTGAATTTATTGAGACTTGATTTGTGATCTAATATGTGATCTATCCTGGAGAATGATCCATGTGCTGATGAGAAAAATGAATATTCTGAGGTTGTTTGGTGCAATGTTCTGTAGATATCTGCCAATTCCAATTGGTCTAGAGTCTTGTTTAGATCTTGTGTTTCTCTACTGATTCTTTGCCTAGATGATCTGTCTAATATTGACAGTGGGGTGTTCAGGTCCCCTGCTATTATGGTATTAGTGTCTATTTCCTTCTTTAGGTCTAATAGAGTTTGTTTTATAAATCTGGCTGCTCCAACATTGGGTGCATACATATTTATGATTGTTATGTCTTCTTGATGGATCAGTCCTTTTATCATTAAGTAGTGTCCCTTATTGTCTCTTTTTATGGTTTTTAGTTTAAAGTCTATTTTGTCAGATATAAGAATAGCTACTCCAGCTCGTTTTTCTTTTCTGTTTGCATGGTAAATCTTTTTCCATCCTTTCACTCTTAGTCTGTGTAAATCTTTATGGGTGAGGTGGGTCTCTTGTAGGCAGCATATAGTTGGGTTCTGCTTTTTGATCCAGTCAGCCAGTCTGTGTCTTTTGATTGGGGAATTTAAGCCTTTTACGTTGAGTTGTTATTGAAAGGTGTTGATTAATTCCTAGCATTTTATTGATTATTGTTTGGTTGTCTTAGGTGTCTTTTGTTCCTTGCTTTCTGATTTACTGTTTGGTTTCTGTGTTTGTTGGTTCCTTAGGTTGTAGATAGCGTTTTTGTTTGCATGTTTTCTCTTCATGAATGCCATTTTTATTATACTAGTGGGTTTTGATTTTTCTTGGGTTTTTATGGCAGTGGTAGTTATTTTTCAGGAACCAAACCCAGTACTCCCTTGAGGATTTCTTGTAAGGGTAGTCGTGTGGTAGTGAACTCCCGCAGTTTTTGTTTGTCTGAGAAATATACTATTTGCCCTTCTTTTCAGAAGGATAGCCTTGCAGGGTAGAGTATTCTTGGCTGGCAATCTTTGTCTTTTAGTATTTTGAATATATCATCCCATTCCTTTCTAGCTTTTAGGGTTTGTGATGAAAAGTCTGATGTTAGCCTGATTGGGACTCCCTTATAGGTGATTTGACGCTTCTCTCTTGCAGCTTTTAAGATTCTCTCTTTGTCTCTGAGTTTTGCCAATTTGACTATAACATGTCTTGGAGAAGGCCGTTTTGGGTTGAATACGTTTGGAGATCGTTGAGCTTCCTGGATCTGAAGATCTGTGATTTTTCCTATACCTGGGAAGTTTTCTGCCACTATTTTATTGAATATGTTTTCAATGGAATCTCCATTTTCCTCCCCTTCTGGAATACCCATGACTCGGATATTTGAGCGCTTATGGTTGTCTGATATCTCTCTCAGATTTTCTTCAATGTCTTTGATTCTTTTTTCTTTCTTTTTGTCTGCTTGTGTTATTTCGAACAGCCCATCTTCAAGTTCAGAGGTTCTCTCTTCAACTTGACAAGCCTGCTGGTTAAACTCTCCATTGTGTTTTTTATTTCGCTGAATAACTTCTTCAGTTCAGCAAGTTCTGCTACATTTTTTTTCAGGACATTGATTTCCATGTACATTTCCTCTTTCAGATCCTGTATACTTTTCCTCATTTCATCATGATGTCTAGCTGAGTTTTCTTGTATCTCATTCATTTTCCTTAGAATTATCACTCGAAATTCCTTGTCAGTCATTTCAAGGGCTTCTTGTTCTATAGGATCTAGAGTTTGAGATTTATTAACTTTTGGTGGTGGACTTTCTTGATTTTTTGTATTTCTGGTATCTTTTTTTTGATGTTTATTCATTGTGGCAGGGGGTTTCACAGTCCACCGGTTTGAGACTAAAGACTAACTAAGATGTTGCTGTGGTTGCCAATTTCGTATGGCTACCTCCGTGACTGCTCAGTTGGCCTCTAGTGCCTTGTGTGTATGGTTGTCTCGGGTCTTGGGCCTCTCCGGGGAGCCACCTTTCTGGTCAGCTTGGACTCTGCTGGGCTGGTGGATCACGTACCACAGGGTGTGTGATCTCTGTTGAGCTTTCACTTCACGTGCAGGACTTCTCCCTGTTCCGTGTGCTCTGGCCCAGGCTGTTGGATCATGCAGTGGCGACCCCACAGGGTGTGTGGTTTCTGTCGAGTCTCCACCTCCCTGACCGCACGTCTCCCCACTCTGTGCGCACTGGGCTGGGCGGGGACGTGTCTTCTGCAACCCTCGTCTATCAGCTGGGCCTTCAAGACCCTGCTCGGCACCGCCTCGCCCAGGAAGTCTACCAGGTTTCTGCTAGGCACAGACAACCGGTCACTCTGGGTGCCTTTATAGCATTCTGTAGATCTTTCTCGGGACTTGTTCACCTTTGTATCCCCCCGGCATGGATCGAGTCTAGCGCCCGCCTGCAGCCAGCTCTCCGGGTAGCCCCGCGCCGGGCCAAGCAATTGGGAAGGCT
This sequence comes from Cynocephalus volans, assembly GCF_027409185.1. Taxonomy (NCBI): domain Eukaryota; kingdom Metazoa; phylum Chordata; class Mammalia; order Dermoptera; family Cynocephalidae; genus Cynocephalus; species Cynocephalus volans. Next base: position 34,325,484 of record NC_084469.1, read on the forward strand.
CAGTGAGGGGCCGGGCCGGAGCTGCCAGCACCTGGGAAAATGGAGGCAGCCCCGGGGCGGTGAGTGAACCGGTGATGCAGGTGGAAGCCGGGTGGGCTTCAGCCCCCCGAGCAGGGCTTGGCCAGGGGTCACTCACAGGGCTGTACCAGGTCGGGCGCTCACTCTCTGCCTCTGGTTTGTCGCCTTCCCCGTTCTCGGCTGCTGCAGCCTCGGGCTGTTCAGTCGTCCCACTGCGCGGCTCCGGCACTCCCAGGAATCTTCTTTAATGCCAGCCTGAAACCTCGAATCCTGAATAGGGCATCTGGCCACCTTCAGCGCGGCCCCGGCCTCCGGGATCCTGTCTGCATCCACAGCAGCCCTGGTGCCGTGTTCCCTGTTTAGAGACTCGCTTTCGCAGCTAAGAAACAGTTCTTTTCCTGCTTCACACTTCAAAGCTGTTGCCTGTAAATGAGGCAGCCTCTCCTGCCGGGGGCAAAGTGGCGGTCAGCCCCCACGACCAGCCAGCAGCAGCAGTCCTCCCTTAAGAGACCGCAAGAGGAAGGTCCACAAGTTTCCCGGCTACCTGAGGCCCAGTGGCCGCCTTTTCCACCTCAGCTACTCCGCGCCAACCACCGCAGCCACCGCCATCTTGAAACCCAATCCAGAATTTATATTTAAGTTACCAACATCCTCAAAGATTTTTTTAAAAAAAGAAAAGAAATTGTATTTAAGGAAATAATGGCTGAAAATTTCCCAAGCATGTAGAAAGATGACAGCATTCAGGTATAAGAAGCACAGAGGTCAACAATCAAATTCAATCCAACGAGGAACACCCCAAGTCACACTGTAATCAAATTATCAAAAACCAAAGACAAAGAAAACTGAAAGCAGCAAGAGAAAAGAAACACATAACATTCAATGGAGCCCCAATATGGCTTTCAGTGGATTTCTCAGTAGAAACCCTACAGACCAGGAGAGAGTGGGATGATATATTCAAAATGCTGAAGGAAGAAGACTATCATCCAAGAATTCTGTACCCAGCAAAACTAACCCTCAAATATGAAGAAGAAATAAAGTAATTCCCAGACAAACAAATGCTAAGGGAATTCATCAATCCTAGACCTGCATTACAAGACATGCTAAAGGGAGTTCTTCAAACTGAAAGAAGACAACACTAAAGTGTAACAAGAGAACATCTGAAGGTACAAGACACATTAGTAAACTAAGTATACAGACAATCTCAGAATACTCCCATGTTGTAAGGGTAGTGAGAAAATATATATGCATCTGATCATTTGTGCAAAAAGAAAGAGAAAAGAAAAATCGGAGACTATTGAGATTAGTTATCTACAGAGCATAGATGGGAATTGGGTGGAAAATAGAGGGAATGGGGTAGCACATAACACTTCCCCAAATATACCTCCGAATTGCATTTTTGTGTATGTATATTTGGAACCATGTTAATGTTTCATATATACATGAGAGACAGGAAGAAGGGAAAGAAGGAAGAAAGAAATGAATGAATAAAGAGAGGGAAAAGAAGGAAGAAAATAAATAAAATCCATAAGGATGAAGGAAAAACATGAAAATGAATACTTAAAGAAACCAATGAACCAAATTGAATTTCTCAAATGAATAATACAACCACACTAAAAAGTGAAGGTGAAAAAAAATAACCCATGTAACTTTTGAACACTGCATTTGGACCAAAGACAGGCTAAAGACAAAAGTATTCTAAACAAATACTAAACTTTGTACACTTCTGTTCTTGCAGAGGCATGGATTATGATTCTGAAGCTACATTTTGTATATTCCAGGATTGAGCAAATAAGTAAATACACTGTGGATACTGGGAGCCAGGTTCTGCACTGCTGGACAAGGGAGTTACCGATTTGGAGGGTTAGTTTGGAATTGGAGATATCTGTGTGAACTCATGGATTTTAATATCGACAGATAGGAAGACAGACAGATATACAGAAAGAAAGAGAGGCAAGAAAGAAAAGAAATAAACAGAAAGGAGACAGAGATGGAGAGAAGGAGTGAGAGAGAGAGAAATATAGATGTCTGTGAATGTAGTAAGAACGTGTGTATGCACGTGTATATGCACACAAGAGTATACATTGTTTTCCAGTTCTGCCCTCTGAGAGGGCCTAGAAACAATGACACTCCAGTATCAATAAGTATATCTAGTCCCAGATATTCATTTCTAAGTTCCATTCTCTACTGAAGGCTCCATGGATAAATGGCTGATTCCAATGGCTGGAACAGGAAAAAAACAAGCTCAGCCCGGAGTACCTTTTTATACCATAAACTGGTCAAAGATTGATGGAACCATGTTAAAGGGACACTTGGGCCAGCTTGAAGTGGTTCTTACTGGCCAAGTCAGAGACCATTTAAACATCAAAATAAATCTTGGCACATCAAAATAAATAATGATAATAAAGTATTATAACCTACTAAATAAAGTAAAAATCTAAGAGTCTGCACTGACTTTAAATAAATAGGAAGAGAAGGGAAAGTTCTTTCTCACAGAAAAGCCAACTAATAAATGTAGAAGGAAGGGTGAAATCTTACAGTGTGTAATCACCATTTGAAATCACCATTTGCCAGCTATCATAAGAAAAAATTGATTCAGGTAAGAATCATCAATGAATGCTAAAACTAGTAGGTGAAAGTCTGAGGAGTAAAAAGATATCTCAAAGACAGATACTTTTAATTACAAAGGGTAAAAGAGTACATTCACAATGGAAAAACCTGGCAGATACCACCTTAAGCAACAACACTGCCAGTGACAGGACTAAATCGACAGCAGTATACCTGCTGATATAATGCCCTCAGAAGTACTCGGCATCACCTCAGGGGTTTTCCTGCCAAAAGCGCATAACCTGAATGAAATTATGAGAAGACATAAGACAAACCCACACTGACAGAAAATCTTCCAATAACTAGCCTGTATTCTTCAAAAATATCATAAAATAAAAAAGACTCAGAAATCATTCAGATTATAGGAAACTAAAGAGACATGACAATTGAATACAACTTATGATCTTGGATTGTCTTTTGCTATAAAGGACATTATTGGGACACCTAACAAAATCTCAATAAGGTCAGTAGATTATATGATAGTATTTTAATGTTAATTTCCTGATTTTTATAATCATACTATGATGATATAAGAGAACTCCTTGTTTTTAAAAGGAAATACACAAGTACTGCACTTGGGGATAAAAGGGTAGTCTGTATACAACTTACTTTAAACAGTTTAGAAAATAATATATGCATGTGTGAGGAGAAAGAAACAAAGGGGGACATGTAGTTAAATGTTTACCTTTGGAAAATCTGGGACAAGTATCTAGGAATTCTGCGTACTATCTTTAGAATTTTTCTGTCAGTCTGAAATTGTCAAAAACATTTCTTTTTAATTTTTTTCTTTGTAAATCACAATGAGATATTACTATACACCCACCAGAATGGCTAAAATTAAAAAGACAATATCAAGGGGCTGGCCAGTTAGCTCAATTGGTTAGAGCATGGTGTTATAACACCAAGGTTAAGGGCTCAGTTCCCCGTACCTGCCAGCCACCAAAAATAAATAAATAAAGACAACACCAAGTGTTGACAAAGATGTGGAGCAACTGGAGCTCTCATACACTGTCAGGAGGAATGTAAAATGGTACCACCACTTTGTAAAAAGGTCCAATGGTTTGTTATAAAACTAAATATACACCTACCCCATTAACCAGAAATTTCACTCCTGGGTATTTACCCAAGACAAATGAAAACATACTCATAAAAAGATCTGTACGAGAACATTCATAGCAGTTTTATTTATAATAACCCCAACCTGGAAACAGCCCAGGTGTCCATCAATTGGAGAATGGATAAGCAAACTGTGGTACAGTCATACTATGGAATTAGAAAGAGGATTAAGAACGAACAAATTACTGATACATGCAACAACATGGATGAATCTCAAAACCTTTACACGTAATCAAAGAAGACTTAAACAAGAGAGTACATTCTGTATGATCCCATTTATGTGACATTCTAAAACAGGCAAAACTAGTCTATGGTGAAAAAAATCAGAATAGTGGCTGCCTCTGGAGGGAAGGATGGGGATTGACTAGGAAATGCCTTAAGAGAACTTTCTAGGATAACAGAAATTATCTATATCTTGATAGAGGTATGGGTTACACATATACATGCATTTGTCAAAACTCAGAAAATGTGACAAGATGTATACATTTCAATGCATTCGCTTTTGATGTAAAGTTTACATCAAAAGTGAAAAAACAGCCAACAAAGAATGAATTCCAGTGTATACTTTACTTGCGGAAATAGTTACGGTACTCATGTCTGCAAATGAATTTGAAATGTGTCAAAAAATAAGATGGATTGATGGATAGATCTCTAGAGGAATGGATCAAAGGACAGGTATGCAATGAAGCAAATCCAGTGAAATATTAATGGAATCTATGTGTTCACTGTAAAACTCAACTTTGCTGTACGTTTGAAGATTTTCATAATATGACGTTGGGGAAAAAAACATTTTTGGGACAACTAAGTAAAGTTGAATAAAGACTGATTATTAGATAATACAAGGGAATTATTTTTTGACCATTTTCTTCGAAGTGATAATGGTATTATGATTAAGAAGGAGAGTTTATTTTTAGAAGTATTCTCAAATATTTAGAAGTGTCATGATGTCTGCAACTTACTTTGGAATGGGTCTGCAAAAATTTGGGACAGATAGTTGTATAGTTAGAAAAACAGATAGAACAATGATTTGTTAATCATTGTTGAAACCACAAGGTGATTTCAAAGTGTTCGTTGTCCTTTTCTTTCAACTTTTCTTTATTTTTGAAATGTTTTATAACAAAAATCTGAAGAAAAAAACAAAACTACCTGGGTCTGAAGTTTCCTGGGGTCACTACTCCCATCTAGCTGGGTACTAGATGCTAGATGAATACAGGCTGAAGCTGGCTGGCCTGGTCCCATCATGTCAGATAGTGTAGAACAATAGTGACAGCCTTGTCATCGGGCAAGTCTTCCCTAAAACCATTCCTAAAATGAAACGAAGCTATTTTCAGACCAACAGTGTTCAAACAAGGGAAAAGAATAAACACAATGCCATGCTCATAGAACAATATTCCAGAAGTAGCCCACAGCAACCTCATACTAAGAGTGGTTGCTTAAGGACAGGTATATGATAGTTTCTTCCATTTATTAAAGCAACCACACTTTTGAAAAACGGGGACACTTACTAGTTTACTGACAATCCCTTGGGTCCTTTTCATTTCAAGTTTCTTTTTTTATATATAAAGATGACTGGTAAGGGGATCTTATAACCCTTGACTTGGTGTTGTCAGCACCACGCTCTCCCAAGTGAGCCACGGGCCGGCCCTTCAGTTTCAAATCAAGTTTCAAGGGTCTCCAGTAAGATACTGTTCCAAAAACAGAGCTCTGCTAAGGTAAACTAGCACTTTCCAGCAGAGTAGTTTTATGGACAGTCTATAATGCGTCTATACCACTAGTCTATAAGTAGTACACATATGTTTCACTCTACCACGTAGCCCAATAGGATCAGAATTCCTATATTTAAACCAGGATCTGTCATTAACTAGCTGAATGACCTCTCTCAATCTTCAATTTTCCCCTTCTTCCCCCCACCCTACACACACGCAATAGATATGAAAATATTTTGTAAGCTATAAAGGCTATACCCTTACCATTGTCTCTTGCTATTCAGAAGGCCTCTTTATAGACACTTTAGTATCACTGCCACTCAGCTGCTTATCACACACTGTGTTGTCTCATATTGTTATTTACCTATTTCACAGGTATGTGTCTCACCGTCCTGGCTAGACAACTTTCCTCGAGGATAAGGGCCTTGTCTCGCTCTATTTCCCACAACACCATGCCTTGAGCATAGTGGACAATTTAACTCAACACTTGTTGAGTTAAGCTGATTTTCTGTGAACTGACTAGTTGTAAGTGCACTGGGGAATTTGTTCTCTCAAAGAATGCTACAGTAAATCAATTGGAAAATTCAAGGTTAAAAAAAAAATCCCTAATTTAAGCTTCTGAATAAATCCAAGGTTTGCTAATTGGATTTATACTTCAAGACAGATACATCTGTAGTAATATAAAGGCAGCAGTCCAAGATTCCTATTGCTAAGGCTGTAGAGACATGATCAAAAAGTGGACGGCAGGAGGCACATGAGCAAGGCAATCCCAACTGGCTTGACATCATTACAGGCTGGGGGTGGAGCTGCAGAAGAGAGTCTGTAGAATTAGGGCCAGGGCATCTGCGACTTTTATGTGGTCAGTACTTTGCCTCCGGATGCTTCCATGTGCCAAAAACCTAACAATCCATTCTCCACTAGAAAAAAACTAGGTGATTTCCAGTTCCAGGACACTTCAAGTGATGCCACACACACACACGCACACACACACGCACGCACGCACACGCACACATACACACACACACACACACACACACACACACACAGTTCAAGAACCCCCACCCCCAAATTGTTCCCCTACACAAAGTCCTGGGACACCCCTCTCCTTGCAATCTGTCCCTTCCCCATTGCTCCAGGAAACCTACCAATTTGTCACCCTATATATGCTGAGACATGTCAATAAAGTATCTCTGTCCCCCATCCTGAGACACCCCTACAGCCTGTGCCTTCATGCACAACCCAGGGCAAACCTCTCCCCAACCTGTTCCCTCCCACAGAACCCCAGGACACCTCCCCCCAACTTATTCCCTGTACATACTACTGGAACATCTCCCTCAATCTGTCCCCCACATAATTCTCTCTGAAATTGTTCCCCCTCACTCTGACTGCAGACCCTCCTCCAGCCTGTCTCCTCCCACTCTGTGGGTGATCTCTGAAATGGCCAAGTCCTGTTTCCTTCCTTGAATCTGGAGGCACCCCCACCGCTGTTCTTGTCCCTGACACTCCTGGAACATTTTCATAGGCCATTTCTTCCCCTACAGACCTTGGACAGCTCCACTGTCTGGCTGTGCACCCACAGGTATAAGACACTCCCATAGCCTGGCTCCTTCCTGCCAGTCCCAGGTCACTTCTACCTCCTGTCTCCTCCCGTGAAGCCCCCGCTCCCTCAGTGGACTGTCTCCTTACCACTGTCAGACCTGAGACACCCACATCTGCTGCTTCTCCTGTGGACCCAGTCACCCACACTGTGGCAGGCAGGCGTCCCACCACAGGAACTCCTACAGCTGCAAGCACCCCCAGAGGCAGAGGCACTCTCACAGCCTCAGGGGCTGCTCCACTGTTCATCCTCCGAAGGCCTGAGATACCTTCAGAGCCCGTCTCCCCCTCCACAGGTTCAGAAGATGCAGTGGGCAGCTCTGTAGCCTGTCTCCTTCCCCATATGCCTGAGTCGTCCCCAGAGCTAGAATCCCCCAGCATAAGCCCAGGGACCCCAGAAGCTGTGGGTACTCCCACAGCCATGGAAACTCTAGCAGCATCACACATCCCGGCATTCTGTCTTCTTCCCGACAAGCCCAAGAGACCCCCAGAGAGTGTCTCTCCCCCTACAGGTCCAGGCAGCCCCACAGCCATGGATACCCCTGCAGTCTGTCTGCCTCTCAACAAGTCCGAGATGCCTCCAGAGCCCATCTTTTCCTCCATTGGCCCAGGCATCCTGACAGAGGTGGGAAACCCCACTCCTGTGAGACCCTTGGCATCTGCAGGTCCCCCCGCTGTCTCTCTCTCTCCCAACAAGCCTAAAAACCTTCCAGAGACAGTTTCCTCCCACACAAGCCTAGGCACCCTGGGAGCCATGGGCATCTCACCAGCTGTGGATACCCCTGCAGTCACAGGTACTCCTGCAGTTTTTCTCGTTCCTGACAAGGCTGAGAAACCCCCAGAGCCAATTTCTACCTCCAGAAGACCAGGGACGCTAGGAGCTGTGGGAACCTCAGTGGCCCCAGGAACCCTGGCCCTCTGTCTCCTTCCCCAAGATCTCGGGACACGCCCAGAGCCAGTCTCCCCCATAAGCCCAGGTACTTCAGGAGCCATGGAAGCTCCAACAGCCTGTCTCCTTCCCCATGATCCTGGGAAAGCCTCAGAACCACTATCCTCTCCCACAGACCACAGCTCCTTCAGAGCCTGTTCCCATGGGTTCAAGACATCTCTAGAACTGCTTTCCTGACACACTGGGCTAGATATCGACACAGCAGCAGGCACCTTTCCAATCCTGGGCACACCCGCAGCTACAGGTACCCCTGCTGGGGCACGCCTGTGCTTGGGCACACCTGCTGCCTTGGGTATCCCCACTGTCTCAGATATCCCCACAGCCTGCCTCCTCCCACACAGACATGAAGCATCCCCATAGCCAGCCTCTTGGTCCACAGGCCCAGCTACCCCTAAAGGTGTAGGCACCAGAGCCTCTTGCTCCTCCATAGGCTGCCTCCTTTCCCACAGGCTCGGGGCATTCCCACTGCGTGTCTCCTCCCCAAGGAGCCCTGGCACTGCCTCAGCCAGAGGCACCCCCACAGCCTCCCCCTGAGCCTGCTGCCTTTCCCACCAGCCCGGAACACAACCACAGCCTGTCTCTCCTTCCATGGCTCCCGGTACCACCACAGCCTGGGACAACTCCATGGACTGCCCTGTTCCCCACAGCCCCGTGACACAAGCACAGCCTCTCTCCTTCTCCAAAGCTCTATGTACATCCACAGCCTGTTCTGTACCCCACAGGCCTGGAGCACCCCCAGAACCTGCCTCTTGCTCACTAGGACCACACAACTCTGCAGTGTGTGTGGCTCCCCATGATGACGAGTCACCTCCAGAGCCTGTCTCTGCCCACACAGCCTGTCCCCTTTCCCTGAATCCTGTATTACCCCTACGTCTAGCTTCCTCTTCAGTAGCACAAGGCACCCCTACAGGCTGCTCCGAGCCCCACAAGCCCCCGGAGCCTATCTCTTCTGCAGCCTGTCTTCTCAGCCACATACCTGGGGCACCTACAGAGGCAGTTTCCTCCTCCGCTGCTCTAGGTACCACCACAGCATCATGCATCCCTGCAGCCTGTCCACTTCCCCATAAGCCAGGAGTATCCCCACAGACGGCCTCTTGTGCCAGAGCTCCAGGAACCTGTACTGACTGCCCTCTCCCCCACAGACCTGGAGCACCCCCGCAGCCCCTCTCTCCCTCCACAGCTCTGGGCACTCCCACAGCCTCGGGCCACCCAAGGGTCCCAGACACCCTCATGGGCTCTCCTTTTCCCCAAGGGCCTGGGGCAACCCCATAACCTATCTCCTCCACAACCCCAGGAACCCCCACAGCTTGCCCCCTCCCCAACAGGTGTGTCTCCACAGCCCTAGGCACACCTACACGAGAAGGCATCCGCCTAGCCTGTCCCTGCCCACAGAAACTTGAGGCTCTCTCATAAGCTGCCCCGAATGTCATAGCTGTAGATATTCCTGAGTTCAGGGGAAATACCTGTCCTTTCACCCAGGGTCCTGTAAGACCACCACGGCTGGTCTCTACCCAGGAAGCACAGCCAGACAGGCCCCTTTCGACTGGCCACTCTGCCAGCACAGGATGCAGTTCCACCCTGCTTCCTTCCCCACATCCTGAAGCTGCCCTCATAGCCTGCACCTTCAACCACAGTTCCAGAATGCTCTCATGTCCCAGAGATCCCGGACGACCTTTTCTATCGCAGCCCCGGGGAATCCCATGGTCTGTTTCCTCCTCTCCAGTCCCAGTCACCCACACGGCCCCGGCAGGCCCCATCACCTCGGGCTCCCCTACAGCTCCGTTCACCCACACAGCCCCAGGGTCCCTTACAGCCTCAATCGAGCCTGCAACCCCAGATGTCCCGGAAGCCTCATCTGTCCTAGCGGCTTCGGCTGTCTCCGCAGCTCGTCTCCTCCCCCGTGGCTGCCGACAGTCCTGCATCCTTTCTGCAATCACACAATGCGGCTCCCACACCGAGGACCTCGGCCGGCGCCTTGCTCCACGGCCTTGGGACATCCCTGCAGCCCATCTCTTCCCCCACGGTCGCCGAACTCCCCGCCCCGACCTGCTGGGTCCCACGCAGCGACCCAGCATCTTTGCCGCTTGCTCACCCCCGCGCACCATGGGCAAGGCCCCACGGCCAGTCACCCGGCTCATAGTTCCAGGACAATTCCCTTCGTCCCCAACGCAGCCCCGGCACTTTCCATCTTAGCACCTCGCTCCTCAGTCTGCTCCAAACACGCACTCACACTCTCAGCTCCGGCCCTCGCAGCCTTTCTCCTGCCCAGCCCTCCACCCTAAAGCACCCAACACCCCCCTCCCACCCCGCCTCAGACCCGGACGCCCGCCCCCCCGTCCCCGCTGTGGGCCTCCCTAAAGCCTAGACAGAAGAAAAGGTCATTGGGGGGACAGAGCAGCAAGGCCTGCCTGGTCAAGGTCTCCTCTCCCCCAGGTCCTTGACTACTAACACAGCTTCCCAGAATCCCCCCAGCTTCGGCCCGAGCCCACCTGGCCTGGGGCAAGGCGCGGCTACCGGAAGGCGGGCAGGGAGCCCCCAACTAGGCCTCGCTTCCGGGCGCTCGCCCAGTCGCCATAGCAACAGGCGCAGGGCAGCTTGGGAGTCGTGGAGACTCCCGAGCCACTTAAAGGTCCAAGAGTTGCAGGGCAGCAGGTTTTGCAGCCACTACCCGTGGGGCCGGGGCCGGGACCGAGACCATCTTAGGGCAGAAGCCTGGGCTGGGGAGTGAAGTTAGCACCAAAAGAACTGAGGAACGAGAGCAGAAAGACGGTACGGATGAGTTATGGCCTTTAGAGGCTGCCGTAGCACTGCAGAGTGGCGACGGCCTCTGTATGCGCCGCCCTGCTCTAGCCCACCCGGAAGTGGCTTCTCCCCGCCCCTCGTGTGCTCCGCCCCGCAGCGGCGGGATCCGAGAACGACTTCTTTTGCAGCCTGTTGTGTGCTGTCCTGATGGCCCCCTACGAGGAGGTGAGAGTGTCGGGCTTCGAGGAGTTCAACCGGGCTGTGGAGCAGCACAAAGCCAAGACCATTTTCGCCTACTTCACCGGTTCGAAGGATGCCGAAGGGAAAAGCTGGTGCCCCGACTGCGTGCAGGGTGAGGCTGGGACTCCGGGGCTGCTGCCCAACGGAGGAGGCGGGAGGGCCCGGGATACAGCAGAAAGCGGAGTTGAGAAGAGGAAGGAGTCTCGGTCCCAGAGATCCGCGGGGCCACCTGAGCTGTCCTCGTGTCTCCTTTTAAGCCCTTCCCCGCCCTGCCAGAAGCACTCTTCTTACCATCCGACCCAGATAATTTGGAATCTAGTTCTTTAAAATTTCTCACTTCCCCAAAATGATGTGTGTCTTGCAGAGTAGTGAGTTGTTCTTCTTTCACTAAGTCAGCAAATATTTACGCTTTTCATTGTTCTGGATGGTGTGGCGCGGGGGCAAGCAGGACTCGGACTTGGTCCTTACCCTTAAAGTGTCACTAAGACCAGAAGAGAACACCTGATTTCTGTTGACCTCAGTTAACTGCAGGACTAACTTCAGGTTAAAGTCTGAGTACCAAGACTGGGGGGAGGGCAGAGGGATGCTGTTTATCATTGCATATCTAAATGTAGAGTCGATGTGTAATTATTTTATATCAACTTTTTTTTTAAAGCCGAACCAGTTGTTCGAGAGGGGCTGAAGCACATTTGTGAAGGATGTGTGTTCATCTACTGCCAAGTAGGAGAAAAACCTTAGTAAGTGGCAGTGTATACTGTATTTCACAGAACATGCACTAGACTCTTGCAAACTTAAGCAGAAAGAGCCTCAGGGACTCACTCAGGTTCTGTGTTCTAAGGTAAAGTGAGGTAGGTCAAACATTTAAAAGATATTAAATACAAATTTAAAATGCCAATGTTCAGCCACTTGAATTACGTAAGGGTAATTCAATGAATTTGGCCAGGTGTAAGTTCAGAACTTAACTGGCTTTACATTTATTGTATATCTTAGTCACAGTTTAAATGAAAACTTTGCACAGGGTAATAGATAGTCCTCAAGGTTTTTTAAATGTTTACAACAAGAACAATGATTACTAAAAAACTAAATAATATATCAAATATTAAGCAAACTAATAAACCAAGTAAATTTTTTTCATGATCACTTTTTCTTTTTGGAATAGTTGGAAAGATCCAAATAATGACTTCAGAAAAAACTTGAAAGTAACTGCAGTCCCTACACTACTTAAATATGGAACAGTGAGTATCTTTCTTTAAATAGGGTGGGGCTATAATTCACTGTGAAAACTCTTTTTAACTTGTTCTGGATTCAAATTTGAACAGATCTTGACATTTCATGTCAAACATAACATTGCTGTTCAGAGTGCATTAAAAACAAACCACTTGGCTGTCCATCCCTGTGGCCAAACCCAATAAGCTATTAAAATGCAAATATCTAAATATTATCTCTTTTTCATGTTTTTAAGCCACTCTTAAGTTCTATAGCCAGAAAGTTGAGTCATAATTCCTTAAAACATTTGCATCCTTGGCTGTTTTCTATTTAATCCATAATTATGGTTGAAAAGAGAGGGTTCCTCCTCTAGTTCAGTCATGCCCCTGGGATTCTGAATTAAAGGGTTATGGGGAAGGAGATAGCATTGGGCTTGCTGTCTCCTGTTTTAGTGTGTGGAGCTTCTGGTATTTGGGGTTTAAGTCCCTTGAGCCAAGTATTTTAATGATTCATCTTGAGGCAAATATCTTAACTATTTCATAAAACTTGTTATAACTAGTTGATAATTTCTGAATGGCATAATTTCTCAGTTCAAAGATTCATGTCATTCAAAGTAGAACTCACTCCACTCCTAATAACATTTCATAGGAGTAGCTAAGATTTGACTGTTCTTCTCTTACAGCCTCAAAAACTGGTAGAATCTGAGTGTCTTCAGGCCAATCTCGTGGAGATGTTGTTCTCTGAAGATTAAGACTTGAGGATGGCAATTGTATCATGATTTCCTGATTTACTTTAGTATAAAAGAAACTGCAACTTGTTTTGAATTCATGTTAGGAATAAATAAATGATGTTAAAAACAACTGGTATATATCTAAGAGAGTGCATTAAAATGCTCATGAAACTTGTTTGCTTGTAATATGTGGATATCTTTAATATATGCGATATTCCTTCAGGAGTGGCAGTAATGGCTCAAAGCAATGTATTACTGGAGGTGACAGAAATATCTAAAAGACTCTAATAGTGCAGTAGATAACTTTCAAATCTCTAAAGGGATTAGGATCTCTTACCTTAAATTCTGTGAATTTGCAAAGTAAATTCATAAATTCCTAAAACCCCTTCTTTAGCTTTCGAATGCAGAACAGTCTAAACACTGAAGGTAAGCACAGTACATCTAATTCAGTCCCTGCTTAATTCAGGCAGTTTTGTTTTCCAGCTGAATGGCATTCACTGGCACAGAATGGCTACAGAGACCGTATTAACCTAGTGGTGGGAAGAACTCCAGCCTGTGAGTCAGTCACGCTGATTCTACCACTCACTAGCTATGTGACCACAGGCAAGTTACTTTACTTGTCTAAACCTCAATTTCTGCTTTTATAAACAAGGATTGTTCTGAGAATAAATGAGAATGCAAAGAAGCACTTAACTAGCACCTGGTTTATGGTACCTGCCAAATAAATGTTAACATTCCCAAATGAGCACAAGTATTTGAGGCTCCTCATCTTTGTTCTACTCTAAGGTCAAGAGTCCAATTAGTGGTTAACCACCAGTCTTCTTCCTGCCATCATTACATCAGTGACATACCAGTGATTCTTTCTTAAAGCTATCTTGTAAAGCAAGTGGTGATACAGGTATGCCCTCTCACGTAGGATTTAAGAACTTTGTGCAGTTCCTGCTCTGTGACTTAAAGAGGCCAGTGACTCCACTTCTCTCATTCTGTAGATAACAGGGGTAGAACAGCTGATCTGAGAGACAGTAAGATTCCAGGAGATGGACTTTCCCAAGGCACTGCTATATGTCAGAAACAGAGCTAGGCCTAGAGTTTAGTATATTTGGTGGCCCTCCCCTAAACCATTCCCACTGCCTCCTTAAACTGGTCTAAAGCACCTAACTTTTCCATTCTTATTCAGTTGGTTATGTTAAATGCTAATAAAAACATACAAATCCACAGGGAAACAATTCTGGTTTAAGAGAAATAATCTATTAACAATAAAAAGTTAGTTGGATAAGAAGCACACTAAACGTTCTAGATGCTACCACAATAAGGTTAGGTAGGAAAAGTCTTTTTTTTGTCTTCACTGTACAAAAGAAATACATTATATATATGTCTTAAAGAGCCTGGTCTGTATCCCGCTTTTCATTTTCCTGAAGTGTTATTTTGCTGTTGCTGCTCTGCCAGAGCTTGTTGAAGGCGCATCCGCTTCCGGGAATAGTGTTGCCAGTGTAGAATTTGCTGTTCGTCAATAAATTTCGCACACTGAGCATTCACCAGCTCCTTTCGGAAGTGTTCATATTGGAGCAGTTCTAACATGTGTAAACACTGAGGGTACCTGGGTTTAAGTTTATAAGTTAATGATCAACATAATTTAAGTCAATAATGCCAAGTTCTAGTTCAGTTACTCTCTTAAAAATGATCTTGTAGCCTACCATTTCTGTAACATTAACTTAGCACACTTTGGTAGTATAGGTTTTTTCCCCTGCTTATGCAAAAAAGCTAGTCATCAAGTCAGTATTAAGCAAAATTTTCAAAAGGAGAAAATTTAAATTCAGAAAGATTAAATAACTTGCCCAAAACCACACAACACAGTTACTGGTAAGCAGAGTTAAAATTTGGGTACAAATCATGCCATTCTATTCTAGTGGTTTCCAAGGTGAGGAACCTGAACTTTTTTTTAGTAATTATGTATTTAATTGATAGCTATTGGTTTTCTATCAATAGTGATAAAGACAACTTTTATTTAAAAGTAAATTTCAAAAAGAACTATGCACAAATATTGTACTCTAAGTTTTCCACAAGAATACAGCAATTCTGAAATGATTTTATGTATACTCTAGGACTGAGCAAATAAATAAGTATACTGTGGATAAAGAGAGCCAAATTTCTGGCTACTGGAAGGAGTGACAGATAACGGGGAAGACTAGAATGAACTCTTACTTAGTTGGAAGTAAAAACATCAGTATGTACTTATACCTTTTAATATATCTACAGACAGACATAGAAATAGACATAGATATGCATGTGTGTATGTATACACATACATACATACAAGTTCCAAGCCTTGTGTGCTGAGAGGGCCCAGAAGCAATGACACTATGGTACCAGTCAGCACACTTACTGCCCAGATCATGGTTTTCAAATAGCATTTTCCAGGGTTCCTTGGAGAAATAGCTGATTCCAGAGCTAGGACATGGAAAGTACGAGAAAAGCCTAAAACACTATGTTGTACCAGGAAAAAAAAATGTGCTAAAAATTCATGGGGATATATCAAAAGTACTCAGGAGCCAATTTGAAGGCATTCCCAATGGCCAAATCTAGAATAATTAAATGAAGAAAATACATAATTTTAATCCACAGGATAAAAATAAGAATCCAAAAGTCCACACTGATATAAATTTGTTTAATGAATAAATAAGTAGAAAACAAGGGAATGTTCTTCCTTACAATAGAATTCCAAATAATAAATGTAGAATGATGGAATTAGAAAATCACCACAGTAAAAACTGTTTCAGGCAAGTATCTTCAATAGATGCTAAAATTAGCAGCAAAAGTGTATGTAACAAGATATTTACATAGTCTCAAAGTATTTCCCCATAAGATACTTATTAAATAAACAAGGAAAAATAGCAAATTGATATGGAGAAACCTGGAAGGCACCACCTCAACAAAGTGATCAAAATTAACATCACCAGTAGTGGGACAAACAGACTTCATGTGACTCCTACTAAGATACACCATGAAGGATACATCACTTCCATGTCACGGTCATGGGGAAAAAAAAAAAAAGACCAAGGAAATCAGGTTATAGGAAACTAATAAAACATGACAACAAAATGCAGCATATAAGCCTAGACTGGATACCGTACTACATCCAGGACGCCAGCGGGACAATGGGCAAAATTTAAATGAGGTCCGTAGATTAGATAATAATACTAATGTTCAGATTTTGATTACTGGACTGTGGTTATATAAAATGTTATCATTTAGAATATCTACATGAAGAATATACAGGAATTCTTTTTACTATTCTTCCAGCTACTTTGTAAGTGAAATTACGTCAAACTGAAAAGACATAAAATTTAAATGAGACAACTAAAATACATTACATCATTATATGCAGTAAACACAGCCAAAATTGTACAGTGCTATGCAAATAACGAAAGTTTCGGAAACAGTACACTAAAGCAGTGTTTCTTAAATTTTAATGTGCATACGAATCACTTCTTAAAATGCAGATTCTGATTCATTAGGTGTGGTACGAGGCCTGAGTTCTGCATTTCTAACAAACTCCCAAATGATACCGATGCTACTGGTCTCAAGACCACATTGAATAGCAAGGTTCGATACCATGCTGTCCTCGATATTACAGGTTTGCTATCTACATTCCAAAAATACATAAGTGCCTGCAACTGTTGGTAGTTTAGCCTAGAATGCTCTATTCACACCTACCCTGGCTAATTCTTTTTCAAGACAGCATCAGTAATTTAAAAGACCTGGTTCTGAGTACTAGGTTGGGTAGCCTTGAACAAGGTCAACCTCTCTAAGCTTCAGTTTCTTCATTCATAAAATAAATTAATATGACAATCAAGAGAATGGTCTCAAGTAGCATTCAGTCAATAACTGGAATTTAGGTACACAGTGATCATTTATCATATTGAACTTGTAGAAGACAATGCTCAGAATACATAAGATGACAGAATAAGGAATTATAAATATTCTCTGATGGTCTACGATATTCTCTGATAAGCTACAATTCAATAAGATGAAACAGAAGGTAAAAGGAATGATCTACATTTAGATTTTTTAAAAATAAGATACAATATGAATGATTAACTCAACAGCACTGAGAAAATAAGAACTGAAGGATTTTAATTGAATTAAAGCTCCCAGCAAGTCAACAATGTGATCCCCTTCTCTCCCCACCAAAAAGTAATGTCAACTTAAGTTGAATTAATAAAGGTGTAATGAAGAAGTGTAATGAAGTCCACATGAAGAAAAGAAATGCCATTTGGGTAACACTTTTTTTTGGCTGCTGTCTGGGACGGGGATCTAAACCTGTGACCTTGGTGTTAAAAGGCTCCGCTCAAACCAACTGAGCTAACCAGCCAGCCTAAGAAATGCCATTTGGTTCAACATACTCTGACCACATCTGCGGGCCTGTGTTTAGTTTATTGACTACACTGGATATGGTACAACTGCCAAATATACAAAGGAGGGCACCTGAACTCAAGAAGTCTGGAAGGCACGGCACCTAAGAAATGGCTCAAAGTAGTTGAGGAAAACAGATGTAAGAGAAACATATGGATGCACCTACTGGCTATCCCTGAAGTAGGCCAAGTGGTAGAAAGTGTCTAGAAGAGGCTTTCAGTCCCAGACAGCTGTTGACCTGGGAGAATGAAGACCTGGAGTTACCAGATCTTCTAGATATTAAAGAGTAGCTAGAAATCTGGATTGTTATATAAAACTTTCCAGTCTTTAAATGTTGGCAACTATTTAAATAAAAACTAAAACCTTGTGCAGACTGAATGAAAACACCCAACAAAGGTTCATTTGCAACCTCTCTTGAATTTAAATATCTGAAGGGCTGTTGTCCTAAAGAGAGCATGGACTGGTTCTGGGTTAATCCAGGGAATATAAGGAAGAACTTTCTAACATCTGACTAACAATTGAATCAGCTGACCATGACAGAGTAACATGGAATGGAAAGCCAATGACAGCTCTAAGCAAGAAAGTGACATGTTCTGATTTACATTTTTAAGAGATCAAATTGGGGGTCTGTGTAGAAAGTTATTTTGCTGTTTGGTTGGGGGGGCGGGGGGGCATGTGCAGGGGGAGAAAGGTAAGAGTGGAAGCAGAGATAACCAGTGAGTAGATTACTGTAGTACTCCAAGTTAGAGATGAAAGTGTGTTGTATTAAGGTAGTGAGAACTAAAAGAATGGGAGAGTTTCAGAATATATTTTTTCCAAAGTGAAACTAAGAATCTGTTAAATATCAGTGTTTTGGATTAAAATAAAGTATACACATAATTAGGATTATAAAAATTAAACTTACTTTAGATACTTGGCATACTCTGGTTCTTTCCAGTAAAGCAAGTACTTAAGATAATTAACAAAAGCTTTGTCTTTGAAGTAACCTCTTTGGGCAAGAACTGAAAGGCATAAAAAAAAAAAAAATCTGTAGGTCAAACCAATCTATGGACTATTGATTTCTGACCTCTAATATAAACAATTTATTTACATAACATCCCCACCACCAACACAAACTCAATTTAAAACACAAGTCCCAGTTTGCTCAATTATACTTATATACCAGCATAAATGCGATTCCATTCAATTGAGAATGTACAAAAGCAGATACCATTGCGAATTGCAACTCTCCTGTCAGAAATCATTAACAGCTATTCAATTTAATAAGGTGCTCAACAACTTACAATTAAGGTAATTTGGATTGGCTAAACACTGCACAAATTCCAACTCCAGCTGAAACCGAACTCGATTTCCAGCATCATCTAGGAGAGAAGACAGCAAAAATCATCCAAAATAAAGCTCGCTGTATATAATACTGATTGTAAAAAGGCAACAGCAGTAATGTAACCTGACTAATGCTGAGATATACTTCTGTATAAAGAAAGGCATGTGATGGTCTTTCTAAACTGAGCGTGGGAGGAGACAAACTTTCCCTAGAATCCTAAGAAAAGCAGAGTCCTGATCAAAAGGAATAAGTAAGGAGCTTCTCTAAAGCTAAAGAGAAATCACCAAAGAAAACAAACACAAACGGGCCAGGATACCTACCATTTGTGGACCACAATGTAGGGATTTGAACAGTGACCACTGGGTAGGTTGTAATAACTGCGGCTTCCCCTATTTTAATAATACATTATAATAATTGTTAACGTGATTAAATTAGGCAAAAGCTAGTTGCTAATCAGGGAAAAGTTCAGAAAGCAAGCTGAAAACAGATTACGGAGAGCGTGAGAGATCACGGAGTGTCTACACATGTGAGAAGCACCAGTGGCAGAATGATACACAAGTCTGTCAAGGACATCAAACTTAGGCGAGCTCCTGGGAGAAGGAGAAAACCAATCAAGGAGGAGACGGTTTAAGATCCAAGTCTTCTCCCTTAGTCTCACCCACGCCAGGGAGCCCCTGGGATCGGTGTTTGAAGGGCACGAGAGGAGAAAAGATGTGCGAACCAACCAACCAAATTCTGAAAAAAATACAAAACTACCTTCGTCTCCCCAGAAGCTACAAGAGCTCCCTCCTCTCCCGGCCCGAACTCTTATCCTGCCGAGAGTTAGGCCTGAAAAGAAGTTCCGGGGAAGCGGAAGAAGGGGTCTGGGCCGAGGACAAACGTATCTGCAAAGACTGGAGACTCAGAGCTACTTACCTGTCTCCATAGCGACGGCAGCGGCCATAACCAGCGAAGACACCACAGAACCAGAAGCCCTACAGAGGTTCCGGAAGCCGCGGCTCCCCCTTCCGGCCCCGACGCAGTGTGGGATACGAGGGCGGGCCCAACCTCGCTCCTAGGCGGGCGGCTCCGCCCATCTCTGGCCTGCCCCGGCCTGCTCCGCTCCACCCGCGCAGACTCCCAAACGGCGAGAGGGCGGTGCCGGAGCCGAGGGTGCGCCTACTGGGCAGGGGCCCAGGCTTTTGAAGGGACATTTCATTTCAGCCCCCACAGGACCATAGTGCGGCCACGTCATCGTGTCGTGGTACTCGCCTGTGACAGCATCCTAGTTTTCCCGCCCTTGTGCCCGTGGTGACGTCATTTCTTACCCTGTGACGTAACCCCGAGGCGTCACACTGAGGGTGACCGTTGGGTTGTGAGGCTTCCCGAGACCTCATTGACCCTTTTACAGCCGCAGGATGGCCTCACCCCTTGGGGGAAAGCCCTCTTCGCCCCAGGTGAAAACCACCCACTATAAGGAGACTTCCACGGTCCGCGTGGAGTCCTCGTCCCACCACATAGAGACATCCTCTCGGCAGGTGCGAACGTCTTCCCGGCAGGTGGAGACCTCCCAGCGCCTCGGCAAGGGGCCCTCCCTTTCCCCCTCTGGGAAGCGGCTCCCCCACGTCCTCGAGGTGTCCTCCCAGCACGTGGAAACCTCCTCGCAGCGCACGGAAACGTCCTCCCGCCACCTCCGGGCCTCGTCCCTGCAGATGGAGACGTCTCTGCACCGCGTGGAGAGCCCGGCCCGGCGGGACAAGCTGGCAGCTCGCCAGAACGTGAAAATGGCCCGCTGAAATGCTTTACGAAGGCTGCGCGAAAGGGCCATGGCCTTCAGCCAAGATGGAGCTGCCCCCAGTTGCCAGCGAGCCAGCTGCCAGGCCGGCTAGTCACCTTTGATTTCATGGAAGCAGCCCAGAAATCAATGTGAGAAATAGCCAAGCTGCGGTTTCTGGACTCAGCCAACATTTATTGACCATGCTGCACCCTGGACCATCCTGTTTTTGACCCAGTGAACTATTTTAACTTGAAGCAGGCACAGAAGGTTTTCAGGCCCGTGGGACAGTATAAATTGGGCTGATGGACAGTGACGCTGTTTGAGCCTCTGAGTCAGGTGAGTTTTGGATCCATAGCCCCTGAAAGATTTTCACCACTTGAAAAAGGAACAGAGACCGAACTGAAATCATGACCCATGGAATGATTATATGCTTGCCAAAAACCTGAAGGGCATGAAATAGACTTTCATAAATTATTAATTGGCATTTATGTTGCAAAATAATCAGTTATTTTCTTTATGCTAAGCCTTTGTACGTGGTACCCCCACCCACCCACTTTTTAACGTAGGTCAGATGTAATTAAAAATGAAGGCAAACCCGCCAACAACCAAAAATAATCTTAGAAGAGAAAGTAAGAGGAGGTCATTGAAACCTAACCTGAGGTTTGAGGAAGGTAGAGGAGGAGATTATTGAGTACCTACTCTGTGGAAAGCACTATTCTGAGCACTTAGGCTATAGCAGTGAAAAAGGCAGACAAATTCCCTCTGGTGAAGAGGCATACAACACATGACAAAACAAGACAATTTTCTATTGTGATTAGCAATATGAAGGAAATAAATGGGTAACGTGATAGAGAATGGAGCTAAGAAGATTCTTTAGATAAGGTGGTTAGAGAAGACCTTCCTGATTTGGTAACATTTGATCTGAGATATCTGTGGGTGAGCAGTGAGCCATGCAAAGATCTGGGGAGAGTGCATTCCAGGCAGAAGGAACAGCAAGTACAAAGGGCGGATGGGGAAAAGCTTTGAATGATCAAGGAACAGAAAGACCAGTGTGGCTGGAACTTAGTAAGTGAGGGAGAGTGTGGAATGGAAGAGAGGAGGTTAAAAGTAGACAAGGGCCAGTTAATAGAGGGTTTTGTAAACCACAGTAAGGAGCTTGGATTTTATTCTAAAGTCAATTGGAAAACAATGGAGCGTTTTCAGCATGGGAGTGATACGATGCAAGTTACATTTTAAAAATATCCTTCTAGCTTCTGTGTGTAGGATGTAGGATAGTGGTTCTCAACTGGTGGTGATTTTGTCCCGCAGGGGATATTTAGCAATGTTTAGAGACATTTTTGTTTGGCTCAGGATGGGGTGAGGGGACATAAAGGGTACTACTGACCTCTAGCGGGTAGAGGCCAGGGATGCCACTAAATAAACAGGTCAGCACCCCACACCTCCGCCAATAACAAAGAATCTCTCAGCCCAAAATGTCAATGGTGTCAAGGTTGAGAAACACTGAACATTCTAGCAGCTTGGAAAGCTAGAGCATGGTCCACTGGGGAAGCACCCCACTTCTGCATAGCAGAATTATGGTAAGGCCTAAGAAATGCTAATAGAAGAGGGTTAGGGGTAGTGACCTCTGGCAAATAGTAGGGCAGGAACTCTCGGAGGAAAGGGATATGTTGCTCTTTGAGGAGCTGTCCATCCCTGCGTTCAATAAGGGTCCCATCTAGCAGGCTGTCAATGGCCCTGATTACGTGGGACCTCATTGTGAATTACAGTAAAGTCATGTGTCTCTTAACAATGGGGATATGTTCTAAAAAATACGTCATTAGGTGATTTTGTCATTGTTCGAACATCATAGGGTGTACTTACAAAACATAGATAGAATAGCCTATGATTTATAGGCTATAAACCTGTACAACATGTAACTGTACTAAATACTGTAGGCAATTGTAACACAATGGTATTTGTGTCTCTAAACATATCTAAACATAGAAAAGGTACAGTAAAAATACGGTATTATAATCTTACGGGACCATAATCATATATGCAGTCCGTCGTTGACCGAAACATCATTATGCAGTGTATGACTATACTTGCCATTTCCAGGCACAGTGCTAAGTCATTGTCCAGGTTACTTCATTTAATTACAGGGGAGTGCACTGTCCTGTCCCCTAGAATACAGGCTCATGCCAGGAGAAATGTTATAAAACCCCAGAGGCTACCCTAATGCTTCTGCCTCATAAAACTTCTGCTATAAACTAATAATTAGCCTTTGGCATTTTTGTTTTTGTGAGCTTACTAATTCTTTTTAACATGACAGACTGTGTGCATTATATATAAACACTCAATCAACATTTTTTAAATGAACAAAGTAGTTTCTCTTGAATAATGTTCCTTATTGTTTTTATTACAGAAGTGGTATGTGCTTAATGTAACACGAAATAATTTAAAGGTATGTAAAGAAAAATTTAGTAATTTATCATTGTTTCTTTCCATTCTCATCCTCTAGAAATAACTAATGTCAACAACTTGGTGTGCATATCCTTCCAGACCTTTCTCCATTAACTAACTGCTTCTTATCCCCCTTCTTAGTAGTACCTGGAACACTATTTTGAATGTTACTCTGAAAAGCAAGACAGCTGGTTTCTTGATGATGGACTGTCTAGGAGGGATACAGGATCTGGTATCTTCTTTCTTTTTGTTATCCTTTTTTCATAAGAGGAGTTTTACGTAAGTTTTTTTCTTCCAATTTCATTTATTCATGTTTTAAAGCTGAAATTCAAAGAGATACAGAGCAAGAAAGTGTCAAAAAAGGCAACAGACATGAAGAAAAAGGACGTGACAAAATATTTGCCTTACATACTGTTTTACATTCCATATTCCACAGCTTAAAAATGATGCTGTATGTTAAAGAAGCCTGTTTGTCATAATTATGCCTGCTGCGTATTAAGTATGTCACATGATTTCCTCATTATGCCCATATCGTGTTACTCATACTGTGTGTCATGCTGCTCACGTTGTCCTCTCTTGGAAGCTTGAAAGGAACACGGTACTGTTGTACCTGTGACGTGTTATGTAATGAAGGGCACAATGTATGTTCAGTAATGAGCAAAGAGCAAGGCTTTCCTTCCTTTCTCAGCCAAGAAAGCCCTTAGTGGCTCAATCTAACAATCCTTTGGATTTGCTGTGCCAGGTAATAGTTGTGACATGCCTTCAGTTACCAGGTTAGTTTGAAAAACTAAATCAGTACAAATCCTTCTGAGGAAGAGGTCAGCACTTCTCATTCTCCTCATAATCCTCTTGTTTGTGTATAAGCTGAGGGCAGTCTACAAGATTCATCACGTATATTTACTTTCGGTTTAGTTGAAAATACTTGAAAGGAAAAAATGCCATTGGTAGAATACTCTTACTCCCGACCACACAAGCCATAAGAAGAAAGAAGAGCCCAAACAGTGAGGTATTTGGTTCAAGTCCTCATCTAGACTTTCTAGAATTACTGTTCCTCCATTCTTTCTGTTACTCCCATCCCAGTATAGGTAGTACAAGTATCCAAGCCCTGGACACTTGACCTATCCTCTATTGGATTGAATAACCTTTATCCCTGCTTCTCCTACTAACAGCCTAAGCCCTGTGCATCTTAAATATCACTGTAAATTATCTCTGGTTAGAACTACATGGCTGCAGATAATAGAAAACCTGCTCCAAAGTGGCTGAAACAGGTAGGAGTCTGCTTTGTCTCATATAACAAGAAGTCTGAGGGTCTGTCACCACAACAGTGCTATCAGAGGTCCAGCTTATTTCTGTTTTTCTGCTTTACAATCTTTAGTGCATTGGCTTTGCCTTCTTGCATACTACCTCATGGTTACATGATAGTCATGCATCGTTTAATGACAGGGAGATGTTCTGAGAAATGCATCATTAGGTGATTTTGTCATTCTGCAAATATCATAGCATTTACTTGCAAAGACCTAGATGACATAGCCTACTTCACAGTCACTTGATGTGGCCTCTTAACTGACAACATTAGCTGTGGATTTTGTATGCTTGGGGACCATGATAAACAAAACAACACGAGATTAAATCAAGCCCAAGAGGAAATGATGCTGTCAAGAGACTCTGTAAACACAAAGTGTCTGAGGCTGCTGCTGGCAGAACATGGCATACTGGTTCACAGTAAGCTTTTTTTATATATGTAAGAAGGAGTACACCCTAAATAACAGTAAAAAGTATAGTATAGTAAAATACATAAACCCGTAATATGGTTATTATCATTATCAAGTATTATGTACTGAGATAACATAGGTGCTATGCTTTTACACAACTGGCAGTGCAAAGTTTGTTTGCCCCGGCATCACCACAAACATGTGAGTAATGCATTGCACTAGGACGTTAGGATGGCTACGAAGTCACTAGGTGAAAGGAATTTTTCAGCTCCATTATAATCTATGGGACCACCATCATATATGCGGTCTGTCTTTGAACAAAACATCATTATGTGGTGCATAACTGTACTTTAGTACTTCCGGTCCTCACACCTGCATTCCAGACTTACACAAGTGACAAGGGAAGGAGTGGAGCGTTTTTTTCCTCAGCAGGGTTTTGCCTTGTTAGTTGGGAAGGGAAACCCTTTCCTAAGGGCTTCTGTCTGCATTTCACTGGCCAAAACTGAATCATAATAGTTACCCTTACCTGCTAGGGAGGTTGGGAAATCAATTTTTAGCTTTCTGGCCTCTACAGTAGAAGAAAGGAAGAAGGTGGTTAGGCGTTGGTTTTGAGTGAGCCAACCTATAGTATTTTCCACACCTTCCTTCCAAGTATGACACTTCTTTCAGGTGATCTTCAGTAGTTCTTTCAGGCCTCAAAGCTAGAACCTCATTCTTCTTTGTTCATCTTTAGTGCATTATTGGTCAGAGGACTTAGAGTCAGTTCCTGAAGGCCGAGTCAGGAAGCACTGTTTATAGCCTTTTTCTCATATCAGTGCTGTGGAGCAGAACATCCAAAATATTTTTGCTGTGTAAATAATTCTCCTTTTTTTTCCCCCTCAGAACTTTAAAGGTGTTGCTTCACTGTCTTCTGACTTGCATTATTTCCAACAGCAGAAATTTGCTCTTTCCTTGTCTTTGCTCTGTACAAAGGCTTTTCTACAGCTTAAAAAGATTTTCTCTTTATCACTGGTTTTAAACAATTTATGATGCCTTGTGTAGTTTCCTTCATGTTTCCTGTGTTTGGGGTTTATAGTACTTTTTGGATCATTGGTTTTATAGTTTTAAAAAACTTTGGAAATTTGGGGGCTATTATTTCTACAAACATTTTTTCCATCTCACCCTCCCTATGGACATCAATTATAGGTATATTAGGCCACTTGAAATGGTCCCACATCTCAGTGATGCTCTGTTCATTTTTTTTTAGTCTTTTTCTCTGTGTTTCACTGGATAGTTTTACTGCTATGTCTAAGTTCACTAATCTTTTTTCTGCAATGTCTAATATAAATACCATCCAGTGTGTTTTTCATCTTACTCATTATTTTCATCTCTAGCAGTTCAATTTGAGTTTTTAAAATACCTTCCATATATAAGTAAATTCTATATATTCCTTTTTATATCTACCTGGCATGTTCAACCTTTCCTCTAGTTTTTTGAACATGGGCAATATAGTTTTAATAAGTGTTTTAATGTCCTTATCTACTAATTCTATCATCTGTGTTATTTCTGGGACAATTTCCGATGATTGATTTTTCTCATCATTATGTGTTGTATTTTTGTGCTTTTTCCTGTCTGGTTATTTTTATTAGGATGCCAGGCATTGTGAATTTTACTTTATCAAGTGTTGGCATATTTTTGTATTCTTATGAATATTCTTGAGCTTAGTTCTAGTAACCTTTAAGTTACCTCTAGTAACCTGTAAGTTACTTGGAAAAAGTTTGATCTTCTTTGGGTCTTGATTTTAAGCTTTATTTGGTGGGTCCAGAGAAGTGTTAAATGAAGGAGCTGATTTTTTCCCACTGCTGAGGCAAAAACTCTCTGAATACTCTATCTGATACCCCTGAATTATGAGGCTTCTCACTCTGGCTGGTGGGAACAAGCCCTGTTCTCAGTGCTGTGTAAACTTTGGGGATTGTTCCTTCCCCTTCAGGTGGCACTTTTCCTGCACTTGAATAGTCTCCTCCCACACATGCAATGATAAGGACTTAACTAAGTACTTGATGGGGACCTGTGCTTCTAGAGTTCTTCCTGTGCATCTCTCTTATTTTCAGTATGCTGCCCATGAATTCTGGCTGTGTTGGCCTCACTGTATTCCCAGCTCTATCTTCTCAACTCAGGAAGACAAAAGGACTCTGCCAAGCTTCCTCCTCCCTGCACTGCAGCCTGAAAGCTTTCTCAAGCAGTAAGTGGGGACAGTTGTAGGGCTCACTCTTGTTTGTTTCTTCAGTTACTTCAGGCAAGAGGATAAATCCAGCCCCTGTTACTCCACTCTAGCTGGAAGCCTTCTCCTTATTTAATACAAATTTTGTTGAAGATTAACTTTACAATTTAGTTTCAGTCAACAGAATATTCAGATGGGACTGTGGCTGAATTTTTGGAGTATTTATTATAGCCCAAAGATAGTTCATATTACTGTCTCCCAGAGATGGATACACTGACTGTTGAGACTTTACGCCTCTCTTTTTTTGAGGAGAGGGTAATAGCATCTTTATTTCTATGAAGAAGAGTTGCATTGTATTTGAAAGAAGAAAAAACAAACATTTTTTTTGTATAGAAGTTCAAGTATAAGTGCTTATTAGCCAGTAGGATTGACTGTTGCTCCAAACCTTCCTTCTACTCTCAGCTTCATGGCTAAGCATCTCCACAAACCATATTTCTGCTTTGCTGCCTGGCTCCATGATGAGCTCTGCCAACAGGGGGCACTAGACCGAGGCTTTATGTCTGGAGGAGGGGGACACTGCTGCTTCCTGTCTGCTTTCTCTAGTCTTCCTGCCTCCTGTGGTTCTTGTGAGCACACCCACACCAGCAACTCTTCACCCTGGCAGCAGCAGTGCTGTCTCCTGGTGGCCACTGAATCCTCTTTGCAACTTTCTAATGTTTCAAGAACCACTTATATTGCATCCCACTTCCACCAGTACCAGCTAGCTGACACCCCTTTTCAGAAATCTGAGTTTCAGCTCTGTGGGGTTCTTCCTCTAGGTTTCTAAGTTTTAGTAATTCTTTTTGTAATTCTGATCTCTCTCCTTTCCTGTCTACTAGTGAAATAGAGCATCTTTTCATATGCTTATTACCCATACAGGTTTCCTTTTCAGTGAATTGCTTGTTCATATCCTTTGTTCATTTTTCTTCTTTCTTGCCTTTTTTTATTGATTTTTGTGAGCTCTTTAAATATTCTGAATACAAATTCTTACTTATTTGCATTGTAAGCATATTCCCAAAGTTTGTGCTTTGCCTCCCTCTTTTCATTTTCATTTTTTTTTTAAGTTTTAAAAGACAGTTCCTACCTCCCACTATGTGCCTTTATCTTACTTGGTTTCCTTCTCTGGTTTCATTTCATAATGGCAGCAATGTGTTTCTGTCTTAATAAATTGACCCGCCAGGAGTGCTATTCCAATGATTTTTAAACTTCCAGTCAAAATTATTAAAGGCAGTGAAATCAATTTAGTGGGTCACAATCAGCATTTTAAAAAATGAAATAGAATAGAACAAAAATATCAGGGTGCATCACACTGTTTGAAAAAAGAAAAGAGGGAGGGAGGGATGGAAGGTATGGAAGAAGGAAGAGACCAAAAAAAAAAAAAGATTCAGACAATTTAGTATGATCTAGTGTCAAATTTTTTATCACAATGTTGTGGCAGGGGAATAGACTTCTACCAAGCCAATTCAATGAATACGTATTGGTAAGGACATTTTACAGGAAAAGAGAATGGTTAGGTAATCATTGTTAGACTGGATACAAGAAACAAAATTCTGGTTAAGAATTATTAGATTTATTAGAGAAACGGTTAAAGGCCATTGCATCCCTCTCAAGGCTGACATTAGCTGAGTGCATAGTGATGGATTTTGGACGTGACGGACACCATTGTGCACACAATAAGCACAAAATAGCCACCAGCCTCGTCTTCCACTCCAGCACCGAGCCCCTCCCCCCTTCCCTTTACGGGAAGCCTCCTGACTTAAACAGAAACCCCTTTTGCTTCCACAAGGACACAGTTCTCCACCCCGATCTACATTAGCATAATGCCCCTCCTTAATTGTATCAGTCTATATAAGCCCTCTCACCGCCCACATCTAGTGCTGCCTTCCATTTTGAAGGCAGCCCTGGGCTGCCCACCACTTTGGGCACAGCCTGGCAGATTCTTTTCCTGTAATAAAGCTTGAATGGTACCTGGCATCTCGGCTCGCTTTGTTTCAGATAGGTTAACTGGTTTCTCAGAAGAGGTCTTAATCCCATTAAAATGCATCAGAAAATTGCTTAAGCACTTTAGCAGAAATTGATTCCCGAGAAGAGGTTTTGTGGCTTATGTCCCCAGAACATCTCTGGCCCAGCCCAGGTATGAGACAGTCTTTTCTTTTACAGTGTAAAGGTACAGTTCATGAAAAATTGTGTTTCAGTATGTGTGTACTATGTCTTAAAGTAAACTGTACTTTTCACTGTGCGTCACTGTCAAAAAGTTTTGAAAAACATTGTGCTGTTCTCGAGAGCTGACATCTAATCAAGGCCTCAGTAATTCCAGGGGTCCTTAAACCTGTCCTTGTCTGTAGGAAACCTCTCTATCTTTGCAGGCAGCTAGGAGAGGTTCTCCTGGATATCTTCACAAACTTACCTGCATTTCTGTTAGACTCAGAAGTCTGTCCATCCCAGGTCTACTTTTTACCTCATAAGATTGTATTTGCAAAAGGGGCCCCAATGCTAAAATAAAATCTTTGAAAAGTATCAAGTTAGTCTAATCCTTTTGTTTTCCTGTGAGGAGACAGACTCAGAGAGAAAGCACTCTCCCACACAGCATTTGGCCCACCTGCAATTGTACTACCCCCCAGCAGTCTACCAGAATAGCAAACATTTCACCAGTGGAAACTCATGTATTTAGTGTACCTTTAAGAAGACTAGGAGAGAGGGGTTAAGTAATTAAATTGCTCCTTAATATGTATTCATTGATTAGATTCCTTTACCAGATCCAAGGCCACTTCACCCATTAAGTCACTACAACTTTTCAAAGACCTACAAAAATAGTTGAGACCTGAAAATTTTATTGACTTTGAAATATATAAAGAAAAGAACAAAATAGAAGTTGGTAAGTCCCAATGTGGATAAAATCTAATATGCATTATATGATATGGATCAGGGCCTCCAAAAATAAGATCGTGTAGAACCTAGGAAGGTCTTTAAATGGCTCTTCCAAGGTGTCTATACACAGACATCTGGGCTCTGATGAGATTATAGAGTGGGACCTCTCTCCAAAAGTGATAAAACTGATAGACTTAGCACATCATATGGCCAGAGCTGGCCTAAGACAACACATTTCTTCCCATTGACTGAGAAATTGGGGCAAATGTGATTACTGGGGGCCTTGGATAAGTGAGTTCATCTCACTGGGCCTCACTTCCCCTACTGTGAAATGAGATGTTTTAGACACATCCCTAGATCTGTGATTCACAAAGTGAGGAATGCAGATTACTGCTGGTGTGCAAGGTGATTTTAGGAGGTATAGAAGCACATTTTAAATTTTGGTAGTTAAATATTTATTTTAGTGTGCACTGGGAAAAAAATACAACTAGACCTCAAACTTGTAATTTCATCAGTATTTTACTTAGGCTACAGTCGGTATCTAAAAATGTTTAAGTGAATTCATTTAAAGATAATCAAATTCCGTAAACAATTGGCCTGGGATGTGATTAAAGGTTCAAAAGTGGTATGGTCCATACTGACTGAAGTTTGGGAAACTAATATGCTATAGTAGTCCCTCCTTGTCTGCAGTGTGATAGTTTCCAAGACTACCAGTGGATGCCTGAAACCACAGATGATACCAAACCCTATGGATACTATGTTTTTTCTTATATATGCATACCTGTGATAAAGTTTAATTTATAAATTAGGCACAGTAAGAGATTAACGATGACTAATATTAAAATAGAACAATTATAACAATATCCCAGCATCACTAGTCTTTCACATTGGGGGCATTATTAAGTAAAATCAGGGTTACTTGAACAAAAGTGCTGTGATACCGAGACAGTCAATCTGATAACCCAGATGGCTACTAAGTGACTAATGGGCAGGTAGTATATACAGCGTGGATATGCTGGATCAGGGATGATCCACGTCCCAGGTGGGATGGAGCAGGATGGTACAAGATTTCATCAGGCTGCTCAGAACAACCCACAATTTAAAACTTATGAATTGTTTTATTTCTGAAATTTTCCATCTAATATTTTTGGTCTGTAATTGACCACAGGTAATGGAAACCACAGAAAGTGAAACTGCGGATGGTGGGCAGGGGGTGGGGTGAGGGAATGGAAACTATAATTTAGTACACTAAATGTTTTCAAATTCCAGAAAACCTGGGAGTGTGATATCAATTTAGTGGATTGCAATCAGCATTTTTCTTATTAATAAAATATAGAAAACATCATAGTGCTCACACATAGTAAAGGTAAGAATTGTTTGGTGAAACATTTGTGTACAGAGTCACAGTGTAAAATATATTTATTATTGGGAGTCACTGTCAAAAAAATTGGCGAAAAGTTCCTCTGATGCCTCTTCCCACTAGTGTTCCCTCCGGGTCCATGGCCTTCTTTAAGATTGTGCCATAGCAGACAGTGGACAGTAGAGGTCAGATAATCCCCACACAGTGGCAAAGGCTGAAGGAGGAGCAGAAAACCTGGGAGAGTGCCAAGCAGGACAGAGGCTTCAGGCCAGGCCTGAGGTGGCAGTTGTTAACAAACGATCCAGCCTATTTGCCTCCAGGGGGCGACAGCTTCCAAGAGCAACAGCACAAGCACCCTGGCCCTCCCAGGCATGGGTCACTCTCTGGGTGGCACTGCTGCAGCCACTTTCCAGTCTCCACTTGCCAGGTTGATTCTGTCTCTGGATTCTTCTAAACCCCCTGGGAATGCTTCAGGTGTCTAGCTTCTCAAATCAAGGTCTTGTTATTCAGGATTGGGCCATGTTTATCTTGGAAAATCAAAGCATCTTCATGTGACACGGCCACATTGGTTCAGGGAAGATTCTCCTATCCCCCAGTTCTGAAGGGATGTGGAGCTTTGATATCTAAGAGCAGTGAACATGCACTGAGCTCTTACTCTCCCCCAGACACTGTTCAAAGCACTCTATATACAGTACTCTAACTCATGCATTCCCCACACCTAGGTGAGGTAGGTCAGGACACTAGGGATTGAGAGGTTAAGTGACCTAGCCAGCATTCCTGGCTCAGAAGAAGCACAGGCAGGATTCAAACCCAGGCAGTCTGACTCCAGAGCTCGTGCTCTTAACCACTAGCTTCTGTTGATATAAGAGGAATAGATGCCTAGTCCTCTACATATTGTATCTGCTTCTAAGGTAGGGTGGGTGCGGTGTGTCCAGGAGATATCCCGGAGACCATCAGGAGAGCAGGGGAGATTCAGGCCTAAGACAGGAGAACCAGGTGGACACTGCTTCATCTTGCTCTCTGAAGGGCTGTCTTCTCAAAAGCAGAACTAGAACCAAAGGGTAAAAAGCTATAAGGTAGTAAGTTTGGGCTCAGAAAAAGGAAGAATTTTTTAAAACACACTTATAAAATCTTAAATCTACAGACAGACCTGAAAAGCAATACCCATCAGCTAGCCCCATTGAAAGCCAACACTCTGCCACATCTATGTCAGATCCAACAGTTGAGCCAGTCCTGTGATGCAGTGGTGAGCACTGTCTCCTTCAGCAAAAAGAGGGAGTTTAGGTTGGCCTTGGACAGGGGCCCCGCAAGGTCCCAGGTAGCCTGAGGTTTGAGGACAGGGGAGGAGAAGAAAGCAGTGGGAGGCCCATGGATCACTTCTCCCTCTCCAGAGTCTTCAGCCTTTCCCTCTCCTCCTGCTCCTTCACCTGTGTCAACAAAAATGTTTCATCTCCCCTCTGCCCACACAGGACTTCCTTTTCTCTGCCTCTTGCCCACCCCACTCCAGCCCTAAGCCACAGTTCATCTTATTTTGTTCTCTCCCAGACTTCTCCAAAGAGCTGCATAAACTTCCCTATCCTGGTAGTCCTTCCCTACCATTGCGTCTATCCTCACCAATTCTGTTCTTCCCAAAGTCTCTTCCTGTTATTCCCAGTGTCATATTCAATTGCCTCTTCTCAGCCCCCATCCTCTCTGATCCTTCTGTAGCATTTGACAATAGGGATAATTCCCTCCTGCTCAAAATCTTCTCCTCCATTGGTTTCCATGAGCCTGAACTCTCTAACCCAGTCTCCTCTCACTATGTCCTCTCCCCTCACCCCAAACCCTGAAAATGTCAGTGGTCTCCAGAATTCTTTCCTTGGCCATATTTTCTCACTTTGCACACTCTGCCTAGGCACTCTCAGTGTCACCTGCTGCCTGACCACTGATGCTCCTCCCACCCACTCCTCTCTCCTGAGCACCAGACCGTCATGGGCTGGACATCTTGTTCTGGCTAAACTAGACTCATCTTCTATTCAGAGTGTCCAAAACGCCCGTCTGCCCCTTGTCTCCAACTCCCCACCTTAACTTTGGCCATATTCCCACATACCTCTGCCTGCTTTTCCTCGGTGAGTAACACCATCTGCCCAGCCACCTGGTGGAAACCTCCATTATCTTGGACTTCTCTCTCACGGTGACCCCTCCCCCCTCACACGAGTCAGGCCAGGGGATCCATCTGCTTTGTCTCTTGAAACCAGCCCCAGAGCCCTAGTTCAGGGTTTTGTCACTTTGCCTAGTGTTTCCTCTCTTCTGATCCATCTCCAAAATGCTTCCAACATGATGTTTTTAAAAAACGCATTTCACTCCTTCTTTCACCCCTCCCTCAAACACTTTCGGTGCTTGCCTGCCTCCTCCCTGGCCCAACCTTCAGTTCTCTGGTGTCATCTGCCACCAGGTCCTTCTAGGCACTCCATGCTCAGTCACATGTTGCTAGGGCTCACTCTGGAATAGCACACTTAATGTGACGTGATTTCAAGTCGTACTGGGACTCCAACAACACTCCCTGGAGGAACAGGAAGAGGAAGGTACAGGACTAGAACTAATGGAACCAAAAAAACAACAGGACCCAGTGTCCTGTGGGAGCAGTGGACTAAGCATGGCTTGTCCATTGTCCTAGGCTGACCCCACTAGCACTTCTGGGTAAGGGTGTGACATATACCCGTATCCAGTCAAGAACATTGT
Organism: Cynocephalus volans; assembly: GCF_027409185.1. NCBI lineage: Eukaryota > Metazoa > Chordata > Mammalia > Dermoptera > Cynocephalidae > Cynocephalus > Cynocephalus volans. Next base: position 34,359,226 of record NC_084469.1, read on the forward strand.
GTTCAGGGCCTGAATCCAGTCCCAACTGAGACCTTGAACACAAGGCAGGGGCCTGGCTGTGACACAGGTGATGCTGTAATGCCCTGGAGCCCGGGAGCCAGTGCTATGACCAGGCCTAGATCCCTGCTGCCTCTCTGATCTCATCTACCACCTGACCCCCTCACTTCTTTCCCATCTTGCTGGACTTAATGCTAATCCTTAAACATGCCAAGTTTATTCCTGCCTCACAGCCTTTGCACTTGACATGTACTCTGCCAAAAATGCTATTCCCAGATTTTTTAATCGTTTGCCCCTTCACATCATTCAGGTGTCAGATCAAATATAGCTTCCCCACTGTGGTTTTCTCTGATTTAATTCTCCCTCCAGTTTCCCCACCTCTATCACTTTTATCTCCTAACCCTTACTTTGCATTTCTTCATATCACTTATCACAATGTGAATTTATATTCTTTATTCATTGCTTAACTGTTTACTGTCTATGTTCCCCACTGGAGGGCAAGAACTTTGACTTCTTTACCACTGTGTCACCAAACCTAGAACAGTACCCAGCACAGAGCAGGTGTGCAGTCAGTATTAGTGGAATGAACAAAGGGATGAATGAATGAATGAGTGGTCAAGATGAATGTCAGGGCCCTCAGCAGTGTGGGTGCAGACTGAGACTGCCACTGCTCTCTGCTTCAGTCTGGGCAGGATTGGCCAGAGCTGAGCCAAGGCCATTGGTGGGATCACAGACAAGAGGCTGGGGGAGGCCAAGGTAGATTTCCACTTGCCCCTGGGCCTCTAAAGTTCCTTCTCTCAGGTAAACTCCCATCTGTCCTCAAGGCCCTGCTTCATTTCCTCTCCCCTAAGAAGCCTTGCCCAGGCCCCCATCTTGAGCTCATTTCCTGGTGTTTCCCACTCCCCACTGCTGCCACCTCTTTTTACAGCACCCATGTGGTTGCTCCTGGGATTATTCTTCATTGTTTACTCCAGTCTCTCCCATGAGACTGAAAGCACATCAAGGGCAGGGACTGTCATAAAGCCTCTTTGTGTTCATAGCTATCCATGGAGCGAATGAACAAGGTTGTGCTTGTCTGGACACGGGCATGGTCACAGAAAGTTCTTGTCCTCTGTAAGGCATGGCATCCTCTGGCAGTAAGCAGGGCAGGCATAAGGGGCTAGCATTTTGCAGAACATGATTAAGGGCACATTTGGAAAGCTAGACAGGCCTTGAATAAAGACAGGATTGTCTGGTGACACATGTTCATTCATATGCTACATGGTCTTTTCTCCCTCGCCTTTTCATTCACCCACAACTTACTGAGTTCCCACGTGGTACCAGCTTCTGTGATGGGCAACAGGGGCTAGGAGAAAAGGCAGAACTGGAGGATTCAAGTTCAGAATCAGATCATGCCTACTGTTGGCACAGGCCAAAAGAGGTGACCCCAAGACCCCTTCTTCCTTTACCTTCAATCTGTTCTAAATTGCCTTCACTCCGTGATGCTCCAGCTGGGAGTCCAGACATCAGCCAGCTTAAACAGATCTCTGTGCTTGCAAATACAAAGCAAGACACTTCAGAACCTGCAAAATCACTTTTTCTCTTTTCTTAAATGAAGACCCAACTCCACCATTTCTTTTCCAGTTTGTCCTGTTGAGGTGTGACATTGGAATCACACTTCTGGGGGTGTGACTCAGCGAGAGCCCCCCAGGGGCCACCCTCCTGAACTGGCCAGGTGGGCAGGCTCTGCTGAGACTGTCTTCCCACCAGTCTGAGGTCTATGGATCAGGCTTCGTGGTTGAGGCAGCTCCAGACAGGGAGTGGCAGGGCAGGCCCCTCAGTGGGAAGACAGAAGTGTCTATATGGCTAGCTGGGGATCAAGGACAGTTCACTATTCACCGGCAGGGGTGGGGCCATGCCAAGCTTCCAGACAGGTGTTTTATGTAATTATTAATCTTAATGTACAAATGGTTTTATTTATGCTTATTTTCACATATCATAAGACTCCTTAAATATTATTATATAGTCTTCACATTCCCTATTTTTAAAAATAATCATAGTGGCTATACTATATAGCATATTGGACATAACAGATAGCACTTCATTCATCATCTTTATATACAGATCTTGTATTATTCCATTGAATTACTTCCTTGCAACACATTCCGAGGAGTGGAATTGCCATTTTAATAGCTCTGGAACCATATTGCCCAATTTCTTCCCTAAAAGGCTGGGCTAATTTGCACTACCACTGGCAGTGTGTTTAAGCTGGTTTTACCACAGCCTCAACAGCATGAGACATTATAATTTTGTTAATGTTTGCTAATTTAGTTGGCATAAAACGGCACATCAGGGTTACTCTAATTTGCATCTGCCTGATTATTGTGAGGATGAGCCTGTTCGTAGGTGCTGATGTAAATAGTCCACTCTTGGTCATAGCCACCTGCCACATCTCAGACGCTGTCTGTTTCTCATACTGTGTCTCTCGACACGTTTGTCTGCCTCTTGCTGACTGTCGTTCTTGCCATCTCTCCAAGTCTGTCTGTCTTAGTCTCTCAGCTTCTGAATCCTTTGTCTTTCTCTGGTTTCTAACTGGCCAGGCATTGGCTGGTTTGTCTTAGCCAAGCCCTGCCAAGCTGCTGGCTAGATGCTGGACACAGGGTTCTGGTCATGGGGCTCTAGGCTCTGGCCTCCAAGGCCTCCCTCCCTGGGGAGCTACCTTTCTCAACTCAGATGGTGCACTTCCTCCACCAGGGCCTCATGAAGGGCCCCTTTCATCTCCCCTGGTGGCCTCACCTGGACTGACCTTCTAGGTCAGAAACAGTGGTTTTAAGATCCAAGAAGTAGCCAGGAGGGACAAGGCTGTCCCTCAGTGAGCCCCTGCAATGAAGTGTTCCAGATGCCCATTCCCCCACCCCCACCCCACCCCAAGACAACCTGCCAGAAGGGCTGCATGTCCTGGCAGTTGGGGATGTGTGGCCTGAAAGAGCCAGTGAGTGAGATCCCCAAAGTCCAGATGTGTAGACAGCAGAGGGATCCATGGAGGTGACAGTGTCTCAGCCTACCTGCCTGTTCCAATAAGCCTGTTACCTGGAGTGGCAGAAAGAGTTCACCTCTCAGGCAGAAAATCCACTTGGCCCCAGGTGGACAGGGAACCACCAATGCCACATGGTATATTGGGGCCAGAGCAGGCCTCTGACGCTGCTCCACTTTCAATGGAACTGCTATTTATATTTCCATCTCAGCTTTCTTCCATGTTCATATATATATATTATTGCTGAGATCTCACGATATATACGAGTTTGTACCTGCTTTATTTACTTTAGATTATAAGCAATTTCAACATAATGAAATATTCTTCTCAAACACTTTTAATGGCTGCATAATAGTCTTTTGAGTGAACACACCTTAATTACTTACTGTTGAGTATTTATGTTTTCAGTTTTTCAAGAGTATAAAAACACACTGAAGTAAACATCTTTTTGCGTCAATCTTTGTCCACAATTTGATTTTTCCCTTAGCTTAGTTTCTTACTCACAAGGTATAAGCATGTTTTAAGACTTTGCATATGGATTTTTATTTTGTTTTCCAGAAAGTTTGAACTAACAAGTGACCACTTCACCACACACCATTAGCCACACCAAGAAATACCATTTTTAAAAGCATTTACTGATTTGAAAGTCAATAAGTCTACTGCCTCCTTTCAATGATAGGTCAGCTGAGGCTTGGAGAGGAAAGGGGACATGCTGGGATCACTCTAGGAGTGTGTTACCTCATTCTGTCTTCACTGGTGAGAGGCGCTGTCATTCTCTCTGCAGCGGGTGGAGCCAAGCACACAGGTTCAGTAACCTGCTCAGACTCGCACTCGGCTAGTAAGAGGCAGAGTCTGAGCTTGATTCTACACAGCCGGATCTCAGGGCCCTTGTACTTCACTCTGCTCTATAGCTGCTGTTCCCAGATAGGATGCTCAAAGGTGGTTTGGGGCCAAGTCATGAAAAAACTTGAAGTTTGGATTTACTCTATGACCGAGGGGTGCCATTAATGGGTTCTTAATCATCAAGACCAGGTTTTACAAAGGCGTTTCTAGTGGCCAGCCTGGGGGAGACTGGAGACAGGGAGGCCAGCTGGGGAGACACAACATTCAGATACTGTAATCAACAGAGGACTTGCTCAGACGCCTGTGCGTGTGTGGTTGTGGGCTGGGCAGTGGGCAGTCAGGAACATTAGGGGTATGGGGAGGCCTCCCACCGTGCCCTCTTCACTGGGCAAGGGCCATTTTTATCTGCTACACGTCAGGCAAAACCTGTGCCAACTGCCAAAGACTCCACTTCAAATCTAGCAAATAAGAGAGAGGACGGTATGGATTACGTTATATTTAAAACAAGCCCACACAATGCCTGTAATTTTTTATTCTGACTCCGTAATTATAGCTCCAGACCAGTCCAATCATAGTCATCCCCACACCGACCCGTTGTTGGGACACATTGAATTAAAGGCTTTGCTGCTCTTTAAGATTCTATTTTGGATGCCAACCACTGGCAGGTAACGGGGCCTTTCACAAGGCCGGTCTTGCCGGATCCCCTCCCAGGGCAGCCTGCACGAAGGCCAAGTCAGCACCAGATTTTTGAGAAGACCGCTGGTGACTTGTGCGTAATTGGGATGCTCCAGCTTTGCCTAGCTTCACCCAGGGCCTCAGGTCTGAGCCAGGGGCGTGGAGAGCTGAGGTGAGCACTATCCTCAGAGCAGGCCTTGGTCAGAGCCTCTGCACTCTGGAAGATTCTACTCCCACCCCACCCTCGGCCCTGACCAGAGTCCCAGCGTCGGATGGGCCAAGCCCTGACTGTTTGGCACAGTTCTGACAGATAGGCTGGTATTGCCCAACAAGACCTAGTTTACAAAAGAAGAGAAGTAAAAAAATAGAAAATCAAAGGAGCATGGAGGAGCCAGGCCTACATGGACAGCCCCTGTGACTAACCAGTCTGGGCCAGCTAAGGTCCCCCACAGTGCTCTGCCCCACTCCCAGCCCTGGGTCCACCAGAGCACACCACCTCTTGGCCCAACAATGACACCCCAGTCAGCATGGGTGGGATCAGGTCCCTGCTCACAAACCTGGAGCACCAGGGTCAGGAGTGCTGACCACCCTTCCTCCACATGGCCCTCCCAGGCCCGGTCCTGGCCCTGGCTCCCCGCAGCCCTGCAGAAGACGTAGAGCAGCTCCCATTCATCCATAAGCTGTGGGACCTGGCTCTGTCCCTGGCCCTTCACATATGGTCTCATTTACTACTCACATCACCTTGCCAAGTAGGTGTAACTAGTGTCATCGCAATCCCCACCTGAGATGTGAGGAAATGGAGCTGAGAGAGGCAAAGCGTGTGGCTCAAGGGAGCCCAGCCCATAAGTGAAGAAGAGAGAGCTAGAACCAAGTTGTCCAAACACCCGCAGACCACACAGCTCATCCATGGGCAACTGGTCTGAAATCACCAGTCCTGCTCCTGGCTACCCCTCGGCTGCCCCTAGGTGGTCCCACGCTCTTGGGAAACTTGCTAAACACTTGGGCCTAAGGAAGCCCAATCCCAGTGCCTGTCTCCCAGCGTGACTGTCCTCCTGGTACACACTGCTCCCCTTGCTCCAGCCAGGCCACAGGACAAGCCAACTCCCTGCACAGGCCCTTACACAGAGTGGATAGTTCCCTCCTCCGGCCTTCAGACATCTTGCACATGCTTCTATTTTAAACCTTAAGACGTTGTATTGTCACCATTCACATGACTGTCTCCTGCCAGACTTTCCAAGGGCAGGGCCTGTGTCCTCTTCATTGCTAGTTTGATACATAGCACATAGTAGGTGCTCAGTAACTCTTCGTTACAAGAAGAGAGAGTGAAAACCCTCTATTTGTCTTCAAAACTCTGCTTAGAATAAATCCTATGAAGCCTTCCCTGATTCACATGGACCAAGTTAACCCTGTCCTCTCCTATGCAATCTGTAAGATGATTGTTTATTTGGGTATATCCTCAAGGGCAGGGACAGAGACCGATTCTCTGTGACCCCCTTTCTCAGCACAGACCAGGCATCTAGCAGGGGTCAGTAAACGTAGAACTGACTTGCTCTTTGCAGTTGCAAACACACACATACACACACTCCACACACACACACTCACACACACTGCTTCAGACCCAGGTTAAGGGCACCATGACCTGCACTAACCAGCTGCCCATGTTACTGGGCCAAAACCACCACAGGCTGGCATGCCAGGGATGTTTGTTGAGGAAGGGAACACTGAAATAAATCCTAACTTTAAAAAAGAAACACACCCAATAGGTGTTCTATTTATATGAAAATCAGCTCTGTTTTTAGACAGCAGCGCTCTCCCCTCACCTCCCCAAGGTGGGCCTTGCCCTCCCACCGCTCCTTTCCACAGTCTACCTAGTAATCATGGCCCTACCTGCCCCACCTCCCTCCCCTGTTTGTTTTCTGGGGTTTCCCTGGATTGCAGGGTGTGAGCTTCCAGACGCCCCAGGGCCTTGTCTCCTGGCTGGCCCCAGACTCCCTCCCTCCCTGGCCCTAGAGTTAGTGAGGAGCAGGCCAGAGCCAGGGCTGAGGGGCCCTACAGGAGGGGGTGGGGACAGGCAAAAATCAGTCTGGACTGGATCTGCCCCTCAACTGACCCAGAACAGGGCATATTCATGCCTGGGCACACAGAAGGAGCCAGGCCCTGCTTCTCCCAGGCCTCTGTCGGCCAATAGGGCCCTCCTCCCTAGTTCAGACAGCACACAGGGCCACCATGGTTCAGAGCAAAGGGTAGGGGCTTAGGAATCAGGGTTACAGCTCTGGTCCTGTTTAGATGACTTGCTAACTCCTGGAACCCCTTTGAGCCACAGATTCCTTGTTGGCTAAAGGGAGCCTCGCCTGCTGAAAGGACCAATCAGGTCACACTGTGAGGCAGGAAAGGCCCAGCGTCAGCCACGCCAGCAATGGGGCTGCTTGTGAAACCCAGCAGAGGAAGAAACTCAGGTTTGAGAGGAGCAGCTTTGGGAGCTCAGAAATAGTCTCCATGCTTCCTGTGCCCTCCTCAAAGCTCAAGCTCCAGGCCACCCCCGTCTAGGTCTGAGAGCAGCCACATGGCCCATAGCAGGGGAACAGGGAAGGAGCTGGTCGCACTGAGCACAGCATGGCTGTGGCACCACGGGGCCAGGAGGCCCTTGGTCACCAGTTCTGCCCCTTCTCTAGTCTCATGACTCACCCTCACCTCCTCCATCTGTCCCCTTGTCTTCGGGAGTCCCACTGGGGCATAAGGAGCATCTTGCTCTCTGGTGAGTTTCCTGCCCCTAACAGAGCACCAGGCTGGGGGAGGGGTGCCAGAGCCCCTCACTACGCTGGCAGCTCCCTCCAGCCTCAGTCAGTTCTTGGAAGAGACCAGGGCAAGCCTGAGGCTGGGGACTGGGCCTCGCCCACCTGGGACTTGTGAGCCTCCTTCACCAACAAGCCACAGCTGCGGTTTCCAGAGAGCCGGGCCTCCCACCGCAGGGACAGTAAACTGAGAAGCGCTGTAGCTATAAATGTGAAGCGGCGAACCGCGGGACACCGCCGCAGCCCAGCAGCGGGCAGGCGCCTGCTCCCCGGCCTCCCTGCAGACTGCAGGGCCTGCCTGCCAAGCCTCCAAAACAGCCCAGACCTGCCCACTGGAATCCAAGCTCTGAGCCCTGAGCAGGGATGCCGGGGGCCTCGCAGAGGGGATCCCAGAGACGGTGCAGAGCCCCGGTTGAGAGTGGGAGGCAGGACACCACACAGCAGTCTACACCAGCAGTCAGTGGCACTGGTCTCACCTCGCAAGCCCATCTGTTTTGTGTTGACTTACCCAACAGAAGGGGCCCCATCATGGTCTTGGTGCTTAGTGCTTCTGAAAGTTTTACTCTTGCCCTGGGGGGCACCAGGTCACAGCTTCAGGCCCATCTGGAGGGCTCCTTGGGCACAGTCAGTTGCCTTGGGGTGGACCTGGGGCCCGTGGTCCTGGTGGGCATCCTCATAGGCACTGCAGGAAAGGAGACCCCAGAGAGGGCAGCAGTGGTACCCTGAGAGATCTCAGAACCTTGGGAGGGTTATTGCTCACACTTCACAAGCAACAAATCGCCCAGAACAGGACAGGCCAGAGCTCAGCCATGCCTCCAGGTGTCCCGACCACTCCTACACTTCAGGTCTGACAGGAAGGGCCATCTGGTAGAGTCTGGGGAAACACAGGAAGGGAAGGAGGGCCCCTTCTCCTCTGTCCTCTCAGACCCTGACAAGGAAAAGTCTCGCCTCCAACACCCTACTCCACTGGACCCTCGAGAGAAAACACTGGGGGCATGAGGGGTCACCTGGCACGGACCCTCCCACTAGGCTGTGAAAGGTTAGGTCACCTCAGCCTGTTTGTCACTTGCCCCACAGGAGAACTCAGAGATGAGCATCGTCCCTCTTCTTCAGGAAGGAACCCAGAGGTGTACTGAGGAGGCCCTTCCCCGAGGCTGACCCTCTGGGGTTGGCACACCTGCGTCTCTGGGGAGGACCCACTCAGTGGAATCATTCTGAACAATGTCACCTGACCCTTGGCTGGAGCCCTCTCAAGAAGGAGGGTAGAGATGGACTTCAGGAAGCACCATCAGCCAAGCTGGAGGCCCTCCCAAGAGGTGAGCGAAGAATCTGGGCTGGGATCTGGGGAAGAGAGATCTGACGGGCCTCCAGATGCCACAGCAGGCCCGAGGGTGACCCCGGCTAGGGAAGCCACTGGGGCCTCACCCCCAGGTGGCGGCTCATCCCCACCCCATGAGTTGGGCAGATTAGCTTCCCAAGTCCACTCACAGGAAAAAATTTAAAAACAGGTGGGGCACATGTTGACTTACACAAAACATTTAAAATTTCTTATTTGTAAGAAACTTTAAAACTACAGGAAGATATGAAAGAAAACTTTAAGGAAAATCACCATTTTCTTGTGGAAGACAGTTCAGTATTGTAAAGATATCATTTCTCATCTAACTTATCTACAAATCTATTCCAATGCATTCATTCATCCAATACTTATGTGCACCTGCCGTGGGCCAGCTGTGTTCTAGGCATGGGGAGCCCAGGAAGGAGCAAGACAGACAAGAATCCCTGCCCTCGTGGGGCTTATGCTCTTACAGATGGGAGAGACAGACAAGAAGTGAAGAAGTAAATGACATAGTGTATTAGAAGATGAAAAGTACAGTCGAGAAAAGTCAAGGATGTATGGAGGCTTTGGGGCAGGCGGGGGGTGGGTTGTAATTTCAAATAGCCTGAGAAGTAACATCTGAGCAAAGATTAAAGGCAGGAGGGGGGAGGAGCAGACTTTACACACTCTAGACAGCAAGGAGGCCAGTGTGGCTGGATCAGAGCAGGCCATGGCTCTCAACCACAAGCAGGTTTGCCCTCTGGGGACATTTGGCAATTCCTAGAGACATTTTCACTGTCACAACTGGAGTGGGGAGAGGGTTGCTATGGGCGTCTAGCAAATAGAAGCCAGGATGCTGCTCAGTATCCAACAGTGCACAGCCCCTTACAATAAAGGATTATTTGGTTCAAAATGTCAATAGCGCTGAGGTCAAGAAGCCCTGGAGTGAGGGGAAGAGTAATAGGACAGATAGAGAGGTAAACGCCAACCAGACTTTTTTGGAACTGGAGAAGCTGATTCAGAAATTCTTATGAAAAAATATGTAAGAATAGCTATGAGGAAAAAATGAAAAAGAAGACTAAACAGAAAATAACCAGCCTCACCAGATCTTAATGTATGTTATAAAAATTCCTATGACAGACAAATGATTAATTTATTAATATATAAAGAGTTCTTACAAATAAATAAGGCCTTTTAAAAAAAACTCTTAGAAAAATGGTCATGGCCAGCCAGTTAGCTCAGTGGGTTGGAGTGTGGTGCTGATAACACCAAGGTCCAGGTTCAATCCCTATACTGGCCAGCTGCCAAAAACCAGACAAAACAAAATTTTGGACAGGGAGTTCACAGAAAAAGATACACAAATGGATTATAAACTTTTGAAAAAATATTCAGCATTACTCACAATTTAAAGAAATGTGAATGAAAGTCATGAATAGCATTTTTCAGCTATCAGATTAGCAAAGATTAAGAAGTGTTATTATACACAGAGTTGCTACGTGTAGGTAGGAGCAAGGTTTCATGAACAGTTCTTGAGAACCCATATACTGGCACAGCCTCTTGGAAAGCAAGTTGGAAATATCTGTCCCAGATTTAAATACACATCAGTTGACCAGCACAGCCTTCCAGAAAAGTATTCTCCTCACATAGATGCACAAATATGTATGTACAGACATTTTATTTTAACAATAGCAATTCACTGGAAACAACCCAAATGCCCATCAATAAGGGACTTGTTTATTCTATGGTACATATTTATAATGGAATACCATGCAGCTTTTAAAAAGACTGAGGCTTACTCTTAGACACACATCACAGAGTAATAAAAATGCAGGCCCACAAAGAGACTTGTACATTATTCATAAAAGCCCCAACCAGAACAGCCCAAATGTCCACCAACAGGAGAACAGACAAATTGTGGTACATTCATACAATGGAACATGACTTAGCAACAAGAAAAGGAATAAACAGACGCAACAACAGGAATGAATTTCAAAAGTATTTTGTTAAGCAAAACAAAGCAGACACAAAAGAGTACATACTGTATGGTTCCATTTATGCGCAGTTCAACAGACAAAACCAATTTATGGTGACAGAAATTAGAATGTGCTTGCCTATAGGAAGTGCGGATTACTGAAAGGGGCAAACTTTTTTGGGGGCAATGATGGAATTGGGTGTTGCATTTGTCAAAATCATTGGATTGTACACTTAAGATCTGTACAATTCACTGAATTTAATCTATCTCAATTTAAAAATAAAATTATTGAATGAAAAAGACTAGCCAAACTTTATATGTTCTGAAACAGAATGATCTCCAAATAAATTAAGTGGAAGGTCCTGGGGGGAAGGGGTAGAAACAAGGACAAAAAATGTGTATAGTATGCTCCCATATGTAATAAAATATATGTTACTTAATCTTCTGTATATGTAATATTTCTACAAGGATATTTTCTGGAGGGCGTTGGGTTCTGAAGTAAAAGGGACATGTCTCAATACTTTTTTGTAGTGTTGGAATTTCTCTTATTGTGTTCATATTAATTTTTTACTATAAAAACTAGTTAAAATTTCCTGATTGGATAACAGAGTATTCTGAGATTGAATTATAATATTTCTCTACCCTTGGAAGTAGGGACATATAACTGCCAGCAGTAGACAGCCTGTGGCTCTGCAGGTAGAAATGGGCGTTTGGACAAGCAGATCAGGGAAGCACCTGCAAGATGTCCCTGGGGCAGGGGACTGAGTATTCCTGAGTCCTGGCTTAGGACACCAAGTGAAATAAACTGAATATCTGATTGCAAAGATTTCAGCCTGAAATGACAAGCTTTGGGTTGAATAACGTAAAAGCCCCTCCCATGGTGTAGAAGATTTATCCAGATGAAACATTTTCTTTTCTTTTTTAATGTGAAGAAATTAAAAGCTTTCCTGGTAGGGTAGGACACAAGGCTTTTAAAAGGCTGTGGGATGAAGGGGAGAGAGTACCTGGAAGAAGATATCCTGAGCTAAGAATAGGATGGCCAGGTATAGTTTTTAACCAGACAATTCTGCATTTGGTCTCTATTTCCAGAAACAAGAACATGCCATCCAGGATCTTACCCAAGAACATCCTTATTCATTTCAAGAAATAGACTCTGTGCTAATGAGCTGATAACTTGCTTGGAGTCCAAAGCACAAGATTCACTATCCATTAATTTTGTAGTGTGCAAGAGCTTGTGGGGAAGAGGGAAGACTTCACTTAACCCAGGTAGATGACCCCCTCCCTGGCCCTGTCAGAGAAGTTGTCCCAGGGCCTTCCTCAAGGGAGCTCTCAGCTCAGGAATAACAGGGAAGGAGTCCTGTTGCCTGCCCTTGCGAGCTCCTAATTCATGGATCAAAGGATAAGTAGCCCAGGAGCTTGACCTTTGGAATGCATAGAATCCTCGTGGAGTCATAAGTCCCTGGCAAAAAAGTTAAGAGAACAATCCTGGTCAGAGTTACACGTTCAGCTAAACTCGGGCCCAAATGTCTGATACAGACACTAAGAAGAGAGAACTCAAGGATCCAGGGTTGAATCTCTTTACAAAATGTAAAAGGCAAAATATGGGTGGGGAAAAGCCCTCAGATGGCCTTAAGCAAGTGGCTAAGCCCCAGATGGGAGCAGGAAGTGGGCCTGTGGAACTGGCTCCAAGCTGAGACAGTAGAGGGCTGAGGGCAAGGAGCTGCATCTGGCCCAAGCACAGGGACGGCCAACGGGGGTAAAGGGATCCATGACTCTGGGGAAAGGCTCATCAAGACCTTCTATTCCTTGATGGAAACAAGCCCAGAGAGTAGAGTAACTTGTTCAGTGTCCAGTGTCAGGACTGAGCTTGGTCCATGGCTTAGACTCTAGCCTCCCAGCCCAGTGGGCCCCCTGGAGAAGTCCTGGCCTTTGGGAAGTGGAGGCATTGCTGAAGCTCTTGACCAAGCAACCATGTTCTTTCTTCCTACCTGGCAATATGTTTCTGTTGAATACCATGGAAAGGGAACCACTCTAGTTGCCTGCAGTGATAATACCAGACACTGCTCATAACCTACCCAACAGCTCTCCTGCCTTTTTTCTTGCCAGAGCCCAGATTTTGTAGTGGGTGGAAATCTCTTGATTTCAGGAAACACAGGCCAATTCCCCAACCCCAAGAGATGAGTCTTAATTGATCTCATGATATTCCGATGATATTCTAATTCCTCTTTGGCAATGATTGGTCTAAGGGTGGGCATTGTGACCCTGTTCTGGCCAGTAAGACATAAAGGGAAGTCTATATGGGGCTTCTGAAGAAGGTTTTATTTTCCTAATTAAGAGGAAAGATGTAGTTTGGCACCGTCATGTCCCCAACCTGTACCTCTTTCTTCCTGCCTTGAAGGGATGCAGATGTACATATGACCTGAGAACTGAGCAGGAGAGTAAAAGTGTGACATGCTCAGTATGACATAGTGAACTGTAGAGCTGAAGTACTTGGTGGCCTGAGTGAGCCACTGGACCAGTGCCAGCAGCCACCTACCTCCAGACTTCCTGTTAAATAAATGTTAAATGGCCTTATGGTTTAAGCCACTGTCTGCTGGGCTTTCTCTTATTTGCAGTCAAAAGCATTCCTAAATGGCACAGGGCATAAATGTTAGTGCAACCCCATCCAAGTTCAAGAGAAGTTGTTTAGAAATAGCCTTTGGTCAGCCTCGTCAGCTGTGAGTTCTGCTCTCCTGAAACCCTCTACCCACCCTCCTTGTCAGCCCTCAACCAGATAGTGTCTGGTAGAGTCCTCCACCCACCTCACCAATCCTCCCCCATCACACCTTCAATGCTCACTTTGAATGACCTTTGCTGACCTTGCTAACTACCACCAAGCATGCACCTAATTGACCACACCGATGGATCAATCATTTATTTATCAATCACACTCACTGTGGCCTGCTCTGGGCCAACCATAGTGCTGGCACTTGACCCAGCAGGCAGTCAGAGCCCTCCCTCTGGTGTGCAGACAGGCAACAGCAGCTGTGTGGGGAGCAGTGCTGGAGGGTGGGTGAGAAGAAAACCATCAGTTCTATCTTGTGGGGAAGGAGGTAGCCTTTTCCATACTGCTGTCCCCAAAGAAGTGCTTTGATTCTTAGAGCAAGGGCCAACCCTGTCTGATTCAACACCATCCTGAGCCCACCTCTGAGGAGGCATCAGAGAGGGACTCATTCGGTGATATTCCCTGAGCAGGCAGGGCCTTGGGGTGGACTTGCTCCTTGCCATCCACCTTTCCTTACACTCCCTATAAGGCCAAGGCTTTTAATGACTAGAGGAAGGAGCAGTGCGCGTGGAGTTGGAAGAGCTGGCTTGGAACTGTAACACCCACTAACCTGATGTGCAACTCAAGGCACATAACTTGGCCTCTCCGAGCCTAAGTGTTCTTGCATGACGAACAAGGATAAAACACCACCTGCCTGTGTCACAGGGTTGCTGCAAAGATGGAATGAGATAACTAGTGGATTCACCAGGTCCAGGAAGGCCTGGCAACCAGGAGGTGGATGGTGCGTAATTGTTCATTTTATCCACTTCCTCCCACCCCTCAGACACAGCAGAAAACCAGAGATGAGCCAGCAGAGTGGAATTTTCCATGGGAGATGGAGCATTTAAGGAGACCAAGACCTCAACAGTGTGGTCAGGAATTGTCCCATCAAAGGAGCCAGATACACACTTGGTCCTTGATGGGGCTTCCTTAAGTTTCTATACTTTCTCCTGCTCTGAAACACCATCTCATCTACCTGCCACTGCTTCCCTTCCAGAGCAGTACAAGGAAAGAAAATGGGGCTGGAGGGCAAGAGGGTGGTTGTCTCTCCTGTCTCTCTCTCTCATTCAGGGTGCTGAGGGTTCCCATGGCTGCTCTGGGGTCTTTGCCTCAGTAACTTCAAGTAGAGTCACTCATGGGTAGCGCCTGTCTGCTCAGGGACCAGCCCTGCTGGACCAAGCACTGCTCCTTCTTGGTGATGCTCCATTGCCACCAGGCATGGCATGACAGCCAGTCAATAAAGGGAAGGCTTTCCCCAGAGCAGCTCAAACTCTTGCATGACAGACAGACTCTGAAGTGACCCAGATTTGGGGAAGCAATAGCTGTGTCCACTCTGGGCCTGCAGGTGAGAGACAATGTAGATATGCCACTGTGGCCACCAAAGAGCCATCACTGCCCACACTTGGAGTGTGATCCCCACTATGTGGCAGGAAAAGCATCTCCCAGAAGAGCAAGACTGACCTGCCTAGGAGAAAAGGGGATGCCAGAGGGCCCGGGCCAGAGCATGTCAGCCAATGTTGACCCAGGCAACAAAGAGTCCTAGGAATAGAGGAGGCTCACTGGAGAGCCGGAAAAGGGGTCCAATTGTCAATTAAAATGGAACGAGGTAAGGAGGGGAGCAGGTTGGCCAATGGTGTGTTGCGGGAGGAAAGGCAGGTGTCATCCTGAAGTCAGCCACTCAGATTCTTTGTCCTTTCATGCTGGCCATGCGAGGAGTTCCAGGAGTCTCCAGGAGGCTCTGATAGCCATACTCATTCCACAGTGGAAGGCTGCCCGAGACCAGACGTTTTGTTCTCTGGGTTGTCCCCTTCAGAGGGACAGAGATGATCTTGGCAGCCCAAGGTGAGCCGGAAGAGGCACAGGCACTGGTCGGTTGTTTTCTCAGCTCCCAGCCTGGGGATCTGATTCCCATTTAGACTACCTGGGACTAAGCAAATGAAAACCAGAGCCCAGTGTGGGGCCAGTGTGAGGCCTGGAAAAGATGGGTCCCTGCAGCCTCCTGAGGGGCTTCCTTCACTTCCGAGCCTGCCCACCAGCCGCCCATCCCCATCCCTGAATCCAGTCCTGGAGGAAGAGGGGACCTGTTGGCTGGGTCTTGGTGGGGTGTGGTCATGATTGGGTCACTTTGGGGTGCAGACCCCAAAACTCTGTGCAAGGTGTGTGGAAGTTTCGGTAGTCCTCAGGAGGGCGGGGCTGTGTGCATGGTCCTGTGGTTCTTCCTAAGTCTCAATATGTGTCACATTGGCCCAGGCAGGGAAACGATCCAAATCAAATATGACCCGTCCCCAGGTGTTGACCGCCAAAAACACACAGAAGACTCCAGTTATGTTCATCATTATTCCTGTTTTTATCTGGGAAAAAAAAAACAGGGTCAGAGTCAGCACCCTCAGGTCTGCAGGGCTGTCAGAACAAGCACAAATGGGACACCGGGAACTAGTTTTCTTGGAGAGGAGGACAATGGACCAGTTTGCTGGGCCTCAATGTCCCTGTGCCGTGCTCTGGGCTCCCCTCACCCCCAGACAGAGCAACTTCATGTCCACTAAGTATCATCAGGGCTCAAATCACCCCTGGGGAGTCAGGAGGACAGATGCATTCTCTATGCCCATTCTCACATTTAGAAAATGACCTCAGGGAGGTGACTGAGGCAACAGCTGAGGCCACTCAAGGAAACAGTGGTGGAGCCCGGGGTGTGACTCTAGATCCAGTGCTCACCCCAGTGCCTGAAGCATCCCACAAGGATGGGCCAGCTTCCTTGTGAACCCCTCTGGCTCTCTCTGATGCCTAATGCTCTCAACATGACTTTGATGGCCTGTTGTAGATTGTTTACTGGGGATTAGAATCGGGTTTGCAGTCCATGGTGTCTGGGACCCACCTATTTGTGAAAATGCTCCATGGCATCCCAAGGACACCCACTGGAGGCTCTGAGATAAGGAACACCTGATGGGTCCAAGATGGGGACCTTCATTTCTGGCTTCCTGGGTTCACACACTTGCCTCTTCCTGGTCCCAGAGCTGCCCTTCTTCTCCCATCAGAGCTGACAAATCCAAACCAGGCCTGAAGAGTTCTTTTTGTGGCTACATTTGTTTCCAAGGCATCATCTGCTCCCAGGCACTGGTCTCTCCCCCCTCGTTGCTCCTACCTCTTCAGACACCTCTATAAACCTCTTTCACTGTCATTAGCATCCTCCCCATCTAAGCCCTGCCCCTCCTGACTGTCCTCATGGGTTCTTGCTAGGTTATGGAGTCCATCCCTGGCCATGTGTGCTCCAGACCCCCACCCCTTCCAAGTGCACAGTGAGGGCTCCCAGTGCCTGCATAGGCTTCACCAGGTGGGAGAGATTCTACAACCCATCTCAGAGACAGAACCATCTATAAAGTATGAGAGCATCTCAAAGCAATAGAAAAGCTACATTATAAATGCAAATAATGAGTATAGGTTTGGACATTCGGTGGTATTCCCAAATCGTGTGATGTCATTTTGAAACTCACACATCATTCATAAACGGGGCCCCCCTAGGACAGCAGCATCATAGTCTGATAGGAGGAAATAAAAGCAGCTGTGTTACCATATCAGAAACCTTGAGGTGGCCGTAGGCGAACACAATGGCGTTAGGTGGGGTGGCCACAGGCAACATGAAGGCAAAGGACGCACTCAGGGTACAGGGGAGCATGACGTACAGTGGATTGAGGCCGATGGAGCGAGACTGGGGAGAAACACAGCACTGCAATGTCACAGCACAGAAAACAGAAGCTCCCAGTGCCATACTTCTGAAAAGCATTTCCTGAATGCACCAGCATAAGCTCCACCCTCTGTGCTTTTGTCTGGCTGGTTCCTCTACCTTCTGCCATGTCTCTGGCTGATACCACTACTGAACCCTGAAGGCTGAGCTCAGAGCCCACCTTCCCTGGGAGGCCTTTCTGAGCCCCTTCAATTCATTCAACATATATTTCTTGGGCACCTACTATGTGCCAGAGACCATGCTGGGCGCTTAGACTGCACTGAATCTCTCAGTGCCATGTGCACGTATCTGTCTGTCTTGTCATAGACTGAAAGAGCCTAGAGGGCAGGACCACAGCTCCTCACCCATGTAGGCATCTGTGGAGGTATGTGTTTTTGCATATAGAATTTGGCATCCACCTTTTTTATTCTCCATTTTAAAGTTCAGCCACATCTAACAGCACCTAGCACAGAGTAGGCACTCATTAAATATTTGTCGAGTGAATGAATGAATGATATAATTTAATCCATAATATCTATTAAAATTAGTCATTTATCATACAGATTTACATGCACATGAGGGAAGACACATATGCAAAGATGTTCACTGCAACAATGTAACTGCAAAACGCAGGAAACAGACTCAATGGCCATCAATAGCAGGATGGTTAAATAAAATATGATGTATACAAACAATGCAATAGTATGCAGCTGTAAAGAAGAATTGGGTACATTTTATAAGTACTCCCAAAAGTTCGTGGAAAAATAGGATTGAATGATAATACAAAATTTTCCATGAACTTTTTGAAGTACCTTCATGTGTGCTAATATGGAAAGATTTCAAAACCTATGGTTAGATAAAAAGAAAAAATTAATGTTCATAGCAGGACCATAGAATGATCCCATTTGTTTAAAAAAGAATGTGTGTGTGTGTGATATATACAGAAGATACCTAAAAAATTAACAACAGATGTCTCTAAGGAAGAAACCAGAAGATTAGGGTCTGTATAATTCTCTGTATTATTAGGCATTTTTTAGCTATATATATGTATTGCATTTTCAATTTAAAAAATTATACCATCAGCATGTTCATATTTTATTAAATACTCTTCAAAACTGTGATTTTTAATGGCCTGATAGTAATACATTGTTTGAATAAATGATAACTTATTTCACCATCTCCCTGTTATTATGGATATATTTTTATACTAAGTAATTTTGTGCCATACACCGTTATAAATATGCTTGTAGGCATCTCCGCTTATTTTCCTAAGATATTCCCAGACATGAAATTGCTGAGTCAAAGAGTATGTGCAGGTTGAAGGTTATGGTCCCTCCTCTTGATAAACAGCCCTCTGAAAAGGCCGTACCAAGGTACACTCTCTGTGGGAATAACTGGGTTGTCCCAGGCAGGGCCCAGCTGTTCCCTACTCTGCCCTCTTCCACCCACCCTCATTTCCCTGGCTTTGGGTACCCCATGATGTATGCACCGCATGTTGCTCTGTGACTCAGCTGGATGGCCACCATCCTTCCCTTCCCACCGGTGGGTGCTGCGGCAGGAGTATGAGGGGCCTTGGAGGTAGCTGGGGGAATCCTACTTGGGGCTTCTGATTCTAGAAAAGCTTGCCTTTAAGGGACCCTGCTACCCCTCTGGTTAAGTCCTGCATTTGTCTGGTTGGGGCCCTCCATGATTCATGGCTAAGGCTGGAGACAACAAAGCCAGTGCCTTTGCTAGGGGAACAGAGGCATTACCACCGCATGCCCAGCGTCAAAAGCTGCTCCCCACCGAGGGCAGGAGGAGACAGCCACCTTGCTATTTGTAACACTTTCATCTCCTTGATATTTTGAACTTTCATCTTCACTTGGAATGGAAGGAAAAAGCCACTTAGGTTTGCTTTTTATACATGTGGACACCCAGGCAGCTGAATGGAAATTTACCAACTTCGATCCCATGTTCGGGCCCTTTGTAAGCCTGTCTTCCCAATCCAGAATAACAACGGCCTGTCCTATCCTCATTTTGCAGTCTACAGCAGCTTTTCATAGCCCTCATCTTACTTGACCCTCAGCACACCTCTAGGAGGAAAGAGCTTAAGTGATATGTTAAGGGAACTCAGGTCTTCTGACTCCAAGCCCAGGGCTCTTGCCAGGCCACCCTGCAGTCGGCACTGCTTCACAATGAATGACAGAAGGAAATGCAAGAAAAGATCACGACAAGTGCAAGTAAACAGAAAAGCTCTGCTTTCTCCTCAGTCCCAACTCAAAAACACGCTTGCCCCCAGAACAGAATGTGTTAGCCTGGCACTCAGGAGCCCCTCCTCCTCCCCCAACTACCCCTCTGACCTCAGCCCCCATGGATGCCTCATCCCTGGGCTCACCAGCCAAGGCTTCCAGGAGCCCTCAGTCATGGGCTCCATTCCCTTTACCTGGGCTGCTCCATCATCCCACAACACCCCCTTCCCTCCTATTCCCAAGCCCACCTCCCCCAGGGCCTGCCATCCTCCTGCAGACCTCCCACACTCCTGTGCCACTTGTTCAGAGATTATGGCACTGCCCACTCTTCCTCAGCACAAGTCCTGTCTCCCCAGCTTGAAAAATAAGGCAGTTAGATGTATAAAATAAATTGTGAGCACCTGTTCCATGATTGGTGCTTTGGTAAGCACAAGGGATACAAAGAGGAACTGGCAAAGCAGTGAAGGCAGGGCCAGGACTGCCAAGGACACACAAGTCATGTTGAAGCCAGAGCCAGATGCAGGTGTCCAAAGCCTCTCTAAGAACCCAGGACATGGTCACAGGTTGTGGCTTCCTATGAAATGATGCCTAAGACCCCCCACCCCCACCCCCTGCAGGGTTACTTACCATGGAGGCAAAGATGGGCAGGAACAGGGTGGTGGTGGCCACGTTGCTTGTGCACTCAGTGAACACGGCAACGAGCAAGGATAAGATCAAGGTGATGGCTGCAGGGGACACCGCATGCAGGGGCTCCATCTGCTTCCCCATCCACTCGGACAGCCCCGAGGCCTGGGAAGCAGTGGGAGACGGTCACCTCAGGGGTCCTGGCTTACAGTTCCTGCAGGGCCAGGGCAGTTCAGCCCACCCTCCCCTCCTGACTCTTTCCCTGCACACGTTCCATACGTGATCTCAGCCATCCCTGCAATGTTAATTTCCATCCTTATTCTGAAGTCTCCTAAATCTGTATTTCAAGCCCAGCTGGTCTAATATCTGGATTTAAACATCCATATGCCTTCTAGAAATTTCCACCCAGATGTCTCGTGAGCACATCAGACTTAACACGTCCCAACCTGAATTCATCCTCTTTAGCCCATAATCTGCTTCTTCCTCTGAGATCCGTGGTTTGGCAAAAGGACACACCATCCTCCTGCTGTCTAGCCCAGAAGGCTGGGAGTCATCCTGGGGAGTTTCTTCCCCCCCCCCGCCCCGTTCTTGATACCCCATCAGTCACCAAGTCACGCAAAGCATCTCATGTCCATCTTCTCCTCCCAGTCCCCCACAGTTCTTGAAGTTTAGGGGAGTGATTTGGGCCAGAAATTGAGGATTTAGATTTGGGCCTTTGGGCTGAGAAGAGATTGTCCAGGAAGACAATGAAGAGTAAACAGAAAAGAAGCCAAGGACAGAGCCTTGAGGAACAGAGGAAAAGGCACAAAGGAGGCTGAGCAGGAGCAATGTTAGAAGGAAAGCAGGAGAAAGTGGGGTTTGTGGGCTAAAGGATATTTCAATAAGGAGAGAATGGTCTGGGGAGTCCAGAGCTCTGAGATTGAGTCAGAAGAAGACACAGAGAGACAACTGGTGCTGCTCCAGCCCCTACCGTCCCAGCCTCCACTGCAGACAACAGAACAACCTTTCTGAAGTGCGGCTCTGACCACGTCTGACCAGTGGCTCTACTGCCTTCAGAGTCAAGTCCACACCCCCTGTCTGTATTCAAGGCCCTCAGGGAAGTGGCTTCTGCCAGCCTCACCAGCCTCATCTTCTACTGCTCCTCACGCTTTTCCCCTTGCTCATGTGTCACTACTTTCTGAGATACCCGTCCAGATATGTCCCCTTCCCTAGGCTGTGAAGTCCTCAAGAGCAGGGACCGTATCTCAATCTCCTCTATAATCTCTGTGCCTGGCCTAACACTAGGGACATAATAGGAGTGTTTCATAAATGAATAAATTTCAGGTGGAGAGATGAATAGATGGATGAACTTGTTCTTCAAAAAAAATGTTTATGCACCTGGCTCTCTCCTAGATGTTCAGGAAACAGCACAAGTCTATGTATTACATTCAATTCCTGGATGTGTAGAAAAATGGATGGATAGATGGATGGATGGATGGATGGGTGGATGGGTGGGTGGATGGATGGATGCATGAATGGATGGATGGATGGATGGATGCATGAATGGATGGATGGATGGATGGATGGATGGATGGATGGATGGATAGGTGGATGGATGGATGGGTGGATGGATGGATGGGTGAATGGATGGATGGATGCATGAATGGATGGATGGATGGATAGGTGGATGGATGGATGGATGGGTGGGTGGGTGGATGGGTGGATGGGTGGATGGGTGGATGGGTGGATGGATGGATGGGTGGATGGATGGATGGGTGAATGGATGGATGGATGGATGGATGGATGGGTGGGTGGATGGATGGATGAATGGGTGGGTGGATGGATGGGTGAATGGCTGGATGGATGGATGGATGGATGGATGGACAGATGGATGGGTGGATGGATGGATGGATGGATGGATGGATGGATGGAGAGATGGATGGATGGAGAGATGGATGGATGGAGAGATGGATGGATGGGTTGATGGATGGATGATAGCAGCACCAAGCTAGCTCATCCCTCCCTCTCTCTGGCTCATTTCTTTCCCAGGAAGGAGGAAGGGAGGTGGGGAAAGTAAAATTTGGGTGCATTTCCTCCCAAAAGCTGTTCCTCTTCTATGCTGCTACATAGTTAGCTAGAAATAAATTTTGAAATTTTGAAACCATGTCAACAATGAGTTCAGCAAGTAGAAGAACAAAAGGAAATGATGAAAATATTCATGAGGACTTGAAAGAAAGATTTTCCCAGGATAAATCAAAGCACAGATCACTATTACCAAGCCCCAAAGCAGGCCTGACAGCATCCTCTGCCTGTCTGGGCTAACCAGAGTCACACAATCACTCATTTGTGCGGTCATTCAAAGAATACTTTCCCTCTTCCAGGCACTGTTCGTGGTGCAGGGCTCCTAGACGACAAGACAGAGTCCCTGTCCTGGAGGAATGTGCAGCTTTGTGGAGGAGACAGATACAGAGACACACAAGCTGGGCTGGAGGAAGGGAGTACAGCAGCTCTTTGGCCAGCCTCTTAGAGGAAGAGGGGAGCACTGGGCAGCCTGCAGCTGCAGAACTTACCTCGCATCCTTTAGCCAAAGCAAAGCCACCGCCCAGTAGCAGCACAATACCCCAGGGTACTTTCTCCTGTGTCACCTTCCAATCCAGCAGTGCAGGGGGATAAAATGGAGTTTTCCTTTCTGAGAAGAAAGAACACACACACACACACACACACACACACACACACACCAGCAGCATTAGAAAACAAAAGAGATATAATCAAGGGGGAATAAACCCAATAAGGACAAGGAGGTACCATCTCATACCTGTAAATTAGCTAAAATGTACAATAATTATTGTACCCATTGCTGGTGAGGCTATGGAAAAACTATTACACACTCTGCTGATAGCAATATAAATTGGTACAACCTTTTTGAAAAGCAATTTGAGGCTGGCCGGTAAGCTCAGTTGGTTAGAGTGTGGTGCTTATGACACCAAGGTCCAGGGTTCAGTTCCTGTACCAGCCAGCCACCAAAAATAAAGCAATCTGGCCATGTATTTTAAGAGCCATTAAGAATTTATGTTCTTTTACCCCAGCAACATCACTCCTAGTAATCTATCCTAAAGAAGAAAATACCCTCAAAGAAAAAGCTATGTACAAGAAAACATTAATTTAAAATAATAAAAATTCAGAACAGCCAAAATGTTCCATAACAGAAGAATGGTTATAATCCCTCAATGTAATATAATGTCATTATTAGAGAAAATAAATTTGAAGACTAGCAACAGTGGGAAAAGCTTACAGTGTAATCCCTAGCAAAGACATGGAATTCAAACTGTGTGTGTTTTGATTATAACCATATAATGTATATGCATATTAACAAAGTCTGGGAGGAAGAGAGAAAACATAAAATACTGATAGCATTACAGGAAATTTGAAACGTTTTTTGTTTCTGTTGTAATATAAATAAGATTTCAAATATTCAACAGAAGAAGAGATTTTGCACTAAGCAATACCTAGGGAACATCTCAACTTCTCCAGGCCTTTGTAATCTAGCTAGTCCATTCCAATAGGATGGGATTTTCTCCCTCCTGAACCCAGAAAAGGAACCTTACCTTCTTCTGTCTGGCTGCAGAAATTGAACTTGGGCTTCTCTGAAGGCACAATGAATAGCAACATGGCCACAAAGATGGCCACGGTGGCGTCTGTGGCATACCTAGATGAGGAAGAGCATGGAGGATTTTAGTGCAAGCTCATCTGCTACAGTGACAGTCACCCAACAAACCTGCTCTAACTCTGATAGTTCTGTATCTAAATGCTCCTACGTAAAGAAACAGGCTCAACGAGGTATGGAAACTGGAGCCCTCAAAGCCAAGCTCAGGAGGCAGGCTTCTGACTGAGTGCTGGCTGGAAACCAAGACCTTGTCCACATTCTTGGACACCAACTTCGGGTAACCCTGAACAGCCCACTTCCCTCTCTCAGCCTGCACTGCTCCATGGGTGAACTTCGTGGCCTCTTTTGTACAAGATTCTCTAGAATTTTGGGTCCACCAGGGCGATCACAAGGACTCTGGTGCTGAACCAAACACACCTTCCTTGTAGCATAGCCAGCAACAGGCAGCGACTCACCCACTGCTTCTGCCTTTTCTCAAGCTTTCTTCCATTCTGGCAGAATCTTAGCCAGGAGAGAAACTACATACACCCCCTTTTGCCAAGTCTCTAAGAAGCTTCCTGACCCTTGGATGTGTGTCTTGGGAGGCACTTGCCCAGGTTTGAAGAAAGATAACAAAGGAAAGATGGCAAAGCAGAGATTTGGAAACCAGAGCTTTGGGGGCCCAACTCTTAAACCCAACAAATCTATCACAGCTCTGGCCACCTGCCTGGCCAAGTATTTTCAGCTCAGCCTATCGGGGGAGGAGAGGATGCTGCAGAAACGCATCTGTGGTCCAGTCATGAAGATTGGTGAGAAAAAAAAAATGAGTCAAGCATCCAGCAGAGTGCTCTCTGAAACCCAACTCCAGAACAAAGAAGTGCCGCAGCCAAGCAAGGGGCCAGCCCTGGACTTTCCTCTCGCCCCCTGCAGCCGCAGATGGCAGCATTCAGGCACCAGCGCCCTAAGCCAGAAGGTTCTGCTGAACAAATGAATGACTTACTTTGTCTCACCCTCTGCCCAGGCGAGCGACAGCCAGCCAGGCATGAAGCCAGGGTCTCGGGAGAACCACAGGACGACCAGCAGGAGGAAGCAGATGAGGACGTTGACCTCGGCAAAGGAGAAGGGCCCCAGCTTCCTGTACTCCGCCAGCAGCACCTCGTAGGCAGCCTTCTCGCTGCTGCTCCTCTCTAGCCCGCAGCCCCAGGATTTTAAGCTAGAGAATGCAAAGATGGGAGAATGGCAGGGCAAATTGTTTGGTTCGGGGCTGGTCAGATGTAGCCTGAACTTTGCGCAGCAGAATGTGGCCGAAAGACACATGGTGCTGCCTCGCCTGTGTGGGCCTTGAGCTAGTCCCTTCCTCCCTCCCTCCTCCTCTTTCTCTTTCATCCACCTCCCCTGCCTCCCACGATGCAGTGGGAAAGAGTCTCTGTTGAGAAACGGATCTCTGTGTGCCCAGTACATGCCCCAGGGATGCCCCCAGAGGAGGCCCAGGATGGTACAGGTGAGGTGGCCAGTCTCAACCAGGTATCAGGGACAGCAGAGGCAGCAAAGGAGAGGATGGCTAGGAGAATGGGAAGCTGAACAGAACAGAGGAGGGTGCAGGAGGATAGGACTCAGAAATAAGCAGAACTGAGGCCATCACTGGCAAAGGGGACCTGGCAGGTGTCTGGTCACCTGGAGACCCACTGCTCCAGGGTCACCTGGGGGAAGACCATGAGAAGTTCTGGAGCCTGCTGGAGATGGGACCAGAGCTCCTCCTTACATGCTCCCCAAGTCTTTCTCCTCTCACCTTGGCCTGGAGCTACCTTCAGTGGTGCTGGGATGCCAGCCCCCATCACTGAGAAAGCTCAGGAGGGTACAGGGAGCAAGGATGGGTCCAGGCAGCCTGGGTCAGACAGGAGCAGATGTGTTCTTGTGTTTCAAGGAGCTGGAGGGGTACGATTAGGGATCCAGAAGACCCTGGGGTTAGCAGCAAGCGTAGCTAGTGCACGAAGGAAGCCAGCCCAAGCTGTGCTCTCGGTGGGACCCCTAGGGACCAGTGCCCATGGCCAATGGTGCCCTGAAGGACCTCCCCTAGGGTAGTGTTGGCAAAGGGGCAGAAGGAGAGGGGATTCTTGGAGGAGTTCCAGAGGGTAGCTCAGCTGTGGAGAGGGGGTAACTGGGGCCACTAGTGCACGGGACGCAGGCCCTGAGATATTCTCTGAGGATTCCATTCACATGCTCTGGCCACTGTGGGTCTGAGGAGGTGGGCGAGGCCAGGAGCAGTGTCCCTGTAGAGCCCTCCTGTGAACCACCTCTGAGAGCATGAGGGCCATGCCAGTGACCATGACACAGCCTGGAGCACAGAGACACAAGGATGTCAGGACACAGCCTCCTGGGGTGCTCGGGGTCAGGAAAGGAGGTGGCACTGATAGGATCTCAGGTCTGCACAGTCAGCCAGGATCTTCCTGCTGGACAAAGGGACAAGGCTGTGCATCCCAAAGGTCACCCACCAGGGACACCCTCAAGATCATCAGGCATGGGGATGACTCTGCTGGCATGGGAAAGACCCTTCTGCCCTCGTACCCATGCCTCCAGAGTCTGTGCTCTACCAAGCACCAATCTGCTGCCACCTGTCATCCTAGAGACTCTGGGGCTGGGACAGGAGCTTCAGGTTTCCAGGATAAGTGGTGGCCTTGGTATCCCTAGTTGCCCAGCATGGGACAGGCAGTAAGGAGCCCAAGCCTATGTCTGGGACTGATGGCACATCCCCAACACAGTGGTTACAGAATCTGGGGCTGTATCAAGTACGCAGTCATCCGATGTCAGTCCCCACAGTGGTGCCACCAAGCCTCCCGGCCCGCTTTCGTTCAGCAGTTACACTCTGATCTCTGGGTTAAATTCATCTGGTGACCACTGGGCTAACACAAGATACAGGCAAATGGATCCAGTTGGCCTATGGGAGCCCTGGGGTTGGGGTGGGAAACAAAGTGTCCTGCAACAGAATGCCCTGCACTGTGATGCACCACAGTGAACTTGGACTGAATATGCTGCAGCGCCAAGGAGAGTGGGAAGGATCTGCAAACCCCCACATGCCTCTGCCATGACGGGGGTCCAGAAGAACCCTCATCCCTATTTCAGGGGGTGAGCCTGGTTGGGACAGCCCCTTGGCTGGATGTGGCTCACAAACTCAGCAAGATACTATTTTTCTGGATTAGGCTAGAGGCCAAGATCTTGACATTGTCTCCACAGTAATCCAGATTTGGAACTCAAGTGAGAACAAGATGTGACAGTAGAGGTATTTCCTGCAGCTGAGACAGGTGCTCCCTGGCCTCAGGTGAGTGGTCCAGGAGGCCATAGCAGCATGCAGGGATCATCAGGTCCTGGTATGTGACAGGATGTGGCCTGGGCCAGAGCATTGCTCCCGTCATTCAAACTGAGTGTAAAAAGCTGTCCTCTGTTCCAGATCTGAACCTAAACAAGGCTACCTATCCCACCACGTTACAGGTCTGAGCTAGTGTGGCATATCGGAAAGGGGCAGGACTGAACAGCAGCCCTGCACCCCCCAGGAGCAGGCTCTGCAAGTCCTGATGCAGCAGGCGCTCTCCAGGCTCCCCGCTGGTCAAGGAACTGAGGGGTGGGGGTTGCGCCAGGCTCGGTGAATCTCAGCTCCAGGTTCTTGGCTGGGAACTCTCAGGGGTCTGGTGTCCAGGTGCAGCTAGATGGGAAGATGACGATGCCCTCATGGTCCTGGGGCCAGGCCAGTTCCCTCCTCTTGCTTGGTAGTTCTCTTGCTTGCTTTAGGGCAATGCCCAGGCCGCAGCTAGTGCTGCTGACACCTAGTCATGCCCAGGTCTGGAGGCTGTCCAGGGCAGCAAACCTCAGCCTCCCCAAGAGAGCATGTAAATAGTGGGGGCCAGACTGCCTGGGTTCCAATCTCAGTCCCACTGCTTCCAAGTTCTACAACCCTGTGTAGGCCATTTAAACTGTCCAAGCCTCAGGTGCTTTATCTGTAAATTGAGAATAATAATAATAGTACCCACTTCACGGGTTACTGTGAAGATTGCGTTCATATACAAGAGTGCTTAAAAGAGTGTCTGGCACATAATAGGCCCCCAATAAATGTT
This sequence comes from Cynocephalus volans, assembly GCF_027409185.1. Taxonomy (NCBI): domain Eukaryota; kingdom Metazoa; phylum Chordata; class Mammalia; order Dermoptera; family Cynocephalidae; genus Cynocephalus; species Cynocephalus volans. The sequence goes on from NC_084469.1 coordinate 34,386,934, forward strand.
GGCGTTGTTATTTCTTTTGCCCACAAGGAGACACAGATGCCCACCTGCAGCGGGCTCAGGGGACTGTTTCCAGATAGGCCCACTAGCTGACTTTTGTCCTGGTGCAGATTCGAGAAGATTCATTAAGCAGGGCAGACAGCTGCTGTCAAAACCACGCTGGACAAGCAAGCACCCAGGGCAGGGCAGCGGGGCGGGGGCAGTGAGCACTGCCTTATTGTCATTGTTCTGACTGTTCGGAATGTGTAGGGCAAATTTTTAATGGCAGTTTTCAGAACCGTTCCTCCTTCAGAAGAAAACTTAGTAAAAGGCCCATCTTCCCCATTAAATCACGGGTTTCCACGGGTGCTTTTGCCTCCCAGCTCTGAGGTCTCTTCCCTGCGGTCACACACACCCCTGTCTTTATGTGGTTCAAGTCCCTGTGATCAGGGCACAGAGCATACGCACTTCTCTCTCAGCTAAGAACTTTCTATCCCAGGGTGACACAATCACCTTGGCACTACCGGTAAATGTTGTGTCTTTTAAGTTATTTTAAAATAACTTTTCTAAGGTATTTGTCAACTGCATGTCATGGTTTCTGTCCAAAGTCTGGATGCCGTCCAGGGTGACCTTTGGTCAACTTGCCAGAGTACTGGGAATAGGACGGCAAACTTTCCAGGACAGGCACACTGCTGAGAATATTGGTGGCATTTGGTAAAGGGCTGGGTTTGCATTGATTTGAACATTATCAGGAAGTTTGCTGTGACCTGGCCTAGCGGACCCATGTGACCAAGTGGAAGTGTGTCCAGCAGTGTTAATCTGGCATGTAGGCACAAGCTTCTCTTTAATGGCTTTAACCCACATTGATGACACACCTGCTCTTTCTCCACGGGCCGGGAGCTGTGCTGGGTGCAGTGGTCAGAGAGGCCCTGGAGGAGCTCATGGCCATGGGGGAGGGGCGGCAGTTGAACACACAGAACATACTGGAAAACAAGTACCCTAGGATAGGGCAGGGTACCCTGGGATATGCCCAGGGGCAGCTCAGGGGAGCCAGCAAGAGATTCTTCCAAGATGGAAATAGAGGTGAGGGGAAGTCAGAGAAGGTGTCCCTGGGGAAGCAGCATCTGAACTAGTCTTGAAGCCCTAGGAGGTGGGAAGGGAGGAAACAGCATTCCAGGAAGAAGGGACAATATGTGCAAAGGCACAGTGAGCAGCCTGGGGTGGTCAGGACAGGAGGGCAGACTAGTAGGAGATGGAGCTAGAGAAATAGGGCCAGACTCAAAGAACTTAGTAGACTCACCTATTGAGACTGAGGGTTTTTCTGCAGGCACGTGGCATGGTTAGACTCTTTGTTCTGGGAGCAGCTCAAACTTACCTGAACCCTGTATAAATACACTGGAGCCACAGCCAGGCTAACAGCAGCATTATCAGCATGTTGGGGAAGGCGAATCCAAACCAAGAAGCAAAGTTCACGAGGTCTTTGCTGTCAGGAAACAACCTGAAAGGAGAAACACTGGTCCACACCTGGACCCAGACACTGAGCTGTGGGCGGCGGGCCAGGCCCATGTGTGGAGACCGAGCAACTGCTGGACCCTGAGCCCTGAGAGGTGGGCCTGTGGGGGGGGCCAATGTGGGGGCCCCAGAACATGGCCGTGGCACAGGACCAGGCTGAACAGTGACCAACTGACCCTTCGATGGGTGCAGACCCTGCTGAGAATCCCATGAAAGTTATGGCCCATCCTCCAGAAAAGTACACCTTGTACACACATTCACGTAATTTATCCAACACCTTCAGGGGCCCACGGGTGCCTCAGAACTCTCACCCTGTGGGTTTCTGCAATGGAAGGGCCCCATTAGGAAAGCAAATCTTAGGGTGGGACTGGAAGATGTTTCCTGGGGGCTGGAGAAGGGTCAATTCTGGCCCAGGCTCTACCTCCCATCCCAGGCTCTGCCAGTCCCAAGGGCTGCCCCCTTTAGCTCAAGGGTATCAGCGTAGACATGGAGTTTTCCCTACTTAGCCCAAGCAGGCTGCTTTTCCCAAAGGAACTTAAGGGAGAACCATAAGGATATCATTATGGAAACAATCCCAGGATCAAAACAATCTGGTTGTTGAGCCTCAAGTTTTTGCCCAGACAGGCTCCAGGCCTATCCTTCCCACCTCCCAGCTTCTGCACCAGCCGCCCTCCCCACCCCTGTCCAGAGCTCTTGTCTGCCCCGTATTTTTGTTCCTGCCCAGTACAACTCGTACGTGCCTCAGTTAATGCATCTGTTTACCAGACCTGCCTGGAACCCTCCAGACATCTGCTGCCCTCAGCAGACCATGAGTATCCTGTGGGTGGGACCCAGGTTTCTCTCCCTTTTGTGATCCCAGCCACACCCAGCACAAGGCTGAACAAAGAAATGGGGTCCTCGTGGCCTGTGTCCCTTTGTGACCAAGGCTGGAAAGTTCCAAGCCACCCCCGTGGTTCACCTGGTGCCTCACAAGGGGCTACGTCACCTCAAGGGCAATTTAGTGGGGTATACATAGTGAACCAGAGGTGAAGCAACAAGTGACCCAGGCCCAACACTTCACACCATCAGAGACCCCAGTGTCACAGGCCATCACCATTCACAGCCACAGTCGGTGAGCCAAAGGCAGGAGAGCTTTTAGGGGTAGCTATATTCTGCAAGTTTTAACCAAGGCTCCTGGCATCTGGGACTACATTGTCATCTCCCATGACTTCAGCTCAGAGCTCAATCCACATTCCCTCTCTGAGCCATAATCCCTGAGCCCAGGAAAGGAAGGTGGGACTCGTCCCAGGGCAGGAAGCAGCCTTGATGTTAGCTCTCTAGCATTAGTTCCCCACCCCGTCCCAGGGCTTCTGAGTGGGTTCAGGAGTGCCAGGACACAGACATGGATGGGAGAACATCTTCCCACCCCTCCAGGGCCCAACTGAGGAGGAGGGAGAGGTGAGTAGGTCCCTCCACCCTTGGGACCTACTTTGTCATCCCCAGAAGATGTGGCTGGTGACTCACTCATTCATCTGGCCCAGGAGCACCACGTTGGGTCCCGTCCCGGTCAGAGTGGCAGTCCCCCCGATGCTGGCCGCATAGCACACACACAGGGTCATGGCCTTGCACATCCTCTTCCTGTTGGAATCCTCCCGCTGCCCCATGGCAGGGCCTTCAAAAATCACTTGGTTCCCTGTGGTAGGCACACCGCTGCTAGCTGAGCCAGTCAGGGGGGCTGCCCACCCAGTAGAAGCTCCCGCCTCTGCTGCTAACCCAAGAATTGGGTCATCCAGCTCTGCCAGACCCCTTCACGTGCCTTGCTCAGCCACCAGTTCCAAGTGCAGTCTGGCCCCATCTGCCTTCCCAGAGTCACCTCCCAAGGCTTCCCCAAGACTCCTCCATGTTTCATCCAAATTCAGCAGCTGAAAACACATGCCCCTTCTTTCCTGCCTCCTTGCTGTTGCTCCAGCTCTCTCCTCCATCTAGGGGGTATCCAAATTCATCTCAAGCGCCTTCTCTGCTGAGCAAGGCCTCTCCCTTTTCTGAGCTCCCTCCGTGTCTGGCTTAGGGCATTCCCGTGGCTTCCCAGAGTCAGGTGATTTGTCCAAGGGGCTCATTTACACTGCCCCACCAGGCTCAGTGAGAGTCTGCGGTAGGAATGTGTCTGGTTCATCTCTGTCGCACCAGGACCTCACCCATGGGCTGGCAATCAGGCCACCAGCCATGGGCCCTGAGCCCCTAGGGCTGGGGTGGGAAACAGAGCAGAGAACAAAGCAGATGCTCTCTTGCCTTTCCTGAGCTGCAGCCTAGCAGAGGAGCAAGCACGGGACGCAAACCCCAAGACCGGGGGAGCAGAGAGAGGAGGGATTTGACCTGGGAGGTCAGACAGGCCTCCCTGAGGATGAGTAAGAGTAGCAGGGGTGAGGGGCACTCAGTAGATGCTCAAAAGACACCCACATGAATGATCAAATGAATGCTTACTTGTTTCTGTGATTGGTGGGAACCGAGGGTGGAAACTGTTGGAAGTTTTACTAAAGGAAATGCAATGCTCTAAGCTCTACTAAAGGACCTACCTTTTAAGCAAAAACTCACATCCCTAAAACTGATGAAAACAGTATTTCCTAACTTTTTTTTCTCTCTGCGTGTTTAAAGGAAGGTTCCAGGGAGCTGGGAGGGAGAAGGAGGCGGCCAAAGTGTTTAGCAATAGAGGGGAGGCTACCCCTGTGGTGCCTCGGCCAGGGGCTCACCGGGCAGCTCACCGGCTTTGCCCTTGTCTGCCAGCTCCAGTGCCCCCAGGCCGGCCTCGGTGGCTGTGCTCGTGGCCCCCATCTGCTGCAGCACAGCCTCCACGATGGGCACCATCATGGCCGTGGTGGCCGTGTTGCTGATCCACATGGACAGGAAGGCCGTGACACCCATGAAGCCCAGCATCAGCCTGCAGAGGGGCAGGGAGGAGAGCCAGAGAATCCCCCACCCCACCCCTGCATCCCCAGGGAGCGACTGGGGGCTAGTTCACTCCTGCAGGGATGCGAAGGTGCCCGGGCCAATGCAAGACTGGCCGTTCCAACAGGGGACCATAGTTTCAGTGCCTCCCCTCCCACCCTCTTTCTCTTCTTTCTTTCCCTCCTTCCTTCCTCTCTCCCACAAATGTTACTGATGTCTGCTCTGCTGGTTGCTAGGGTCACCAAGAGGCCTGGGCATTGTTCTAAGGAGCTCCCTGCCCAGCAGGGGTAGCACCGGCAACCAGACGGTGCCAACTCAATATGGAGTTTGCCCTAGTATGACCTAAGGGTGTGCTGGAGCAGCCCTACATGCAGGTAAGAAAATCCCCACCTGCCCCCCTGACCCTGCTTCTCCTCTCATAAGTTCAGAAGGGCTACACAGAGTCAGCCTGCAGGGGTGGGGCGGGCCGGGGAGGGAGCTTGGGAAAGTGCGACTGTCCTCATGGCTGATCCTTCCCACCCTGCCACCTCTCTCCCCACACACACTTTGCTCCCCTCCACCCTCCATGGACCAGATCAGAAAAACTGTATCCAGAAAATACTCTCCTTTGCTTATAACACCCCATCTCCCACCCCCGCCCCCTGCTCCCACTCCTGGGAAATTCCTCATAGTCCCTCCCTCGCAGTGCACACCAGGAGGGCTGGCCACGCCCATCTCACCCTCTCTCCCTCCTACACTCATCCCTGTGCTGGGTTCAGAGGACCAGTTCCACATCTTCTCTCTCCTTAGGCCATGAGCAGGGGCAGGGCCTGATTCTTCTCTGTGCCGCCTGCACACCCTAGCTGTATAGGCCAGGAACAGAAGGGGCGTGGAGAGCTGGCCAAATACAACCCAACTGCTCTTGGTCTCTGTGCCCTCTGCTGTCAAGCTCCTCCTAAGGGCTACTCATTTGCCATAGGGTAGGATTCTGAAGAAGGGACCTAGGACTGCACAGCACCAAGGTTCAAGCAAGTGTCTATACAAGTTGACTTCACAGGTGGACCTCATAGACCCATTAAAACAAAGGCTGGAGTCCAAGCTAGGAGGAGGTGAGAGTTTGCATGAATGCGAGTTGTCTTAGAAGGACCATGGCTTCTACACGATGCTTCAAGGCACCAAGGGGCCTCCACACACAGGTCACCCTGGGACAGGCAGTGCCATGGACAGCTGGAAGCCAAGCTCAGAAGAGGAACCAGGTTGCAGGAAGGAGCAGAGAAGTGCCTGGGAACTTCTTGGACTTGGAAGCAAAATCTCTCCAGACACTCCAGAATGAAGCCCGCTGCGGTGGCCTCCTGCCTGCCGATGGAGAAAAGCTGGCCACTCAAAGGACCTGAGAACAAGAATTCTGAGGGCCCTAATCCACTCTCCTGAGGTCTCACATTTCCAGAAAATGCACTGGATTGTGGCTTGACTCTATAAGCCAATCACCAGAGGGAATCAATGCCTTGCAAGGTAACAGGTAAGAGAGCCACCAAGTCCTCTGCTTAGGGGAGTCTGAGGCACCCAGGTCTGTGTGTGCTCAGGGCCTAGCCCAGTCCCTGACACAGGGACATCTCAGGAGGTATCCACTGTGCACTAACCAACAGCTGACTTCTGAGGGCTGGGCTGAGGATGCCTCGTCACTTAGGGAGCACATTGCCCCAAAAGAACAATGCCTCCTGACTTCCTAATTAGAGGGGACACAGGCCTTATCAGAGAGGCTGGGTCCAAGCCCCATGTGAGCGACTGTCAGCAAATCACTTCACCCCTCTCTGCTTCAAATTCTTCATCTATAGAAGGATGGGTGGTAGGAATAACACCCAACTGCCAGAGTTGTGGTGAGAATTCAATGAGATGGTAAATAAGGTCCCAGCATCATGCCTGGGCATTGTAGACAGTCACTATACTCACTATGAGTATGGGTGTGACTCTCGACTCTGTGGGATGGCTGGAATGGCCTGTGTGCTGAATGGTGGGGGAGAAGCTGAGATACTAAATGATATGGGGGAGATGAGGTAAGAAGCTTCCTTGTAGGGTGAATAGATATCCTAGCTTTGGAAAGATGTCCTTTCTGCTCCTCCTGAGCTGGGCAGTTGAGCCACCTCTGGCTTGTTTTCCCCACAAATTCCTTATCAGGCCTGGCTTGACCCAGCCTCCATCCAACTAGTTCCCTGTGGAATCCTGCAGCTGCCTCCCCAGGAAACTTCCAGACCTGCAAGGACTCCTGCTGACCAGTCTCCTCGGAATTCAGAGAACCCTTACCTACTGCAGCTCCCCTCCTGCCACTGCCACCGCCACCGTGCATGTACCTGGTCTTCCCAGCTAAGACAGTAACCTGCCCTTCCCAGGGGCCAGCCTGTCAGGCCTGTGGCCAGCCCTCACCAGTGGGTGGCCTGGTCTATGCCACACCCTCCTCCCTGGGGGCCCACACAGAGCCATGTGGCAAGAGAGAGAAGGTGTAATTACTGTGCAGGCTTGGCCCCCACCCAGAGGAGCGTGCGCAGGGCAATCCTCTTGTGCAGGTTCCAGCGCTCCACAGCCACGGCCACGATGAGACCGCCCAGGAACAGCATGTTGGTGTCCTTCATGTACTGGACACACACCTGGAGGGTGGCATGGATGCTATGTCAGGGCTGTCCCCTGGCCACATGCTGCTTAGGCCCAGGACCACCCCAGTCCCCAGAGACAGGCAAGCAGGCCAGATGCCAACTTCAGGGGCAGCTTGGCGTAGGGACACAGGCTCGAGTGGTATGTCCATGCCAGAGAGAGTCCACAACAGGGCTTACCTGGCCACCCCCAGACCCAGGCAGCTCAGAGGGGCCTGGAGGATGAGTCAATGGGAGAACCAGGAAGTCATAGGACCCCCTGGATCTGCTCACCTGCTTGGAGTCCAGGATCTGGAAGAGTGGGAAAAGCAAGACAGGCAGGAGGGAGGTGACAGCCAGAGGGATGACTTCTGTGCACCAGTAAACAGCCATGAGGATGATGACGTAGGCACACCTGACAAACTGAAGAGGCCGCCCTGAGGCTCGGCACGTGGCTGCCGCCCCCGTCCCCACCAGGATGCTCGCACCCTCCGGGTCATCCTGCTCCCCGTCCCAGGTCAGTACAGCTTTCCAGGTTCAGGTCAGTGAGGAGAACACAGGACCTAGCACCAGGAGACTCCCGTCCCCACTCCCACCCCTCCGGCCTGCCTCCCCGACCCCAGCAAGCTCTTTCATCTTTTCAAATCTTGGATTTGAAGGTGACTGCACCTCTCAAAAGGAAAGAATATGAGCAGGAGGACACAGAAGAAAGGAAAAAGGAGGAGGAGGAAGGGAGATGAGGTGGGAGAGAGGGAGGAAAAGAAAAAAAATACCATTTTAATGACCTGCTCTAAGTACTAAACAAAATCATTCTGCAAAGTGCCATTTTTTCCATGTGTTCTCTTTCAATCCTGCCTCCGTTTCTCAGCATTCTAAGATTAGTCGTTTTTTCATATGGTTACATAATCTTCATATTGGTTTTTTAAAACAGAAAATATTCCATAAGTTTGACAGCTCATTTCGCTTCTCCTTGGCCCTCCTGAAACTGAGTAATGTGGTTTCTTCTCTGTCCTCAAAAGGATGCTCTGATCACCCGACTTTATTCAGCTCTCCTATTTTTAAATTGCTCCTCAGGAGAGGCTCCCCTAAACACCTCCTCCAGTTCCTGGTACCTATTCCTAATGTCTTCCTCAAAAGGCTGCTCCAACTCTCCCTGCTCCCAGCTCATCCAGAACATCACCAGCTTGGTTTCCAAGGGTTTTTGTTTGCTTTTTTTATTTGGTTTTTTAATTGCAATTGAGAAGATGGTGCTTGGTGTTTTCATTAGCATCTCTCTCATTATCAAGGTCTCAAACTTTACTATTTGTATTTAATTGTGTGTGGATTGTCCTTCAGATCCTTTAGCCACTTACTGGGACCTTGGCTTTGGGGTGGGACAGAGCTTGGTTCCCGTGCCAGCACCTGCTGCCCAGGCCCCTTACTCACTATAGGACTGTGGGTAAGTAGTTTAACCACCTTGGCCCTCAGTCTCATCACCCACTGAAATGTGGATAACAATACCTACCTCCCTAGGTTGTCTTCTGTTTCATCAGCATTCTTATTATAGTCTTGTCCTTATTATAGCCTCTCCAATTAAATCATTCGCCAAGACCTATGACTTCTGCCTTGTTATTGCTGGCCCCTTCCCCACTCCCGCCTTCATCCCAGACCACTGCCTTTGCTCAGGTCTGGATTGCTGCAACTCTCTTCTGATTTAGTCTTTTCATATCCATCAATCCACACCGTCCTTCCTCTTTCCTTTTTGCAAATATGATCATATCACCTCCTTGCTTAAAAGTCTCCTGTTGCCTTGAGGACAAAACCCAAATGCCTTAGCAGGACTTCCAAGACCCTCTGCAGTGGACCAGGCCCTGCTGACCCCTCCAGCTCCACCTCCTCCCCACTCACAGCCCGAGCTCCAGCTACCCCACAGCACTTGCAGTAACTAAGGTAGATGCTCTCCCTCCCGCAGCCTCTTCCTCTCACCTTCTCCCTTGGCCTGGAGTGAGGACTCAATGCTCAACTCAGCATTCCTTTTCACCTCCCCTGACCCCCTCTGCAGTCTGATCTGTGCCTTTCCCTGAGTAACCAATCCCCAGCAATTAGCACACTGGATTTTCATTGATCCTTAAGTCTCCCCACCACCACCACCAAACAGTAAGCAACTTGAGAGTGAAACAGCATGTGTAGACTTACTCTGACCTCAGCATCCAGCATAGGCCTGACACTTAGGAGATTCTCAGCAAATGCTTATGAAGGAATCAGCCAGCATTTGTGTGAGTCAAGCTCGGACAGCCCTGCTGGAAAAACGTACCTACACACTACCACCGTTTATCATCACCCAAAAGAACATGTGCGATATGCATGAAACATTGCAGCAAGACTTAGAAATTCTTTGCCTGGGTTGTGCTATCAGTCATTAAAAAACACATCTGTCTTCAGCATCTCATGAACAGCCTACGTCACCTTCCTACGGTGTAAAGCAGGGTTTCTCAACCTCAGCAGGTTGACATTTTGGGTCAGATGATTCTTTGTTGTGGGGCTTGCCCTGTGCGTTGTAAGATGTTTAGCAGCATGCCTGGCCTCTACCCTCAAGATGCCAGTGGCAACTCTCTCCAGTTGTGACAACAGAATATGCCTCTGGACTTTGCCAAATGTCCCCTGCTGTGGGAGGAGAGAGGCGATGAGGCTGGTTGAGAGCCCCCGGACTAAAGGCAGAGCAGTGGTGTGGTTAAAAGCCCCGGCTGTGACAACATGCAGCCCTGATCGATGTCCACTGTCTGCATTGTCTGGCCTTCAGCACTCACTAACTTCTCCAGGCCTTGATTTCAGGGGTGGACCATGGGGGTCAGGCAATAAGAGCGCGCATTGTAGGGAATTTTAAAACAATAATATATATAAAAACAAGTCTGCTTCTTATTATCATCATGTGATAGCAATTCTAAACAATGTCATTGATAAATCACTCCTCCTGTTCCCAATCCCAGCCCCTCTCTCCCCTTATTTCATGTCCTCATCTGTAAATGGAGGATTTCAGAGTGTCCCTTCTTAATGTATGACACACGGAAAGTCCTCAGTCATTTTTTACTATCTAAACTTAGAAGCAGTAGGTGGCACATGTAACCAGATTTCACTGTAAGTTCCTGGAGGAGCCAAAATAACCATTAGAAAAGAGGATGGATGCTCGCTTCGTCAGCATGAATACTAAAAAATTGGAATAATACAGAGAAGATTAGCATGGCCCCTGTGCAAGGATGACATGAAAATTCGTGAAGCGTTCCATTTAAAAAAAGAAAGAAAAGAGGATGGGACAAAGGCTAACTGTTCCCCCCGCCCCCATGCCACTGTTAGGAAGCCCAGGAGGTCCTCACCCCTGAATAATACCAGTTGACAAACTTGACCGTCCCTCATCTAAAGTGCTCCTCCCACGGTGTCAGTGGAAAGGCAGAATAGGCCGGGGAATGTTAGAGAGGTCTGGGGAGGGGGTGGTAACTGTGAAAAATGAGATGAATTCTACCTACAGAGGAACTGGCTTCTTGTGCATAAATTCAAAACAGTTCCCTGAAGCTGAGAAAGTGTCTGGAAAAGCAGACAATTAGATTTAAAAGTCAGCACCCAGCATAGAGCCTAACACATGGGCTTCATAAACAGATATAAACAACTGAATGCACATGTGAACAAATGTACAACTGAATAAAACCACAGCCCATTATCTACATAATCATTAACAAGGAGGGGTGTCCCTGACACATTGCTTAATGAAAAAATGTAAGCAGAACATATTCTGCGTGTGTGTGTCTGTGTGTTTGTGTGTGTGTGTGTGTGTATAGGGAGAGACAAGAGATTAATTGATTGGTTTCTGGAAAGATATCCATCAAAATATGAATAAGTTATTGGATTTGAGGGTATTTTCATTTTTACTTATACTTTGTAGACATAAAAAAAGAATTTTTTTCAATTTTAATAAAATAAATAATACAATAAATGTATAGCTTATTTTATTAAAATGACTTTTTTTTAAAAAAGGACACAGAGAAAGGACAGAGAAGGTGGAGAAGGCCAGGAGGGAAGGAGGCCAGGAAGGAAGGTGGAGGAGAGGAAAAGAAAAGGGGGAGGGGCGCTGGCAGAGGGCACGTGTCCTGGGGGACAGTGCTGCCCAGGCTGCAGAGGTCCTGCGTGCCGTGTACCTCTGGGTTTCCTTGCACAATGGGGTGGCTGTGTAGGATGGGGGCAGGGAACTCTTCAGTGGTGACTAAAACAGAGGCACAAATGGAGAAAACAAGAAGACAAGAGTCCAGGCTCCCAGTCACCCAACCCAGGGAGGGAAATCATGTGAAGGCAGCCTTTGGAAGGGCTCACTGGGGTCTCCTCTTTTCTCTCCCTGTCCCCACTTCAGGGCAGCTCACTGACACACACACACACCAGAGTTGGAGTCCCTGCTTAGGGCCCGCCTGCACACGTGTGTGTGTGTGTGTGTGTGCGTGTGCGTGTGCGTGTGCGTGTGCGTGTGTGTGTGTGTGTGTGTGTGTGTGTGTGTGTGTGTGTGTCAGGGTGGGAGTGAGGTCTCAGTCACACTCACCTGAAGCAGAGGTCAGCCAAGCTACTATAATTATTCTAGGGAGCATCACTCCCTACTAGCAGAACTAAAATCACAGCTCTGCTGCCTAGTTCCCTTGCACCGACAGTAACAGCCCCAAATCTCTTTCTACAGAGGAAATGTGTCTGTTCACAGTTGGTGTGGCATCTGAAGAACCACCACAGTTAAAAATCTGCTGTCTTTGGACTTGCAGCACCTGTGCTCAAGCCCACCAAGGGCTCCTCCCAGTCTCCCCCCGACCCCCATCCTAGGAGCCAACATAATGCCTTTTGATACTCAAAGGCTTAAAGTGTCAGAGCCAAGCCACCTTGCCCATTGTACAGATAAGAACAGCAAGCCCAGAGAGCACAAGGACTTGGCTAAAGCCTCAAGGATGAGTGAATGGTGTAAGTTCTGTTCTCTTGTAGGTTGGCCTCCTGACACCCCAGAAATACACACACAAACACACAACCCCCCAGGGCTGCCCCCAGAGCATCCCCTGAAGGGTTCCTCTGTTTCCCAAACGTGCTCGGGGAGGGGAGGAGGGAGCTGGAGGTTTCCTGTCTGAGCTGAGAGTGAAAGAGGGAATGAGGAAGGAGCAGCTAGCAGCCACAAAAGGCTTCAAAGGGCTCTGGTCTCTGCCAGACTGGCTGTGCACAGCCCCCGGAGCCTGGGCTCAGCGCCGGCCCTGCCCCCACCCTGCGGCCAACGCCATTCATTCTCTCCCTTCCTCCCCAGAGCACTAGGAGGCCAGGGCATGGGAGGCAGCTTCCCAGCAACCCCGGGTCGTGCCACCCAAGGCGTGAGCTCTGGGAATGTGTCCCGCCTCCTGCCACAGCCACAGCAGGCAGTGGGCAAAGGAGGCCAACCGGACCTGCCTTTCAGCCTAGAGAGGGACTTTAACTCAGATGTGGCCTCCCAAGTTTCAGAGCTGGAAAAAACTGTGGATCATAGGTAGTTGGAAAATTGAGGTCCAAAGAAGGGCCAGAGAGTGGCAAAGACAGCACCCAGGATCCATCGAGGTGATGATATAATTGTGTAGGTTCCTGACTGACGCCTGAAGCCACCCACAGTTGGGACGTCTCCATTCGCCAGGGGAAGGGAAAGGAGAGACAGGAGGAGGAAAAGACAAGCGCCCAGGCTCCCTGTGGGCGAGGGGGCGTTTGGAGGGGAAATGTAGTTATGCATCCTAAGCCGGGAGCTGAGCCTATGAATGGGGTCTGTGTGGCTAAGATCTGTGCTCACTTCTGGGCTTCTGTTTGACCTGACGGCCCTTGCGCCTGGAATTTGCGAGCCCAAGGTCGGTGCGCCCTGGGGTCTTCGTGCCCCTCGGGATTCTTTGCTGCGTACTCCAATCGGGCTCCTCGAGCTCCCGAGTGCGCGCGCCCCAGGGGGGCGGTCCCCGCCCGAGAATCCGTGCGCTCCAACTCAGTGCTCCCGGCTTCGGTGCCTCTTACTGGGCACCGGACGCCCGGGATCCGCGGGGCTGCCCGGAGACGCAACTGACCTTGGAGGGCATCAGAATGATGAGTGGCAGCAGCAGGAGCGGGGTGAGGAACAGGATCACGAAGGACTTGAACTTGGAGATATAGCTCAGCGCCGAGGCCATCTCGCGGGAAAGAGACTGGCGGGAGAGACGAGTGAGGGGCAGCTGGAGGCTCCTGGGGTTTAAGAAGGGGCCGCAATCCCCGGGGATGGGGCAGGGGGCGGCGACAACTCCGCCTCCCCCACGGTGGGGCCTCCCCGCAGCCCTGGGGCGGAGCCACCCCTCGGGGTCGGTGGGGCGCGCCTGCCCCCAACTCTGCCACCCGGCGGCGGCTGGAGGCGTCTGCGGACTCCAGTGATTCGGACCAGCCCTTCAGGGGCGGCCTGGGCCCGGGCACCTCACGGCTCTCCAAGCCTTTTCTGCTCTGCCCGGTGCAGAGGCGCGCTCCGGGGCTGCCAAGTGGGGGTGGAACGGTCATTCATTCCGCCAGCCTTGGATGCGGACCCCTCCTGCAATCGCACCTGCTCTCTCCTGGGCTCTGGAGGGGTTCCAGATGCAAGTCTCCACCGGCCCCGGGGTGGCTCAGATCCATCTCCTCAATCTCGCTGTCCTTTTCAGCCCGTTACTTCCGCCCCTACCACCCCCGTCCTGGAGGGGTCCCTTCCAGGGGCAGTGACCGCGTCGCGCTCTTCCCGCACCGCGGTCCCTTCCTTCCCCAGTCTCACCGGGCTTCCCCGCCGTGCTGGCCCTCTTCTAGACATGTCACCCCTTTCCTACCGCGCGCCCTCTGCCAACCAGCGCACCCCGAGGGAGGCGAGGCAGCCGCCCTCCAGGGGACACCCGCGCAGCCCGCGGACTCCCCGCCTGGCCATGCGTGCGCTGCTTGGAAGGGTCGGACTGAGCCCCAGCAGCCGCCGCTGCCTGCCCGACCCGGGTCGCTATTGCCATTGTACAGAGGGAACCCGGGGTCTGTGGAAGAAGGGACATAACCAAGCGTCTCTCTCTACACGGACAGAGTCGTTCGTTCATTCGGCCCTCTGCCATTCATTCAGCCCGCCCGCCAGCAAACGCGTACAGAGCGCCTGCCCTGGGCTAAGCTCTGCTTCGGCGACTGCAGACGAGAGAATACAAAAGACACCACCACCTCTCTTTCACCCTTCCTCCCGTCTTCTCATCTGCAGCTTCCTTTCGGGGGAGTCTTATCCATGCTGTGGTTTAACCACAGCCTGCTCCTTAGTGATTACCGTCCTCTGCCTTCAACCCAGCCATGACGCCTGTGTCCCAGATTTCCAAATTTCCAACCTGTGGCAGCCTGTATGTGTCTCAGGCCCTAAAACATAACACCTCCTGAATCAAGTTCATGACTGTCTTCCTGTGACCTGTGACAATCCCTCGGGGCACTTTGCACAATTTGACATAAGTATTTATCGATGTGATTTTTATTTCTTTTAGTAATTGACAAGTAGTAATTGTATATATTTATGGGGTACAATGTGATCTTCCCATACATGTATACATTGTGGAGTGATCCAATCAGGCCTATCAGCATATCCATCACCTCAAATATTTATCATTTCTTTACGGTAAGAACATTTAAAGTACTCTATTTTAGCTATTTTGAAATATATAATGCATTATTATGGTGTAATTTTTATTTAATGTCAGTTTTATTCATCACCAAGCCAGTACTTTTACAGTGCCTGATCCAGGGTATGCAATCAAAACGTTCTCTCTGGGATGTGTAAATGACCACAAGTGCACCATTTCACTACATAATGTGTCTGCTTTAAAGGGGATGTAACAGAGCATCAGCTCTGGAGCCAGACTGCCTGGACCATATCCTGGCCCTATCTCATCCTGGCTGTGTGCATTAGACAAGTTGCCCTAGCTAAGCTTATTTTCTCATAAATGGAGATAATAGCACCAGTTTGACTTCAAAAGGTTGTTTTGAAGGCTATACAAGTTAATGCTCAGAGAGCACTTAACACAGTGCTTTGGCATATAGTCAGCAATCAGTAAATATTTGCTCTTGTAACTATATGCAAAATACTCTGGGTGACAGAGGCCTTAGGAGACAGATTCCCCCAAGTCTGTCTAAAGTAATGCAAGAAGACTTTGGAGGAGGGGGCATCTGAGCTGAGACTTAAAGGCTAAATGATAATTTCTCAGGCAGCAGTGAAGGCTACTCAAAATCACAACTGAATGAGAAAGTATCAGGATTGTTGAGAAAAATCCCAAGATAGTTTAGGAGACTAAAGTGCTATGACAACAAAAAGAAGTGAAATAAATGGGGAGGTTATACCAAGTTCATGGATAGGAAGACCAAACATTATAAAAATGTCCATTCCTTTCAAATTAGTCTATAAATTCAATTCAATTCCAATTAAAATCCCAAGAGGACTTTTATTTGACAAGCCTAAAATTCAGGCAGAAGTAGCAAGTAGCTGAGGATAGTTAAGGCACTTCTGATTTCAAGAAGACAAAATTATAATAATTGATGTAATCATTAACTATTGGCATGAGGATAGGAAAATAAAACAGTAGAACAGAGCCTAGAAATAGACCCATGCATACATATGGAAACTTGATACACAGGAGGGATTGCATGGACTATCCAATGTCTACTCTCGGCTGCTGGAACAATTAGTTTTTAGCAATGCAGACATTTTTCTTCCACTAAATATGCTAAATACACAGAGGAAAAGCTTGATCATGATTTCTAATAAGTTAACATTATTTATGATTTTTTTATTCGTGACTCATTTAATTATTTCCAGAAGCTGAACATGATAGTTCAATTTATGAATGCTAATTTATTCATGAAAGGAAAGCTCTGCCTTCTGTCCTTTTCTCACTTCACAAATAACATAATATTAGCCACATATTACATTGCATTATAACAAACAAAGTAATGAAAAAGTGCATATCAGTTTGTATCTTGTATTGATAACTTATCATAAAGTGCATAAGTTATCTTAGATTTTAATACTTTTGGTGTGGCTACTTTTAGTAACCTATTATCACGCTATGTTCTGTATTTTTTTTTTTTTTTTAATTTTATTTTGTCGATATACATTGTAGCTGATTATTGCTCCCCATCACCAAAACCTCCCTCCCTTCTCCCTCCCCCCCTCCCCCCCAAAAATGTCCTTTCTGTTTGCTTGTTGTATCAACTTCAAATAATTGTGGTTGTTATATCTTCTTCCCCCCCCCCCCGGTTTGTGTGTGTGTGTGTGTATGTGTGTGTGTGAATTTATATATTAATTTTTAGCTCCCTCCAATAAGTGAGAACATGTGGAATTTCTCTTTCTGTGCCTGACTTGTTTCACTTAATATAATTCTCTCAAGGTCCATCCATGTTGTTGCAAATGGCAGTATTTCATTCGTTTTTATAGCTGAGTAGTATTCCATTGTGTAGATGTACCACATTTTCCGTATCCACTCATCTGATGATGGGCATTTGGGCTGGTTCCAACTCTTGGCTATTGTAAAGAGTGCTGCGAGGAACATTGGGGAACAGGTATACCTTCGACTTGATGATTTCCATTCCTCTGGGTATATTCCCAACAGTGGGATGGCTGGGTCGTATGGTAGATCTATTTGCAATTGTTTAAGGAACCTCCATACCATTTTCCATAGAGGCTGCACCATTTTGCAGTCCCACCAACAATGTATGAGAGTTCCTTTTTCTCCACAGCCTCGCCAGCATTTATCGTTCATAGTCTTTTGGATTTTAGCCATCCTAACTGGGGTTAGATGGTATCTCAATGTGGTTTTGATTTGCATTTCCCGGATGCTGAGTGATGTTGAGCATTTTTTCATATGTCTGTTGGCCATTTGGATATCTTCCTTAGAGAAATGCCTACTTAGCTCTTTTGCCCATTTTTTAATTGGGTTGCTTGTTTTCTTCTTGTAAAGTTGTTTGAGTTCCTTATATATTCTGGATATTAATCCTTTGTCAGATGTATATTTTGCAAATATTTTCTCCCACTCTGTTGGTTGTATTTTAACTCTTTTAATTGTTTCTTTTGCTGTGCAGAAGCTTTTTAGTTTGATATAATCCCATTTGTTTATTTTTCCTTTGGTTGCCCGTGCTTTTGGGGTCGTATTCATGAAGTCTGTGCCCAGTCCTATTTCCTGAAGTGTTTCTCCTATGTTTTCTTTAAGAAGTTTTATTGTCTCAGGGTGTATATTTAAATCCTTAATCCATTTTGAGTTGATTTTAGTATACGGTGAGAGGTATGGATCTAGTTTCATTCTCCTGCATATCGATATCCAGTTATCCCAGCACCACTTGCTGAAGAGGCAGTCCCTTCCCCAGTGAATAGGCTTGGTGCCTTTGTCAAAGATCAGATGGAAGTAAGTGTGTGGGTTGATTTCTGGATTCTCTATTCTATTCCATTGGTCAGTGTGTCTGTTTTTATGCCAGTACCATACTGTTTTGGTTATTATAGCTTTGTAGTATAGCTTAAAGTCAGGTAGTGTTATGCCTCCAGCTTTATTTTTTTTGCTGAGCATTGCTTTGGCTATTCGTGGTCTTTTATTGTTCCATATAAATGTCTGAATAGTTTTTTCCATTTCTGAGAAAAATGTCTTTGGAATTTTGATGGGGATTGCATTGAATTTGTATATCACTTTGGGTAGTATGGACATTTTCACTATGTTGATTCTTCCAATCCAAGAGCATGGAATATCTTTCCATCTTCTTGTATCCTCTCTAATTTCTCTCAGCAGTGGTTTGTAGTTCTCATTATAGAGATTTTTCACCTCCTTGGTTAACTCAATTCCTAAGTATTTTATTTTTTTGGTGGCTATTGTAAATGGGCAAGCTTTCTTGATTTCTCCTTCTGCATGTTCACTATTGGAGAAAAGAAATGCTACTGATTTTTGTGTGTTGATTTTGTATCCTGCTACTGTGCTGAAATCATTTATCAATTCCAACAGTTTTTTTGTAGAGGTTTTAGGCTGTTCGATATATAGGATCATGTCATCTGCAAACAGGGACAGTTTGACTTCATCTTTTCCAATCTGGATGCCCTTTATTTCCTTCTCTTCTCTGATTGCTCTGGCTAGTACTTCCAACACTATGTTGAATAGGAGTGGTGAGAGTGGGCATCCTTGTCTAGTGCCTGTTCTTAAAGGAAAAGCTTTCAGCTTTTCCCCATTCAGGATGATATTGGCAGTTGGTTTGTCATATATGGCTTTAATTATGTTGAGATACTTTCCCTCTATACCTAACTTATAGAGGGTCTTTGTCATGAATGAGTGCTGAACTTTATCAAATGCTTTTTCAGCATCTATAGAGATGATCATATGGTCCTTGTGTTTGAGTTTATTAATATGGTGTATCACATTTATTGATTTGCGTATGTTGAACCAACCTTGCATCCCTGGGATGAATCCCACTTGATCGTGATGAATAAGTTTTCGTATGTGTTGCTGTATTCTGTTTGCTAGTATTTTAGTGAGGATTTTTGCATCTATATTCATCAAGGATATCGGCCTGTAGTTTTCTTTTTTGGTTATATCTTTACCTGGTTTTGGTATCAGGATGATGTTTGCTTCATAGAATGAGTTTGGGAGATTTGCGTCCGTTTCAATCTTTTGGAATAGTTTGTAAAGAATCGGTGTCAATTCCTCTTTGAATGTTTGGTAAAATTCTGCTGTGAATCCATCTGGTCCTGGGCTTTTCTTTGTTGGGAGCCTTCTGATAACAGCTTCAATCTCCTTTATTGTTATTGGTCTGTTCAAATTTTCTACGTCTTCACGGTTCAGTTTTGGGAGCTTGTGTGTGTCCAGAAATTTATCCATTTCCTCCAGATTTTCAAATTTGTTGGCGTATAGTTGTTTATAGTAGTCTCGAATGATTCCTTGTATTTCAGATGAATCAGTTGTAATATCGCCTTTTTCATTTCTAATTTTTGTTATTTGAGTCTTCTCTCTTCTTTTTTTTGTTAGCCATGCTAATGGTTTGTCAATTTTATTTATCTTTTCAAAAAACCAACTTTTTGATTCGTTGATCTTTTGAATTGTTTTTTGGTTTTCAATTTCATTCAGTTCTGCTCTGATCTTAATGATTTCTTTCCGTCTGCTAACTTTAGGATTGGATTGTTCTTGTTTTTCTAGTTCTTTAAGGTGAAGTGTTAGGTTGTTCACTTGCCATCTTTCCATTCTTCTGAAGTGAGCATTTAATGCAATAAATTTTCCCCTCAATACTGCTTTTGCAGTATCCCACAGGTTTTGGTATGATGTATCATTGTTTTCATTAGTTTCAATAAACTTTTTGATTTCCTGCTTGATTTCTTCTTGGACCCATATGTCATTAAGTAGAATGCTGTTTAATTTCCATGTGTTTGTATAGTTTCCAGAGTTTTGTTTGTTATTAATTTCTAGTTTTAATCCATTGTGGTCTGAGAAGATACATGGGATAATTCCAATTTTTTTGAATTTATTGAGACTTGATTTGTGACCTAATATGTGATCTATCCTGGAGAATGATCCATGTGCTGATGAGAAGAATGAATATTCTGAGGTTGTTGGGTGGAATGTTCTGTAGATATCTGCCAATTCCAATTGGTCTAGAGTCTTGTTTAGATCTTGTGTTTCTCTACTGATTCTTTGCCTAGATGATCTGTCTAATATTGACAGTGGCGTGTTCAGGTCCCCTGCTATTATGGTATTAGTGTCTATTTCCTTCTTTAGGTCTAATAGAGTTTGTTTTATAAATCTGGCTGCTCCCACATTGGGTGCGTACATATTTATGATTGTTATGTCTTCTTGATGGATCAGTCCTTTTATCATTAAGTAGTGTCCCTCATTGTCTCTTTTTATGGTTTTTAGTTTAAAGTCTATT
Organism: Cynocephalus volans; assembly: GCF_027409185.1. NCBI lineage: Eukaryota > Metazoa > Chordata > Mammalia > Dermoptera > Cynocephalidae > Cynocephalus > Cynocephalus volans. Next base: position 34,406,841 of record NC_084469.1, read on the forward strand.
TTGTCAGATATAAGAATAGCCACTCCAGCTCGTTTTTCTTTTCTGTTGGCATGGTAAATCTTTTTCCATCCTTTCACTCTTAGTCTGTGTGAATCTTTATGGGTGAGGTGGGTCTCTTGTAGGCAGCATATAGTTGGGTCCTGCTTTTTGATCCAGTCAGCCAGTCTGTGTCTTTTAATTGGGGAATTTAAGCCTTTAACATTAAGAGTTGTTATTGAAAGGTGTTGATTTATTCCTAGCATTTTATTGGTTGTTTGGTTGTCTTAGGTGTCTTTTGTTCCTTGCTTTCTGATTTACTGTTTGGTTTCTTTGTTTGTTGGTTCCTTAGGTTGTAGATAGTGTTTTTGTTAGCTTGTTTTCTCTTCATGAATGCCATTTTTATTGCACTAGCGGGTTTAGATTTTTCTTAGGTTTTTATGGCAGTGGTAGTTATTTTTCAGGAACCAAACCCAGTACTCCCTTGAGGATTTCTTGTAAGGGTGGTCTTGTGGTAGTGAACTCCCGCAGTTTTTGTTTGTCTGAGAAATATACTATTTGCCCCTCATTTCGGAAGGATAGCCTTGCAGGGTAGAGTATTCTTGGCTGGCAATCTTTGTCTTTTAGTATTTTGAAAATATCATCCCATTCCTTTCTAGCTTTTAGGGTTTGTGATGAAAAGTCTGATGTTAACCTGATTGGGGCTCCCTTATAGGTGATTTGACGCTTCTCTCTTGCAGCTTTTAAGATTCTCTCTTTGTCTCTGAGTTTTGCCAATTTGACTATGACATGTCTTGGAGAAGGCCTTTTTGGGTTGAATACGTTTGGAGATCGTTGAGCTTCCTGGATCTGAAGATCTGTGATTTTTCCTATACCTGGGAAGTTTTCTGCCACTATTTTGTTGAATATGTTTTCAATGGAATCTCCATTTTCCTCCCCTTCTGGAATACCCATGACTCGGATATTTGAGCGCTTGAGGTTGTCTGATATCTCTCTCAGATTTTCTTCCATGTCCTTGATTCTTTTTTCTTTCTTTTTGTCTGCTTGTGTTATTTCAAACAGCCCATCTTCAAGTTCAGAGGTTCTCTCTTCAACTTCGACAAGCCTGCTGGTTAAACTCTCCGTTGTGTTTTTTATTTCGCTGAATAACTTCTTCAGTTCAGCAAGTTCTGCTACATTTTTTTCAGGACATTGATTTCCTTGTATATTTCCTCTTTCAGATCCTGTATACTTTTCCTCATTTCATCATGATGTCTAGCTGAGTTTTCTTGTATCTCATTCAGTTTCCTTAGAATTATCACTCGAAATTCCTTGTCAGTTATTTCAAGGGCTTCTTGTTCTATAGGATCTAGAGTATGAGATTTATTAACTTTTGGTGGTGTACTTTCTTGATTTTTTGTATTTCTGGTGTCTTTTTTTTTGGTGTTTATTCATTGTGGCAGGGGGTTTCACAGTCCACCGGTTTGAGACTAATGACTAACTAGGATGTTGCTGTGGTTGCCAATTTGGTATGGCTCCCACCGTGACTGCTCAGTTGGCCTCTAGTGTCTTGTGTGTGTGGTTGCCTCGGGTCTTGGGCTTCTCCGGGGATCCACCTTTCTGGTCAGCTTGTACTCTGCTGGGCTGGTGGATCACGTACCACAGGGTGTGTGATCTCTGTTGAGCTTTCACTTTCTGTACAGGACTTCTCCCCGTTCCGTGTGCTCTGGCCCAGGCTGTTAGATCGTGCAGTGGCGACCCCACCGGGTGTGTGGTTTCTGTCGAGTCTCCGCCTCCCTGGCCGCACGTCTCCCCCCTCTGTGCACACTGTGTTGGGCTGGGGTGTGTCTTCTGCACCCCTCGTCTATCAGCTGGGCCTTCAAGACCCTGCTCAGCACCGCCTCGCCCAGGAAGTCTACCAGGTTTCTGCTAGGCACAGACGACCGGTCTCTCTGGGTGCCTTTGTAGCACTGTGTAGATCTTTCTCGGGTCTTGTTCACCTTTGTATCCCCCCGGTATAAACCGAGTCTAGTGCCCGCCTGCAGCCTGCTCTCCGGGAGGTTCAAGCGGACCTGGGAACTCTCCTACCACACTATTCCCAACCAGAAATTCGTTAGGCTTTTTTCCAAACTGGTGGTCGCAGAGATGGTATCTGCCTCCCAGTAACAGGAAGTTTACCGGGGCCGGAGTCCAGGGTGTGGTGGGGTGACAGTCGGCCCGCCCATACTTCCTAGCCCTCCCAACACTGGTCGGGACGCCCCACACCCCCAGCCCCGCCAGAGAAACGCGGAGGGAGTGGGAGAGGAGGCCGGCCGCAGGGTCCGGAAAGCCCCGCGCCAGGCCAAGCAAATGGGCTCAGTGATGGCCGAGCAGGGCGGAGCTGCCCGCACCTGGGAAAATGGAGGCAGCACCGGGGCAGTGAGTGGCCTGGTGGTGCAGGCGGAAGCCGCGTGGGCATCCACCCCCCGAACAGAGCTGTGCCAGGGATCACTCACAGTGCTGTGCCAGGTCGGGCGCTCGCTCTGTCTCTGGTTTGTTGCCTTCCGTGTTCTCGGCGCTGCCGCCTCGGGCTGTTCAGTCGCGGCGCCGCTCGGGCGCTCCCAGGAATCTTCTTTAATGCCGGCCTGAAACCTCGAATCCTGAATAGGGCAGCTGGCCGCCTTCAGTGCGGCCCCAGCCTCCGGGATCCTGGCTGCATCCACAGCAGCCCTGGCGCCGTGTTCCCTGTTTCAAGACTCGCTTTTGCAGCTAAGAATCAGTTCTTTTCCTGCTCCACACTTCAAAGCTGTTGCCTGTAAATGAGGCAGCCTCTCCTGCCGGGGGCAAAGTGGCGTTGAGCCCCCACGACCGGCCAGCAGCAGCAATCCTCCCTTAAGAGATGGCCAGAGGAAGGTCCACAAGTTTCCCGGCTGCCTGAGGCCCAGTGGCCACCTTTTCCACCTCAGCTACTCCGCGCCAGCCGCCGCAGCCGCCGCCATCTTGAAAAACCTATGTTCTGTATTTTATTTCTCATTTTTTATAGTATTCCTCAAAATACCAATCCCAAAATTAGAGTATACTTCTAGAGCACAAAAATAAATTATTCTCTAAGTGAAAATATGTTATTGATGTACATAAAGTTATTTTGGGATATTTAGTTATAGTGGTATATAGTATATATAATTGTGTATGCAACTTTTATCCCCATCTGAATCATTTAATATAACTTTAATCTTAAAGTGAGGTAGTAAAAGTCTACTTTTTGGTATAAATTTTTAAAATTTGGTGACTTTCATCCATATGATTTCAGTTTCAATTTGCAGTTGTTACTTTCCGGTCAGAATTAATTAGCATTATGTGCAATTTAAATTTTTGAAAATGTACCAGTCTAAAGGTGAATTTCTAATAAATAGAAATGGAAAGGTGAAGAAAATAGACAGAATTCTCTTGGATACAGTAAGATGGCAGATGCAATTTCTCAAAAAACAGACTCCAGACAAGATGCAAATATAGTAAAAGTTTTTCGATCCCAGAAAATTCCAAGTACAACCAAATCAGAGTTTAAAGCAAAACACTGATGCTATGCTGAGTCCGATACACTGTCTCATTAGCAAAGACACTGATTTACAAAACCATCTATTGAACAAAAGCATCAATTTACAGAACAGTCAGCCTTTAAAAATACACCCGCTAATTTTTTTTATGAGAAAAGCCAACAATATTAATAAGAATGTTAAAAAGCTCAACATTTTCACATGGTCATCAAAGTCAACTTTGGAAAACTCATACAAATTAGCATTTCTCAGTGCAAAGATAGAAAATCATAGATTACTCTTAAGAATATTCCTAGCTGATACATTTTTGATAGCTAAGTAGATGTTGGATGCCAAGTTTATTTCTTCAGTTAAATCTATTTCCTAGCTAGACACCACTGTACTCCATAGAGGGAATGAAGAGGCAGAAGACATTGTTCAGAAAATTTTGTCAAAAATTGCAGTATATCTGCACACCTATTAGAATGTCTAAAATAAAAAATATGGACAATACCAAGTGCTGACAAGGATGTGTAGCAACTGGATCTCTCACACATCGCTGGTTGAAAGATAAGATAGTACAGACACTGTGAAAAACAGTGTGACAGTTTCTTATGAAGTTAAACATACATTTACCATATGATCATCTATTGTCCTCCTGAGTATTTATCCTAGAGAAATGAAAACTTACATTCCCACAAAAACCTGTATATGAATATTCATAGCAGTTTTATTTACAAGAGCCTTAAAGTAGAAGCAACCCACATGTCCACATAGACTGTAGCACATTCATACATTGGGCTACCCAGCAGCAGAAAAAGAACACACTTGGATGCATCTCAGGGCCATTATGTTGAGGGAAAAAAGCCAATCTCAAAAGGTTGCATAGAGTATTATTTTATAAAACATTCTGCAAATGACAAATTAGAGGGAGGCAGAACAGACCTCCCCTGGTGGTTGCTAGGGGTTAGTTTGGGAGAGGATGTGCCTATAAAAAGGTGATCGGGGGAGTCTCTTCATGGTGACTGCACAATTTTGTATTCTGAGTGTGGTGATTGTCACAAAAAACCATACATGCGATGCAATTCCATAAAACTACACAAATCGTGCACATAAAAACCATTAAATCTAAGTAAGATCTGTAGCTGAATTGGTAATATTGTACCAATGCCAATTTCCTGTTGTTGTTGTTTTTTTTGTTTGTTTGATTTTTATTTCAACTTAATGGAGGAACAAATAAGCCTACTTAGATATTTTCTTTTTAATTGACCTAACACATATTATACAGCAAAATTGATGTATTGATCACATTCCTTAATTAAATTTCCCCAAATTTCAACCATTTTCTTTATTATTATTATTATTTTAATGATTCACTATAGCTATGTGTAATGCTGTTATTGGGGGAATCTGGGGAAAGGTATATAGGAATTCTCTGTACTATTTTTGTAACTCGTTGTGAGTCAAAGTATTTCAAAATAAAAAGTATCTTTAAATTGCAATAAATAAAAAATATTAAGACTGATGAATCCAGTCCTTTTCAGTTCATATTTTGTGTCTGGTATTTGTAGCTAAGAAATTGGTGTTACTGATGAAACTGTGATGTGCAAAGACATACCTATAAATACAGCTGGTGAACAGATTTTCTTAGACTTTGGATAATGTCATTTGAGTTTTGTTTTTTTTAATTTTATTTTGTCGATATACATTGTGGCTGATTATTGCTCCCCATCACCAAAACCTCCCTCCCTTCTCCCTCCCCCCCTCCCCCCCAACAATGTCCTTTCTGTTTGCTTGCCGTATCAACTTCAAATAATTGTAGTTGTTATATCTTCTCCCCCCCCCCCGGTTTGTGTGTGTGTGTGTGTGTGTGTGAATTTATATATTAATTTTTAGCTCCCACCAATAAGTGAGAACATGTGGTATTTTCTACCATACGACCCAGCTATCCCACTGTTGGGAATATACCCAGAGGAATGGAAATCATCAAGTCGAAGGTATACCTGCTCCCCAATGTTCATCGCAGCACTCTTTACAATAGCCAAGAGTTGGAACCAGCCCAAATGCCCATCATCGGATGAGTGGATACGGAAAATGTGGTATATCTACACAATGGAATACTACTCAGCTATAAAAACGAATGAAATACTGCCATTTGCAACAACATGGATGGACCTTGAGAGAATTATATTAAGTGAAACAAGTCAGGCACAGAAAGAGTCATTTGAGTTTATTTGCACTTATTTGGTCATGGCGTGTGAGTATTTTTATGGATAGGGCTGCTACTATGACTGGTCACAAGAGCAGTCTTACCAGTTTCCACGCTTTAACTTGAGCATGATGTTTTATTTGTAAACAAGTTTTGCTTGCTAAAAAGTCAGGTCCTAGATGTTGTCATTACGAGAGAGTATTAATCACTTTCCCTAGGTTAGACTGACAATAACAACTATTTCTGTGAGTGCTGCAAGTCAGCTGGAGTCTGTGGTTTGGCAACTCTGCTTCAGGCTGTGGGTAGACGGTGAGCCGATCCATATTCTCATTCTGGACTGTGGGGTCGACTTCGCCCAGACTGAGAAAGCAGACGCCCTTGGGGACATGCTGTTCCCATGGCAGAGAGCAGAAGCCAGGAGTGCTGGTGGGAACTTGCAGTGCCTCCAGAAGCTTCTGCTCAGGTACAGCATGCTTCACCTCCTACTAGCCAGAGCAAGCTTGTGGCCAAGTCCAACATCAATGGGGAGGGAAAATATACACTGTCTACAGGGTAGGATGGCAAAGGTAGGGGGAATTAATAATTGTGAACAAATAATACAATCTACCTCCAAGGATAAGTATTATCAGGCCTAGGGCACTACACGTGTATCTCCTTAGAGTGAGGTGTGTAAAAATGGAATCAACTTATACAAGTTATATGGGTTCAATTCTATGAGTTATATGAATTCAGAGATGATTGTCTCAGGGACGCATATTAACATATCCAAATTGGAAAATGAAATCAGACTCTTGATTTGGATGATTAACTAGATAATTTAGACTAGCTTTGCCAATTAGGTTTTATAGAGGATGCTTCTCATAAACCAATTGGGCTAAATTTCTACCTCCAAGGTTTTGACAAACGTATATTTAAAGCAAATGATACCAGAAAATTATTTTCTATTCTACTGGCCAAGATGTATTGAAATTAACAATATTTTTATTTCCTCAAACTTTTCTGAGTATATTGGGTCTTAAAAGATGCCTCTAAGTGAAACAGATATTTAATTACCATTTGAAGATCCTAATAAAGGCTTTTTGGTGTATATAATGGTCTAAATGTACGTGTCTTCCCAAAATTTTTATGTTAAAATTCTAAACCCCAAAGTGATAGTATTAAGAGGTGGGGACTTTGGGAGGTGATCAGGTCGTGAGTGTGGAGCCTCTATGAATGGGATTAGTGGCTTTATAAAAGAGATCCCAGAGAGCTAGCTTGCCCCTTTCACCATGTGAGAATGCAGCTAGAAGTTTCCATCAATGGACCAGAAAGTAGGCCCTCACCAGACACCAGATCTGCCTTGATTCTGGACTTCCCAGTCTCCAGAACTGTGAAAAAATGTACTTCTGTTGTTTATAAGGTACCCAGTTTATGGTATTTTGTCATAGCAGCCTAAATGGACTAAGACAGTGTACTTTCCAAAAGGGGAGCAAGAAAATGTCTTTAAAGAATGGGCAGCAAATACTTTTCGAAGTCAGATGATTTCCAATTCTTTGCTGTCAACAAAATTTGATGAGAACCCAATAAGCTGTCAAGTGATACATTAAAAACTCTATGACAGAACATTATGTGAGTTTTTGTATATAACTTGGAAAAAGTTTTCAGAATTAAGAGATGGTTCTTTTTTTTTCAGACATAAGCAGATTTGGATTTTTTTATTGAAATATAGTTGATTGTACACAAATGTGGGGTACAGAGTTGAATATAAATACTTCTATGCAGTATGTGATGCTCAAATCAGTATAATTAGTATATTCAACATAATACAATGAATCGTTTTTCGTGGCCCTTTACCAATTAAGAGATAAGAGATGCTTCCTTTAAAATTTTTCTATTCCTATCTACTCACTCACACAAAGTTTCTCAGAAATTACATCTCAGAGCAGAAAATAGGGACAGAATTGATAATGAACCCTTCTTCCTTCTAGTAATAAGTAACATTCATCTATGACTAAATGAAAACACAAAAGCCCTATGAACCTTATTGAGCTGCCTTTCCAATCAAATTTCACCTTTTATATGTAATAATTATTTATCAAAATCTACATTACATTTATGTTACTTTGGTGAAATACATACTAATAATAGTTATTATTATAACTCAAAGCAGAAGAAAATGTTAACACAGATTCTTACTGTCATAAGAAACTTTAAAACATTAACATTTCAATTTATATGCATAGTTTTATTGCAAAAATAATATTGCAATAGAAGACTTCAAATAAAAACATATGTTAAAAGAGGATTTATGAGTTAAGTGAAATGGAAATATTGTTCAAGATAAATGAGAAAAAATAACTACATAAAATTTTGGTCTGTCAAGGAAGAATCTGGATATTTTTTAAGTGGATAATGGCAAGTATCAAATTACTATGGTGAAATATATATATACATTATTATTAAAAAACAAATTACATTGTGCATTCTGCTCTGCTATAAAAAAGAGTGAAATACTACCATTCACAGCAGCATGGACGGACTTAAAGAAAATTATATTAAGTGAAATAAGTCAGGCACAGAAAGAAATACCACATGTTCTCACTTATTTGTGGGAGCTAAAAATACATAAATAATTACACAAACAAATGGGGGAGCAGGAAGAAGACACAATAATCACAATTCCTCAAACTCGTCAAGACAAGTGATGTGATGTTGATGGGCAGGAGGGGGAAAGGGAGGGGAAAGGGAGAAATCGGTAAAGGGACACGAAAACCAACACATTGTATATTGATAAAATAAAATAAAAATAAATTTAAAAACCCAAATTACTATGGCGTTTGGATTTTATTAAATACATTTTAAAAAGTGAAGTATGAGTTTTATATTTAAATATATTATTTACAATAATCAGACATGACATTCTTTGCAAATATTAGTTTGAAGCACATAAAATTGTCAATTTTCAGCCATTTTCAATCTACAAATATGGCAATTTTATAGGATTCAAATTAATATTTAAACTTATGATAAAAATTTTAAATGTCAATTTTTTTAAAAGGGGAAAGGGATATAATTTTTCCAAAAGTATTTTAGGGGATATATGAGCAAAAAAGTCCAAAGACCACTGCCCTAGAAATGCACATATACAAAAGGAGACATATAAAAGAAAGTTTGGGGGTTTTTTATTTTAAAATAAATAAATAAATAAAAGTTTGTGGTAACAGTGTTTACAAGAGTAAAAAACATGAAACATCCAATAACAGGAGAATGAATAGCTAAAGTGGAATATTTTTATATCAAATTCTTATATAGCAGTAAAAATGAAGGAATTAGAGGTATACATGTAAGTATGGATAAAGCTTATAAATAATTGGTGAAAGCTTTTAATATCTGGTGAAAGCAAGTTAAAAAACAACACCTACAGTGTCATAACATTTTTAAAATTTATAACATGCCACATAATAAATTTTGCTTAGGGATACAAACAAGTAGCAAAGTATAAAGAATATAGGGGTAAATATACACAAAATTTAGTCTAGTTTTAACCTGGTAGGGAGGAGGCATGTGATTAGAGAGGGAAGTTTCAACTGTACCTGAAATGTTTATTATTTTTAACTGACTGTGGATACAGAGATGTTTATCATATTAGCTTCTATCCTTTTAAAACATTTTAAATATTGCATAATAAATGTTTATAACATTTTAAGCGGGCTCATATACATTTAACACTAGAAAAGCATTAGTGAGGCTCAACGAATAAGATAAAGGAAAAAATATTTCAGACAAAATAAGAATAGCTAATGTTGCACTTACTACAAAAGCCATCTCTTTTGCAGGGAAGGTGTTAGAAAGAGAGCAGCCCAGAGATGAAAAAGCTGTACTGTGTGTTTTTAAGTTAGGCAAATTTCTTTTTATTACTGTGTATATAAATGACATCTGAATTAAAATGTGAACGTTGACCCTTTTTCCACATTGATGCTGGGTCTAAAGTTTTGTGCCATGACATGGTAATGTGGCCTTCACTGGCAAATGTGAAACCACAGATTCATTTGGGCTGAGTGAGGTTTCACACATTCCTCTTTGTTCTAATTATTCAGTTCTCTCATTGCTCAATGACATGTAATTCTTAAATCAGTTTTTTGGATACACCCATCGATAGAAAGGATGAAAATATTTCTGTGTATGAGATGTCTTTACATCAATAAAATGTGTACATTTTTATGGCACATTGCATATAATTGCTAAATATGCCTTTATAAAGTTCTTACCCTCTGAATTAAGTTGGATAATGTTTTTAATAAAGAAAGATATCAGAATCCCAGATAAGACATCTGTATGGGGGATGGAAGGATGGGATTGGTACGAGATATTTAAGAGAAAGACTCTCTAGGACAAATTTTCCCTCTTCACTGGAAGATTCTCAGCAGCATATAAACATTCAGTAACATCTATCTCAACAAAACCCCCTCTCCCTTACACTCCCTTCCCTCACCAGCTAAAGACTTGTTTTCTCATGGCCTTGGTAGCAAAACTCCTAGGAAGAGTTGTCTATACCCTCTGTCTTTTCTTTCTCTCCTCCTATTCCCTCCAGAATCCATTTTAATCAGGATCTTGTCCCTGTAACCTCTCTCGGACTGTCTGTCATGGTCACCAATGACCTCCTGATTCTAATGGCTACTCTCAGTACTGGCCTCACCCTGTCCCTTAGCAGCATCTGGAGCTGCCCAGCACTCTCTCTTATACTTTCTCCACTTGCTCCCAGATGCCACGCTCTCTGGTTTTCCTCCCACCTTCCTGGTGGAATCTTCTCAGTCTCTTTTACTAGTTCTTCCCAAACTCCAAACATTGGAGTGTCCTGGGCTGAGTTCCTCCCTGATGTCATTCAGTCTCATGGCTTTAAGTACCATCACGTGTAGACAGTTCCCAAATTTATGTCTCCAGGACAGTCCCAGCTTCTCTCCTGAACTCCAGATTTGCATCTCCAACAATATTCTTGATAGTGCTACTTGGATGTCTAATGGGCATCTCACACTTAAAATGTCCAAAATCACTCCAGAACTCCCTTCCCCAGCACAAACTGCTCCTCTGAAGTCTTTCCCATCTTAGTAAACAGCAAGTCCACTTTGCCAATTGCTCAGGCACAAAAACTTGTAGTTAGCCTTTGTGAGGAAAATAGAATAGTTTGGTCAGGCCCCCTCGCCTCAGGTTCCATTGCAGGTGGTACAGCACATTCTTTGTAAACAAGTTGTGTGTAGGTGGAGTTAGTGCTCATGCACACCAGTGTATCTTGTTTAGAGCTCGCATCTAAAAATAGAGCATGTTTACTGTGCTGGCAGCTGCTCAGTTTTTCTTTGGACTTTGCTGGTAGCAGTGGAGTTTCTGAATTTTCTCGTTGGACTGCCTAGCTCTGAGGCTCGCGCGCGTGCGTGCGTGCGTGCGTGCGTGCGTGTGTGTGTGTCTGTGTGTGTGTGTGTGCTGAACAAAGACTACTCTTTCTTCAACCAAGGCTCCAAGGACCTTTTTTTCTGGTTACCTAGCTCATAGACCTGTGTGTGAAGGGTTTGTGACCCAGTCTGGACAACGGGCTAGAGGGGTCTGCAAGCTCCAGACCCAGCCCTAGCTCTACAGTCTTGATTCTCTTTCTTCCACGCCCAGACTTCCAACCCATCAGAATGCTTTCTCCACAGATATCTACGTGGTTGACTTCCTTACTTTGTTCAGAATTCTGAATAATGCCATTTTATGAACAAACTCTTTTTGCCCACCCTATACAAATAGCATCCCCAAGCATAATTCACAACCACATTCCGTGAGCTGTTTATTTTCACAGCTCTTACCACCCCCTGATAGGGCATAACTGTATTTTTATTAGAATCTTCTCTCCCCTACTAAAACATAAGCTCTATCAGAGCTGAGACTGTCTGTTCTGTTCAATGCCATAGCACCCATTACCTGGAATGGTGTCTCACACCTAGGAGATGCTCAACAAACACTTGTTGAATGAATGAAGGTGGGAGGGAGAGGAAGAAGGTGGGAGCCAGTGTGATTTCCAGATTCCTGGCTTGGGTGACTGGTGGGTGGTGGTGGCATTTACCAAGACAGGGATATACAGGTGACTGGGGCATGGGGGTGCGTGGAGGTGGAGAAGGCAAGCTGCTGAGGTTTCATTTTTGACCAGTTGGATTGTAGTCACCTGCTGTCTAGAAGGCATATAGTTAATTTAATCTGGAGTTCAGGAGAATGGTCCCGCTGGAAATGGAGAGTCAGAAGTCATCTGACAATGATTCCCCCAGGGAGAAGAAATATCCTGAAAAGAGAAGGGGCTCTGGCAGAGCCCTGGGAAACACCAACCTTTAGCAGGTGGAGAGGGGAAAGGACGCTGATGGAGAGGACAAAAACATACATCTATGGAAGAAGGAGGAAAACCAAGGTTGAGGAAACCAGTGGAATTCAAGGATGGAAGGGCTTCAGGAAGGAGGGAGAGGTCTCCAGCACTGACGGTCAAGTGGATGAGGACTGAGCCACAGGTCATTGTAGGTGGAGCGGAGTTCAGTGAAGTGGTGGAGGCAGAAGCCAGATGGCAACAGGGTGGGGAGAGAATGGGGAAAAAGAGAAAAGGAAGGAGGTAGAACAAATGTAAGGGAGTAAGAACGTTACCAAGCTGGCCACAACTTTGTAACAAAGAGCTGAGAGCTCAGACTACAAGATGTCTTCAGAGTGTCCTTGTGAAATTATTGCATCTTCAAACATCTCTTGGAGAAGAAGGAAAAATAGTTTATCCACAGATCCCACATTGGTCAAAGTCTGCCTTACAGATAGTCAATTCTCTGTATCACTCTGACCTTCCAGCAGCTGTCAGGGAAGCAGTGACACCCACAGAGCCAGCCATAGCATGTGGAGTAAACCAGCTACACTTCCCACCTCCCTCACCTGCATCATGCCCTTACGGGTGAGCCAGTATGTGTGGTGGGTGTCTAGAGGGTCCCACAGCCTCTCTCATCCTGGGCAACAGAGGAGCCTCAGGACAGGATCAAGAGGCATGCAGCCAAGACAGGAGGCAAGATGCTCTTGAGTTACATCTGCAAGTGACATGAAAGATCAGAAGAGCTGTGGACTCTCACCATGGAGCACTGGGGCTCAACACAACTCAACCCAAGGAAGCTCAAAACTTCTGTGCTGCCCTCAAGAATGCAATACAAGGTGATCTTCCTGGAAGGTCATCAGTAACACAGAGCAGAAAACTAGGGCTGAATGATTCTAGGGAGGTGCATGAACTGATTCTGGCACTTTTTTTTTTTTTTCTTTAATCATTTCTTTGTGATGAGAACATTTGAGCTCCTCTCTTCTATTTATTGAGAACATACAATAAATTATTGCTAATTATAGATGCTTAGCACTACTGTAGACCACTGTTGCATTCCTGGTATACATCCCAGTGGTCATGGTGTATACTCCTCTTAATATACTGCTAGACTCAGTCTGCAAGTGTTTGATTGAGGATTTTTGCATCAATATTCATAAGGGATATTGGTCTGCAGTTTCCTTTTCTTGCAGTGCCTTTGGCTTCAATAGTAGGGTAATGCTGGCCTCATAGAATGAGTTAGGAAGTGTTCCCTTTCTCTTCAATTTTTCACAATCATTTGAAAAGGATTGATTTTAATTCTTCTTTAAATATTTGGTAGAATTTATCAGTGAAACCATCTGATTTGGGGATGCTTTTGATTGCTGATCCAATCTCCTTATTTCTTATACATTTATTCATATTTTTTATTTCTTCTTGAGTCAATTTTAGTAGATTGTGTGTTTTCCTTCCATTGCTGATTTCTAGTTTCATTCCATTTTGGTCAGAGAAAATACAATTTACAACTATTATAAAGCAACGAAAGACAAGCTGGGGCCGCTAGAGCTCAGGGGAAGAGGAGGAGAGACCTACAGAGTGCATGAAGGCAAGAGAAGCCATGATGAGAGAAAGAAGGGACCGCTCCCACCATTTGGAGCCCTGGCCACTTTAAGGCTGGCCCTGGTGAGTGCATGGAGCAGGAGCTGGCAAAAGCCACAGCTGTGACCTTCAGATGGAGTTGCTTGGAGGCTGCAGGGGTAAAGAGGGACTTGGTGGCCCCCAGGCCAGCAAGACCACTAATAGGGTTCCTGTGGACCTACATAGGAGCAAGGAGCCACAACAACTGAAAAAAAGGAGCCACTCAGAGGCTGGTGAGTCTTCGCATGGCCTGTCCCATGGGAAGTGTTTGGAGCCCTGCTACCAGAAGAACACTGGGGCACAGCATGGACAGCTGATCTGACCCCCAATCAGTGCAGGACCACTCAGTGGAGACTGGTCAGGAATACAGAACTGCAGGGGGTACAGTTTGCTGAAAAGACTCAGGCCCAGATCAGAGTTTCTAAACAACCCAGGTGTACCAGATCTCACGAGAAACGGAAGTACCTATAAAGTCAACCATTAAAACCTGAGCTGCACAAAAAAAAAACACCTTCCCTAGGGAATCAGCAGGAAAGCAGCAACTTAGCTCAACCACAGAGCTCAAGTGCTGGTTCCCACAGGAGTAAGAAAAGGACAACAAATTAGTTCCAGTGCAGAGTTTAAGTGGCAGGAACAACAAATAATCCAACACAGAACGGAAAGAAAAATAAAATACCCACAGACTGGATACAAAGTTTGATATTAACTAGTAAAGGTTAATATCACCAAAGAACACCTATAAAACCTAGAAGGTCCAGAAGTCCCCTGGGCTACCAAGCCAAGGAGGAGGAAGGGCTGGGGTCCTCGGCCATGCCCCTGGACACCTGCAACCAGTCCCAAAGGTGGGGGAGTCAAGGGCCTTGGCCACAGCACCCTGACAGCTGCAACCAGGCCAGCAATGACCACTGAGCTGCCGCAAGAAGCGCCCTGGGCTCCTGCATTGGGGGCAGTGGGGGGCAAAGGCTTCAGCCACGTCCTCCTGACAGCTGCAACCAGGCCAGCAATGACCAAGCCACTGCTGGAAGCCCCCTGGTCTCCCCTGCAGGAATGGGGGTTGCCACAGGCTTCAGCCTCGCCCATCCTCCTTCCTCCTCCCACCCTATTTCCTTCCCCCGTCTTCTCTCCCCCTCCCCCCACCCGCTCCTCAACAACATCATAGAATGTAAAAACTATATGTATTTATTAAATATATGCCTGATTTTGCTATCGGAAAAAAAAAAAAAGAGCTTCGAGCATGAGAATGAATAGGGGTTTAGAAAAGAAAAGACAAGCGGAAGACCCTGGAGACAGGCTCATCCCCAAAGTTTGCAGAGGCCTAAGCTAGCTCCTCTTGAGCCCACTTGCCTTCACCCCCATCCCCTGGCTCAGTCGTACACCTCGAGGAACCTGGAGCAATGTGAGGACCTCCCCAGCACAGGCCATACCCTGCACTCACCTCCCGAGAGCCACCCATGGCTACCCCTCGGGCCTTGGGGTGCACACCCCGGCAGCCTGGTCTGCCACCCAGAGACAGGTCCAGGGGAGAAGTGTACACAGGTCCCCGAAACAGGCTTAGGGCCATTGGGTGCATGATCTGGGCTCCCAGGTACCCAGAGGGTGGTCTACAAGAGCAGGCATGGCTTGGGGTGAGCACACCCCCTTGGCCCTGCAGGTTCCTGGTTTGACAGGAAGGGATAAAGTCAGAGGAGGGACAGGGAGGTCCCTCTGAAGTGTGAAGCCCAGGAGTTCCGGTGGCTGGTGTCTAAGGACAGTGCTGCTCTCAGAAATGACATCTCTCCCTACCTGCAATGAAGGGTTTCTGGTACCATGTCTCCACTGTGCTGTGTCTCTGGGGGTCCCAGTTTTGTTATTTCTGTGACTTTGTGAGGGTCTTCCTCTCTGAGGGGTCAGGGCCTAGCTTCTGACGGTCCCAGACTAAAGGGGAATTAGGGTCCTTAGAGAGACAGGAACAGGGAATAGTAAAGATGTCAGGGCTACCTGGGGTAGTCTTGGGAGGGACACCTGTTTTCTAACCTCCTTTCACAGATGAGGGTGAGCCTGCTAAAGCCCAGCTGTCCCAGCTCTCCATGTCCTCTGCCACCTCCCCTGCTCTGACAATAGGACCTGACCTTAACCATCATCCCGTCTGTGTGTTTTTGTCCCAAGGGGGTGAGGTGCCCGTTGGCTGAGGATTTGTGCTGGTCCTTGGGGTCACAGGCCCGGGCGACCCCTGCCCACAATTGTCCTCGACTTGCCCTCCCTCAGCATTACCTGTGCCTGCCGTCATCCCCACACAGGTCCCCTGGACCTTCTCCTCTTCCTGTCTGTCACATCCTGAACCCTGCTTGTCCTGACACTCTCTCCTCTTGCAGGGCCGCCTCTTCCCCAGCCTTTGCTGTGGTGTCTCTGCTCCAGGCCCGGCCTCCTCCTGCTGGCTGTGATCTGTGTGGTCGGATCCCAAAGTTGGTGACCCAGAGGTGGGCAGGGAGGACAGACTTAAGGGTGCCACCCTAGGGTAGGGATGGGAGTTGTGGGGGCAGGGACAGGAGGTTTGAGATGGGCAAGAGGGATCGTGACAGGGCACTGATGGTGAGGCTAGTGGAGGCAGGGAGCAGATGACACCTGTGTGTGGACAGCCTGGGATTAGTGGTGGAAATTATGAGGAACATTGTTGAGACAAGAAAGAAGTCCTGGAAAAATGCCATGGAGAGGACATGGCACAGTGTCTAGGGCAGTGACAAGGGCAGTTACAGGACAGACATAGGGGTAATAAGGGGCAGAGAAAAGAGAGCAATTTGGCAAACACAGTGACAGTAATGAACAATAAAGGGGCAGAGATGGGGACGATGAGGGATCTGCAATAAGGGCCACTGGGGGCTCTGCAGGCAAACACACAGGATCTGAATCTCGGTTATGTCACTTGTTAACTGTGCTATGAGGACATCCTTGCCCTGGCAGACAACCATATGCAGCCTGGTCAACTGATGAATGGGGCATCTCCAGCCCAGGGTTTTTGCCATCAGACTTTCCTGTCAAGGAAGGTATGTTTGCCCTAAAATTTGTGAGAACCCATTCAGAGTCTCCCCCAAAGCTCTCCTGTGTCCCACTCACATGGCAACTCAGTGTGGGCCAAGAAGTCTCTGGAGTTCAACCAATATCCACCCAAGTGGTGAAACACCTGTCTGCCCAACCCCAATGTCTGTCAGTGGTTTTCTTCAGTGTCCCCCCATCTGGCTGGCAGGGGTCAAAGCAAAAAACCAACATGGGACTGATGCAAAATAGAGGGGAAATTGTATTTTAAATAAGGCTGATTTCAGGAAAAATTAATTAATATAGTTTTTCCTCGAGAAAAATTAAATAGGAGTTGGGTGACACAAAAGAAAGTAACGAAGAGTAAAAAGACAACACAGTCAAAAAGAAAACTTCTAAGTAAAGGAAGAAACCACAGAGAAAATTGAAGCTATAAGATAAACTTAAAATAACAGAAGCATAAACCACATCTGAGGTGTGGAATACGGACTTTAGAAAAGAACACAGAATGCAGAGGGAAAAGGGAAGATAAACATAAACCACAGGCACGGGAGGCTCTGGATGACAGAGGGCGGAGATGCAAAATTTGGGTAATGGTCTTCCAATAGAGGAAAAGAGAACAAATGCACTAGGGGGAAAAAATACCTACACAAACGTATGATGTGAGCCTATAAAAATGAAAATGTGAAAATATTTTACTCACAATAATTTCAAATATTATGAAATATAGACATTGGACATATTTGGAGAAAGAAGTAACACTTATTGAAGAATGTAAAGCAAAATCTAAACACGTGGATAATCATACCCTGCTATGAGGTAGGAAGAATTAATTTCATAAAAATGTCAATTCTTCCAATATGTAAATTAAATGCCATTCCAATTAGACCCCAACGAGGTTCTCTTTTTTTGGGGGGGGGAGGGGTTTGCATACAAGGGACTTTAGCAATAGTACGTGATAAGGTTGGGCTCTCTAGGTCTCTCCCCTTCTTCAGGGTGTCTGGGATGGAAACTGTCAAGGGGACATTCTCAGTGTGTTGGGGGACTGAGTTGGGGCAGGGACTCCCCAGCAGCTGAGGGCTTCTCTCTTCCTCTTGTGCTCTTGCTGGGGCTGGTGGTCCTGGGGGCTGTCACTCCTTGGAGGCCATGTGGGCCACCACCCTGTTGCTATAGCCATATTCATCGTCATACGAGGAAAAGAGCATGACAAAGTGGTTGTTGAGGGCAATGCCAGCCCCAGCGTCAAAGGTGGAAGGGTGACTGTCACTGTTAAAGTCGCTGGAGACACGCTGGTCCTCAGTGTAGCGCAGGATGCCCTTTGGGGGCCTCCCATGCCTTCTTCGCCGCCTTCTTGATGTCTTCATATTTGGCAGCTTTCTCCAGACAGCAGGTCAGATCCATGACAGACACGTTGGCAGTGGGGACACGGAAGGCCATGCCAGTGAGCTTCCCATTCAGCTGAGGAATGACCTTGCCCACGGCCTTGGCAGCACCAGTAGATGTGGGGATGACGTCCTGGAGAGCCCCATGGCCGTCGCACCACAGTCTCCCAGAGGGGCCATCCACCATCTTCTGGATGGTAGTGACAGCGTGGACTGTGGTCACGAGTCCCTCCACGATGCCAAAGTTGTCATGGATGACCTTGGCCAGGGGGGCTAAGCAGTCGGTGGTGCAGGAGGCACTGCTGACGATCCTGTGGGTGTTCTCATAGGTCTCACGGTTCACACCCATCACGAACATGGAGGCGTCAGCAGAAGGTGCAGAGACGATGACCCTTTGGCTCCACCCTTCAAGTGAGCCCAGCCTTCTCCCAGGTAGTGAAGACACCCGTGGACTCCACAACACACTCGGCACCAGCGTCACCCATTTGATGTGGGTGGGATCCCGCTCCCGGAAGGTGGTGATGGCCCTTCCCACTGATGACAAGCTCCCTGTTCTCTGCCCCGACTGTGCCATGGAACTCGCCATGGGCGGAATCACACTGGAACATGCAGACCACGGAGTTGAGCTCAATGAAGGGGTCATTGATGATGACAGTATCCACTTTGCTGGAGTTAAAAGCTGCCCTGGTGACCAGGCGCCCAATACGGCCAAATCCGTTTACTACGACCTTCACCATCGTGTCTCAGGGATGCTGCTGGCACTGCACGAGAGGATGCGCCTGTCTGTGGAACAGGGAGGAACAGACAGCCCTCTTTTGTTAATTAAACTTTTAATTTTAAAATAATTTTAGGCTCACACAGAAGTTGCAAAAGCAGTACAAAGAGTTCCCTTCTACCCTTCACCCAGCCTCTCCCAGTAGTAACATCTTACAGACTCATATTATAATTCTCAAAACCAGAAAACTGACATTACTACCAACGTGTTAACTAAACTGCAGACCTTATTTGGATTTCATCATTTTTAAAACATTGTTTGTTTGTATGTTTGTGTTTGTTTGGTTTTGGTGCATAGTTCTAGAAATCTTATCCCATGTGTAGATTCCAGGAACCACTATCCCAATAGGATACAGAACTGCCACACCACAAAGAAACCCCCCCTGGCCTCCCCTTTTCAGTCACGCTCTCCCTACTACTCTAAGCCCTGGCAACAGCAGGTCTCTTCTCTGTCACTGTAATTTTGCCATGTTGAGAATGTTATATAAGTGGAATCCTACAGTGCTAACCTTTTAAGATGTTTTTTTCACTCAACATAATGCCCTTGCATCTAATGTGGGCTGCTGGCCTCCTGCTCAGTAGCAGGCATGCATTTTCACAGTTACAGGAACATTGGAGGAGCAGCAGTGGCTCCAACAGCTCTGAGACTAGAGCAGGTTGGATCCAGCCCAGGAGTAGTAGCTGGTCCCCTGATCTTTGGGTAACAGTCTTATTATTCCATTTGTCCCTCCAGCCTCTCCCCTTTCTCCTTTTGTTTTTACGGCCCTTCAAACAAATTGCTAATCAATTCCTTAATTCTATTCTGTCTGTTCAAAATGACTCTGTTTTCCAGGCTAGATACTGACATAAATTGCATATACACACTAGAGGTGAGAAAATATTTTTAAAATCAAAACCAAAACCCCAAATGCTAGAAAACATAGAAATATTCAACTGTATTAAAAAAAGTTTATGTTTATTTGGCAAAAAATAGCATAAAATAACGGGGAAGTGTGCTGATAAAAATAGTTGCAATGAAAATGATAGACAACATTTGCTATACTTAATATATAAAGAGCTCTCACAAATAGCGAGAAAAAAAAACAGAAAAATAAGTAATGAATATGATTAAGTGAGTTACTTGTCATGAAAATGAAATTAGACTAGCAAAAAAGAATTTTTTTTTAATCATACCTATTGCTGGAGAAAATACATTGAAAAAATAGTCTCATACATTGAAAAAATAGTCTCATACATTGAAGGTGTAAATGTGAATAGTTCGCAGCTATTTTGGACAATTATTTGGTAAACTCTACTAAAACTAAAAATACACATTCCCTTTGCCCTAGAAATCCCTCACCTGAAACAAATATTGTGGTCTGAAAACATATGCATGTGCCAGCATTGTTTGTTAGAGGCAAAAAGCTGCAAATGAAGTAATGGCCCATCAACAGGTTAGTGGTTGAGGACCCGAGGCAACCCTGCTGACAGCCAGCAGGAGCATGGGGACCTCAGGAGCCAAGGGCAGCCTCCACACACAGCCAGAAAGAGTGAAGGGCGCTGTTTCAGGGATGGCCCTTCACTGCAGCAGACCTCACAGCCACACAGGTGGTCTGCTGCAGCCACCATTGCCACGAGGGTAGCCTGCCATTCAGGCAGCCCACTGATCACTCAACTGCATTGACACAAGAGGGGTCACCAGCGGAGCCTGTAGAAAGAAGCAAGTGACAGCAGACACATGACCCAGTAACCCAAGCCAGAGGGGGAATTTTGCTGCCCCTGTTTTAATGCATCCAGGGGTGGGAGGTGTGTGCACAACCCACATGACTGCGTTGATCTGGGGAGAGACATATGCGGAACACCCACAGAGTGCTGAAACCCAGGATAACCAAATAGAGTAAGGGAGAAAATTCCCAAATATTACCAACTCATCCCCCCAACTGGGCAAAGCAAGAACCCAGGAGGAGCCTCTGCCTGTAGGAAACAAGAGAAACACCACCCAAGGTCACTCATTCAAACTGAGGAGCTCCACTACACCCCAGTGCACCCATCAGTGTCACAGACACTAGCCAGAGTGACAGCAAGCCCACCCAGAATCACTCAACCCAGCCAAAAAGCAACAGGTCACCCAGACACTTCTCCTAAGAACTCAAGAACTCACCCATATCCTCACTGACCCAACACAGTATCACTAACCTCAGCAAGGAATCACTAAGTGCCCCAATGCCTAGGCCATGGACACACATTAACACAACCCCAATATTGAATCCAGCAAAGGACCTACATGGAGACTACACTACCACATCTATCTGGAACCAACTAGAACACCCTACTCAATGGTCAACGTAAAACACATCTATGGGAGGAAGTGTCTCTCCTCAAAGTCCACTCCAAAGTAGTAGAAGAAGCAACTGCCTTATTAGATGACCAGACAACAACATAGAGACACTGAAAATACAAAAAAAAAAAAACAAAAAAAAAACCCCAAACAAACAAGAAAATATGATACCACCAAAGGAATATAGTAATTCTCAAGTACCAGACTCCATGGAACAGGAGATTCTTGAAATGACTGAAAAGGAGAAACTCAGTAAGATACAAGAAGACTGTTAGATGACATAATAAAATGAGAAAAACTATCCAGGATATGAAGGAGGAACTTTACAAAGAGATTAATTCTCTAAAAAAGAATGTAGCAGAACTCCTGGAATTAACACAACCAAGAGCTTAAGCAGCAGGTTAGAGCAAGCAGAAGAAAGAATTTCTGAGCTTGAAGATGGTCTTTTCGAAATAACCCAGGTGGACAAAAAAAAAGAAAAGAAAAAGAATTTTTAAAAATGAAGAAAATCTAAGAGAGCTAGCAAACAAGGCTAAGCACACAAACATCCAAACCATGGTGTTCCAGAAGGGGAGGAAAAAGGAAAAGGCATTGAAAACATATTCAGTGAAATATAGTGGAAAACTTCCCATGTACAGGGAGAGACATGGACATTCACATCTAGGAGGCCCAAATATCCCCAAACAGATTCAATTCAAAAAGATGCTCTCCAAGACATATTATAGTTAAACTGGCAAAGCTCAAAGACAAGAGAGAATCCTAAAAACAACAAGAGAGAAGTAGCAAGTGACCTATAAGGGAGTCCCCATCAGATTAACAGCAGACTTTTCAACAGAAACTCTGCAGGCCAGAAGACAACAAGATGATATATTCGAAATACTAAAAGAAAAAAATTGCCAGCCAAGAATACTATACCCAGCAAAGTTATCCTTCAGAAATGAAGAAGAAATAGTGTATTTCCCTAACAAACAGAAACTATGAGAGTTCACCACCACATGAGCAGCCCTACGAGAAATCCTCAAGGGAGTCCTGCACCTGGAATCCAAAAAATGATAATCAGTACCATGATACACAAGAAAGAACAAAACCCACTGGCAGAACAAAAATACAAGTGAGAAAGAGAAATAAACTATACCTTACAGCCACAAAAATCCAACAAAAGCTGAAGACAAACAATAAAAGGGGAAGAAAGGAAAAAAAGATATTTAAAACATCCAAACAAAAATTGATAAAGTGCAGGAGTAAGACAATACCCTTCAATAACAACCCAAAGTGTAAGTGGATTAAATTCCATACTCAAAAGACACAGACTGACTGAATGAATAAAAAAGCTAGACCCAACTACATGCTGTCTACAAGAGACTCACCTCACCTGTAATGACACACATCGACTAATAGAGAAGGGATGGAAAAAGATATACCATGGAAAAAGAAACCAAACATGAGCAGGAGTAGCTATTCTTATATCACATAAAGTAGACTTAAAACCAAAAATCACAAAAAAGAGACCAAAAAAAGGCCAGTATATAATAATAAAGGGATCTATCCTGCAAGAAGACATAGCAATCACAAATACATCTGCAACCAATGTCAGAGCACTCAGATATATAAAGCAAACAGTATTAGACCTAAAGAAAGATATAGACCCTAACACAGTAATAGTTGGGGACCTGAACACTCCTCTCTTGGTATTAGATAGATCAACAGACAAACACAGGAATTAAACTACACTTTAGACCAATTGGACCTGGCAGATATCTACAGAACATTTCATCCAACAACTACAGAGTATACATTTTTCTCATGGAACATTCTCCAGGATAAACTACGTGTTAGGTCACAAATCAAGTCTCAACAGATTTTAAAAATTTAAAATCATTTCAAGTATCTTTTCAGGCCACAACAGATTAAAACTAGAAATTAATAACAAGCAAAACTCTGGAAACTTTGCAAATACATGGAAATTAAACAACATGCTCCTAAACAACCTATGGGTCCAAGAAGAAATTAAACAGGAAATCAAAAAATTTCATGAAAGTAATGAAAATAAAGACACATCATACCAAAACCTGTGGGATACTGCAGAAGAAGTACTAACAGGGAAGTTTATTGCAGTAAATGCTTATATCAAAAGAACAGAAGATTTCAAATAAACAACTTAATGCTATACCTCAAAGAACTAGAAAAACAGGAACAATGCAATCACAAAATTAGCAGTGGGAAGGAAATAATTACTATAGAGCAGAACTAAATGAAACAGTGATGCAAAAAATGATACAAAAGATCAAAGAAACAAAAGTTGGTTTTTTGAGAATAAACAATATAGACAAACCATACCTAGGTTGAGAGAGAGAGAGAGACCCAAATAACAAAAATCAGAAATGAAAAAGGAGACATTACAACCAATACCACAGAAATACAAAAAATCATTAGATACTATTATAAACAACTATATGCCAACAAATTTGAAAACCTAGAGAAAACGGATAAATTTTTGGACACATGCAAACTACCAAGACTGAATCAAGAACAAGCAGAAAACCTGAACAGACCAATAACAAGCAACAGGATTGAAGCAGTAATCAGCAGTCTCCTAACAAAGAAAAGCCCAGGACCAGATGGCTTTACCACTGAATTCTACCAAACCTTTAAAGAGTAATTCATAACAATTCTCTTCAAACTATTGCAAAAATTTGAAACAGAGGCCATTCTCCCAAACTCATTCTATAAGGCCAGCATCACCCTGACACCAAAACCAAAGATACAATAAAAGAAGAAAACTACAGGCCAATATCTCTGATGAACATAGATGCAAAGATCCTCAACAAAATAGTAGCAAACAGAATACAGCAACACACCAAAAAAATTATACACCATGATGAAATGGGATTCATCCTAGGGATGCAAGGATGGTTCAACATACATGAGCCAATAAATGCGATACACCACATCAATAAAATCAAGGACAAAAACCAGATGATTATCTCAATAGATAATAGATAATCAGAAAAAGAATCAGGAACAAGACAAGGATGCCCATTCTCACCACTCTTATTTAACATAATATTGGAAGTACTAGCCAGAGCAATCAGGCAAGAGAAAAATATAAAGGGCATCCAGATTGGAAAAGACAAAGTCAAACTGTCCCTGTTCACAGATGACATAATCCTTTATATACAAAAACCTAAAGACTTTACAAACAAACAAACAAACAAACAAAAAACCTCTTAGAGCTGATAAACAATTCCAGTAAGGTTGCAGGATAGAAAATCAACATGCAAAAACCAATAATGTTTTTAACTCCAACAATGAACTAGCAGAAAAAGAAATCAAGAAAGCAAGCCCATTTACAACAGCCACCACAAATAAATAAATAAATAAATAACCTAGGAATCAATTTAACCAAAGTGGTGAAAGATCTCTACAACAAGAACTACAAATCACTGCTGAAAGAAATTAAACAGGACACACTAAGATGGAAAGACATTCCATGCTCTTGGATTGGAGGAATTAACATTGTGAAAATGTCCATACTACCCAAAGCAATCTACAGATTCAATGCAATCCTCACCAAATTAGCAATGACATTCTTCATAGAAATAGAAAAATAATTCTAACATTCACATGCAACAACAAAAGACCCCAAATAGCTAAAGCAATCCTGAGCAAAAATAAATAAATAAATAAAGCCGAGGCATTACACTACCTGACTTTAATAGTAACCAAAACAGCATGATACTGGCATACAAGAGACACTCAGACCAATATAACACAATAAAGAACACAGAAGTCAATTCACATATTTACATACAACTGATCTTTGACAAAGTCACTGGATCATACACTGGGAAAAAGACTGCCTCTTCAATAAATGGTGCTGGGAAAAATGGGCATCCATTTTCAGAAGAATGAAACAAGACCAATACTTCTCACCATATAACAAAATCAACTCAAAATGGATTAGAGACTTAAATATAAGACCTGAAACTATAAAACTACTAAAAGAAAACATAGGGGAAACACTTCAGGATGTAAGACTGGGGAAAGACTTTATGACTATGACCACAAAAATGCAGGCAACAAAAGAAAAAATAAACAAATGGGATTATATCAAACCAAAAAGCTTCTGCACAGCAAAAGAAACAATAGAGTGAAAAGACAACCTACATAATGGGAGAAAAAAATTGCAAACTATGCATCCAACAAGGGATTAATATTCAGAATATTGAAGGAACTCAAACAACTTTACAGTAAAAAAGGGATTTTAAAAAACCTGATTTAAAAATGGGTAAAGGAGCTGAATAGGCATTTTTCAAAGGAAGACATACAAACAGCCAACAGACACATGAATGAAATGCTCAGCATCACTCAGCATAAGAGAAATGCAAGTCAAAACCACACTGAGATATCATCTCACCCTGGTTAGTCTGGCTATTATCAAAAAGACAGAGAATACCAAATGCTGACAAGGACATGGAGAAAGGGGAACACTCCTACACTGTTAGTGGGACTGTAAATTAGTGCAGCCATTATGGAAAACAGTATGGAGTTTCCTCGAACAACTACAGATAGACCTGCCATATGACCCAGCAATCCCACTTCTGGGTATATACACAAAGGAATGGAAATCATCATGTCAAAGGGATACCTGCACTCCCATGTTTATCACAGCTCTATTTACAATATCCAAGTTGTGCAACCAACCTAAATGTCCATTGACAGCCAACTGGATGAGAAAAATGTGGTCTATATACACAATGGAATACTACTCTGCCTTAAAAAATAAGGAAAGTCTGCCATTCTCAGCTACATGGATGAACTTAGAGAAAATTATAAGTGAAATAAGCCAGGCACAGAAAGAGAAATACTGCATGTCCTCACACATAAGTGGGAGCTTAAAAAAAATAAACAAATAAGTAAAAAAAGAAAGATATGGCAATCACAGTAATTCATTGACCTTTCACAAGGAGAGAACAGAACTGAGGCCACCAGAAGTGGGAAAGGCGGAGGGAGAGCAGATTAGTGAGAAATTGATATAAGGGCCACAAAAATGATTACATTGTGTAATATTGAATATATTATTATCCTGATTTGAGCATCACATACTGCACACAGGTATTGATATTTGACACTGTACCACACATATATGTATAATCAATTATGTTTTGATTTAAAAAAACAGGTTAGTGGTTTGCAGTCATAAAAAGGACAAATGGAAGGTAAAAGAAGTTGACTTGGAAGAACTTTTGTTGGTTATTTTGAGTGAGAAAAGCAAAATGCAGATCATCCTGCATGATATGATCCCATTTTCATAAAACAGTGAAAAAATAAACACCTACTCATGTATATACAGTCCTCCCTTGGTATCCAAGAGGGACTGGTTCCCGGACCTCCTGCAAGTACCAAAATCATTGGATGCTTAAGTCCATGATACAAAATGGTGTAGTGTTTGCATAGAACCTATGCACATCCTCCTGTATACTTTAAACCATCTCTAGATTGCTTATAATACCTAATACAATGTAAATGCCATGTAAACAGTTGTTATACTGTGACATTTAGGGAACAATGACAGGAGCAAAAAGGGTGGACCTGCTCAGTACAGATGCAATTTTTTTTAAAAAATATTTTTGATGCACGGTTGGTTGAATCCACAGATGTGGAACCCACTGTAAGGAAAGTAGAAAAAGTTTAGTCAGGATCACTCACCTTCCATCTGTTACAAATGGGCAAGATTCAGCACGTTCACTAGAAACAAGTTATAAAAGTAGTGGAACTGCGCATGTGTGCCCATCTACTGATTCAGCATGATTGTTGTAATTATGTAGTGCTTGGCTTGTGGCCGCTATTGTGTACTAAAAATGTAAAGGTAACTGCTCTGAACCACTGGACGGCAGAGCACAGAGGGTTGGCAGAGCATGGAGAGTCAGTGGAGTAGAGTCAGAGCTTGTCTTGGAGGATTAAAGCACGTCTGTGAAGTTCACATCTGAAGAATAAAGTATGTCTACCTGCATAAAGCTGCCAGATATCTTCTTTCAATTACCTGACTCACAACCTGCACAGGAAGGGCCAGAAGGATCTGAGATCTCAGTGCCACACCCACAAATATGGAGGGCCAACTGTATGGCCATATCATAATCATGTTAGCATGTCATTAAATGAGCATGGAAAATGACACAGAAACCACTTTCTAACTTTTTAACAGGGCCATGAAAGAAGCTAGAATGGTAGATAGGGATGGGATTGCTTAAAGGCAAAAAAGCCAAGCAAAAAACAAAAAAAAAAAGGAAAAATTACACTAAAATAAGAGAGCATTTGTGTGGGCTGGCCTGTTAGCTCAGTTGGTTAGTGCACACTATTATAACACCAAGGTCAAGGGTTCGGATCCCCGTGCTGGCCAGGCGCCAAAACAAAACAAAAAGAAAAATGAAGTCAAGAGCATTTGGGTTGTGAATCCATAAATGTAATCGTGTGTGTAAGAGTGTACATGCTTATGAAAGGAAAAAAATGAACATATATGGGAAATATCAGGGACTGGGCCAGATTCTGAAGGTTTAAGAGGCATTTTGGAGAGAGCCCAGTTTGTCTCAGGATCAACAGAAGGAGAGACCAAGGCTCATATTGAAGCCTGAAGCTCAAGAGGTTCAGAGCAAGCTATTTCAAGACAGATGACTCCAGTGTTGGGATAGTGCCGATGGAGGCCAGGGGGGAAGGAAACTGCAACAATGGGTCTGTTCCACCAGTCACACTCACAGTGACTCGGTAGTCCTAGGGGAGTTATGACAGGCATGCATATGGTCTTCCACAGGTGGAATGAGTTTAGAAAAAAATCAGTGGCTTCCCCTTAAATCATATAGTTAGAAAACAGAATGGGAAAACTATCCCATTCACAATAGATGCCAGTCCTCAAGGTACCCAACTGCCTCCCTCCCCAGTTCTGTCTCTCCTTTCACCTGGGCCATAGAGGACCTCTTCCTGAGCCACACAAGGTTTCCCTGGAAACAGTTCAAAAGCAACCAGCCTTCATTCCCCTAACCCTATGAGGGACAGCTGCTGGGTTATCTCTCCAGCTCCTAATGACTCCATGGTTTTCCTCTGATTCATGGGGCAGGCGCCAACAGCCATGCTTCTACCACGGAACTCTATCCCAGTGGCCACAGGTCATCAGATTGGGGAGTCGCCTAACCCAAGTTCACATGTTATTATAAACATTGGAGCTATTTAGAGTTAAGTTTCCCAGATTTGGATGCTATTCTAGATGTGTTAAGCTGTGAGCAGTGGCTTAAATAATAAACATATTTATTTTTTCACATAAGTCTAGAGGTTTATGATTTATAATTCAGAAGTTCATTAATGGTCAGGCTTTCAATGCAGATCTGTCCCCTTCTCTTGACCTCCCCTCATGACAGCAACCACAGTTCCAAACACCTTGTTCTTACATGGATCACCCACAGCAAACACATAGCAGGAAACTTCCTCTTTTCACCAGGGAGAAAATCCTTTTACGGAAGCCCCACTGGCCTGAGTCGAGTTACATATCCTCCCATCGACCAAGCACTAGGAAACGGCTATGAGAGTATATTCAGATCAAGACTGATCATGATTTATCTCCTGGAGACTGGGGAGGATCCAACCTTTCCAGAGCATCATACTATGATAAAGTCGATGTTCCCTAGAAAGGAAGAAGTGAGGAACGTCTGTTGGGTAGCTACTACAGGTGTTTGCATGCTTTAAAATGTACCTGGGATTTTGTTTTTTATTTGGGTATGGAAAGGCCAACAAGTCAGGAGATTACTGTGGTTGCACAGATAGTTTACTGCTCACAGATCTCAAGAGGAAGGAGGCATGCCACAGCACGCAGGGCCACGAGGAGGGGGCACCAGGCTAGGGCAGGAGGCAGAAGGAGGGAGGGGAGAGCATGGGCAAAAGCCTTGCTCATAGTTTCTACAGGAAAAGTAAGGCAGAGTAGGGTAAGCAGACTTAGGACTGGCTAGGTTGAATAATTTCAGTAGGCTCTGGGCTATAGGAGTGGTCTCTAGTTGTCCAGTACCTGGCCCTGGGGTGATTTAGGGCAAGCAGAATATGGCTTGCTGTGTAAGAGTTAGATTAAGGAGGTGGCTGGAGGTGTGGGCTCTGCATGAGCTGGTTTGCATAGGAAGGCATGCTCACAGGCAAGTTGTTTGTTATCTCTTGAAATTATCTAACCCTGGGAGGCATAGTCCCTCCCTGGGTCTGCAAGGCCCCAAAATGCCACAGCATTGTAAAATATTGAAAAATTTTTTAAATGATTAATACATTGCCCCAGAGACAGAGAAAGGTGACTGACCTGCAGTGAGAGTCAAGGATAAAGCAGAGAGGCAATCAGACACGAGAAACCTAGGGAGTGTTCCAGATCCAACTTCCACTCAGTCCAGGGTCTCAGATGCTATCCTGCTTGTGGGCTCTAGGAGATACTCCTGTAACCTTACAACAAATGCTCTTTTCTTTTTGCATGAACTAGCTCCAGTGGTTTCTGCGGTTTATAGATGAAGAATTCTACTAATGTAGGACTCATCAGAAGTTCAAACCCAGTCAGAGAGAGAAAATGCCACACCGTTTACTCCAGGGTCTTATACCCTCCTTAGCTAAGATTCATTTTTCCCAAAAGCAACTTTTAAAAAATCTTTAACAGTGCTTACTCACAGGACTGTGTTATCTTCTTGGAACCACATTTGTTTTGCAGAATAGGACCCTTGCACTACAGTAGGTCTATTTATATAACCAGAAGGCCGGTTTGGGAGGTTTCCAAAAATTAAGGAGCAGACTTCTTAATGGAGTACTCTTTTTTAAAAAAAGATTTTTTAATTTCATTTTAATTAACACGTATTTGCACATATTAATGGGGTATAATCTTATGTTTTGATACGTATATATGTTGTATAATGATCGGGTCAGGGTAGTATATCCATCACCTCACACGTGTATCATTTCTTTGTGGCCAGAGCATTCAAAAGCCTCTCTGCTAGCTATTACGTAATATACAAAACTTAACTGTTCTAACCATAGTGTAGGGAAAATATAGGAAAATGACCAGGGCCCCTCAAATGTTCAGAATCTTTCCAAACATTTGCTGTAAATATCCACGTGCACCTAGGTGTTCCTTGGTTACCATCTAATGTAATGGCGTATGGGCACCCAGGTGTCCTGGGTTATGGACCTAAGTATAAAGGACTAATGGCTCTGATACACGGCGCTTCTTGGGATGCTCTGGGAAGCCACTAGGGCGGCTGCTCCTAGCTCTGAATAAAGCCTATCAATTTTTTACCCACGGCTCCCAGGACCTTTTCCTATTACCGAGCTCATGGACCTGCATGTGAAGGGTTTGTGACCCAGTCTGTACGACAGGCTCGAGGGGTCTGTGAGCTCCAGCCCTAGCAATACAATTAGCATAGTCGGCAGCAGGATTCTGAGCAGGTACGGGAGCCAGTAGCCCCTTGGGAGGAAGAAGAAATGTGGCTACTCTTGAGTATGTGATGCCCGGTGGCCACTTTCCTGCTGACCAGGATCTGGTTGCTGCTCACTATACTACGTGTCAGCATAGGCCAGGCAATCCATGAAGCAGTGTGGCTTTGAGATTTGCAGCTGAAAGCCCCTTGGGAGAGGGAGGAAATGTGTCTATCCTTGAGTATGTGGTACCTGGTGGCCATTTTCCTGCTGACCAGAGTCTGGCTGCTGCTCACTCTATTGCAAGCCAATCAAGATTTGCAGCAGAAAGCAGCGTTGTGGGAAGCACAGATACTTGTCCCGGAGGATGACGTGCAGCGATGGGTCATCCCTGCTTCTCACACCAGGGAAGATGACAAGCCCAGTGGTGAGTTGGGGGAGACTGTGTGTCTCCAGGCATGACCTATTGTGCATCAGAAAATGAAGCATGAGCAGCCTATGGGACGAGGTGGGCAACCAGTGGGCAACCCACAGGTGACCCAATTCACTCCCTATGTCCCATATACCCAGGTTGAATTAGTTGACTTGGGGAGACAGTTCCAGCAGAAACAGGGAGAGCCCCAGGCTGCCTGGCCGCTGTGGTTGTGGGACCCAGGGCTGGATAGTGTGATGTGCTCTGGTGAGGAGATGGAAAGTTTGGCCTCCATTACTATACACCCGTCCCTGAGGCAGTGGCTACAGAATAGCCACAGATATGCACAAGGGCCGGGTCATCACTCCTTAATGGACTGGGTGAGTGCAGCTGCCCGAACCATGTGGGAGAATGCTGGAGAACTGCCCCAAATTGTGAGTAAATGGCAAACATATGCCTAATTGTTTCAAATAATTTGGGAGCTGGGGATGTGGCAGTCCATGTTTAATGTGAACACTCATGGCCCGGACGATGAATGTTTTACAGACAGCATGAGGGACATAGTGCTGCAAAATGCCCCATCAACATCCTTTGTGTCACTGGTGGCCATACTGGCCCCATACGTTGGTCATCCTATACATGAAGTAATGACCATGATGGCCAGTCTGGGTGAAACAGAGAGGAGACAAAAGGAGTCTGAAAGGTGGCTAAGACCAAACCCCCCAATGCTCAGGAGTTTATCCTGAGGGGGCCAAGCAAGACCAGCTGTAAGCAGATGTGGCTTGACTTGCTTGCAGCAGGGGTTGATAGCAAGAAAACTGACCAGCAGCCAAATGCAGTCCTGTTTGCCTTGTGGCAGCAATTGTACCCCAAATAGCATTTCACTAAACGTCTGGAAACAGGTGGCAAGGTACTCCCAGTGGATTTAAAGGATGTTTTGGTTGCTTCCACAGAGGTGGATGAACTGTTCCATTCTGATGAGGGAGCAGGCCAAGGTACTTGTCTTTGGGGGGTAGGTGAGGACCGGAAGGCTCATGTTGAACTGGAAATACATTGGACAAGCGTGCAGCATGTTTTGGCACTGGTGGATATGGATGCAGAATGTAGCCTGATATATGGCAATCCAGATAAGTTTCTATGGGCCACAGTTCATGTAGATGTCCATGGAGGACATATTATTCAAGTCAAAGCTGTGTCATTGCCATTGGGCATGGGACAATTGCACCCTTGTGTATATAGTGTATATACATCCCCTATAGCTGAATACATCTTGCGTATGTATGTACTTTATGGTTTGCACCTGCAAACAACAGTTGGAGAGTTTCAGCTATGGATACAGACAGTAAAGCCTGTGTTATGAGGTTATGCTAAACATGACCCACAGGTGTTACCCAAGCCAAGACGTGTGGTTAACGTAAAGCAGTATCACCTACCAGGAGGACATGCAGAGATAAGTGCCACTATATTGGAGTTAGACAAAGTTGGCATTATTCATCTGGCCCATAGCCCATTTAATGCTCCAGTATGGCCGGTGAAAAAACTTGATGGTACCTGGAGAATGACTGTGGATTACTGAGAACTAAACAAAGTAGTGCCTCCTTTTCATGCAGCTGTGCCTTCGGCTCACAACTTGATGGATCAGCTGATGACTCAGCTAAGAACTTATCATTATGTATTGGACCTTGTGCATTAGTCCGTTTGTGTTGCTATAACAGAAATACCTGAGACTGGATAATTTATAAAGAACAGAGGTTTATTTGGCTTACGATTCTGGGACAGCTGCATCTGGAGTGGGCCTCAGGCTGCTTCTACTCATGGCGGAAAGCAGCAGGCAGCTGGTGGGTACAAGCAGATCACATGTAAGAGGAAGCAAGAGAGAGAGAGGAGGTGCCAAGTTCTTTTAAACAACCAGTTCTTGTGGGAACTAATAGAGTGAGAACTCACTCACTATCCCTCCTCCCCCAGGGAGAGCATTAATCCATTCATGAGGGATCTGTCCCCATGACTCAAACAGCTTGCAGCACTGCCACGATGGGGATCAGATTTCCATGAGTTTTGGCAGGAACAACACATCCAAACTATCATTCCACCCCTGGCCCCCCAAAACTCATGTTACTCTCACATACAAAATACAATCATTCCATCCCAACAGTCCCAAAAGTCTTAGTTTGTTACAGCACCAACTTAAAAGTCCAAAGTCCAATGTCTCATCTGAGACCAAAAGCAAAAGTCCTTCCAGCTATGAACCTGTAAAAATCAAAAACAAATTTATCTACTTCCTAGATACAATGGTGGAACAGACACTGGGTACACATTCCCATTCCAAAAGGAAGGAATAGACCAGAAGAAAGGGGAAACAGGTCCCAAACAAGTCCAAAACCCAGCAGGGCAGATATTAAGTCTTAAAGCTCCAAAATAATCTTCTTTGACTCCAAGTCCTGTATCCTGGGCACAATGGGGCATCTGGACCCCAAAGCCTCAGGCAGCCTCACTCCCACAGCTCTGTGAGGTGCAGCCCATAGAGTTGCACTGGTAACTGCAGCTTTTCCAGGCAGGTGATGCATGTTGCCAGTGGCCCTGCAGTTCTGGGATCCTGTTGGTAGCCCCACTGCCTTGGCTATACTGGACATTTTCCTGGTGGGGGCTCCCTGTGGGGGCTCCAACCCCACATTTCTGCTCAGCATTGCTCTCATAGATGGCCTCTGCAGCAGCTCTGCCCCTGTGGAAGTTCTGCGCCTGGGCCCCCAGGCTGTTCCATACATCCTCTGAAATCTGGGTGGAGGCTGCCATGCCTCCACCGCTCTCATGTTGTGCTGCCTGCAGACCTAACACAACATGGATGCCAGCGAGGTTTTGGGTTTCTACTCTCCAGAGCTGCTGCATGAACCACACCTGGGGCTGATCCAGCCAGAGCCACTGGGATGCAGGGAGCAGGTTCCTGAGGGCAGCTGCACCCCTGGTCTGTCCTCTGGGACAATTCACCCCTTCTGGATCACAAGGTCTGTAATGGGTGCAGCACCATTCCAGACTTCTCAAATGCCTTTAGGGCTTCTTTCCCATTGTCCTGGCTATTAGCATCTGACTGTCTCACCACCAAATTAATGTCTTTAGCAATCAGTTTAACTGTTTCACCCTTGTATTTTTCTCCTGCTCTCCACTTCTCTACCACATGGCCAGGCTGCAAATTTTCCAAATCTTTACACTCTACTTTCCTTTTAAATTCTGGCTTTACATCATGCCTTTGCTGCCATAACTCAGAGTAGGCTGTTAAAAGTAGTGATTCAGCTTCCTTAATACTTTGCTGCTTAGGAATTTCTTCCACCAGACATTCTGGTTCACAACTCTTAAGTCCCACCTTCCACAAAGCCCAAGGGCATGGACACAGTGCAGCCAAATTCCTTGCTATGGTGTATCAAGGGTGATCTTTTGTCCAATTCCCGATAAGTTCCTCATTTCAACCTGAGACTTCATCATCTACATAGCCTTTACTGTCCACGTTTCTATCAACATTCTGGTCACAACCATTTAACCAAACTCTAAAATATTTCAAACCTTCCCTCATCTTTTTGTCTTCTTCTAAGTCCTCCAAACTCCTGCAACATTTGCCTAATACCCAGTTCCAAAGCTGCATCCACATTTTCAGGTATCTATATAGCAACATCCCACTCATTGGTACCAATTTTCTGTATTAGTCCATTTGTGCTGCTATAACAGAAATACCTGAGACTGGGTAATTTATAAAGAACAGAGGTTTATTTGACTTATGATTCTGGGACAGCTGCATCTGGAACGGGCCTCAGGCTGTTTCTACTCATGACAAAAAGCAGCAGGCAGCCAGCAGGTACAAGCAGATCACATGAAAAGGGGAAGCAAGAGAGAGAGAGGAGGTGCCAGGGTCTTTTAAACAACCAGCTCTCGTGGGAACTAATAGAGTGAGAACTCACTCACTATCTCTCCTCCCCAAGGGAGAGCATTAATCCATTCACGAGGGATCCACCCCCATGACTCAAACAGCTTGCAGCACTACCACATTGGGGATCAGATTTCCATATGAGTTTCAGTGGGGAAAACACATCCAAACTCTATCACCTTGCAAATGCTTTTTTCTCTATTCCAATCACAGCTGATAGCTAAGATTAGTTTGCCTTAACCTGGGAAGGGAGGCAGTGGACCTTTCAAGTATTGCCCCAACGCTATCTCCATAGCCCAACCATTTGTCACGGTTTAGTGGCTGAGGACCTAGCCAAGTGGACTAGGCCCAGTACAGTTACAATATTTCATTATACTGATGATGTGTTACTAACCTCTGATTCTCTTGCAGATTTAACCCAGGCAGCTCCAATGCTGCTAAGCCATTTGGAACAATGTGGGTGGGCCATGAACACAGCCAAAGTGTGAGGACCTGGGCTGTCAGTCAAATTCTTGGGAGTGGTCTGGTCAGGTAAAATGAGAGTCATCCCAGAAGCTATTATAGATAAGATACAGGCATACCCTCCACCGACAACAGTAGCTCAGCTACAGACATATTTGGGACTTCTGGGGTACTGGAGAGCTTTCGTACCCCATATGGCCCAAATGGCATACCTGCTGTATTCATTAACAAAGAAAGGAGCCCCCTGGGATTGGACTGAGGAAGTAGAACTGGCTTACCAGGCTACAAAGAGGGCAATACAGCAAGTACAGGCTTTACAAGTGGCTGATCCCACTATAAATCTTTTGAATTAGACGTACGTATAACCCAAAAAGGGTTAGGATGGGGTTTGTGGCAAAGACAAGACCGATTCTGAACACCTGTAGGATTCTGGTCTCAGCTCTGGAAGGGCGCTGAAGTGAGTTATTCTCTAAGAGAGAAACAGTGGCTGTGTATTCTGCCTTGATGGCCACTGAAGCTATCACAGGAACTGCCACAGTCCTAGTAAGGATGACATACCCCATACTAGGTTGGCTGCGCACATGGGCAACCACCCATAAAACGGGCATAGGTCAGACTCCCACTCCATCTAAATGGGGAGCATATATAGAACAAAGAAGCACTGTGTCAAGGAGTTCTCTATCTAAAGAGTTGCAAACTGTGCTAGGACCAGTAGAGGTTGTGGAGGAAACTTTGACACAACCATTACCCCTGGAGGTGGAAGCCACACCTTTCCATAAGGGACAGGGACCTATCACAGAGCAAGCTTGGTATACAGATGGCTCCAGCATGGGACCCTCAGCATCGTGAATGGCTGTTGCTGTCCAGCTCTTAACCGATACCATGTGGTATGAAAATGTAACAGGGCAAAGCAGTCAACAGGCTGAATTGAGAGCAGTATGGATGGTGATAAAAAATGAGCCTGGGCCATTAACCATCTGTACTGACAGCTGGGCTGTGTACAAAGGTTTGGCCCTATGGATCTCTACTCAGAAATATCAACAGTGGATGGAAGGCCACTGACCCATGTGGAGACAACCCATGTGGCAAGAGTTATGGCAATTAGGACATGAGAAGGAAGTAACTCTTTTCCGTGTCACAGGAAATTCCCTTAGCCAGTCCAGGCAACGATGAAGCCAATGCATTGGCTAAGGTAAGATGGCTGGAGAGATCCCCAACAATTGATGTAGCCCAGTGGTTACATCAATGAATGCAGCATGCTGGCAGCAAAACTATGTGGATGGCGGCTCAAAGATGGACCCTGCCTATAAAATGGGAAGATGTAGTAAACACTTGTCATGCTTGTCCAGTATGCACTCAAGAGAGTCCACACCCCAGCAGGTGCCGCATACAAATGGGCAAATAACTCAAGGGAGGGTGTCCTTGACTTGATGGCAAGTGGACTTTGTCAGACCACTGCCAAGGTCAGAGAATTCCACATACATTTTCACAGCTGTTGATACAGCTACTGGTCTTCTGTTTGTATGGCCTTGTAAGGCCCCAGAGCAGGTAAGCACTGTGAAGGCACTGAATAGCCTTATGGCCATGTATGGCTGGCCTGTAGTCATAGAGAGTGATAATGGAACCCACTTTACTGGACATGAGGTACACAATTGGGTTTCCCAGTTGTCCATTCAGTGGAAGTTCCATGTGCCATATCATCCCCAGGCAGTGGGAATGATTGAACAGTACAATGGTCTTTTAAAAAAGGAACTAAGGCTATCTGCTCAACCCCCATCCCTGAAGGGGTGGACATGGCGATTATAGCCGACAGTCAGGATTCTAAATGAGAGACCCCACAAGGGCGGGCCCTCTCCAGTGGAAGCTCTGTCACATAGGGCTGCAGCACCTATACAGCTGCAAGTCACTACTAAAGATAAGCTTTTGAAGCCAGGACACAGCAAGAATGGAAATATTCTCTTACCAGCCCCATCCTGTTTCCAACAGGGACAGACAGTACAATGGGAATGGCCTTGGAAATTAGAAGCCCCCCCATATATGCTGGGTAGGCCTAATAGGGCCTTGGGGGAAAGGATTAGAAGACTTGCAAGTTTCACCTGAGTGACAAATACCTGGCCTCCCTAAGTAAAAGTAACATGGCCTGGAACAGATAAGTTCTCTATTCCAAAGGGCACATTCGTATTATCATGGCAAATTATAAGTTCCCCTATACTGTTACATGTAGAACCTACAGATCCAACAGTGTTAGCAGATAATGTATGGTATCATAAACCAGGTAAGACACCTATTCCTGCAACCATCCTTTCTCAGGATGGCAAACTGGCATGTATCCTACCAGAGGGGCGAGAACTCCCCCTATTGGTACCAGTAACCCTATGCCTTTTCTCCCATAGTGTTGTGGCTGCGGGCACCAACATACATTCGTGTGGCCAATGAGTCGGCTTGCTGAATATGCACTGAACTTCCCATCAGCATGGCTACTGGATTCCCGTGGAATATCACCCCAGTGATGACTACTAACTGGACGTGTGTGGCTAATAGTTAAAAGGGTAGAACTACGGGACAAGCCTTAAGGCATATTGAAGAGACAATAGGTTATATGAATGTAAGGGTCATTTATCCTCATTAAGGGAACATCGCGGAATATTCTGAATGTGTAGATTGTATGGTGAGGGACCCTAAAGGGGTGGATTGTAGGGAAAATATAGGAAAATAGTCAGGGCCCTTCAGATGTTCAGAATCTTGCCAAACATTTGCTGTAAATATCCATGTGTGCCCAGATGTTCCTTGGTTACTATCTAATGTAATGGCATATGGGCACCAGGTGTCCTGGGTTATGGACCTAAGTGTAAAGGACTAATGGCTCTGATATACGGCACTTCTCAGGAGGCTCCAGGAGGCCACTAGGGCGGCTACTCCTAGCTCTGAATAAAGCCTATTAATTTTTCACCCACAGCTTCCAGGATCTTGTCCTATTACCTAGCTCATGGACCTGCATGTGGAGGGTTTGTGACGCAGTCTGTACAACAGTCTTGAGTGGTCTGTGAGCCCTAGCCCTAGCTTGACACACAGTCACCCTACTGTGCAGTAGAACACCAGAACTTATTCTTATCTAATTGTAATTTTGTACTGTGAAGCTAGGGCTTACAGACCCCTCAAGTCTGCTGTATGATTGGGTTACAAACCCTCCACACGCAGGTCTGTGAGCTGGGTAATAGAAAAAAAGGTTCTGGGAGCCATGGGTATAGAAAAATGAATGGGTTTTATTCAGATCTAGGAGCAACTGTCCTAGTGGCTTCTCTGAGAGTTCTGAGAAGCACTATGGACCAGAGCTGTTAGTCTTTTATACTTAAGTCCATAACCCTGGACACCTGGGTGCCCACACACAATTTACATTAAGTAGTAACAAGGAACACCCAAGGATATTTACAGCAAATGCTCGGCAAGACTCTGAACATCCGAGGGGCCCTGACATTTTTCTATTTTTCCCAACAATCCACCCCTTCAGGGTCCCTTGCCGTACAATCTATGTGTTCAGAATCTTCCGAGATGTTCCCTTAGCAAGGATAAGTGATCCTTACATTCATACAACCTATCGTCTGTCCAGTATGCCTTAAGGCTTGTCCTTAAGGTTTGTCCTGTAGTTTTGTTCTTTCAATTATTAGCCACACATGTCCGGTTAGTAGTCATCTTTGGTATGAAGTTCCGTGTATATTCAATAAGCCAACACATTGGTCACACGAACGTATGTCTGTATCCAGTTGACTCTGGTGCCCGCAGCCAGAACACTATGGGCGAAAAGACAGAAGGGTTATTGGTACCAATAGGGGGAGTTCTCGCCCCTCTGGTAAGATACATGCCAGTTTGCCATCCTGTGAAAGGATGGTTGCAGGAGTAGGTATCTTACCTGGTTTATGATACCATACTTTATCTGCTAGTACTGTTGGATCTGTAGGTTCTATATATAACAATATAGGGGAACTCATAATTGGCCATAATGATAATACAAATGTGCCCTTTGGAATAGAGAGCTTATCTGTTCCAGGCCATGTTACCTTTACTTGAGGAGGCCAAGTACTTGTCACCCAAGGTGAAATTTGCAAGTCTTCTTATAATCCTTTCCCCCAAGGCCCTATTAGGCCTACCCAGCATATATGGGGGGCTTCTATTTTCCAAGGCCATTCCCATTGTACTGTCTGTCTCTGTTGTAAACAGGTTGGGGGCGGTAAGAGAATATTTCCATTCTTTACATATCCTGGCTTCAAAAGCTCGTCTCTAGTAGTGACTTGCAGCTGTATAGGTGCTGCAGCCCTATGTGACAGAGCTTCCACTGGAGAGGGCCCACCTTTGCGGGGTCTCTCATTTAGAATCCTGACTGTCAGCCATAAGCACCATGTCCACCCCTTCAGGGATGGGGTTTGGGCAGATAGCCTTAGCCTCTTTTTTAAAAGACCATTGTATCACTCAATCATCTCTGCTGCCTGGGGATGATATGGCATATGTAACTTCCACTGAATAGACAACTGGGAAGCCCACTTCTGAACCTCATGTCCAGTAAAGTGGGTTCCATTATCACTCTCTATGACTACAGGTCGGCCATACGTGGCTATAAGGCTATTCAGTGCCTTCACAGTGTTTACCTGGTCTGGGGCTTTACAAGGCCATGCAAATGAAGACCAGTAGCCGTATCAACAGCAGTGAAGATGTATCTGAAATTCTCTGACCTTGGCAGTGGTCCAACAAAGTCCACTTGCCATTGAGTCAAGGGCACCCTTCCTCAAGTTATTTGCCCGTCTATATGGGGTACCTGCTGGGGGTGTGGACCCTCTTGAGCACATACTCGACAAGCATGACAGGCATTTACTACATCTTCCCATTTTATAGGCAAGGCCCATCTTTGAGCCACCATCCCATCCACATGGTTTTGCGGCCAGTATGCTGCATTTGTCAATGTAACCACTGGGCTACATCAGTAGCCAGGGCTCTCTCCAGCTGTCTTACCTTAGCCAAGGCATCAGCTTCATCATTTCCTGGACTGGCTAAGGGGAAGTGTCCTGTGACATGAAAAAGGGTCACTTCTTTCTCATGCCCCAATTCCCATAACTCTTGCCACATGGCTTGTCCCCACAGGGGTCGGTGGCCTACCATCCACCATTGATATTTCCAAGTAGAAATCCAAAGGGTTAAACCTTTGTACACAGCCCAGCTGTCAGTACAGTTGGTTAATGGCCCAGGCTCATTTTTTATCACCATCCATACTGCTCTCAATTCTGCCCATTGACTGCTTTGCCCTGTTCCATTTTCATACCACATGGTATCTGTTAAGCTGTCCACGATGCTGAAGGTCTCATGCTAGAGCCATCTGTGTACCAAGCTTGTTCTGTGATAAGTCCCCATCCCTCATGGAAAGGTGTAGCCTCCACCTCCATGGGTAAGGATTGTGTCAAAGTTTCCTCCACAGCATCTACTGGGCCTAGCACAGCTTGCAATTCTTTGGACAGAGGACTCGTTGACACAGTGCTTCTTTGTTCTATATGTGCTCCCCATTTAGATAGAGTGGGAGTTGGAGCTATGCCTGTTTTAGGGTTGGTTGCCCACGTGGGCAGCCAACCTAGTATGGGATGTGTTGTCCTTACTAGGACTGTGGCAGTTCCTGTGATAGCTTCAGTGGCCATCAAGGCAGAATACACAGCTGCTAGCTGTTTTTCTATTAGAGAATAGCGTACTTCAGCACTGTTCCAGAGCTGAGACCAGAATCCTACAGGTGTTCAGAATCGGTCTTGTCTCTGCCACAAACCCCATCCTAACCCTTCTTGGGTGATATTCACATCTAATTCAAAAGGCTTAGTGGGATCAGCCACTTGTAAAGCCTGCACTTGCTGTATTGCCCTTTTTGTAGCCCAATAAGCCTGTTCTGCTTCCTCAGTCCAATCCCAGGGGGCTCCTTTCTTTGTTACTGCATACAGTGGGCATGCCATTTGAGCCACATGTGGTACAAAAGCACTCCAATACCCCAGAAGTCCCAAATATGTCTGTAGCTGAGCTACAGTTGTGGGTTGAGGGTATGCCTGTATCTTCTCTACAATAGCTTCTGGGATGACCCTTGTCTTACCCGACCAGACCACTCCTAAGAATTTTACTGACAGCCCAGGTCCTTGTACTTTGGCTGTGTTCATGGCCCACCCACATCGTTCCA
This sequence comes from Cynocephalus volans, assembly GCF_027409185.1. Lineage (NCBI taxonomy): Eukaryota > Metazoa > Chordata > Mammalia > Dermoptera > Cynocephalidae > Cynocephalus > Cynocephalus volans. Next base: position 34,448,359 of record NC_084469.1, read on the forward strand.
AATGGCTTAGCAGCATTGGAGCAGCCTGGGTTAAATCTGTAAAAGAATCAGAGTTGAACAACACATCATCAATGTAGTGAAACATTGTAACCGTGCTGGATTTTGTCCACTTGGCTAGGTCCCCAGTCACTAAAACATGACAGATGGATGGGCTATGCAGATAACCTTGGGGCAATACTTGAAAGGTCCACTGCCTCCCTTCCCAGGTGAAGGCAAACTGATCTTGGCTATCGGCCAAGATTGGAATAGAGAAGAAAGCATTTGCAAGGTCCAATACATAATGATAAGTTCCCAGCTGAGTCATCAGCTGATCCATCAAGTTGTGATCCGAAGGCACAGCTGCATGCAAAGGAGGCATTACTTTGTTTAATTCTCAATAGTCTACAGTAATTCTCCAGGTACCATCAGGTTTTTTCACTGGCCATACCAGAGCATTAAATGGGCTATGAACTGGATGAATAATGGCAACTTTTCCTAATTCCAATATAGTGGCACCTATCTCTGCATGTCCTCCCGGTGGGTGATACTGCTTTACATTAACCACATGTCTTGGCTGGGGTAACACCTGTGGGTCATGTTTAGCATATTCCTGTAACACAGGCTTTATTGTCTGTATTTGTAGCTGAAACTCTCCAGCTGTTGTTTGCAGGTACAAGCCATAAACTACATCCATACCCAAGATGTACTCAGCTACTGTGATATATATATATATATATATACACACAGTGTACACACGAGGGGGCAATCGTCCTGTGCTTAATGGCAGTGACACAGCTTTGACTTCAATAGTATGTCCTCCATATCCATCTATATGAACTGTGGCCCCTGGAAACTTATCTGGATTGCCATATATTAGGCTACATTCTGCGCCTGTATCTACCAACACCAAAACACCCTGCACATTAGTCCTTGACCAGCCTCTGGTCCTCGCCTGCCCTCAAAAGATGAGTACCTTGGCCTGCTCCCTAATCAAACTGGAGCTTTTCATCGGCTTCCTCAGAAGCAATCAAAAAATCCTTTAAGTCCACCAAGCGCACTTTGCTACCTGTTTCTGGATTTTTAGTGAAACATTGTTCAGGGCGCAATTGGTGCCACAAGGCAAACAGGACCACATTTGGCTGCCAGTCAATTTTCCTGCTATCAACGCCTGCTGCAAGCAAGTCAAGCCACATCTGTTTATGGCTAGTCTTGCTTGGTCCCCTCAGGATAAGATCCTGATCATTTCTTAGGAGTTGGGTCTTAGCCACCTTCCAGGCCTCTTTTGCTTGTCTTTTCTCCTCTACTTCACCTAAGCTGGCTATCATGGTTGTTACATCATGTATAGGATGACCAACGTATGAGACCAGTATGGCCATCAGTGACCCAAAGGATGTTGATGGGGCATTTTGCAGCACTATGTCTCTCATGCTGCCTGTAAAATTTTCATCATCCGGGCCATGGGTGTTCACATTAAACATGGACTGCCTCATCCCCAGCTCCCGAATTATTTGAATCAAGTCAGTATATGTTTGCCATTTACTCACAGTCTTGGGCAGTTCTCCAGCATTTGCCCACACAGTTCAGGCAGCTGCACTCACCCATTCCATTAAGGAGTGATTACCCAGCGCTGGTGCATATCTGTGCTGTTCTGTAGCCTCTGCCTCAGGGACAGGTACACGGCGATGGAGGCCAATTTTTCCATCTCACCAGAGCATATCACACTATCCACCCCTAGGTCCCATAACCACAGCAGCCAGGCAGCTAGGGGCTCCCCCTGTTTCTGCCAGAACTATCTCCCTAAATCAACTAATTCAACCTGGGTATATGGGCCATAGGTAGTGAATTCAGTCACCTCTGGATCACCCTCTCATTGTCCACCTGGTCCTATAGGCTGCTCGTGTTTCAGTTTCTGGTGCACAACAGGTCTTGCCTGGAGACACAAAGTCTCCTCCAACTCACCACTGGGTTTGTCATTCTTCCAGGTGTGAGAGGCAGGGGTGCCCAGTTGCAGCACATCATCCTCCAGACAGATTATCCGTGCTTCCAACAGCTCTGCTTTCTTCTTTAAGTCTCGATCAGTTTGTATGATAGTGAGCAGTAGCCAGCCTCCAGTCAGCAGAAAAGTGGCCACCAGACACCATATACTCAAGGATAGTCACATTTCCTCCCCCTCCCAAGATGCTCTCTGAGGTCACACTGCTTCATGGAGTGCCTGGTCTATGCTGACTTGTAGTATAGTCAGCCGCAACCAGATCCCGGTCAACAGGAAAGTGGCCAGAGGGCACAACATATTCAGGAGTAGCCACATTTCCTCCCTCTCCAAGCGGCTTTTGGCTCCTGTACCTGCTCAAATATCCTGCCGACTATGCCAATTGTAAAGCTAGGGCTTACAGACCCCTCAAGTCTGTTGCACAGACTGGGTTACAAACCCTCCACATGCAGGTCTGTGAGCTGGGTTATAGAAAAAAAAGGTTCTGGGAGCCGTGGGTATAGAAAAATGAATGGGTTTTATTCAGATCTAGGAGCAACTGTCCTAGTGGCTTCTCTGAGAGTTCTGAGAAGCGCTGTGGATCAGAGCTGTTAGTCTTTTATACTTAAGTCCACAACCCTGGACACCTGGGTGCCCATACACAATTTACATTAAGTAGTAACAAGGAACACCCGAGGATATTTACAGCAAATGCTCAGCAAGACTCTGAACATCCAAGGGGCTCTGACATTTTCCTATTTTTCCCAACATGTACCCATTGGCCAACCTCTCCCTGTTTTTCCTTCCTCGCAACCCTCTGTTAATGGAGTACTACTGCCAGACAGCAAGTGAGCTTTTAAACAAATTAATTAATTTTTAAATTTACCAATAAAAATTGTATATGTTTATTGCATACAACATGATGTTTTGAAATAGGTATACATTGTGGAATGGCTAAATCAAGCCAATCAATACATGCACCACCTCACACTATTTTTTGTGTGAGCACACGTAAAATCTGGGCATGAGATTTAAAACACATGGGCTTTGTTATTCAACACACAAGGTCCTGGTTTATGTATCAGTGAGCCAACCTGATTTGCCATTGGGCACCCCCTCCCAGTCCCTGCCCCAGCTTTCCTGGTATTGGCACACTTTCACCCCCCACCTTTCCAACCCCACCTCAAGTATTCACAAACTCTTCAGAGCAGGAGCAGTCAGCTCTAGAGTCTATGACCTTGTCCTACCCTTCCTCATCCCAGTGACCCAGACCTGAATGATTTGGTTCGTCTTTGCTATAGAGTTACAATTACAATAAGACCTTGATGCCTTAGTTCCAAACTTAAAACCTGTTCAATGTAAAGAAAGCCTTGATAAGAGAATTGACTAAAAGGTAGTATAATTGATTTGTTTCTGTTCACTTATTTTAATAAAGAGTTATAACAAAAGGAAAAAAGGAGGAGATAATTCCCCCACGTGTTTCTTTTAGTTTTTGTTACTGATCCTTGACCAGTACTGTTAGTCCATCGACATCTTGGCTAACTTGTGTTTCAAGCTATCCCTTTCCACGACCAGGTCCAGGACCACTAGGGTGGTCTTGGCTGCATGGTCTAGAAAGCAACATGTATATGGATGGGGTTGGCTGAGCATGGCCAATAAGTTATTTCCCATTTGTGGCAGCAGTAACTGACAATCCAGTTTCATTATATGACCATTCGGTGATTTCTGTTGGGATAATGGGAACTATTCTCTCAACTGAGAGACAACTGTGAATCTGGTTTGTTAGTCTTTCTGTCTCAATGTGAGTACAGATTGATTAAAAGAGTTTTCATACATACTGGAAAAGAAAACAGTTGTCAGATATCTAGACTAATGAGTCTTTGTGATTCTGATTATACTTTTTCACCTGTGGCTGAATTTGTGGCATGGAGGGTACAGATTCTCTGCATGACAAATTGGAAAAAGTCATTACTTCTCATTGTCTGAGAGTAAAATACATTCCTACCTTTAAAGAGTGTTCATTAAGTTATACAGTCTGTTAAAGGAACTCAGTTCAGATTGATTTATAGAGACTAAAATACACTTGTATAAGTCTACTTTTCCTAGAAACCCACCAAAAGAAACTGAACTTCTAAATTTACTGAATGTTTGAACTTATAGAAACAAAATCTCTTCTCACAGAAATTATTAGCTTATTAGCATGGCCCCCTAAGAATCTAAATCCACGTGATCATATTGCTTTAATAATTTTGGTTTAAAAGCAGCCATATGTCTTTTCCCCAATTTGATCTGTGTGGAATATAACATAAGCACTTAATATTTGAAAAAAAGTATTCAACTAAATTGAATTATTCTGAAGAAAAGTTATTCAATAGTGACTAATTTCTATGGTGTGCCAGCTTAAACATAACTTCCAAGATCCTTAGTTAACTTTGAGACCCTAATCAAATTAATTACTGGGCAATCTTTTGATACCTAGATAATTTCTACATAAGACAGAATATTAAAACATTGGTCACCAAACATTATTTTAATAAATATACACATTTGTTTGTTACCTGTATAGGCTGCAGAGGCATTGTATCTTTAGGTTCTTAGAAGACGATTCTTCCATGGGTCTTGCATTTCTGCACATCTTGCAAGCAGAGGCACTGCCTGCCTGTGTTCTAGGCTGTCCTTTCAAGGATATTTGTACAGTAAACAGCTGTGGAAAATAGAGATAGTGTTTCCCTCCAGAACAAAGAGCAGGTGTCTTTACTATCCAGTGTGATAAACACATCAGGGCAAAGGAAATGCAAGCTAATTGCCTATTATAAAAGATTTGGGTCCCCAAAATTCAGTGTTCCTCAGCTGTGGGGCACAGCATCTACCTGGGCCCCTCTCCATCACCCCCTTGGACATGGGAGAAGGGAACTGAGGCAAACATGATGCTCAAGCTGTTGCTGTGCTGGAATGACATCCTTTATTTCTCATCCAGAAATGTCTTATCTTCTATTAGCATCTATGAAATGACGGCAGACGAACTCATTAACTTGAAAACAGGGTCAAAATCTCAGATCCTTCAAAGACAATCTCAGATTATTCGTATTTCTCAACAAGGCTGTGTTTCTTTTTTTAAAAAAAAAATTTTGCCACTTTAAAAATTGTAAAGGGAATGTGTGTGACTATATGTCTTTGTATTTGTGTAGTCATGAGCCCTGATGGATCTCTAGATGCTTGTATATGACAGACAGTCCTCAGTTACCTATCTCCCAGCTTTATGTGTGAAAGCAAAATTTGTTACCTTGATTAACAGTAATAATTAATCAAAGCAGTTGAAAGGGGGTGGAGGGAAGGGTGGAAGAAGGAAGGAATGAGGGAAAGAGAGAAAGCAAAGACCACAACAATACATCAGACTTTCAGAAGGAGAGAACAAACCTAAGGATACTAGAGATGGCAGGGAGGGAGGGAGAGGATTTGGGAAGTGATAGGTCAGGAAAGGGGCATAAAGATACATCACAATTTTTTTTTTAAAAGGTGACCAGAAAGGGGATCTTAAGCCTTGACTTGGTGTTGTCAGCACCACACTCTCCCAAGTGAGTCACGGGCTGGCCCTAAGAAATATCATGATTTGTAAGAATGAATATACTAATAATAAATAAAAATGTAAAAATAAATTAATTAATTACTTGAAAATATGGTAAAAAAAATCAAAGTGGTTGAGACTATACTAAAACAATGATGGCAAAGAAATTTCAATGTGTATTCAGGAAATAGGAGATGTTTTTGTTTATCAAGGGAAAAGAGAGTAGTTTTTACTTAAAGTGTTTAGTTACTTCAGAATTTGAAATGTGATAGTGAAGGAAAAAGCCTAAATGGATATAAGAAGTTGTTAGAAAGTTTGCAGAAATGAAATTTATTTTCTTTAATTACTGTGAAAAGAAGCAATGACATGTTAAAACTCTGGCAACATTGGCTTAATTTTAATGAGTTTATTAATAAAATTTTTGAAAGCATAAAAATTCTTTTCTGCCAAATATCACATTAATTCGAGGCTGGTATTGTGTTCTTTGTGTTAAGTAACAAATTGGTCTTGGAGTGCTCAGTCCGCTCTAAACAGCAAGCACTGAAAGTTAGTCTCTATCAACTACACAGTCTGCTCAGACAGCAGAGATTCTGCATCTCATTCTAATAACTTTCTGTGCTTTATGCTGGATTTGTGATCCCTGGAATATGAAAACAAGCAAAAGCTCCTCACTCCTGAATGTGTTCAGGTTTCCTACAATTGTGTTACTCGCTGCTGTTTTTATTTTTTAAAGATTGCACCGTCAACTCTATGTATAACCATTCCTTATTTCTGAGCATTTATGCTACTATCCTAATCAAATAATTAATCTTCTCTGATAACTCTTTTTTTTTTTTTTTTTTTTTGGCAGCTGGCAGGTATGAGGATCTGAACCTTTGCCCTTGGTGTTCTAACACCGCACTGTAACCAACTAAGCTAACCAGCCAACCCAATAACTCTTTTAATTTTGTTTTCTCAAGATCAGACCCTAAATTGAGAAAAATAAAAATCTGAAAATGCCTGTTACCCTAACCTATCTTTGGGGTTTCCCAGAAGGCCACTGGACAACCACAAAGACTTTTACTTTAGAGAAAGAGAGATGCTACCATTTAAAAGAAGAGGCTTTGGTGTGCTCCATATTCTTAATTCTGTTGATTTGGTTTGATGTGCTCCATATTCTTAATGATCTCAACACTATTTTAAGAACTGCATGGGAAGAGCTGTCCAATGAAAAAAGGAATTCAACCATCCCTAGGTTAGTTATATATTGGCAAAATGTTAATAATATAAACATATTTTGGAGATTGTACACTCCACAATAGACTGAAAAGTCCTGGAGATTTGTCAATGCCTTCAGTGTCCATAAAATGTTCTTACTCTTTAGGAAACGTCAATCAAATCCTCACAAAATAATTCAGTATTACATTTCAATAGGTAGCATTAGTCTACTCCATTATGATATTGCTGATTATTATAAAAAGTTAACTGTAGCTATTCAGCTTTATCAGCATGTGGTTTCTGTTTCCCTCTGATGCTTGCCAGAAGACCCTGCTATAAGCTACATGGTTTTTAAAAAAGTGTGTCTTCAACAAAGAAGAACAGTCTCAAAGTCTCATGGAAGGCATTGTACCAAGTATTTTTAAATACTATCATTTCAAGGAATAGACTTATGAATATGGACTTCTAAGTAGACATCACTTAGACAACTGTCATTTCTACCATCAGACTGAGTCAGGATTTCGAGGACTATTCCAGTCCAGATGCACAGGACTTCATGAAACTTGAATGCTGACCCGCCACCAAGCAGAACGAGAACTAATTAAGTAGGATTGCATAAGCTGATGAGGGGAAATAAACTTGAGGTTTGGGGTTCAGAATATTACTGGTATTATTTTAATGTTCTATTTTTGAAAGTTTTATAATAAAGTCCTTTCTCTTTCCTCTTGAACTATCTGCAGTATTTAATTTAGTAAAATAGTCTTTGACCATTTATGTTCTCACTAATCCCTCAGGATTCAGGAAAAAATACTCTTTCTAAATCTCTTTACTTTTATTATTTATTGATTGATTCATTCGTTCATACATTTATTCATTTATTTTTGGCAGCTGGCCATAAATCTCTTTACTTTTAATGGCAATGTAATTATTTGCATAGATTCAATAGGATTATGTCCTTTTTTACCATGACATTGTTTGAAAACTCAATTATGTGACAAAATCATTTGAATTTTCTGGAGTGTCATATTTGAGATACATTTTATTTAATCAGGCATTTCAAGTCCACCATTAAGGAACAGGTACTTACAAAGCCCTCATAGGAAGTTGATCTGGTACCTGTTCTAGGTAAGGAAGGTTATTTACTGAGGAACCAGGAACCTTAGCAGATTTGGGGACCTTGGGAAAGTAGAATTCACCTACATTTATAGGTACCACAGGCAAAAGCTGGTGAAAATAAATTTCTTTGGTTTGGTTTTCTAACCTCAGAATAGAAGAGCAACTAAAAGCAATAATTTTTTTTTTAATCTCTGAAGTGATAGAGGCTGCAGAAATACAATATATGTAAATACAGCGTAGGTTAATGAATCAGGCCAAAACACGAGACAAGGGTGAGTTGATCAACTAGTTGGTTGCTTGGTTGGTGGGTGGATTGGTTTTGGTGATCAAAAACAATCTTTGTAAATTATTTATGCTCACAAAGAGGAGCTGACAAGAAAAAACTTGGAGAAGAGCAAAAGGACAGCTACATATCATTTCCGTTGTGATGCTGGATATTGTCTCACAGGCCCAGCTGAGGGTTGCCTAATTCTATAGGGACATGTACCTTCATTTCACTTACTTCTTGAATAAGACATTTTAAAATCCTAAAGAAAAAAACAGCCAAATAAATAATTCTTGTTTGATAGCAAATGCAAATAAATTTTGTCCAACAGACATCAAACTAGTTCCGTGTAGCAGAAAAGGTAACCCCAAATGTGCAGTTTTATTTGACAGTCAAGAATTAACCAGTTTTGCCTGTAATTTAGCAACCTTATTCCCACATTCTTCATTTCAATAACTAAAAACACTTCTGTGTCTCCTACACTCCTTTGAACCAGCTCTACCATTTTAAGTTTCCCTCATTAATGAGTTACATAAATCTTAAACTCACTTTGAAAAATACAATGCGTAAGGCAGAAAATTAAAGCTGTGCAGAATGATACAAAATGAAAGTACACAGTAGGTAATATTTGGAGCACTAGGCTGAGGTGTTTTTACCCCAAACATTAAGCCTCTTGGTACCCACTACCCTGCCCACCTCTCAGGTACAGTGATGGCCTTTCCCTTTCTCACAGTGGGCCCCGTGCTATCCTCACTAGCGACCACTGCCCACTTTAAAGAACCGGTGACAGCACCTCATAACTTGCCTGTCCTGTCAGGGCACAGCCTGAGCAGGGCAGAGGCATCTGCTCCTGGAAGTTGGCTGTCCTTGATCACCTAATGGCATCAGGTCCCCAGGCTGAGAAGGTTCCCTGATATTCTTCCTTTTCTTTACAAACCCTCAGCCCAACCCTGACCCCAGATTACTGACTAGATGCTATTGTGGAGCCTCTGATAGACCTGAGACCACCTGAGGACTCTTGTGCACGTGGCTGCACTGAATTCCAGTATTTGCTGCCCACAGAACCAGCCGAGTGCCACTGCTCCTTTTGGGATCTCCTGCACACTGGGCAGTGCCCTCCAGACCTCATCAGTCCTGCATCCCTTCTGGGCACTTCCTGCCGAAACCTCTCTCCGTATCAGCCTGATGGTTCTCATGGGGTGCTGGTGGGCAGGGAGAGGTGAAATGTGTTACCTCCCAAGAGCTAAATCCTGTCTTTGCCATACTTTCCCTCTGACCTTGTCCTCTTTACTTCTAATGGACACTAATGGAGACCCTCCTAGGTGCCAGGTGGTTTTCTGACATGGGTAACACAGCAATAAATGGGTCCTGCCTTCTCTTAATGAACTTAGTCATGAGCTAGTTCTTAATAGCTAAGATGCTTCCCCTGGTATGCTAGATTGATTGAAAAAATAGCAATCTTCACCCCTCCATATATCCATTCTCTACACAATATGACTTTGTAGTTCCTCCCACCACAAGGTGGAGTCTATTTCTCCCCTTGTTGAATCTGGGCTGCCTTGGGATCTTCTTTGGCCAGTGGGATGCAGCAGCAATGATGCTTCAGTTCCAAGCCTAAGACTCTGGAGTCCTCACACTCTTCCAATTACTCTCTTGAAACTGCCCAGCCACTATAAGAACAAGCCCAGGCTAGCCTAATGTGGCAATCATCCTCACTGTCCCAGCCCATAGCCAGTCAAATGTCAGACATGGGAGCAAGGCTACTCCAGACCAGCCAACCCACAGTGGACCACAGACACGTAAACAAGCCCAGCCAAGATAAGCCAAACCTGACCAGACCAGAAAACAACCCAGCTGACCTGTAGACTCATGAGCTACAATGAATGTTTACTGTATAATCATTGAGATTTGGGGTGGTGTAGTGGATTGAATTATATCCCCCTAAAACTTACTGAAGTTTGAATTGTGTCCCCCAAGTTTCATGTATTAGAAACTTAGCCCCCACTGTGACTGTTAAGAGGGTGGGAAATCCTATTACGGTAATTGAATGGTGGGGCCTTGAAGAAGTGATTTGATTGTAGGACTGTGCAGTAGTGAATGGATTAAAAATAGTGGCCAGGGGTGTGGTTCTGAGGGATTTAAAAGAAGAGGAGAGTCTGTCTTTCTCCTTCTCTCTGCTCTCTCTGCCTCCACCATCTTGCAATGTGAGACCCCTGGGTCACTGTCACCACCACCAGATGGACTTTGGACTTCCCAGCCTTAGAAACTGTAAGGAATAAATTTCATTTTCTTTATAAATTACCCAGCTCCAACTATTTTGTTATAAGCAACAGAAACAGATTAATACAGGTGGTTTGTTACATAGCCATAGCCAACCAATACACTTGGGAATCTTACACACTTCTCCCAACAACTCTGGGATCTTCACGGAAATTACACAATTGCTTTTCCTGATCACCCAAAGTTTACACAGCTCTTAAGTGACAGAAAAGTTCTGAACTCAGCTCTATATGAGAAGAAAATGCTCTTTTCACAATAACGTAGGACTTTCCAAGACCTCATCTAGCTCCTCCACTCTGCCATTTTTAGGTTGCCAAAAATCAGGCAACGCAAAATACATGAGGTCTCACAAAAGAGTATATACTGTGTGATTTCATTTCTATGAAATTCTAGAATGGGCAAAACAAATCAAGAGTGAGAAAAAGCAGATCATTCATTGCCTGGGGATGGGAGGGGCTTAGATTGCACAGGGGCAGGAGGGAACTTTGGGGGTGATGGAAATATTTTATATCTGGATTAGAGTAGTACTTACCTAGGGATTTATATTTGTCAAAAGCCACCTCTGCTCTTTAAATAGGCGCATTTTATTGTGTAAAAATTATACCTCAATAAAAAGTGAAGGAGAAAAAAAATTCAAAATGGTAGCAATGCTTCTAATCTCCCAGGATTTATTCCTCTCCCAGAGAGGTCTTGTTAGGAGGTCTCTGGGGAAGAATCCCCCTCCCCACTGCCATTTCTGTGACCCAGCGGTCTAACCAGAAGAAGCTCAGTGACTCTCCTAGGTGACCTTGCTCAGGCCAGCCTCACAGACCCAGTGGTAGGGCTCCTGGCAGACGTTGTCATTCCACATGCCATTGGAGAGGACATGAGCACAGTCCTCACCTCCACCCAGCCTGTGCCCATGCCAGTCATCTGGCTGGCCTGGCTTCCAGTTCCTGAGGGGAGAAGAGAGCAGCAAGCTAGGAGGGTGGATAGAGTAGGATTCTGGTCTGGGAAGGAGGAGTCAGATCCCTGAGTGGCAGGACAGAGGATGCGGGGTGCAGAAAGCCAGGGCCCACTCACTGGAAGTTGGTCTCATAGTTTGTTCCATCCACCCATTTCCAGGTTCCTTCAGGGTCGCTGAGGCCTATCCAGGCATAGAAGGGGCCTGTTTGTTCCTGGACAAAATTCTGGGGTGACAGAAAGGTAATGGTGACTTCTCCCTATCCCAGCCAACTCCTCGGACTAGTGATTCTAAACTTCAACTGTCCATCAGCTCAACTGAGGAGTCTGGGGAAGTGCATCTTAATGCCCAGGCCAATTAAATATCTGAGGGTGTGGTTCCCATGGCAGGAGTTTCTAAAGCTCCCAGGTTAGTTCCAACATGCAGCCAAGATTGAGAACCATTTCCCCTCCTGGGAGCTGAATACCAAAGACCCTCACCTGCTCCTCTCTGGAGTTGATGACCACCAGGTGGGCGTTCTCCAGCTGGCAGTACCTCTCAGCCTCGGGCCAGGACTTCATGGAGTGAGAGAACCAGTAGCAGCTGCCCTCGTGCTCCACCCAGTTAACCGGGCAGCAGGTCCTTTCGGAGCCTGAGGGGACAGAAGGAGGGTGAAAGGGATGAGGCAATGCTGGGGCAATGTGGGCAGGAAAGTAAGGCTGGGTGCCCCCCCACACCCTCCTCACCATTGCCCTGGAGAACGGCCATCTGGCAAGTCAGGGAGTTCAAGCCCTTCACCAGCTGCTGGACCCACAGGAGCATTTCTGAATGATCTGGACACACACAGATGGGTAGTGGGGACAATGGCCTGGGTAGAGCTTCTGCTCAGTGAGTCCTGGAGCTCAGATGCCCAACCGTCCTGCCCTCCCATGCCCCTCCTGCCTTCCCGCGCCCCATCTGACCTGCCTTGACTTCCTGCTCCTGTTTCTCCAGCTTGCTTTGCAGAGAAAGCACCTTGTCGTTCAAGCTACGGACTGCACAGGAAGGCGGCTCAGCACCAGCAGGCTGCTCCAGCCCCACCCCCACCTTACATACACTCTTGTAGGGTCTCACCTGCTTGCAGTTCCTGCTTGTGATCCTCCACTTCGACTTTCAGAGATGTTATCGTTTCTTGCAGGCTGCCTCCTGGAAGACGTGGAGATTCCTGCTCAGAAATCAGCTGCCCCCCACATTTCCCCACCCCCAGCCCAGGCCATCCGAGCCAGGCTCACCCCGGGAAGTCAGTGCCTGGACCTCAGCCACAGTCTTTGAGGTGAAGTTGCTGAAATTTGTTCTCAGGGTCACCAGATCCCTCTGAAACTTGGAATCTGATCAGGTAAATGGGATGATCAGAATTAAGGTTTGTCAGATCCCCTCTGTGCCCAACCAACAGGGCACTTCACATGCATGTCTCATTCGGTCCTCACAGCGACTCAGTGGGGCAGGCACCAGTGTCCTCCAATACTGCACATGAGGAAACTAAGAGAGGTGAGGTAATTTGACTACTTCACCCAACTAGTACGTGACAGAGCCAGCTGCCATCCTGATCATGGGTGCATCACTGTCCCCCCACTGTTCCCACCAATCACCCCATTAATGTCACCATCAGTGCCTCAGCAGTCCCATTGTGGCCCCTATGACTATTGATAGCACTGCCATTGTCTTGACCCTCATTGTTGTCCCTGTAACTGCCCCAAACTCTGTGTCCATCAGTACCCTTGCTAGGCTCCTACCACAGCCTCCATCCCTGCCCACCCCTGCACCCCGTTATGTCTCCTCCCTGCCCACCACAGGAGACCCACTTTGGGATCCGACCACACAGATGACAACCAGCAGCAGGAGGCTGAGGCCCACGGAGAGCAGGAGGAGGCGGGGCCCGGCACAGAGACTCCGCAGCAAGTTCTGGGGAGGAGGTGGTCCTGCAAGAGGAGAGGGTGTCAGGATGAGCAGGGCCCAAGATGTAACAGGTCCTGGAGACCTGTCTGGGGATGACGGTGGGTGCGGGTAATGCTGGGGGAGGACAAGACGAGGAGGATTGTGGGCAGGGGATGCCTGGGTCTGTGACCTCACGGACCAGCACAAGTCCTCAGCCACATGGGCCCCTCACACCCTTGGGACCCATGAACACAAATACACCCAGACAGGATGATGGCGATAGGTGCAGTCCTCTCGTCAGAGCAGGGAGGTGGCAGAAGACATGGAGAGCTGGGAGCAGCCGGGCCTTAGCAGGCTTATCTCATGTGTGCTATCAGGTTAGCAACGAGCTTCCCTTCCAAGCCCACCCTTCCCACCCCCTCCCCCCACACATACCTCTCATCCCCTCCCTGCAGAGCATAGGAAGCCACGTCCACTGTGGTCTTCCCTGTCCCTGTCTTTCTGAAGACCCTGAATCCTCATCATACTGGGCCCCCACACCGACCCCCTCAAAGTGGGGGACCCACCCGTACACATGGCACAGGTACAGACAGATCCTTCTCAACATATGCAGAGGGCTTTGTACAAGAGATCATTTCTCCTTTCCTCTTACCATTTCTCAGCTCCTGGTTTTTCTCCTCGCTCTCTAAGTGCTGGAAGTTGCTATACTGCATTGCCATGCCTGGACCAACTCAGCCCCTGATGCTGCCAGAGCTGAAATGGAGCAGGCCCAGTGTCCAGGCTGGGCAGAGCTAGGTAAGACAGGAGGCTGGGGCTAGTCTGGAGCTGAGGTCAGGGCTGCAGCTGAGGTAAGAGGTGAGGGCCAGGGTGAGAACAGGTCTGGGGTTAGGGCTGGGATGAAAATGGGGCTGGGTTTGCAGCTCACGTTAGAAGTGGGCTCAGGATTGGGCTTTGGGCTGGGATTGAGTTGAGTCTGGGATTGAAACTGGAAGTAAAGTTGGAGTTAAATTTGTTGTGGGGACTGGGTCTAACATTGGGGCTGGACTTGAGGTTGTGTCTCATGCTAAGACTGGGGTCAGTACTCATGTTGGAGCCATGGATGGAATAGGGAATCGTCTCAAATCTCCCCTTGGTAATTAAATCTCAAACTTCCCCCTTATATTTCTTCCTATTTAGTACCACCCAAGACCCTAAGTCCCCCTCTCCCTGCTTCCTCTAACAGTTCTTTGACCCCTCTGTCTCACCTTCATTCCCAGCCCAGTTACCTGTGGAAAGTCTGGAGGCTGATTCTTGGGTTTGTTGTGCAGCAATGAACAGAGGCAGAAAGTCAGCATTGGAAGAACTAAATACTGGAGAGTTGGGGTGGGGTGACCAAAGGAGGAGCCACACACGTGACCGGAGCCCTGCTGATCTTCCTGTCTGACAGCCCAGGGTCCATAATCTGGGACATCCCATTTCCTCAACTTTGGATAGTAAATAATAATCAGAATGAACTGAAATTGGAACACACCCAGAGATTGCATGTGTGTGTGTGTGTGTGTGTGAGACAGAGAGAGAGAATTAGGCACGGGGCCAACTTTGCTCTCCTCCAGGGGGTGTCTACTCCCTTTCCCCTTTTTTGGAGCTCCCCTGACTTCCTCATTTTTACCACCTGGGAAAAGGAGCTACCCCAGAAGGGACCAGGGGCACCGTCTGCTGCTTCTCCTCTGCCCCACACTTCCTTTCACTTCCTGCCTCTGAATTTCCCAGAACTGCTGGTGTCTGCATCATGGCATCCCTGAACCCAGAGGAGCCCGTTCTCTGCTCTTGCTCAATCCTGGCCTGAGTTCCTGGCATCTGAGCGTCCTCTGGGGCCTCAGCCGTCAAGGTCCCCAGTTCCAGCCTCACTCTCCTCTTTCCACTCAGAAAGAGGGCGACAGAGAATAGGCCTTCCTGGCTAGAATGGGAGGGGAAGAGCCGGGAAAAAGAGCAAACTTTTACCGAACATCTAGTCTGTGACAGGGACTGTGCCAGACCCTTGCCTTATATAAACATTTGATTCCCACAAGCACTTTGGGAAGCATTTTGGATGATAGACTAAGGCTCAGAGCCCAAGATCACCCAGCTTGTAAAGAAGACAGCCAGAGGTCAAGGCCAATGCCACCAACACGCTGGCCTGGCTCCCTGTACACGCACTGTCTTCACAAACAGGATTCCAGTTCATCCCTGCCAATCCCGCTGAGCAGGCCACCCTAAATCCATGCACACATCCTTTTCAAGAGGAAGGAAACCAAGCATGTTACAAGGTGGAGAAGGAGAGCAAATATATTTTAGGTTACACTTCCTGTGTAAATGGGATTGTGTTCTGCGGCTTGCTTTTTTTTTTTTTTTTTTTTTTATTGAATTAGCAATGTATCGGGAAAATTTCTCCACACCAATTCATAAAATGTACTTTATTCACCTGCGTCTCATTTCATCAAATGTACCATAATTTATTAATTAAGCATTTTGCTATTGACAGACATTTATATTGTTTCCAGTATTCTTCTTTTGCTCTTATTTGTTATTTGGTATTTTGAATGTCACCAGTTGGGTTTTCGGAAGCCAACTCTGAGACTGAATTTGGGGTGTATGCTATTTATTAGGGATCAACCCCTGGGACAGGAAGCGGAAAGAAGGGCTGGGCAGAGGGAGAAGCTGAACAGACATGGAGACCTGACAGAGCTTCAGCCAGCTGACATGGGGGGGACTTTATAGCCTCAGCTCTGTCAGTCACCGGATGTGGGTGGCTCCAGCAGGGATGTGACCTCAGGGAAGTGGCTGTCGGAAGATCACATTCCCCACAGCTGGACACCACGTCCTTCCTGGAAGGGGATCTGGGCAGCTGATCTCTGTGTCTACTATAGTGTTGCATCGTGTTTGCATATTTGGGGATAATCAACATTTTTACATTGTTGAATCTTTCCTGCAAAGAACATGGTGTGTGTCTCCATTCACTCAATATGTGCATTTATGCATCCATTCAACAAGTACCTACAGAGCATCTGCAGTATGCCAGGCACGCGCCTTCGGAGGAGGCACGCTGAGGTGGGAGAACGGGGTGTATGAGGATCATTCATTTGCCAGAGATGCCAGACATTTTACAGAGAAGTGAGCTAGACAGGAGAGAGAAGCAGGTAAGTCACAGGGGGGAAATGGATGCCAGTTCTTTAAGGCCTTGGAGGCTGTCATTAAGGATTTGTTTTTACTGAGACTGAGGGGTAAACTTTGGAGCGCTTGAAGCCAAAAAATGAGACAACCTGACCTAGATGTTAACTGTAACATGTGGCAGTTGTGCTGTGAATTTCATGAAAAAGAACAAGTGTGGAAACAGACAGCCCAGGTAAGGAGCTACTGTAACATCCAGGTGAGAGATGATGGTGGTGTGTGCATGGAGGTGGTGAGACGTGTTGTGATTCTGAATATATAGTGAAAGTAGAGCAGACAGGATTTAGCTGATAAATTGCATGTGGGTTTCACCAAAAAAAAAAAAAAAAAGTCCCCCAAGTCCAGAAAATGCAATTTGACCTTTGCCTTTTCAGATATATTTCTGTGCATATTTATATACCTGTAAGCACACACACACATACATGGTGGGTTGTGGGGGTTTTTTACACACATTTTTCTCTGTCACATGCTTTTGCCTTGGGGTCTTGAGGATTTTCCTGCCCACCTCCTTCATTTTAAAGGCTCCAGGGTGTTTGTGATATGATGACATTTATATGTCATAGAATGTTTCACTTGCTCTATTTTTATTAGCATTTGTCTAGAATACATTTCTCTTTTTTATTTAACATGCTTCTGTTGTTTTGTTTTCGGTACATGCACACAATGTAAAAACAGCATATAACTGCATTTTTTTTACTCAATCTAAGAATTTTTATCATTTATTACTAACATTAAACCTACTCACATTTGTTATAATTATTGCTATGTTTGGATTTGTTCCTGTCATATAATTTTGTGTTTTCTATCTACCACACTTTCTTGCCTTTTTTTTTTTTCCCTTGCTGACTTTTAAAGATTATTATTTTCTTTCTTGCATTTTTTGTTCTCACGATTTAGAAATTATGCGTCTGGTTAATATTCTTTCAGTGATTACCTTCAAAATTTTCTGTCTGTAAATCTTTATATGATACTCTGAAATTCTCAGTCATGGGACTAGCTATGAGCACTTTTTGATCCATTGTGCAGGGAATTTGCTGGGATCTCTGTCATTCAGCTCTAGGGAATACTCTTCTGTTATTTCTATCTTAATTTTTTTTTTAATTATTATAGTATGTACACATAAATACATTAGGGGAGTGTAAAAAATATTATAACCAAAATGAATGACTTATTAGAAGAATTAGAAGGTAAAAGTTGAGGATATTTCCCAGAAGTAGAGCAAAATGAAGCATTTCTTTAAAGCTAGGAACGAGATAAAGGATGCTCATGTCACCAGTTCTTTGTGAGATTCTACAGCCAGTGCAGAAAGACAAGACAAATGAGTGAAAGATTGAAAGAGAAAGAAAACTGTCATCGTTGGTTGATCATACGACTGTTTACTTTAAAAATCCTGGAAAGGGGCCGGCCTGTGGCTCACTCGGGAGAGTGCGGTGCTGACAACAAACACCAAGGCCACGGGTTCGGATCCCATATAGGGATGGCCGGTTAGCTCACTGGGTAAGCGTGGGGCTGACAACACCAAGTCAAGGGTTAAGATCCCCTTACGGTCACCTTTATAAAAAAATAAACAAATAAAAAATAAAAATAAAAATCCCACAAAATCAGCACACAAGTTATTAATCTAAAAAGTGGAAGGGATTACATATCTTTTGTTTTCAAAACTCCACTTCCCTTGAAATTTATGTTGGGTGTTTGATCATCTTTCAAGTTTGACTGTTGCTAGAGTTGTAACAAGTAGTAACAAATAGTCGTAAAAATTTGCATCCCCCCTGTGGTGTATGAGACTACCAGTGGTTCCTCATTCCAGCTAACCCTTGATTTTCTCCGTCTTTTTCATTTTTGCCATTTTGGAGGATATGTAATGGTACCGCGATGCGTTTTTTTTAATCAGCTTTATTAAGGCATAATTTATATGCAATAAAATGCACCCGCTTTAAGTGTACAGTTCAATAAGTGTTTAAAAGTGTAAACACCCATGTAACTATCAGAATCGAGATAAGGAACATTTCCATCACCCTAAACCTTCCATTGTGCCACTTTTCAGTCAATCACCTTGATGCCTGGCCCAAAGTAACCAATGGTCTGAATTTTCTCATTATACTTTAGGTTTTCCTTCTCTAGAGTTTCAAATAATTGCGATGATACAGTATGCACATCTTTGGGACCTGGCTTCTTTCACTTGCCATGGGTTTGAGATTCACCCATGTTGTTGCAAGTATCAGGAGTCCATTTCTTTTATTGCTGGGTAATACTCCATTGTATGAATATATTATAATTTATTTATCCCCTCACCTTTTGATAGACATTTATGTTCTTTCCAGATTTTAGCTATTGTGAAGAAAGCTACTATGAACACTTTGTACAAGTTTTTTTTTTTTTATTAAGTAAGACACTTTTATTTTGTTTTTTTTGTTTGTTTGTTTGTTTGTTTTAAATTTTATTTTGTCGATATACATTGTGGCTGATTATTGCTCCCCATCACCAAAACCCCCCTCCCTTCTCCCTCCCCCCTCCCCCCCAACAATGTCCTTTCTGTTTGCTTGTCGTATCAACTTCAAGTAATTGTGGTTGTTATATCTTCTCCCCCCCCCCCGGTTGTGTGTGTGTGTGTGTGTGTGTGTGTGTGTGAATTTATATATTAATTTTTAGCTCCCACCAATAAGTGAGAACATGTGGTATTTCTCTTTCTGTGCCTGACTTGTTTCACTTAATATAATTCTCTCAAGGTCCATCCATGTTGTTGCAAATGGCAGTATTTCATTCGTTTTTATAGCTGAGTAGTATTCCATTGTGTAGATGTACCACATTTTCCGTATCCACTCATCTGATGATGGGCATTTGGGCTGGTTCCAACTCTTGGCTATTGTAAAGAGTGCTGCGATGAACATTGGGGAACAGGTATACCTTCGACTTGATGATTTCCACTCCTCTGGGTATATTCCCAACAGTGGGATAGCTGGGTCGTATGGTAGATCAATCTGCAATTGTTTGAGGAACCTCCATACCATTTTCCATAGAGGCTGCACTATTTTGCAGTCCCACCAACAATGTATGAGAGTTCCTTTTTCTCCGCAACCTCGCCAGCATTTATCGTTCAGAGTCTTTTGGATTTTAGCCATCCTAACTGGGGTTAGATGGCATCTCAATGTGGTTTTGATTTGCACTTCCCGGATGCTGAGTCATGTTGAGCATCTTTTCATATGTCAGTTGGCCATTTGTATATCTTCCTTAGAGAAATGCCTACTTAGCTCTTTTGCCCATTTTTTAATTGGGTTGCTTGTTTTCTTCTTGTAAAGTTGTTTGAGTTCCTTATATATTCTGGATATTAATCCTTTGTCAGATGTATATTTTGCAAATATTTTCTCCCACTCTGTTGGTTGTCTTCTAACTCTTTTAATTGTTTCTTTTGCTGTGCAGAAGCTTTTTAGTTTGATATAATCCCATTTGTTTATTTTTCCTTTGGTTGCCCGTGCTTTTGGGGTCGTATTCATGAAGTCTGTGCCCAGTCCTATTTCCTGAAGTGTTTCTCCTATGTTTTCTTTAAGAAGTTTTATTGTTTCAGGGTGTATATTTAAATCCTTAATCCATTTTGAGTTGATTTTAGTATACCGTGAGAGGTATGGATCTAGTTTCATTCTCCTGCATATGGATATCCAGTTATCCCAGCACCATTTGCTGAAGAGGCAGTCCCTTCGCCAGTGAATAGGCTTTGTACAAGTTTTTATGTGGATATATATTTTCATTTTTCTTGACTAAATACCTTGTAAGGAACGTGAATGTTAAACTTTATAAGAAACTGCCAAACTATTTTCCAAAGTATTTCTACCATTATACCTTCCTAAAAGCAATGTATGAGAGTTCCAGTTATTATATATTTTCACCAACAGTTGGTATTTTCAGACTTTTTAATTTTATCCATTCTAGTACGTCTGTAGTGGTGTATCATTAAGACTTTAATTTGCATTTCCCTGATGACTAATGATATTGAGCATCTGTTCATAGATTTATTGGCCATTTGGATATCTTCTTTTGCGAAGTTTCTTTTTGAACCTTTTGTCTATTTTTTCATTGTGTTTTGTGTGTGTTTATTATTGGTTTGTAAGAATTCTTTCTGTTCTGGATACAAGTCCTTCATCAGATAGAAGTGCTGTGAATATTTTCTACCAGTCTGTGGCCTGTTTATTTCCTTTACATTGGCTTGCAAGGAACAGAAGTGTGTCTTTTTGTTTGTTTGTTTGTTTGTTTATGTTGTCTTGTCAATTTTTTCTTTCATGAATCATGCTTTTTGTATCCTATCTAAGAAAGCTTTGCCTACCCAAGGTTACAAAGATTTTTTATTTTTTTTAAGTATAATTAGTTTTATTTTTTAATTTTACTTAATAATATAGAAATGTATTAAGATGAACTCTTGAAAACAAAAATGTTCTTAACTATCTGATTTAGAAAAATTCAAAACTGTCATAAGACAAAAGATGCAGAAAGGAAATAAAGGAAAAAAACTTAGACCATAATGAGAAATGAGTTTTGAGCTTGATTTCAACCTCCCATAACAAAGTCTGTCAAAGAAAATGAACGATAGTTACATATTTAATAAGTTACACAATATATAAATTATTGTACCCTTAAAGAATTATGTAAAGTTAATGTTTGATTAAAGTATTTATGTCAATGGTGCTTTGTAGACTGCTTAATAGTCTTTTTTTTATTATTCTTTAAAAAGAAATCAAAATTTGCAAACCTTTATCTAAACTGACCAAGAAAAAAAGAGAGAAGACAGAAATTACTAAAATCAGAAATAAAGCAGAGGCATGATAAAGCAGTTGCTTCTTCTATTACGCTGGAGCGGGCTTTGTGGAGAGAGATGTCTTCGACTTTTTCCTGTCTCTGCTGGTGACTCTCCTGTCACTGCAGTCGAGTGTCTGGCAGGCCACCTGCATGGTAGCTCTGGCTTCTGCTGCAGCTGTGACAGTAGCTGAGGTGAGCCACCAACAAGGACGTGGTGTTTTCAGCATGTTCCTTGCCTGTTTCTGGGCAGGGGATGCTGCCTTTGGCTCCTGCCTAAGGACCCCAAGATTTTTTATATTTTTTAAAAAATTTTATAGTTTCGGGCCGAGCCCGTGGCGCACTTGGTAGAGTGCTGCGCTGGCAGCGCGGCGACGCTCCCGCCGCGGGTTCGGATCCTATATAGGACTGACCGGTGCACTCACTGGCTGAGTGCCGGTCACGAAAAAACGACAAAAAAAAAAAAAAAAAAATTTTATAGTTTCAGATTTTATGTATGTCAAGACCATTATGAATTAGACTTTTTCATATGTACAGCTGTTCTAGCATCATTTATTGAAAGTACTTCTTTCTCCATTTAATTAATAGTTATTTTTTCCTAGATGTTTGACTGAATTCACCAGAGAAGTCATCTGAAACTAGATATTTTCTTTGTTGGAAGGTTTTAAATTATGAACTCACTTTGAATTTATATGTCTGTTCAGATTTCCTATTTCTTTTTGCTTTAGTTTTGTTAATGTGTACTTTTCAAGAAATTTGTTCATTTCATCTGATTTACTGGCAAAAAGTTGTTCATATTACCATTTTGATGTGTGTAAGATCTGTAATAATATCTTTTATTTAATTTCTAACACTAGCAATTTCTGTCTTCAGACTTTTTAAATTAATCAATTATCAATTTTATTGATCTTTTCAAAAAATAGCTGTTGGTATCGTTAATTTCTTATTTTTTTATGTCATTGATTTTTGCTCTTCATTATTTTCTTTATTTTTCTTCTGTGAGTATATACTGCTTTTCTTTTTCTGTTCTCTTAAGAAGCTTCAATTCTTGGATATTTTACCCTTCATTTCTATCAAGAATTTTATGTTGTAAAATTTTCTCTAAGCACTGTTTTGATATATTACTTTATCATTTTCATTCAACTCAAAATATTTTCTATTAATCTATGATTTATTTTTTGATCCATAGGTTATTTAGAGGTGCATTGTTTAATTTCAAAATATTTGGGGATTTTTCCACATATCTTTTTGTTATTGATTTAATATATTTAATCTTTAATTCCATTTTAATCATAGAACATTTATTATTTTAAGCCTTTAAACATTACTGACGGCTTCCAGTTCCAGGTGAAATGAAGTAAACACATTCCATTCTTTCTCTCCCACTGAATACAACTATAAAATCTAAATGGAATATATGCATTAACTTTTTGAAGACTCTGAAAAATGCAACAGGTTCATTGGAGAAAAACACCAGAATTTGAAGTACCACTGAATTGGCAGTGAGTTTACGATTTTTTCCTCCAGTATCCCCCAAACTGAGTTCAACACAGCCAAAAACCTGGAAATGAGCAGTGCAGTATGGACAGAGAGGGCTCCAGGAGATGCACTCTAGCTCTGGCTTGAGTACTGGGAAAAGGAATTTCTAACCCTCAGAGGAAATATGGAAATCTCCTGGAATTTTTTCTCTTCTCTTGTGCCCAAGCCCATAGGCAATCTCATGGCAGCAATGACAGCAGTGGGATAACTGGGGCCAGCAGAGGCCAAACTCTAAGGGAGATGGACCGTCCTCTCTATTCCAGTTCAAATACAATAAGAAAACTGTTGTTTCTTTTTTTCCTCTACGTTCTCCCTTCATTTAGACCTCCAAGTTTCTCACTGGAGGACAGAAAGGAAAGCTGCAGGGAGCCAGAAAGTACCAGGAAGATCATGGAGAGATATACACCTGGTAAAGCTATACCATAAGGTTGTTTACGATCTTCTGGGATAACCCCTGAGGCATACATGTGGGAATCTAATCTTGACTGGCATTCTAAAGAGTTTGAGAACTGAACTAATGGATAAACTAATGCTTATATCCCAGACTAAGCACTGTGTGGCACACAGCCAGGACAGACCTGAAGAGCACTAAAAAGGCCTATGAGAACATAATATATCAAAAGACCTCAGAACTGAACTGATATTGGAAACATAGCCTACAGAGGTGTGCTGGGACTTGCAGCCTAAACCTAACCAGGTCAATTGCCTATTAAACAAAAATATCAACATTCTCCATAGAATTTAGACAAGACCCAGGATCTCATAACTTAATATTTAAAATGTCGAAAATATAATCCAAAATTATTTGACATATGAAGAACCACTACAATTTCAATCTGAATAGTAGAGGCAATAGACACCAATGTCAAGGGGATAACGATGCTGAAATTCTCTGACAAAGACTTTAAAAGAGATATTATAAAAGTGCTTGAGCAAACAATTGATAACACTCTTGAAACAAATGTTAAAGTAGAAAGCCTTGGTAGAGAAATAGAATGGAGATGACATAGGAGTTAGTGAATTCAAAGATAATTCAATAGAAATTATTTAATCTGAACAACAGAGAGGAAAAAATAGGAAAAAAGTAATAGAGCCTCAGAGATCTGTTCTACAATAACAAAATATCTAATATTTGTATCATTGCAGTTCTCAGAAGAAGAGGATAAAGAATATGATGGGTAAAATAGTGGACTTTTGTTTTCTTCTTCAAATATTTAAAACATGCTTGATGGCTAAAAGCAAAAGCAAAAACAAAAAACCAAAAAGTAATATTGTCTGATAGGGTTTTCAAATTATGTATATTTAAAATATAAGACAACTGTTTTAGTCTGTTTTGTGCTGCTATAACAGAAATACCTGAGTATTTTGTAATAAAATAACTGATAAAGAACAGAGGTTTATTTGGCTTATGATTCTGGAACAGCTGCATCTGGTGTGGGCCTCATGCTGCTTCTGCTCATGGTGGAAAGTGGCAGGCAGCTGGCAGGTACAAGCAGATCACATGGCAAGAGGAAGCAAGAGAGAGAGAGGAGGTGCCAGGGTCTTTTGAACAACCAGCTCTCATGGGAACTAATAGAGCAAGAACTCACTCATTAATCCCCCCACTTAGGGAGAGCACTAATCCATTCATGAGAGATCCTCCCCTGTGACTCAAACAGCTTCCAGCACTGCCACATTAGGGATCAGATTTCCACATGAGTTTTGGCATGGACAACACATCCAAATGCTATCAACAACTATAGTGTAAAGAGAGCTGCCATAACAAAATACCACAGACTGGGTGACTTAAACAACAGAAATTTGTTTTCCCATGGTTCTGGAGGATAAAAGTCCATGATCAAGGTATTGACAGATTTGGTATCTTCTGAGACTTCTTTCCTTAGCTTGCAGATGGCCACCTCTTGCTGTGTCCTCACATGGTCATTCCTTTGTACATGAATATCCCTAATGTTCCTTATTGTGGATCCAAATTTGCTCTTCTTATAAGGACACCAGTGAGATTGGATTAGGGCCCACCCTAACCACCTCATTTTAACTTAATCACCTCCTTAAAGACCTTGTCTCTAAATACAGTCAAATTCTGAGGTACTGGGGGATTAGTGCTTCAACACTTACATTTTGGGGGACACAATTCAGCCCATAACAAAAGAGAAGATAAAGAGAACTATCAAATAGTAAAATGCTTGCATTCCAATTAAAGTAACAAAGCATTGATTCTAGGTAGACTGAAAGAAGTTGTGTGTATTTTGTAATTCCTACAGCAACCATTTTTTAAAAATAAACTATTCAGAAAGATGTGGTCAAGATCACAACAGAGAAATTAAAATGGACCACTAAAAAAAAATGTTTAAACAACCCAAAAGAAGACAGAAAACAATGGAATTAAAAACAGAGGAAAGAAATAAAAAACAAATAATGGTACGCCTAAATCCAAACATATTAATAATAACATTAAATGTAAATAGTCTAAACACACCATTTAAAAGACAGAGCTGTCAGAATGATTTCTTTAAATTACCCAACTGCATGCTCTCTATAAGAAACTCACTTCAAATATAAGTAGGTTAAAAGTAAAAATACGGGAAAACATAACTAGGCAAACACTAATGAAAAGAAAGCTGGAGTGGCTATATTATATCAAAGTAAAATTCAGAGCAAATACAATTACTATGGATAAAGAGGGACATTATGGAATGATAAAAGTGTTAATTCACCAAAAAGACATGCCAATCTTAAATGTATGTGCACCTAACCACACAATTTCAAGATACATGATGTGAAAACTAACAGAACTGGAAGTGGAAAGAGACAAATCCACCACTGCAATTGAAAAGCTCAACACTCCTTTCTGAGTAATATATGGAACATGGAGACATTAAAATAAGCAAAAATAAAAAAGAACTGGAAAATGCCATCAACAAACTAGATCCAACTGGCATTGTAAAACATTCCACCCAACAAGAGCAGAATGCGTATTATTTTCAAGTGCAGATGGAACTATCATCAAGATAAATCCTATCATAGATCATAAAACAAACCTTAACAAACTTATACAAATTGAAATTGTACAAAGTATGTCTTTAAATCATAATGGAATTAAACTAGAAATCAATAACAAAAAGATCATTTAAAATCTCCAAAACTTGAAAATTAAATGATGCATTTCTAAATAATCCATGGGCCAAAGAGAAAGTCTCAAGAGAAACTAGAAACTATTTTGAACTGAACTACAATTAAAATAAAACATATCAAAATCTGTAGGATGCAGCTAAAGAAATGCTTAGAGAAAAATTTATAACATCAAATGCTTATATTAAAAAGAAGAAAGGCCTTAAGTCAATAACCTAAGCTCCCACCTTAAGAAATTAGAAAAAAGAACAAAACAAATCCAAAACAAGCAGAAGAAATAATAAAGAGCAGAAATCAATTAAATGAAAACAGAAACACAATAGAGAAAATCAGTGAAACTGAAAGCTAGTACTTTGAAAAGAACCATACATTTGATAAACCTCTAGCAAGACTGACAAAGAAAAAAGGAAAGAAAACACAAATTACTAATATCAAGACTAAAACATGGGATTTCGTTATAGACCCTGAAGACATTAAAAGGATAATAAAGAAACATTATGAATAAATCTATGCACAAAATTTCAATAATTTGAATGAAATGGGAAAATGCCTCAAAAACCACAAACTACCAAAACTTACCCAAGATTAAATAAATAGTTCTATAACTATAAAATAAATTCATAACTTAAAACTTCCAAAAAGGAAATCTCCAGGCCTAGATGGCTAACTAGAGAATTCTACTAAACATTTAAAGAAGAAATAACACCACTCTGCACAATCCCTTCTAGAAAACAGAAGAGGAAGAAACACTTCCCAATTCATTTTATTAAACTAGCATTTTCCATGACACCAAAAGCAGACAAAGATAATATAAGAAAACTACAGACCAATATCTCTCATGAACACAGACATAAAAATCTTCAACAAGATATTAGCAATTTGAATCTAGCAATATATAAAAAGGATAATACATTACAACTAAAGGGGTTTATCCCAGGACTGCAAGACTGGTTTGATATTCAGAAATCAATCAATGTAATCCACAATATTAACAATTAAAGAAGAAACACCACATATTTGCATGAACTTATGCAGAAAAGGCTTTATACAAAATTCAATACCCATTCATGATTAAAAAAAACAAAAACAAAACAAAACAAACAAAAAACTCTCCTGACACCAGGAATAAAAGAGAACCTTCTCAATCTGATAAAGGGCATCATATACTAATGTCATTCGTTGTTATTAATAAGACTTCTTTGGATTTTTCTTTCTTATACATTCAGCTGTAAAAAGTCTTGATTTCAGAGCTCAAAAATCCAGTCCAGTTTGAAGTAAAACTTTAATAACACATCCAAGCAAAAACCTTTGTGCAGCATTGACTGAGGGGATCTGCAATGGACTGGCCTATAGCACGCTCTGTCACAGCTTTCCTTAGTTCCCTTCAAATCCCTTGACCCTTTTAATGCGCACTCTTTCCCAGCATGATTTTATGTTTAACAGTATGCACCAGTGTCTCTCTGTCAGAGGACTGCCCTCAAACGGCCAGACCATGCTTCACTTGGGAGAACAGAAGGCAGGAAGTATGTTGGAATTTATGTTCTTGCCAGCTACAGGCAGACCCTAACCAATGACTGTTGGGTGCCGAGGTATAAATACTCCAGCTCAATTGTTCCTGATGGAGACAACTCTGAGGTGTGACCAATTGCTCCCCTGTGGAATTGAGCTGAACTTACACCGTCACTACCACCACAAGACTTTGCTTGATATGGCCTTCAAACCCTTCCTAATGAATCACTTTCACAAGGATCCTTATCTCAGGGTCTGCTTATAAAGAACCGAGGACAGGAATCATGGGCTGTTCTGTTCCTTTCTCTCTCTTTCCCTCTTTTCCTCACCAGTCCTCAAGGGTTGGGACAAGGGACACAAGAACTCAAGGCAATGAGACCTAGGACCTGATGCTATTGTAGTGGTCATGATGCTCTCCACAGCAAGCATCCCACACTGGCCTTTCAAGGAGTCTATTGGTGGTGCCTCAGGTGGGATCCTCTGTGCCACAGAAGTCCCTCCCGAAGATAATGCACTCCTTGGTTTACTATAAGGTCCTGCCCAGCTTACAGCTGTCCACCCACAGCCTCTTTCAGCCTCACTTTCCCATGCAGTCCTCTTGGGCAGGGTCCTTCCTAAATGGCTAAAGCCTGACATCTATGGAGTCCACTAGGCTCGCAGATTCTTTGACATCCTTGCCTGCCAGACAACTAAGTGCAACTTGGTCAACTGATGAATGGGACAGTTCCAGCCAGGTGCTCAACATACAACAAATTTTGGTACTTTATTTATTTATCTATTTATCTATCTATCTATCTATTTATTTATTTATTTATTACTGGAAGATATTGGCTCCCATAATCTGTTCATCTTTCAGGAGTGGTTTTACTTTATCAAATGTTCTGTTTACAAATTGCAGATAGATCTACCATACGACCCAGCTATCCCGCTGTTGGAAATATACCCAGAGGAATGGAAATCATCAAGTCGAAGGTATACCTGTTCCCCAATGTTCATCGCAGCACTCTTTACAATAGCCAAGAGTTGGAACCAGCCCAAATGTCCATCATCAGATGAGTGGATACGGAAAATGTGGTACATCTACACAATGGAATACTACTCAGCTATAAAAACGAATGAAATACTGCCATTTGCAACAACATGGATGGACCTCGAGAGAATTATATTAAGTGAAACAAGGCAGGCACAGAAAGAGAAATACCACATGTTCTCACTTATTGGTGGGAGCTAAAAATTAACATATAAATTCACACACACACACACACAAAACCGGGGGGGGGGAGAAGATATAACAACCACAATTACTTGAAGTTGATACGACAAGCAAACAGAAAGGACATTGTTGGGGGGGAGAGGGGGAGGGAGAAGGGAGGGAGGTTTTGGTGATGGGGAGCAATAATCAGCCACAATGTATATCGACAAAATAAAATTAAAAAAAAAAAATAATAATAATAATAATAAGTGTAAAAACTCCTAGAACAGTAACTCACATCTAGGAAGTGCTTAATTAATTATAATTATTAATGATTATTACAAAAAAAATGTTCTGTTTACAGTCATAGAACATGCTGAAATATTTCTTGCTTCTGCTATTTCAGAAGCAGAGATGAATCTATTTCTTCACAATTGCCACAGAACTCCAGAGGACACATTCAGAGCCTCTCCCAAAACTCTTCATGCTCAAGTAGCAATATACAGTGGTCCCAACAGGGCCTGCATCTTAGCTACCATCTGCTCTGGTAGGGAGATGCCTGTCTTTCCCACTTGCAGACAACCGATATCGCTACAAATGGTTCCCTTGGGACACCAACATCTGACTGTGAAGGTGTGAAAAAAGACTCCCATTCCCCACATGGAGAGAGAAAGAGTTGAATCCCTTGCTACATCTAAGAATTCCCTTGAAATCATCTTAAATCTCAGTCCTTCTCTTACATAGCTTGGGAAGAGTGGCGATTGCTTGTTGTACCATCTCTTAGATGCATACCATCTCTAGAGGCATCCAGCTCCTGTCTGTCTGAAAGGTATGACACTTATCAACAATCATTCTCAGCTTTGGGAATCCAGCCACATTTCTATGAAAACAGGAAGTGTCATTTAACTTCCTATTGCATGTGGTCATGACACTTTTCTCACTTCCTTAATAGGGCTTGCCAAGATTTTATTTATCATATTAGTCTTTTTGGGAAAAAAAAATTTAAGAGGATCAAAAGACAAGTACAGACTTAGAGAAAATATTTGCAAACCATATATCCAACAAAGGAATGTTACCTAGAATATGTAAGGAATTCTCAAAACTCAAGAGTAAGGGAAAAAAAAAAACAATCCCAATTAGAAAATGGGCAAAAGACATGAAGAGACATTATACCAAAGAGGATATGCAGGTGTAAAATAAGCACACGAAAAAATGCACACTAACTATTAGAAGAATGCAAATTAAAACCACATCAATATATCACTACACACCTATCAGAACACCTAAAATTAAAAAATATTGACAATAACCAAATGCAGGTAAAAGGAAGCAGATGACGTGGATCATTTATACATAACTGGAGAGAATATAAAATGGTATAAACATTCTGGAAAAGAGTTTGGCATTTTCTTCTAAAACTAAACATACAACCACTATATGACCCAGCAATTGAACTCTTGGGCATTTATTCCGGGGAAATGAAAATTTATCTTCACACAACACTTGTACATGAACGTTCATAGGAACTTCATTTGTAATAACCAAAACCTGTAAACAACCAGATGTCCTTCAATGGGTAAAAGATTAAACAAACTGTGGTACATCTATATCATGGAATACTACTCAGCAATAAAAAGGAATGAACTACTGGTACATAAAACAATTTGGATGAGTCTCCAGCGAATTACGTTGACTGAAAAAAACAGTCCCAAAGGGTAACAGACTATATGACTTTGTTAATATAACATTCTTAAAATTACAAAATGATAGAAATAGAGAACAGATTGGTGGCTGTCAGGGGTTAGGAATTGGATGGGGGTGCAGGGCCAGGGATGGAAGTGTGTATGATGATAAAAGGGCAACAGGAGGGGTCCTTGAGGTGGTGAAAATGTCTGTATTTTGATTTTATCAATGTCAATATCCTGGTCTTCATCCTGTGCAATAGTTTTGCAAGATATTTCCATTGGGGAAAATTGGGTAAAGGTCACACAGGATCTCTCTGTGTTAGTTCTTACAACTGCATGTGAGTCTCCAATTATTTAAAATTTAACTTTTAATTTAAATGATTAAGTTAAATAATCAATTTTTAATGAGTTTTAGCTACAGTCATTCTACTAATTTTCAGAATCTTCCACTATTCTGTCTTTATTAATTCCCTCCTCCAACTAGATTTAGTTTATTTTGGCTTATTTATTGTCAGTCTTTACTTTTTAGTTATTAAAAACATGAGGCTATACATTTTCCTCAGAGTCCAGCTTTAGCTGTATCCCCTGTGTTTTACATATTTTATTATTTTATAGATAATTTTCACTTTGAATGATGGTCCTATGGGAAAGTATTTATCTACAAATAGCTATTTTAGTTCTCTTTTTATGCATAATTTTAATTTAATTGTATTATAACAGGAGAACGGGCCCTTAAAAACCTCTCCCTTATGGTACTTATTAAAGTTTTTCTTTGATAGATTGCTATAGCAAAGTTACTTCTAAAAGCACCATACAACAACTTTTGTTTTTATTTCTTATTATTATTCTCATTATCAGAAGGTATTGGGTTTCACAATTTGCTCTCTTTCAGAGATGATTTTACTTTATCAAGTGTTCTGTTCACAAGCACACAACATGCTTAAATTTACTTCCTCCTACAATAACTCATCCCAGTATCTCAAAAGAACAATATATTGTGTTTCTTGTAATTTTCATGTTAGTCTTCATTTACTTTTCTTCATCTATCATTAGTGTGGTATATTTGTTACAAATGGCAAACCAATCTTGATACATTATTATCTACAGTTTACATTAGAGTTTACTCTTTGTGTTGTACAGTCCACAGGTTTTGACCCACGTATATGATATGTATCCACTTTTACAGTATCGTAGGGAACAATTTCACTGCCCCCTGCTCCACCTGTTCATCCTTCCCTTTATCTCCTGAATCCCAGTTTTTCCTTTTCCAGAATGTCATGTAGTTGGAATCATACAGTGTGTAGCCTCTTCAGATTGGCTTCTTCCACTTAGCAATACTAACTTATTTTCAGTGTAATAGTTGAAAAGTTATATTTTCAATTCAAAATATGGATCAGTGGTCAAAAAGGGTAAGTTTAAAGCATGAGCCTGAAATCTAAGATAAGGAGGAAACTCCTGAGCAATGACAGATGTCATTGTTGCCTGTCAGACACAGGTTTCCTGAGATTTTTCATAAGAATTTCAAAGACTCTGATCAGGAAGTACCTGACACACCTGGCAGATCTTGAGCAAATAGCCACAGAATCCTCATCAAGGCCCATAAGACCAATCACCTGGCTCTTGACCCTCGTCTTAGCTCACCTCCTTCCACTCTCCCAGATCAGAAAGAGCTTGGCAACAGCCCCCTATACTGAATGAAATAAAGGGCCCTACCTAAGCACAGCATTGGTAATTTCCAGGCACCAGTATTAAAGAGAACATCCATAGAGGAGAAAATTCACATACAAAGGATTAAGCCTAAGAATAGGATCAGCTCTCACGACAGCACACTGAAAGCTAGAAAACATGGAGTGAGGCCAACAAAACATTGGAGATTATTTTCAACCTAGAATTCTGTCTTCCCACAAATTATCAATCCGTCTGTCAAAACATGTCCCTCCTGTCCACACTTTTTGATAAAGCTACTGAAGAGGATGCTTCGTTGAAACAAGGGACAAAACCAAGAAAGAAGACATGAATCCAGGCAAGAAAAGATCCAACCCAGGAGAAAGAGAATGGTCCAGAGACATCCCAGGATCAGCAGAAAGTCCCAAGAGAAGGGCTCTGCTGCAGGCCCAAAGAACAGCCTCACCAGGTGGGAGCTGAGCACACGAGACTCAGTGGGGGTGCAGAAGTGGATTTAACGTGAGCCTAGTGGAGCTTAAGCTTGAGAACCCCTCATGCACCCCTAACAAGGTCCCAGGAGGGCCCTAGAAACACATCTTCAAGTGATCATAAGTTTTTGTAAATTATGAAAACAAAAATTATTTCAACCATTATCAGTTCAGGTGACCACTGTTACCTTCCCCTCCTTCACACTTCCTTGTGTCAGGCGACTTTTTAAAACCCATCTAAGAAGTTAGGTTGGGAACATTCTGGGATTGAGTCAAGAGGGACATGGATATATAGTTTACAATCACATCGTGTGTGTGCTTGTGGTTGGCCCACCAGCACAGGAATGGCTCTCAGGGGTACGTCTGCCACCCACCCGGAGGACTCACTGGGTGGGGAGAGGGGGTTACACACAGGGAGGACTGAGCCACCCTGAAGCACCTGACACCTAGTAATAGAGACGAAACATGCTAGAGGAAACACTGAATTACCTATCTCTTCTCTGCACAGAAAACAACTTTGCAAATCTCCATCACATGCAGAAGTAAACAATGAATATGCCACAAAAAAATGAGGGGAAATTGGTTTTTTTCAGAGGAATGTTGGAAGATCAATTATCAAAAATATTATATAATTTTTCTCAATTTTGTAATGTGTATGGTAGCTTTCAGATTTTCTAATTGGCGGGTTTTTCCTAATTTAAATAAACAGTAACTCATGCTTAATTTTATATTAATAATTTTGTATATTATCCTACAGACGGCTCCCAAAATGGTGTACGCTTCAGGCCCCCCAAAACTTGGATTCACCCCCTTGACTATAGGCAAAAAGTACAACTAAGATACTAATTATATGACTGGTTTGCTTGTGTGAATAAGTTATACTGTCTGGATTTCACAGTTAAGAAAAACTTAGTGATATGAAGCAAATTTTAAAAGGAAACAATTATTGACTTCCAAAGAAATAAAAGTTGTGCAAGAAAGGAACTATAACCAAGATATTCTATTCGGCTCAGCAGTAAATATACTGACACTGCCGTAACTGATACAAATTCTAAATTAGTATTTAAATAAAAATTTAGACTAAATTGGAAGATCTTACCTCATCTTCATGATAAAGGGTGACTAATGTCTACAACTGAAAATAGAGATGGCAGTGTACGTGTATGATTTAGAACTACAGATGTCAATACTGAAAGAAACAGCTGGAACACTGAAGGTGATTTCTCTGGGCAGCAGGAGTAGCTAAAGGCAGCAAGTCAGGTGCCTGCTTGTAGCATGTAAGATGTTAAAGTGCATGTATCATTACTTTCATAATTTGTTTAATTTTATGTCAATCACGAACATTTTGTAGGAGCAGTCCTAGAACATCTTGCACCTAAAAATCAGGAAGTCTTGACCTATCACAAGCCTACAAGCAAAAAATTACTTGGAACATTATATGTGAAACAAACAAAAATGGCAACCATGAGCCCACCACAAGGACAACTAAATAATGTATGGCACATCCATACCTTGGAATTCTCTATGGCTGCCAAGTTCAATGAGATAAAACCTGTCATGTCATGGCATAGATTAGAACAATGGCCACAAGACACTGTGACGTAAAAAAGCAAGCTATATGTGACATACAGTGTTGCATATGTGTGTGCACAGGGAATGTTCTAACAGGAAAGCCATGAAATAGCTAACTCTGGGGAGAAGGGAGAGAGTGAGAAAAGGATACCCTGTGAGAGTGTGTGTGTGTGTGTGTGTGTGTGTGTGAGAGAGAGAGAGTGTGTGTGTGTGTGAGTGTGTATGTGAGTGTGTGAGTGCATGTGTGTGTGAGTGTGTGAGTTCATGTGTGAGTGCGTGTGTGTGAGTGTGTGAGTGCGTGTGTGAGAATGTGTGTGAGTGTGTGAGTGTGTGAGAGTGTGTGAGTGTGTGGGTGTGAGTGTGTGAGTGTGTGTGAGTGTGTGTATGTGTGTGTGAGTGTGTGTATGTGTGTGTGAATGTGTGTATGTGTGTGTATATGTGTGTGAGTGTGTGTGTTGTGTGGGGGGGTGTGTATGTGTGTGTGTGTGAGTGTGAGTGTGTGTGTGTGTGAGTGCATGTGTGAGTGCGTTTGTGTGTGTGTGAGTGCGTGTGTGTGAGTGCATGTGTGAGTGTGTGTATGTGTGTGTGAGTGTGCGTGTGTGAGTGCGTTTGTGTGTGTGTGGGTGCATGTGTGAGTGCGTGTGTGTGTGTGTGTGAGAGACTGTATGAGTGTGTGTGAGTGTGTATGTGAGTGTGTGAGTGTGTATGTGTGTGAGACTGTGTGAGGGTGTGTGTGTGTGTGTGAGTGTGTGTATGTGTGGGTGTGTGTGTATGTGTGGGTGTGTGTGTATGTGTGTGAGTGTGTGTATGTGTGTGTGAGTGTGTGAGAGTGTGTGTGAGTGAGTGTGTGAGTGTGTGTGGGTGTGGGTGAGAGTGTGTGAGTGTGTGTGTGAGTGAGAGTGTGTGTGTGGGTGGGTGGGTGTGAGTGTGTGTGAGAGAGTGTGTGTGAGTGTGTGTGTGAGTGTGTGAGAGTGTGTGTGAGTGAGTGTGTGAGTGGGTGTGGGTGAGAGTGTGTGTGAGAGTGTGTGGGGGGGTGGGTGGGTGTGAGTGTGTGTAAGAGAGTGTGTGTGTGTGTTTGAGTGTGAGAGTGTGAGTGTGTGTATATGTGTGAGAGTGTGGGGGGGTGTGTGAGAGTGTGAGTGTGTGTGCGTGGGTGTGTGCGAGAGTGTGTGAGTGTGTGTGAGAGTGGGGGGGTGGGGGGGTGGGGGGGTGTGAGAGAGTGTGTGTGAGTGTGTGTGAGTGTGTGTGTGAGTGAGAGTGTGTGGGTGGGTGGGTGGGTGTGAGTGTGTGTGTGTGAGAGAGTATGTGTGAGTGTGTGTGTGAGTGAGTGTGTGAGTGTGTGTATATGTGTGTGAGAGTGTGTGCGTGAGAGTGTGTGCATGTGAGTGAGTGAGTGGGTGTGTGTGTGTGTGTGTGTGTGTGTGTGTGACCTGAAACATATTTTACTAATAGTATATATTACTTTTGTAATTTAAAACTGATGTGATTTCTTAAAGATCCTTTTAAGGTCAACCTTGGGAAAGGGAAGTTTACCCACTGTGGAAATGCTGGTTGGAGATATGTCCAGATCTGTGTGGAGTCAAAAAGAAGCAGCCCACTGAAAGCAGAGGAGAAGCCACTTATCTCTTTGCAAACATTTTCCCTGGAGGCTGAGAGTGGAGCAGAGGTGTTCTCTGCATCCTGCTCTGGGGAGACCCCAAAAGCAGGGAAAGCTGCTTCCTTCTGGAACCCCTGGGGGTGAGGGCAGACCCTGGAGACCCAGCCCAGCTGGCTCCTTCCCCACCCAAGTGCTGACCATGGAGTTTTCTGCTCCAAGCTTCTTCCCTCCCCTCCCTGCTCTGTCTAGGACTTCTACCTTGTTCCTTTCACACCCTTCTCTCTCTCTTCTTTGCACCCTACATTTCCCAGTTCCAATAAAAACAGGCCACACAGAGTTTCAAGTATTTGATTCTTTTTCTACTCCACTGAGAAGGCTGAAAATTATAATAATTACAATGACTTGCAGAAGAAGGTGGGACCTCAGCCTCCCTAGGGTCTGAGACTCTCAAACCATTTTCTTTCTATCTTCCCTCAATGCCTCCCCATACCCCTGACTCTATTTTTCTTCCTTTCTTCAAAATACCCAGTAGAGAGGCTGGGGGACAGGGCAGAAATGGGGCGCAGTTAGACAGTCGTGCCGGGGATCAGGGCTCCTAGCCGGTAATATTCTGCCTCATCTCACACACCCAGCGGTGCAGCTCCTGGCAGGCGATGTTGTTCCAGCGACCATTCCACTCGACTACGGCACAGCTTTCACTTCTACCCACCTCGTACCCACGCCAGTAACCTGGCCGAGGGAAACCCCAGGTCCTAAGAAGGCAAAAAGCTCAAGTTTTGACCTCCCCCCATCCCAGGAGTCCTCATGCCCACCCCAGACAAGCACAACCTTGGAGGTGTTCAGTGGCAAAAGGTGCAGCCTTGTAGGTTGGGAGCCTGGGGAGCAGAGGGTTGGGGAATTTTGTCCCAGACAGAGGGTGGGAGTGTAGGAAGAAAGGCCAGATGGCCATCCCCCAGACAAAATATCAAGGAGATAGAGAGAGGGAGGCCACGTACCTGTAGCCGTACCTATAGTCGGTACCATCCACCCATCTCCAGGTTCCATCACTATCCGTGAGCCCTATCCAGCTAGTGAAAGGTCTTGTGCGCTCTATAATGAATTTCTGGAAAACAGGAGGGAGGAAGGTTTCTAGTCCCTTGCACCTTTATCCTGCCTCCACGCAGGCATTTGAGCTGAGGCCCCTCAGCCTTCCCCATCTGCCCGCAGGCTGAAGCATCAGCTCCCAACACGACTGCTGCCTTGCTTTTTCTTCTGTCATCATAGCTGTTGCTTAGTAAACATTTACTGGGCTAGACTTTGTGCTAATTACCTTACAAGGATGATTTCATTTAATTCTCAGAAGTCCTCTACGTTGGGTGCCATAATGATTCGCACTTTGCAGGTATAGTCACATATTGCATGACAACATTTTGGTCGACAACAAACTGCATATAGGATGGTGGTCCCATATGATTATAATGGCTATACCATATAACCTAGGTGTGTAGTAGGCTGTACCATCTAGGCTTGTGTAAGGACACTCCGTGACTTTCACACAACAATGAAATCGCCCAATGGTACATTTCTCAGAGCGTATGCCATCGTTAAGTGAGGCATGACTGGTAGATTCCAGAGAGCCAATCCAGTACCTGAGTTGTGACCACTGTCCTCTGTTCACAGTCCTGCTCCAGTGTCCCACTTCATTCCCAGTTCCTGGCTTCTGCTCCAAATCCTGTCATCTCCCTGTCTTCCACCCACAACCTCAAACTTTTGTAATCCTGATCCTAGTCCCTGCTCCTGCTGCCCCCAGAGACACCACACCCATCAAGGATCTCAGTTTCACTCGCCTCTCAGGTACATCTGCCCTTGGTTGCTCTTGCTTCCATGTGTAGCTGCCATTTCCTAAGGTTTTCCAGGACCTAGAGCTTCCAACCTTGGACCTACTGCCAAGAGCCCCATTATGACCTGGCTACATGGAGTCTGGCAGTCTGTGCTGAAAATAGGAGGATGCCCTGGTATCAGAGGGCAACCAAGTCAGCCAGCTGGCAGAGGCTTGGATGAAGGTCATCTTTGAGCTTGCAGAGAGAGCTCCCCAGGACTCAGGAACACCCCCTAGGCCAATAGCCCCCCAAATGGCTTTCTCATACAGATATGGCTATTCCTGGGGGCTTAAGTCCCATGGTTTGGTAGAGAAGCAGGGGAAAGTGTGGTCACCTCCTTTTGTGGAGGAAGCAGAGTGATGGGTTGACCAACAGGCACACCTAACAATTCCCTTCGACAGCATGTGCAGGGTCCCCAACTGCATTTGGAGGAAAATTGCCTAATTCCATTCATGCTCCTTACAGACACAACTAACCTTGCAATTACTCACCTCATCTGAGGGCAGGATCAGTTACTGTAGCACCCCTAAATTCTAAAATCCTGCAAAAGACAACGTCCTGTGCACGAAGGGGCAACCCTCAGAGGCTGGGGAGGCAGCTCCCAAAATTCAGAGGCATCAACAGAGCTGAAGAGAAAGTGCCCGGAGACAAGATATTCCATTTGCTGCTACCTGCTGCCCCAGTACCCTCATCCTATTGCCACAGGAATCAGAATAGAGAAACAACAAATACAAATCATCAATATCCAGCCCTTGTGTGAAACCCTGAGAAGAGAAATCAAATAGTGCCAGATGACCAGAAAAGATAGTCCAGGATAATTCATCCTGCCTTTGCTGGGTGAAAAACAAGAGAGAAAGGATTGCACCCATTCATAAAACTGGAAGAGAAGGAAAATCATCATAGAACTCATGGCCCTGAAAAAGAGGAAGATGAGGAAGAGCAGAAAGAGGAATACATAAATGTGACATTAAAAAAGAAGAGAGGAGTGAAAAATACACACTTCGAAAAGAAGACTTGCTTCAGAGTACAAGGGATTGTTGGAGAACAATTTTCTTACATCCTCAAAACATTAAAGAGGAGATGAATGACATAAAATATCAAAGAAGATATCAAAGAAGAGAAGAGAACACAATGATAAGGAAAGGAATTGGAGAGAAAATGTCGAGCTATACTTTTAAAAAATAAAAAGCACCTCTTCAGAAAATCAAGACTGAGCTATGACAAATGAGCTTGAGAAAAGGACCCAGAATGCTGAAGAGAAGAGGAAATGATGGAAGCAGTGGTAACTATGGCAGGTAGATGGGGGAAACAGGTGTGGATGATGTGCTCCGGAGGAAAAGAGAGCAAATGGACAAGAAAAAATGTTCACAGATGTGATTAAAGGAAATCTTCTAAAATGTTAGAAGACCTAACTTTACATGTTAAAAGGAATCTCCTGGTACAGAAAGAAAAAAAAAAAAAAAAAAACAGAGACTGAACAACAGCAAGATAGGGCTGGATGAGGTTAATGAAATTCAAGAATAGAAAAGACTCCTTCAGCTATTCTGACAAAATGCTTAAGGAACCTAGGAAAGAAAAGAGTCAGGCATGTGAGAAAACGGGTGCTGGATTCCTCATCTTTCATATGGAAAGTGATATAAACTCTTCTAGTTTTTGAAGCCAACGAGTTTCAGCCCACCATTTAAAGTTATAAAAGTGATAATTAGAATAACTGAAAATAAACTTCATCTATTCCAAAATACCGTAGGGAAGAAAAAAAAAAAGGACAAATATCACATAGCACATGTGACAAGACAAAAGAAGCATATAAAACAGAAAAAAGGATTTAGATTAAAAATATCTATTTAAAAATAAATGTAAATGACATATACTCATCTATTAAAAGAAAAGGTACTCATTAAATTTTTAGAAATCAAAAACAAAACCTATACACAACCTATATGAGAAATACCCTAAGGTTGGCTGTGCAGTAAGCATCCCTCAGGAGAATGCACAGGATGGACCCAAGATTAATTAAATCAGAATATTTATGAAATATTTACCAGAGGTCCATATTTTTGAGAAACTCTTTAAGAGATTGCAATGTATAGCCAAGGCTGAGAATCACTAATGTAAAACAAAGAGATTCAAAAAGGTTAGAAATGAAAGGATACACAGAGATACACCAAACAAATGCAAGTGAAAAGAAATCAAGGACCATGGTATTTATATACCAAATAAAGATGAATTCAAGGCAGAAAGCATGAAGTGGGACACTGACATTCATTTCAAAATGATGAAAGCACAATCCACCATGAAGCTGTAGCAGACATGAACTTGGTGTGTGCCAAGTCACAGAGCACTGAAATCTCAGGTTGAACAGCATGAAATTGACATTTTTATAGGTCAAAACTGATGAGCAATTTCAACCTGATCAGTTAAGCAATATGTTTATAATCAGGCTGCCATGTAAAGCATGTACACAGCCTGATGCACAGCAAACACTCAGTAAATATGTTCTGGCCTCTGTATCACCTGGTTTAATTACTGTGGCACCATGACACTTTCAAGTTTGTACTTCTGTACAAAGCCCTTGCAGACCCCACAGTACCAAGGCAGCACATAGTAGTTCAAAACAGTGGCTGAAGAGGCCCAGTGGATCTGATCTCTTGCTCCATCGTGACTTGCTAGCTGTGTGGCTAGTTGCTTACGCTTTCTGATCCTTAGTGCCCTCATCTCTCCCTCCCTCAAAGTGGGGATAATAAGAGTGTCTGCTCTGTAGGGGATTAAAGAAGTGATATACGAAAGTGCCTGGTATATAGCAAGTACTCAGAAAATGCTACCATTATTATCCTCCTTTTCCTATGTATTCTAATGGGTTGGTTCTTTCCCAAGACCTGTGGTGTTTAGGGTTGCTGTCTGGTGGCAGCAGTGGGAAGGGAAGACATGGAGCTCCTTGGAGGGACCTGGTAACCCACTGCAGGTGAGTCACCGGAATCCTGCCCATGCCATTCCTTTCACCCAAGTGACCACCACATCCGAAGGCCAGCACAGCAAGAAGGGACTCAGCACCTCCTCTGTGTCCTCCACCTACATCCTGGCCCTGTCGGTCATTCTGTGTCACATTCTGTCTTCAAACCTGCTCCCCATCCCCTGGTCACCCAGCTCCTGTCTCTTTGCCTGAGCTCCTGGCTCTCTCACCTCTCCCTGAAATCTCCCACCTCTCAGTATCAATGGCTGCACCACTGTGAACCTCCAGAACGCTACCACACTTCTGCTTCTCGAGCCTTCCTTAGGCTCAAAAGAAAGAGTTGCATTTAAGGGTTTCCTCCTGCCCTTGGGAAGCACGGGCTCACCTGCTCCTCCCAGGAGTTGATGACCACCAGGTTAGCGTTCTCCAGCTGGCAGTATTTCTCAGCCTCGGGCCAGGTCTTCCCAGTGCGAGAGAACCAGTAGCAGCTGCCTCTATGCTCCACCCAGTTAACAGGGCAGCATTCTGTGGCTGAGGGGACAAAGAAGAGAGGGAGCTGAGAGCCAGCTGGAGGGGACAGGACCCTAGGACTGGAGGGGACAGGACCCTAGGACTTCCCCCTTCACTACCGTTGCTCTGGAGGAATGCCATCCAACAAGCCAGGGCGCGCAGATCAACTGGGAAGTGCTTCAGATGAAGGAGCAAGGAGGCGTGATCTAGGGGACAGATGGACAGCCAGTGACATGGGCAGACATGTGGGTCCCCACCTACCAAACCAGGCACAGGACTCCAGCCTTTGGCTGGGAAGGCACAGATATATACACAGAAACACACCACACACATACACACAGAGAGACACACCAAACACCACACCACACAACATGCGCACACTCTGGGATGGTCTCTGACCTGCTTTAAGGTCCTGCTGCTGTTTCTTCAGCTTGGCTCCCAGAGATGTTATCTTGTCACCTGTGCTACCTCCTGAAAAAGAGGGAAGCTAAACTGTCTGCCCTCCGTTCTGCCCCTTGAGCATTCCCCCATCCTCAT
Source organism: Cynocephalus volans (assembly GCF_027409185.1). Lineage (NCBI taxonomy): Eukaryota > Metazoa > Chordata > Mammalia > Dermoptera > Cynocephalidae > Cynocephalus > Cynocephalus volans. Next base: position 34,489,766 of record NC_084469.1, read on the forward strand.
GCTCCCGGGTGCCAGTCAGGGGCCATCCCCCTGACCCAGCACATGGCCAAGTCTACCATCTGGCCTCCCTGCCTCCACCCAGGCTCCCTACACTGCCACAGTGGCTCAGGTCACTCTCCTGATTCAATCCCTGCAATCCCCAGTTTCTCAAAGCCTCACTCTGTCAGCCCCACCTATCAGCATGGCTCGCACCCCCTCCCCCGTCTATCTGGCCACCCCTCCCCTTGCCCCGCCACTCAGCTCACACCACACTGGCTTGTTCACAGTCAGGATGTGCAGTGTCTTCCTCACCTCCTGGCCCTCACAGATTCTGTTCTCGCTGCCTGACACTAAGCCCTACCCCCTGCACCACCCAGCCCCTAGCCATCCCTCAGGCCCTCGGCTCAGGGACCAGGTCCCTGGAAGCTTTGCCCAGCATCTTGGGCTGGGGGGGTCTGCCCCAGGCTGTGCCCCACAGCACCTCCACACACCCCTCTTGCAGACATGGCACTGAGCCCAGCAAACCCACGTGGATGAACCAGCACCCCACAAGCCAGCCCGCTCACCATGGGTGCCGAGAGCCTGGACCTCACTCAGGGTATTCAAGGAGAAGTTGCTGAAAGTTTCTTTCAGGGCCCGCAGCTCCACTTGCAGCTGTGTGCCTTGTCAGGAGACAGCGGGGACAGGATGAGGTAGGGGGAGTTGTGTCCCCCATCGCTGTCCATGTGACTGTCCCCCTCACCACCCATCACTGCCACCATCACTCACCCCATCATTTTCCCATTGTTGCCCCCATCATCCCCCACACATGCCCCATACCACCTCCGTACCCTCTCCTCTCGCTGCTCCCATCTCTGCCCCATCACTGCCCACATCTCCCCTGTCCTTGTCCCATCCCTGCTGGCCTCTGTGACCCTCACTTTGGGACCCGATCACACAGATGGCCACCAGCAGCAAGACGCTGAAGCCCAGGGCGAGCAGACCAAGGGGGCGCCTGGAGCAGAGCTGCTGCAGAACGGGCTGGGGAGCAGGCGGCCCTGTGAGAGAGGGGGTGTCAGGAGCTGGCCTCAGGCAGGAGCTGCAGCAGGAAGCACACGGGAGCACAGGGGCACAGAAGAACGAGGAGGCACAACACAGGCGGGGGAGGGAACCAGATGGGGGAGGCTGGGGGGAGTCAATGGTCTTGCACCCCAGCTTTTGAGTATTGCACCCAGACACACACATTTACACACTCACACCCACATGAACATGGGCAAGCATGCACACACCTACACAGGTACACAGAACATGCATGCACATGACACACGTGTTCTTGTGCAGAGCCCCAATCTTGGACCTGGTGGACAGAAAGACACAGAGGGTGCAGGGGACCGACCTGACCCTTGCTAGACACATCCTAAGAAAGCAGGTCTGTGATTAGCTCCTCCCACCCGGCCAGTGGAACAGGCCTCCGGATCACCTCTGGCCTTAGTTTCAGCTCTTCTAGGGCCCCCATCTCCTCACACTAGGGTCCCCTGGGACTAGGCCTGTGTTCTTAAAATCCACACCTGCGTCCCTCATACAAATCCAAAACTGAAATAGCCCCTCCCCTCCCAAAATTCCACTGAGATCCTTAGGTCCAGGTCATTCCACCATAGACCACAACCCAAGGGCTGCCCTCCAGGCCTATGGGCTCTCATCTCCCACCACTCAGAGCTTCCTCCCACAATCCCTCGGGCCCTCGGTCCCCCAGAAACCCTCGTTCCACTATAAACTCGCCCTTGGCCCTCAGTCATCTCCTAGAATCCTGTTCCGCCCTGGGTCACCCTGCCCCTGACCATGCACACTCACATGCTCTCACACACAGTTTTCACTTCACTGTCACACACACAAGCACACATATTCTCTCATACACACACGTACTGACGCACACATTCGTACACCTCTCACACATGCACACACTGACTCACATTCTCCCACACCCACACACTCTCTCGCTACACACACCCACATCTTCATGTGCACAGAGCTCGTCTCACCCCTCCAGCTGTCTCTCCAGCCCAGAGGAGTGACCGTCTTCCCAGCCCTGAGCACCTTCTTTTGCAGCGTCCACCTGCAAACTGAACGCTTTCTCTACTTTGCCTGGGACCCTGACTCTGTGGGCCTCCCTCTCTCCTCACTGCTGTCACACCCAGGCACCTACACATCCTGGGGAGCCTCTGTTAGGGGTTCAAACTTCCTCCCCGGGTCACCTCCTGCCACCATCCTGAGTTGGATACTGCCCCTATGAGTGACACCAATGACTGCCACTCTCCTCCACTGCAGCCACACTCAGGACCCCATGTTGACCCAGAAAGGTGGTGCCTCTGATGCCTCCACTGCCCACTTCCCTTCTGAGCACAGCCTCCCCCTTGCCTCTCACCCCCGACATGCACCCCGATGCCTTCACATTTCTCTCCATCCAGAAGCTCTCCCTGACCACAGTCTTCTCCACCCAGCTGGGACTCCACGTCAGAGCCCCTGGCTGCTCTCTCCAATACTGTCCATTCAGCAGACCCTTGTCCTGCTCCCAGCCTGACCTGTGATCTACTCCCAGCTCTAGGTCAGCCCAGTAATCTGTCTCTGCACATCCACCCTGACATCAGCCTGCACGTGGTGTAGTCCAGCTGCTTCAGCCACTAGCTCTGAGACTGTGGTGTGTAAAATGGCAATATCAGTAGTACTTACCTGATTGCACTGTTCTGAGAATTAAATGAATTAAAACTTGTGAAGTGCCGCTGAGACAAGTGTGCAAGTAAAAGAAACAGTCTGCCCAAGATGGAATGACAGGGGACAGATTTACTCTCCCCCCAGAAACAACCAAAAAGAAACAAACTATAAGGAACAAGGGTTTTCAAGACACTGGACTTCAGGCAATGAAGGGCAATGATCCCTGAGAGACAGGAAACGATCGAGATGAGCCCTCTGTTTGCCCCAGCTTACTGCCTGGAGAAAGTTTTCAGGCCACAAGGCAGGAAGAGGAAACTGAGGCAGAGCCCAGCAGACTCCCTAAGTTGAATAGATGGAGCTGAAGATCTGAGGAGACCAAGATGGTTTGAGTTCAAGGATCAAACTGATTCCACATTACTTAACTGCATTCCAGAACAAAGCTCAAGAATATTCAGAGGAATACAAACGTATCCAGCACCCAACAAGGTAAAATTCACAATGCCTGGTATCCAATCAAAGATTACCAGGCACACAGAACAGGAAAACACAACACATAAGGAGAAGTTAATAAATCCATCAAAACAGATCCAGAACTGATGCAGATGTTAGAATTAGCAGACAAGGACATTAAAACAGATATTACAACTGTATCCCATATGTCCAAAAAATTAAGTAGATCCTTGGAATATATTTAAAAGTCCCAGGTTGAACTTCTAGAAATGAAAACTACAATATCCAGAACAAAAGATACCCTGGGTGAAATTAATGGAAGATAAGACATGAATAAGAAAATTTTAAAGACATAGCAATAACTATGTAAAATGAAACACCAAGAGAGAAAAAAGAATTTTTTTAAAAAAGGAAAAAGCCCCAGTGAGCTGTGGGACCACTGATATGCATGTAAATGCAGTCTTTGACCGAGAGGAGAGGGGAGAAGCAGAAAACATATTTGAGGAAACATTGGTCAAAACATTTCCAAATTTGCTGAAAACTATAGACACATGAAGTGCTAGAGAGAGCAGCAGATGGACCACAGGAGCAGTTGATAAAGTCAGCTCATGCGATGACCCCTGCGGGCAGCAGATGCTGCTGGAGAGAACTGCACTGACGTGCTCATGTCAACTCAGACTTGCTCCTCCGTGTTGTCCCTCAGCCCACTCGGAGGAGCTCCCTCTCCCACTGATTTGAAAAACTCTGGACTCTCTCCAAGCCTCCTGTTCAAACGCTGAATCCTCTCACCCTCAGAATATTCAACATCCAAAGATTTTTGAGTGTTCACCACGTATCAGGCACCGTGCAGAGCTCACGCCCTCTGGAAAGGCCTGCCAGCCCTCCTCCAGAGAAAGAAGAAGCCATGGTGGGGACGCCTATCCCTCTGCCTCCACCTGCCCTGCCCAGCACCAGCTCCCCCAGTCTGCCAGCCTGGGGAATGTGGGGTCCCTCCTCCCAGCTCAGGCTACCCCATCCTCTTCTCTGAGCTCCAAGCTCCCATCCCTCCTGTCTCCAGAGAACCCGCTCCATCACCAGCACCCACACATCTGGCACCCCTTCTCCATCCCTGGCGCCCACCTTTTTGTCATGAATCACTCAGATCTCTCTCACCTGAAAACCTTTTTCCAAACCCTTGGGGCCTTCGGTCAAGATTTGCTTGAGAAGGGTGCCAGGAAGGAAACCTGGGGGGAGCAGGAATCTTCCAGCATCTCTCTGTGCCCACTGTCCCATGCATCCCGACTCACCCCCACACCCCCACACACAGTTCTGCTGCATCTGCGTTCCTCGCGTGCACACACATCCACATGCACACGCACACGCGCACACACATGCACATACAGGGCACGCGTATTGCTCGGATTGGAGGAGGAGGAGAGAAAGTCGTCTCCAGCTTCCAGGTAGTCCCACACCTCTAGGTACACACCCTCTCCTGAAGTCCTGGGGCAGAGAGGAAGGTGAGGTCAGGGGGCAAGCAGGGGTGTCGGGCACCTGACACCTAGAGGGGTCAGTCCCTGTTCACAGACTGAATGTGACAGAGGTGTCAGAGACACAGAGCGATTGACAGCTGAGAGGGAGGTGGAGCAAAGCCCTAGAAACTGGCCACTTGCCTTTCCAGAATGGATCTTCTCTCCTGGGATTCTGCCCACGAGCACCTGGCCTCTCATTTCTGCCAAGCTGGTGGTCACATTCCTCAGAGTCCAGCTGCTGGATGTCTTGAAAGTCCTTTGCCATGATGGGTCCAGGGCTGGAGCCAGGCCTGGGGTTGGATTGAGGCTGCTCTCAGGGTTGGGGCTTGTGCCGAGATGCAGATTCACGTGGAGGCTGATGGTGGGATTGAATGTAAGGTCTGAGCAGGTCGAGGTGCTGGCTTGGGTTGAGTCTGAGGTTGGAGGTGAGTTTGGGGCTAAAGTTGAAATACTATTGGGTCCTGTTCCTTCTCAGGGAATTGCTTGGGCCTTGACATGGCCAGGAGCCTTCCCTTAGTCCGCTCATGGGCCAAGCCACCCCACATCTTCCTATTCAGCCCCCCCCCGTCCCTGAACCAGGGTCTTCTTGATCCCAAACTTCCCCAGTCCCACCTGCCTCCCCAACCCTGGTTACCTGTTAAAGGTATGGAGAGCTGACCCCTGGCTCCACAGGCAGCCCAGCCCCGGGTGAAGGAGGGGCTAATGCCGGGAGAATCGGGGCAGGTGGTGCTGGATAAGGAGTTGAGAGGGGAGGAGGGGGCCCTGAGCCCCGTGTGCCTGAGTGTCCAAATGACTCTAACCTGGCACTTCCTGCCATTGGGACTTTGGACAGTAAACAGCAGTGGACACAGAGTTGGGACTCAGGCAATGTGCAGTGAGGCGGGGGATATGGCCACCTCTGTTCTCATCCCCAGCAAGGGAGAGTCTCCTGGTCTGTGTCCCCCACCCCCACATGCAGTCACCTCACTCCTCATGCACCCTTTGGGAGGGGGAGCCAGGCCAGGACAGGCTGGGGAGCAGCCTGCTGTTTCCACTCTGTCCCTCCCCCTTTCACTTCCCTGCCTTGGAATTTCCCAGAATTGTTAGTGTCTCCAAATATCTCTGACCAGGATCAGAGGGACAGGTTCTCTGCTCTTGCCCAATCTGGCATCTGAGCTGCAGGTGCCAGCTTTCTGTGGGCTCCGCCATGAGAGTGCCCAGCTCTGGCCGGCTCACCTCACCCTCCTGGGGAGTAAAGTCCTCCACGCAGCGTGGGGAGAGGAGGAAGGAGCCTTGCAGAGAGGGGCCCTTGTGGCAGGAGGCATCCAACTTCAGTGAGCCCCTTCGGTGGCCCAGGCCCTGGGCACACACACATTTGTCCTAGTGCCTAGCTGCTAGATTGCCTCCAGTTGTCTTCTCCTGCCACCCTCACAGCACAACACCCCCACGAGGCAGGTACGTTTGCTATTCCCATTTCACAGGGAGGAAATGGAGCCTCAGGGAGATTAAGTGACAGGCTCCAGGTGGAGGGGCAGGTGTGTAGGGAAACTGAGAAGGCAAAACAGGGCAAAGGGGAAGGATAATACCATAGGAGAAAGGCCTCCTCCGTCCTGTGAGGGGGACTGGGCTCCATGAACTGAGAGGCGTGATTAACTAACTGTCGACGCTGCACTAACAATAGCTTGGGAAAGAAAACAGTTTCTGTCCGTGATTTTCTGGCCCTCACCAAACTTGGGCTGCTGGCTACAGGCTGAGTTTCCTTCATAAAGCGGCCCATGTTTCCCCTGGTGCTGAAAAGGGGCTCAAACAGAGGCCTGTCCCCTTCTGGTGGTGACTTCCCAACCCACACAGGAAGGAGTCACACACTCCAACATCCTGACCTTCCTACCAAGCTCCAAAGCACTGGTGGCTGCTTCGCTTTTTGACTGTGACCCACAGTGCGAGATGCGTTTGACTGAGATACAGAACACCAGGAGCTGAACGCTCGGTGCACGCTCACGTGTTCGTGTCTTCTGAATCCCCAGTGCCTGGCACATAGTCGGTGCTCAACACCTACGAGGAGCGAATAAAAGAATGAATTTAGAGGTATGTTACCGGCACAAAATTTCACGATACAGTGCTTACCTTACTTCTATTTCATGACCAACTGAATTGAGTTTCCCAATCCACTGATCGGTCACGACTCAAAGTTGAAAAACATTGCCGTGAAGCCCCACTCTCAGCAGGTATGTGATTTTAGTCCCGAGATAGGTGCAGGAGCTTAACACATGGGTTTTCTACTGCTTGTCAAGGTTCACCAACAGCCAGCCCGGGCACACGGCGTGTCGTGGCTGTCCACCTGCACTGAACCGATTCCGCATTTCAGGGTATGTCACAACCCCCACTCCTGACACTGGAAACTCCATACATTCTCTGCATTCTTCTCTTTCTCCCTATCTGAAAGTCATCATTTTAATTTACCAAAATTGACATATATTGGACTATTTCTGAAGTTTCCATATTGTCTGCTTACTGCTTTGTTTGGGTTTTTCTGGCTTGGGTTCTGGAATCCAGTTTCATTCAGTTGCTTTTCTGTGGTTTTTGTTTGTTTGTAATTCAGGCACAGAAGGTTAGGTTGGCCATACCTAGGCTTCCTCAGAGATCTCAGCAAGACTCTTTTCTTGCTTTGTTCTTTCCCCACCATCCTGTCTCCCCACACCAGTTTCCCTGCTCTCCATAGACAGCCAAAGTGGGTGGGAGGACCCCATGTGATAGTCTCCAAAGACGGCGGCCATCAACTTCCCCACTCACTATATGAGCAGGTCACACCACCCATCCAGAGGTACAGTCTCTTTCCCCTCCCCTTGAAGCTGTGCTGACCATGTGACTTGCCTTGATCAATAGAAAGTGCTAGAAGTGACACTGCCAGTTCTGGGACTAGACCTCAAGAGACCCAAAGCTTCAGTTTTCAATCTTCAAAGTCAGCCACCATGATATGAGGAAGTACAGCAACCCTGCTGGAGAGACAGGCCACACAGAGGAGCCACAAGGTTCCAGATGTGTGAACAAAGCCTTCTGGGAGCTTCCAGCCCAGCCAAGCCTCCAACCGAATGTATCCAAGTGTTTAATCCTAGCCAATACCACACCGACTGCCCAGCCTAGCCCTGACAAAATTTCTCACCCATGGAATCCTGAGAAATAATAAATAGTTGTTTGTTTTAAGCCACCGAAGCTTTGGGATAGTTTATTATGCATCAATATGTATGTATCTTTATAAAATATGTGGTATAGTTTGCATGTGTTTTTTATACACATAAATGGAGCTTTTATAAATCTCATTTGTTTCTGATCTGTTTCACCCAACAATAAATTTTTAAGATCTATCCATGTTGTCATTTGTACATCTGGTTTGTTGCTATGAGCTGCTGCATAGTATTCAGTGGTATGTATCCATCATAGTTTATTTCCCCTGATAATGAACCCTAGGTTGTTGCTAACACCTATTGCAATTAACACTGTGATTAATATTCTCATGACGTTCCCATGTGGACCTAGGTGAGAATCTCTCTTGGAACTATATCCAAGAATAAAATTGCTAGGTCACTGCTATGGGTTAAAACGTGTCCCCCAAAAGTTCATGTATTGGAAACTTGACCCTCCTTGTAACAGTGTCAAAAGAGTAGGAAATCCTAGTACAGTCATTGAAAAGTGAGGCCTCCAAGAGGCCATTGGACTGTGAGGACTGTACCCTTGTGAACAGATTAATCGATTGATGTTTTAACGGATGGTCATTGGCGTGGTTATGATGGCTTTATAAGGAGAGCGAGTGAGAAATTTAGCTCTCTTGCTCAGCCCCTTCTGACCATGTGACACCCTGCGTTGCTGTGGAAAGTTCCCACACAGAAGAAAGCCCTCACCAGATGTGTTCCCTGGACTTCGGACTTCTCAGCCTCTGAAACTGTACGAAATAAATTTGATTTCTTTATAAATCACCCAGTTTCAGATATCCTATTATAAGCAACAGAAATAGACTAATTGTGGTCGCAGAGTATTCTCATACTGAATTTCACTAAGCACTGCCGGACTGTTTTCCAGAATGACTGTGCAGGTTGACACCCCATCAGTGGTATTTGAGGGTTCCTATTTTTGCTTCTTCACTTGATACTCTTCAACATCCCGGTTGTTGCCTATCTGACGCCACTGCCTTGTTCTTTCATTCTGCAGTCTGACTAATAGAGGGTTTGAACAATTCAACTATTTGTAGATCATCCAGTTTCTCCCTGGGTGAACTGCCTCTTCCTTTCCTTTATACATTTCTCTGTTGGGTTTCCTAAATTCATTTTGGTTGACAGGCCAGGATTTCTTATATATTCTAGATACTTGTTCAGACAATAAGACCTTTTGAAAATAAAAAATATTATTGTTAAAACCAAAAAAATTAATAGAAGCTCCAAAATTTAGAAAACCTTCCAGAAAAAAAAAAAAAGGACAGAGTTTTTTTTTAATGAGAAAATAGCTAAATTGGAGGAAATTCTTTTTTTCCTGGCCTCATCCTTTTGCATGTATTTCCCACTAAGGAAAATCTCTAGGCTTCTCTCCAGACTTCCCCAACTCACTCCTCCCAGGGGAGGAGACTGACGTGTTGGGTGTGCCTGACTCTGCTACTTGGATCTCTCTTGGTATCTACCTGCCCGCAGAGAGCACACCTTGTAATCTCCTTTCTGCCAGGCAGCACAGAGCTGCCCGTTCAGGGAAAGCCTGCTTTGCCCAGCTCTGCATATAACTGGGTAGACAAGTCTGCCTAATTCTTGGATGAACTAATAACAAACCCTTTTGATTTAAGGATTTGAGCCAAATCCTCCTTTATTGCTTATCAGCAATACTCTTGATATACATGTATATGTCTACTGTGTCTTAGTTCTTAATTGGTATCAAACTTAAGAGAAAGAGAAAAGGTTCTTTCATATTAGCCCCATAAAACCTCCACAAGATAAATTTGGAGAACCAACATCCAACTAATAGGATTTCTACAAGATAAAACAGAGGAAGCAAAAAGTAGAAAATTATCAAAGAAATAATATAGGAATGGTACTTTGGTATTTAAATAGAGATAAAGAGAAGATTCTAAAAACTACCAGAGAGGGACAAAAAAATCACCTACAAAGAATCAAGAATCAGGATAGATTCACTTATAAGCTGTTACATGGAACACAAGGAGACAACAGGATGCCCTCAACCTTCCAAGGGAAATTTTTTTCAATCCTGAATTGTAGAGTCAAATGATCAACGCCACAAGAAGGTAGAACTAAGAACTGTCAGACACTCCAGTGCTCAGCATATTTACCTCCTACTCCTACTATGTGAGTAGTTACCATAGAAAGTGAGCAAATAATCCAAAAACAAGATGTGTAGAAGAATATCTCAATATGAGCCCTTTCCACTGGTCAAAGAAAATCTTATTCAGCTCTTTCTGTATTTTTGCCTAGAGGCTGGCTTTTTTCCTGGTGAAGTTCCAGAGCCTGGCCTTAAGAATGCAGGTCATCATAAGACCATGAGTCTATGCAAGAGATGAGATCTCATCGACAGGTTGTTAAAGTAAGAATGTTCTCAAGTCTACCCATCTTGTCTTCCCATAAAGTATGGAGATAGGCAGACATTCACAATTTTTGCTGTCCTGTCCTGTTCTCTGTAACATTAAACCTATCCTTGGAAGGCTTAAGGCTCCCAAGGCTTTAAAAGAAATTGTTGCCATCACTGGTAAAAATAATTTCCCCAAAATGCCTGTGATTCTTACTGGTCATCTTCCTTGATAATTTGTTGCACTTGGAATCCCTAAGCAAGTATAAGATTCTTATTTTAAATCAGAAGAGGTTCACTAGCCTTCTCCTCTTCTCCTATAGCATGATGCAATAACTAAGAGTTACAACTCTGTGAGATTAACACTTAGCAGATAATTTTAAGTAAGTTAACACTCAAGACACTCAGACAGTGGCTAAGAACTCCGTAAAGGAAGTCCTCCTAAGAAAAGACTTTGATTTTAGAGTTTTTATCTTAAGAAATGAAAAATTGTTATAAGGACAACATTGCAAGGTGAGAATAGCTAGTCTATCTCCAGTAAAAGCAAAAGAAACTATGCAGGAAAAAAAAAATGTTATCACAGTAGAGTACTAGGTTCTGCAGGACATAACATTTACATATATATACAATCTGAGTGCTTCATTTTTTTTTTAACTAAAAATGCTGATATAACTGCATTTGGGAGATGGAAGTGGCAGAAAAGAGCTAATCTTTTTCTCTCATAACAGGAAATAAGTAGTTGCATTAATAAATCCCCACCTCCCCCTTGTGCAATGGTCATATTGCATTGGGAGGGCAATAGATCTAGTCAGAGGAAACCTGACAAGTAATTGCACTTTTGCTTTATGAAATAGTTGGCCCTGGGACTTGATATGACTTGTGCACTGGCAGAAAGCCATTCAGAGAACACAGTATCCTTATACTTTGTGGATCTAAGTATCTGTCCACTGTATTCTAGAGTATGTTAGCAAGAACTCTAGGAACCACACCTGTAGGAAGGGCATGGAGTTAGCTGTAACCATTGTAATCACCAGATGAAGGGAGCAGAGAAAGGGAGAGCTCAGGAGAGTCAGGACTCCAGCTGAGACAAGCAGTGGCTGGTGGTGCCACTCAAGAGCCAAGGAGCCCATGGGGAGATCTGCTTTGGCGGTAGTGTCAAAGAGTCTCTGAGTTTTGTTTGGGACATGGGTTTATCATGTTGTTGGAGCTAGCAAGTAGACAGTTGGACACAGATCAATCCGACACTCAGGGAAGAGGTTGGGCTGGAGACTGGGAATCACCAAAGGTAATCAAAGCCAGGGAAATGGAGAAGAGGGTCTAGGATAGAGCCCTAAAAACACCTACATGGAATAGATGGACAGAGAAAGAAGTACTGGAAAGGAGACTGAGAACGTACAGCCAGATACATGGGAGGAAAATATGGCAGGAAGCCAAGGCAAGGGGTTCAAGAAGCATGTGAAGACATCCAGTCCAAGATGAATATCTGAGCCTGTATGTTTCACTCTACACCATTTCCAGACATTTTCTGTACTGAAATTACAATAGCAATAATTCAATAGCCATATCAATACTGGAAATTTTTTAAAATTTTTCACTCTCATGCCACAGACTTTGAGGAATTTCTGCAAGATGTGATGTAGATAAGAGTGAGCAAGGGGCAGAGCAGCCCACGACTCTGGTGTGGAGGGTGCTGGAGGGAACCCCATCTGGGGAGTAAATGGAAGGACATCCAGGGAATGCCACAAATATTCCTGCCCTGCTCAAGTGGCAGGAGCTGGGGACAAGGGCATGCACAATCACACTGACATCTGCAAAAAGTGCCCTGGATACTGGAGCCCCTAGTGAGCCGAGGCCCTCCACAGTTACTTTCCCCTCAGCTTTCCCTTGGCAGGGCAGACTGCCCCTCAGGAAGGCAGAAGTTCTGCAGAGCTTGGCTGCTAACCCCAACAGCAGTGCCTCTTAGAGAACAAGTCGCTGCCCCCAGCTACCTGTATATGCCGCACAAGTCCAGAGGACAAATTCTGAAAAGTGAAGAAACTCTCAAAACATCTGCAACTGTCAGGAGGTCCACCCACACGTTACTAGCTCTCTAAGATATGTTACCCCAAAGACAGAAAATGTAAACATCTACTTTCTCCTTCCCTCTGGGTCTCTATTTTGAAGAGGCTGTGTACACAAGGAGAAGGCAGCTGTCTATGAGCCGGGAGGAGCGTCCTCACCAGAAACCACTCTGCTGATGCCTTGACTTGGACTTGCAGCCCCCAGCACCGTGAAGCCATAAATCTCTGTTAAGCCACCCAGTCTGTGATATTCTGTAGCAGCCTGAGCAGACCAATACAATGGGCAAAAAGACAAAAGAGAACTGGACATACAAGGACTCGGCAAATCAAAAGATGGAAATAAGTCAGAGAAATTATCCTCTTAAAATAGACTTATTAGCAATAAACAGGGAAAAGATTTTTAAATCTACAGTTTATATGCTAAATGAGTTACTCTAGCTTCTATACAAGAGCGGGAAGTCACAAAAAAAAGAACAACTGATGACAAAAAAAATTATTTCAGGGGAGTAGCATGATGGTTGATAATTTCAGAACACAATGAAGGAGGTGAAGAGCCCATTGGTAATAGCAGAAAATTGAATCAGTGACTTTCAGGGCGGAAATGGTAAATGTTCCCAAAACTCAGAGCTAGAGAAAACAGATTTGTGCACCCATGTTCATAGCAGCATTATTCACAATAGCCAAGAAGTAGAAGCAACACAAGTGTCCATCAGTGAATGAATGGATAAACAAAATGTAGCATATACAACAAACAGAATATTGTTCAGCTAAATGCTGACACATGCTACAACAGGGGTGAATCTTGAGGACATTACACCAAGTGAAATAAGCCAGTTGCAAAAGGAGAAATACTCTATGATTCCACATAGAGGAGGTGCCTAGACTAGTCGAATTCATAGGGACAGAAGTAGGAGGCTGGTTGCCAGGGACAGTGGGGAGGCAGGAAATGGGGGATTCATGTTTAATGGGTACAGAGTTTCAGTTCGCAAGATGAAGTTCTGGAGATGGACAGGTGGTGATGGTCGCACAACAATGTGAATGTACTTAATGCGACCAAACTGTGCACTGAAAAATGGTTTAAATGGAAAATTTAATGCTATGTATATTTTACTACAACAAAAAGGGGAGTGGGGATGTAGAAAAGAAAAGAGATATAAATTACAGCATTTTATCAAATTTAAGATGCTATCAGTTGTAAGATATGCAATGGTGTATGCACTAAGGAAAAACAATGACAAAATGATTTCTTATCACTTAGAATTTCTAATGTATACTTATTAGAAGAGCTTTTTAAAGCTTATTTAGACATATGTTTTAGTCTATACTACTCACGTGCCTATACGAGTCCCCAATAACAGCAGAAATTTTGTCAGAGCAGGATAAGGGATGTTGTGTTTACTTCTAACAATAACTTGAGACATGGACAAAGAGTTCCATTCATTTTCCCCCAGTGCCACCTGCCTGACATCCACCCCGTCCCACCACACACATACAGGCAAGAACAAAAGACTAGATCACAAACTGCCAGGTTCAATGAAGTCCAGGTATACATGGAAAGAAGTGGATTTTTAACAAGTGGATGTGTTTTTAACAGCAGATGAGATTCTAAAATAACAATCAATAAAAGTGGTCTGGAAAAAGCGGGGAGGCATTTAGAGAAAAGAGTGTCTACAGGTGAGCAGTGCCTTGTCCTCCCCTCTCCCACCCCTGGGGACAGGAGGGGCCCACATGGCTCCCCTGATGTCAGCTCCCAAGAGAGCTCCCTCAGAAGTCCAGGGATACTTTCACTAACAGGGTAATGGGGACTCTGCTTCTCAATGGATGTTTTCTGAGGGCAAGGGACCTCAGAATTATCTCGCTCTAACAAAGCCTGCAAGAACCACCCCTGCCTAGGGTGAGGGAGTCCTCTCTCAGCAACCCACAGCTCTTGGAAAACTGGAAGAGACCTTCAAGGGTTCCTGTAACCCCACAGTGTAAAGGCAGAGCATGCGTGATCGGGGGGGAAGTCACTGGGCTACCTCAGAAGTCATCCAGTTGTGCAAAAGACATCCACCCAGAAGGGCATGCAGTGTAGACCACCATGGGGGCTTCAGAGAGCTACCTTGTCCCCCGTGGGATCATCAGCATGACAAGTCCATCAAATATCACATAAATACTTGGTATAGTTGGATCCTGCACAGACTGAATAAATGGTAAAGAATTTGATATTCACCAGAGCAGTAAAGGTGCATAATTCCATCTATTCAAGTCCAAACAAAAAAAAAAAAGATGGAAAAATGTGGAACCCAGGGAACGTGGGCTGTGAGTTCAATCCCATCTGGAGAGTATGGATGTAGCAAGTAGAAAATGACACAGACCTTTTCCCTGGGACTCCAGGAGAATTATCCTGATCATAACAAGCCCCAGGGCCCAAGTCCAGTCTCAGTACTCTGTCCAGCAAGTGGCCCCTCGCAACCCTGGCATCCCCCGGTGACATGCAATGGTGATGCTTTTCCTTCAGTAAAGTATATTCCCAGCCCAGGAAGATTTGAAACTAAGTATATAAATGACAAACGAAATAATATTTTTGTGCTAAATTTAAGAGCAATCTATATTTGGCATTCGAATATGCAAAGAAATTTAATGTACCAAAAAAATTGAAATTAGCTTTCTGCTATCAATTTCAAATATCAAATTCAGTACTTGATTTTAAACTTGTGGTTTCATTTGAAAGGTATGAAATAATTTGATTATGTTTGTAAACAGTACTGGAATGTTTAAGAGACCTTGAAATTCATTATGAATATTAATTTAACTTACTTGGTTAGTTTTTGCTTGTTAGGTCAATCGTTTTTGACTACTGGTTTTTGTTGTTTGTTTACTTGTTGGCAGCTGGCCAGTAGAGGAATCAAACACTAGACCTTGGTGTTATCAGTACCACATTCTAAACAAGGTCAAGCATTTTTAAAACTGGAAATAAAATATGCTAAATGTGTAAATTCAGTTTTAAATGTTTCCAGGCATCTAACTGCATTGTGATGAAATTGATTATTTAAGAAGAGTTTTGTGTCATTAACTTGCATTATTATGCAATAATCGGTGAGTAAGTGTAGTTGGTGGTTCTTATTTAGCTCAGTTTATAAAAAGAATAATCACATTAATAAGCTGAAGTTATAAGAAGCTTAGGGAAAACTAGTTTTAAAATGTACTTTAACAGGTTGCCTACTAATTTTATAAAAGCAAAGTACATGAATAACACCACAGACACCAAAAACTCACCTTGACTTTAGGGTCCACATGCCAAGGGACTGAGTTTTATCCAGGGCAAGCTGCCTAAGAGAATGCACCACCCATGCCATGAACACCCACAGTAGAGCCCCCTGGACTCCACTCTTGCAGAGCACATGAGTTGGGCAAAACATACGCAGCTCCATCAGCACCAGCCTGAGAGGCCTAGAGGCAAGTGAGCCTGGACACCAGATCCCTACGTCAGATCCCTACATCAGCCTGGACACTAGATCCCTACATCAGGAGGCTGTTTCCACCTCCCCACCCCTACCACACACACACGCTGCCTCCCTATTCCCAGCTCTCTTTTTCTCCATAACATTTGTCACCATCTAACTTATTATGCATTGTACATTATTCCTTCTGCACATACTTGAAGGCAGGTACTGCGAGAGCAAGGACTTTATCTCCTTCAGTCCTAAATCCCCAGCACCTAGAAAGGTACCAGCACATGGTCTGCTCCCAGTAAATACGGGGTTTTTTATGAGTTTCGGAGGGGTGGGGTTTGGTGGCTGGCCAGTACAGGGATCAAACCTTGGACCTTGGTGATATCAGCACCACACTCTGACCCACTGAGCTAAGCAGCCAGCCTGGCTCCCAATGAATATGTGGTGCATGAAGGAATGGATGGCCTTTGTGTCTCATTGCCTGTTTACATGTCTCTCTCCACATCTGGACTGCAAGCTCCTTGACCTCAGGAACCGTCTTACTCACCACTCAATCTCCATGCTCAGCACCATGCCCAGAAAGAAACTGAGGGCCCAATCTATATAAAAGTGGCTCCCTATTGGAAGGCAAGTGGGGCCTTTGGAATCAAATAAACGTGAGTTTAAACTCTGGTTCTGCTGCTTACCAACCATAAGTGAACCTTGGACAAGTTCCTCAATATCTCTGAACTTTGGTTTCTTCAGCTAGAAATGGGTCTAATAATACCTGGCTCATTCTGTTCTTGTGGAAATTAAATGTGTAAATGTAAGGAAAAGAGTCTAACCCTGAGTCTTATGCAAAGTCCATCTCATCGTAGGTGCTTAATAACAATCAGTTCCTTTACTAGCTTTTGCCTCCTCCAATTGCTGCAACGAAAGCACTTTTTCCTCCTCCCCCTGAGCCTCAGGTGCTTAAACAACATTTACTTCCCTGGGGACTGTCAGGAATCAGAACCAGGCCAGGCTGAAGATCTCGGCATCTGAGCCCCAGGGGAAGGCCCAGCTCAGGCTGGAGGAAGGGGAGAAGAAGCTCCGAGCCCCTGGTTGGGGATTTGGAGACACCAACAATTTGGGGAACTTCAAGGGCAGGAAGTGAAAGGAGATGCGGGGGTGAAGGGACACAGCAAACTGCACTCTGGATCCTTCCAGGCAGCTTCCACCCACTCCTAAGTCACAAGGAGGAAGCCAGGAGAACCAACAGGAAGGGGCAGGAGGAAAAGACACTCTGGAGGAGTCAGGATGGCCACACCCCCACTCCCAGCTCAGGCCCAACCTGCAGCCTAACCCAGACCCCTGTCCCAGCCTGAACCTAGGACCAGCTCCAGACCCCTGCCTCCATCAGCCCTCACCCCATGCCCACTGGCAACATAACCCCAGATCCAATTACAAGAAAGTGAAGAGCAACTGAGGGTCCCCAAATCGTGAGAGACCTTTCCTGGTCTCTCTGCCGTCTTTGTTTCACTTCTCCTGGTTTCTGTCTTCCTTCATGTATCTGCCTTACTCTGTGCCTTCTCTCTCTCCTCCACTGCCTCCCTTTCTGCCTTCCTCTGGCTGGTTTGCTCATGTATTTTATGGCAGATATTGGTTAAGCATTAATTTGGGGGGATGCCCTAAGCCCCTGTTAGTCTTCTGAAGGGAGATCAGAGATGTGAGTTGTCAAATCATAAAATACTCTAGCTGGCAGGGACGTTCGGCCACCCCAGGCCAACTGCCTCCATCCATGGAGAGGAAACTGATGCCCAAAGAGGAGAGAGTATGTCCACGGTCCCACAGCCCATGGCCCCAGAGCCCCTCCTAGATGATGAATCTTGACAAGACACTGAGTAGAAGCATGTGTGTGAGTTTGCTAGGGCTGCCATAGCAAAGTACCGCAGACTGGGTGGTTCAACAACAGAAACTTTTCTCATGATTCTGAAATCTAGAAGTCTGAGATCAAGGGGGCAGCAGGGTTAGTTTCTCCTGAGGCCTCTCTCCTTGGCTTACCTGGGGCACCTTCTCACTGTGTCCTCACCTGGTCTTTCCACGCACCTGTGTCCTCATCTCCTAAGGACACCAGTCATATAGATTAGGGCCCACCCCAACAACCTCATTTAACCTTAATTTTCTCTTTAGAGACCCTATCTCCAAACACCATCACATTCTGCTGAATTGAGGGTTAGGACTTTACCATATGACCTGGGGAGGTCTGGGGGCACGATTCAGACCATAATAGTGTAGAACAGAGAACTCTTACCTGTGAGTGTGTGTGTCTGTTCGTGTGTGTGTGTCACACGTGTTGGGGAAGGAGGGGTCAGAAGAGAGCTGCTCTCCCCAAATCCAGCTCAGCCAAGCCCCAGACCCAGGAGGAAGGAGGTAGGACTGCTCTCGCATCCATGGCAATCACTTTATTCAAAAATATTTCTTTAGTGCCTTCTCTCTGCTGGACAGTGTTTTAGGCAGCTCTGCCCTTAGGACTAGGCCATCGAACCCTCTTTAGTAGACCCTCTGTGACCTTCCTCCAGCCACACTCCCTCCAAAGAAGTCCACAGCATTAGGGGATATGCCCACCTGGGCATTCTAGACCAGCTCCAGGACCCCAGAACTCCCTGCCCAAACATTTCTGCCACATTCAGGGCCTGCACTATTCTCCTTGTCAGGTGGATCCTCTCTCAGCTTGGGGGCAGCCAGGGGGCTCTGTTTTTGGTGGGTAGGGATGCAGTTCGGCTGTGTAGACTGGGCTGTCTACACCTCTGTACGTGAGGCCTCTCAGTGGAGACTCACAGGGGGTGGGGAGGCCGGGGCCAATGGCCTCCACTGGACTCTTGCCCTGGGCCCTGCAAATGTTAGTGTGGACCTGGATAAGTGCTGGGGGTAAGTAGTGAACAAAGCAGGCATGGCTTTTGTCTCCAAGGAACTTCCTCTCTAAAAGACAGACAAATAATAAATGTAACCTACAATGAGTGACAGAGACCAACCCTCCAAAGCAAACACTTTATTTGGGAATATCAGGGATAGCAATTGGCAATATGTGTGTTATGGTGGATCAGAGGCCCATCCAAGGGGGTCGGGGCGAAGAGGAGGCTTTTATTTATTTTTTTTGGTGGCTGGCCAGTATGGGGAGCTGAACCCTTGACTTCGGTGTCGTAACACTGCACTCTAACCAATGGAGCTAACCAGCCAGCCCCAAGAGGAAGATTTTAAAGACAAAAAGAAGACAAAAAGTCAGCTGCTTGAAACACTGTTGGTGACAGGGGCCTGTTGCAGGAGTTGGCGTTAGCTCACTGGTGGTCACCTGCTGTTGGGCAAGTGTCCTTGTGCGAGTGGCTCATCCGGAATGCTGCGGTTTTGAGGAATTCTTTGCAGTTCCCACACAGGCACACATGCGAGAGGGCCCCTCCGTCACGGCCGCCCGGCTCCATTTTCTTAGGGTCTGGCCATCGTGACTCCATTTTGATACTGATAATTCTCACATAAACAAGCAAATAAATGGAAAAGAAGATAATTTCAGGGGATGGTTGAGCACTTGAAGAAAATAAGTGTGACAGCGGGGGCATCTCTTCTGAGGTGTAGCCAGGCAAAGGTCTGGAGGAAAGAGCACATGCAAAGTCCCTGGACAAGAGAGGGTCGGGCGTGCTCGAGAAAGAGCGAGAAGGCTGACATGTGAGAGAACGGGAGGTCAGAGAGGAGGGAAGGGGCTAGAATCCGGGGGACCTCGGGACATGGAAGGACTCTGAGCCCATGCTCCCTTGTGAAGTGGGAAGGCAGTGGTGACTCAGACAAGGGAGTAACATGATCTGCTTTCCTTTTGGAGGAACCCTCAGGCGCTGCTATGTGAGGAGGGACCTTTAGGGCTGAGAGTGGATGTGGGGGTGGGCACAGAAGTCCCAGGAGTGATGACGAGGTGTTTGCGACTAGGGGTTTGCAGGGATGACAGGGAGTAGAGATCAGATTAAAAGCAGATCTTTGAGGAAGAACCTTCAACTTGGCACTTGTTGGGGAACAACTAGGTGTGCAAGGAAAGTAAGATGTCATGAGTAATCCCTAGGGTGTGGCTGAGAATGAGAGTGGATTGAACTGAGCTGGAAAGGCAGGGGAGGAGTGGGTCTGAAGAGCAGGGTGGAAAAGGAACTAAAAAGAGCTCAATGTGGGACAGGCTGGTTTGCAGTTCCTGTTAGACCCCAAGGTGAGATGTCAGGGCAGGGACACACACACTCACACACATTCTCCCTGGTCCCACAAGCCCCCTTATCCTGAAGAGCTGTCCCTGCTCCTATCCAGCTAGTCCCTGGACACTTGCTACGCTGGCCCCGGGTCTGTGTCTCCTTCCCAAGTCACTGACCCCTGCGGCCATTGCCCTGGGGTCTCCATGGGAATACTGGGAAAAGCAGGGTAGAGGACAGGAAGCTGCATTAAAAACACCAGAACAGTGGCTCAAATACCAGAAAGTCCCCAGTTGTTTCGACAACTCCTATGGACTGATGTTTCCCTGCCTGACCTCCACTGGAGGGGACTCTGCTGAGGGGCGAGCAAGCTTTTAAACTCCGTGCTTCCGTTCCCTATCTGTACGGCAGTGTTCTCTCCTTCCCTGAAAGCCCCTTGTTTACGTCACGCCTCCCTTAATCTACTGAGTTCTGCATCTCCAACATCTGTGGCCTCATTGATACAGACCAGTCCTCTCCGCCTGGTATATAAAATCCACGCGACCCAGGACTTTTTGTGGTGTGGTACCCTATGTTGAAAGAACATGCATGCTTTTAAAATGTCCCAAGGGCACTGGGAGGCTGGGATGGTTGGAGTTGTCTGTCACACTGGGGGTTTTAGAGACAGGAAATGTCAACGAGGTTGTAAGCAAGGCAAACATCAGGAGCCCAATTGTTTTCTGTCTTCTCCATACCATCACAAGGTTCTATGAGGCCAAATACAAGAAAAGGGTCCTGGTGGTGAGACAGGTGGGGCCTTGTGCCAGGAGTCGAGGAACGGACAGGACCCTACTCTCAGGAAGACCAGAGCGAGAGGGAAACACAGATTCATAAATCGGTGCAAGCTCAGAGTGAGCAGGACCCTCGAAGAAAGGTGTCCAGGGAGGACTTTCTGGAGAAGACGGTGCCTCAGCCGCACTCAGGAGAGCCTCGCCCAGAGCCTCACTCTCCAGACTTTTCCACCTACATGCCCCTAATGTCAGAGGAGAATAAACTTTGGAGATCCTCTTGTCACAAGCATATGGTATTTATTTAATATATTTGTGTTTGTTTTAATATAAAAATAATTTCAAATTAAATACTAATGAGTCAAAATAGACTCTCCAGGAAATCAATGCTCCTGACGCATTACCAAGTCATACTGTAATAATCCTAGTTGGACATGTATTGGAGCCTATTATGTACCAGGCACTGTAACATGTGCTCTATATACATTATCTTATTTAAGGCTGATAATAACCCTATGGAGAAGATACTGCTCTTATCTGCATTTTACAGATGAGCAAACTAAGGCTTAGGTGTACCCTAAAATTCTTATGTTGGGATCTTACACCCAATATGATAGTATTAAGAGGTGGGACCTCTGGGAAGTGCATATGTCATGCGATTCATGGCCTTATGAAAGAGGCTCCAGGGACCCCCTTGCCAGTTCCACCGCATGAGGACACATAGAACACACCATCTGTGAGGAATCTGCTGGCGTGTCAATCTTGGACTTCCCAGCCTCCAGAACTGTGAATGATAAATTTCTGTGGTTCTAAATTATCCTGTCTGACATATTTTGTTACAGCAGCTTAAAAGGACTAAGACACAGACCCAGGCCCATCTGACCCCACAGTCCAGGCTCTTGCTATTATGCGCCCCTGGGGTGCACCCTTTTGTCACAGATGGCCTCAGACTGAGAAGCACATGGTTAGAAAGGTGCAAGCTCCGCACATGGCCCTCTCCTGCCTTCCCACATGCTGACCTCTTCCAAGTGTTCTACCCCAGCTACAGGACAACTACTTGGATCCACAAGAATGTGGCAAACTGTTTTGTTTCTTTCTTCCTTTGCACAAGCTTCTTCCTTCCTTCAATCCCAGTTCAAGCAAACATCTGGTGACCTCCTGTTCATCTACCAGGATGTGATTTCAGAGCCCTCTCCTCCAGGAAGCCTTCCCTGACTCACCAAGCAGAGCTCACTGGGCCCTCCTTGGCACACCTTCACGCCGGGCATGGTGGGCTATTGTTGCTTTGGGGTGCTGTCTGTCTCCCTCGCTGCAGGACCATGACACGCTCCGTGCAGGACCCATGGATATTTTGTCTCTGTGTCTCTAACACCCTGCACAGAAACCAGCACACAGCTTGCCCAAATTCCCCTTCTCCGTTCTGCTTTTAGAGTCCAGAAAAGGAAGGCTAACATTTTGGTGCAAACATTGGAAAAGTCTCAGGAAGTAGCTCATCAAAAATATGATAAATGGGATTTGTCTACTGGCTTTACAACTATTTGCATTTTGTAACCCACTCACCAACCAGAGGCCCCCATGCACTCTCTTGGGCCTCTGGTTGAAATCCTTCTCACTCTCCACCAGCACCTTCCTAGAGGGGTGAAAGGGTTACAAAATGCAAACAGTCTTAAATCTCAGCTGCTCCCCATTTGCCCTCAGCACCTGTCAAATACATTTTATTTATTTGGTGACCCCATAGGATCCTTGAGATCACAGGCCACAGAGAAGTAGGACTTGTGATGGTCCTGCTCATTGCTGTGTCCCCACAATTAGTAGAGCACCCGGCACATAGTAGGCTCTCAAGAAACGTTAGCTGATTTCATGGCTTTTGCCAGAAGAAATATTTTAAAGTTACTGTGGTAGCAAAAATGTTGGCAAGGATATAGAGCAACCAGAACTCTCACACACTGCTGATCTGAGAGTAACATGGTAAAATCATTTTGGAAACCTGTTTGATAGTATCTACTAAATCTAGACACATGACCCAGGAACTGCAGCCCTAGGGGTTTACCCAACAGAAACACATCCGTATTTTCACCAAAATACATGTACAAGAATGTTCACAGCCACACTCTTTGCAATAGCCAAAACCAGGAAACTACCCAAATGCCCATCCCCAGTAGAATGGATAAACAAACTGGGGTATATTCACACAATGGGTACTACACAGCGAGCAGAATGAACAGTCTACAACCATTGCAACAATACGGATGCATCTCACAAACAATAATGAGCAAAAGAAGCCAGACTCAAGGGTACATATGACATGGTTCCATACACTTAAGAACAAAAACAGCCAAAACTAACCTGTGCTGTTACAGGTCAGAGAGGGGAGGAATGATTGGCAGGAGGCACAGCAGGGCTCTGGAGCACCGATAATGCTGCTTGTGAGTAGGCCTCTGATTCCAGGTGTGTTCTATTTGTAAAATTTGACTCGTGCATGTTTATGTACGAACCCATATGTAGTATTTCAATAAAAGTTTTAAAAATTGCTTACAGTTGCATGGTGTTTCCTCAAAACATTAAAAAAAGAATGACCATATGATCCAGAAATTCCACTGCTTAGGTATACACCCAAAAGGATTGAAAGCAGGGACCCAAAGAGATATTTGTACACCCATGTTCATAGCAGCTTTATCCACAAAAGCCAAAGGTAGATGCAACCTAGGTGTCCATGCATAGACAACCAAACAAAATGTGCTCCATACATGCAATGGGATATTATTCAGCCTTAAAAAAAGAAATTCTGACACATGCTACCACATGGATGAACCCTGAAGACACTAGACTAGGTGAAATGAGGCAGTCACAAAAGGACAAATATTGCAGACTCTACTACCTACAGTAGTCAAATTCATAGACACAGAAAGTAAAATGGTGGCTGCCGCGGGCTGGGCGAAGGGGGGATGGGGAGGAGGTGTTGCAAGGGTTCAGAGTAGCAGCTTTGCAAGATGAAACGTGTTCTGTGGGTGGTAGCATAACAATGTGAATGTACTTATTGCACTGAACAGCATGCTTAACAATGGTTAAGAAGGTAAATATTATGTTATGTGTATTTTACTACAATTTTTTAATTTAAAAGATTAATATGTAAAAAGTTTTTAAGAACTGTTACAATAGAGAGTAAATGCCACTTCATGTTCTGGGAATTTATTCTTCCTCTACTTCAGAAGTGGGAGTTTTTCCTTCTCTTTTTCTCTTACAGTCCCAATATTTAGGATGGCACCGCCACCGTGTGGTCACAGCTGCAGGAGCCACTCTGCAAGGATGGAGATTCTCAGACCCCCACCAACTTTTGTTTACTATTATGCCTCTCTCCAAACAGCTGAAGTGAAACATTAATCAGTAAAGAGATCATTCTCATAGCTAAGAGTTTTCAATAATTCAACTCCTGAGAACAATTTGGCAACTTTTTTCTCTGACCATTTTTCTTTTATTAAATTATTCAAGCTCAAATCAGATACACTTTCTGGTTACTTTAACTCGTGTCTTAGAGTTGATAAAGGCTTGCAAAGCCCCTGACAGTGTCAAGGCAGCTTGGCATCAGCGGGTGCTAGTTTCCCTCTGTTTTATCCCCGGATCTTTTGAACTGGAGTTCAGAAACCAGGACGATTACGTTTATTTGCCCCAGATTTATAAGAGCTCAGTGAAAAGGGGGCCTCGAGTTTCACTTTCCACGAAAACACTTAATGCAATCTACAGAGTTCCTTCTCTCTCATAGTAAAATAGGAAAGTGGGGTGCAGAGTAAGTAAGTGTATCTGCACAGACAGAGCAACTCCACTCCACCCTATTGGGTTCTCCTCACGCAGAAGGACCAAGCGACCCACATCCAACTTGGCTCCTAGTCAAAGAAGACGGCCCCTCCCATCAGGCATCTCCACCAACCACTGCTGCATGAGGTCCTGGTTGCAGCTTCTAGCCTCACCCCATCGTGTCTCTGCAGCCCGCCTGCTTGACCAACTGCCTCCAGGAAACATCAGAACTCTGCCCTTAAAGGTCAGAAGCAATCACAGCTTACCGATCAGGATTTTAGAGCCTCACTTTGCAAGTTTTTGAGACAGAGGCTCAAACTGGTTCTGCAGTACTCAAACTGGCTGAGAGTGCAGCACCAGAGCCTCAGGCTGAGAAGGACCTGAGAGCTGGGAAGGACGGGGACAGAATGGTCCCGCACACACTCAGGCTCTCCTTCCCTTTTCCAGAGTCTGTTGTTGGGGGGTGGGGGTGGTGTCCTTCTTGCCAGCTCTGGACCAGCCCTAGCAGCCCAGTAAGCACGGTGAGGGCCTGGAACTACACCTGCCAGGGCCTCCCGGGGCCATTCCCAGGCCCCAGGTTAGCATGAGGCAGTTTGAATGTAATCCACTCTCCAGAACCCCCTTCCCAGCCACAGCCTCCCTGGGTGCGTCTCACAGACACCTGGCCTGCTGTGACCCACGCTGGCAATAGCTTTTCTTCTCATCGACTTTTAATGATAAAATATGGTGACCGATTACAGGAACTTAAACTTGCTTTGTTTACCCAGGATGACATTTAAAGGTTGCCAACAACTTCTCTGTCTAGGTAAAGTCAGCAAGTGATCTCGAAAGATGTCTTTGTTCTGCCAGAAGCCCTAAGCAGCTCCCTTAGCTGCTTAAGTAGGAAGCCAGCAGCTGCCTGCCCCAGGGGAGGGGAGGCAGGACTTTTCCAGTGACTTAGGCGACACTGCCCTTCTCCACAGGCCTTGGTGTGCAGAGCCAGCTGCTGAGACAAGCTGGGCTCTTTTCATGGGGGCTCACTACCCAAGACAGCATGTCCTGTCACTTCTGCCTGGCGCGGCTATGCGGCTGCCTCTGCCAGCTATATGGCTCTGCTGCTTCTTGCTCCATCTTGGCTGCTTCTCATCCACACCTGCAACAGGTGGGGCCTGTGCCTTCTCAGCCCCAGAACCCTACACTCACCCCGGGGTGTCCCACTCCGACCTCGGATCCTCCCTGGGAAACCCTAGTCAGTTTCCTGGCCTTGCTCTGGCCCGCTTTGCTACCACTGAGGTATCCACAGTCTTTAAAAAGTCTTAGTTTATTTGAGGAAATGACCTTTTCCTTAAACAAACAGCTAAATTACTTGATTAAAAATACAAATCTCCACCTTGGAAACCATGATAGATGTGAATTTCGTTTTTATTTTTGTTTTAAATAGACTTTTATTTTTAGAGCAGTTTCAGGTTCACACCAAAATGGAGCAGAAGGCGCAGATTTCCCATATGCCCCCTGCCCCACACATCCATCACCTCCCCTGTAGATTTGTCTTTCATGTTTGTCTTCATGGGCTGTACCTCTGGTATGAAATTTATGTTTTAAATATTTATAATAGGTTCATTTGTTTTTAGACATGCTCCCAGCACTCTCCAATCCCAGAAAGTGCTGATAATTGAAAGAAAGTGAGCCGAGATGCCGGGTACTGTTCAAGCTTTATTAAAGAAAGAAATCCGCCGGGCTGTACTCAAAATGGAAGACAGCCCAGGGCTGCCCTGAAAATGGGGGACAGCCCCAACAATGGGTTTGCGAGAGTTTATATTAGATTTTGGGTGAGAAATGTACAGGGTGAGGGACCATTAGGTTAAGGTAACTGGGTGGAGAACTACGCCGATGCAGAAGCCAGAAAGTTGTTTCTAAGTCAGGAGGCTTCTCATACAGGGAAGGGGAGAGGGGCTTGGTGCTGGAGTGGAAGATGAGACTGGCGGCTATTTTGTGCTGGTGCTTATTGTGTGCACAATGGCACCGGCCACATCCAAAATCCATCAATAATGAAGAGTTCATTTGTTCCTAAAACAAGTCTAAGTTTTTATTTCACCAGTGGGAATATTATCCTCTTTTTCCAAGGTCATTAAATGTTTGCAATAAAAATATAACTAAACAGTGTTCCTAAGCGAGTGTTTAAGGATTTGGCAGCTCACTGGAACAACACACTATATTGTTCAACTGAGAAATGTTCTCTGTTGAGGAACATTGGACTACCTTTCTCAGAATTAATTTTGCATTTTAGGTGTGTACGTTGCTCTCCTTTCCTCCACAAAAGCGGGAAGTGCAACACTGCTGTGGATATGGTGGGGGAGAGAATGGTCACCCTTGGCCATAAAGCCTTCCACTCCAGGGAAGAAAGAGGGAGTGAGAAAAGAAGAACCTCAAAATCTAAATCCAAGTTCAAAGCCACCTGCTTAGCTTTTGCTCCTTCCGCTCCAGCAATTCCTCTACAGAAAAACAAACCACTAAAAATACATCTAAAGCTTGTTCAACAGCAAAGGTTCACCTTTGCCTTCTAGATGATGGAATGCAGATCGCTATGACGATGGGAGCTTAAATTGGAGGAATTTGTCCAGAGGAAAGAAGGAATTTCCTCCATGAGTGGACTAGAAACTGCAGGAAAAATACAGGGTTGCTGGATCAAGTGCCTCAAAGTAGCCATGGGAGTGAACCAGAGGGGGTCCTAAAAGAAGAAGGGGACAAACTTCATTACTAACATTCCAAACAGGTGTCACTATTGAGAGCAGTAGTACCGTCTTACACTGGCTTTATCTGCCAACTTTAAAATCTTGCAAATGAGAAATTTAATCCACCAAACTGAAATTCCAAAATAGGAATTTATCAGTACAAATCTTGCTGCATGCATTCCTCACTTGTGGGACTTTATTATAGAATAATCCTAATTTGTACAAGGCTACAAAAGTTTGTGGAAAAAATATACAAATCTTTCCATAAACTTGTTGAAGTACCCTCACATGGAGAGACATTTTTATTGGTAGATTTGGTTATTTTATCACAGTACAGATTTTTAAGACGACCATATGTCTTATGTGCCCCCATACAGGAAGGGATGCAAAGTGTATGAGCACAGATTCTGACAGCCAGCACAAAGATTTGCTTCCTGGACGAACAAAGTCTGTCATTCAGAAACTACTTCTGTGCCTGTATACACATACAGCCTGGCCTCAGTGAACGCGCTGTTCCTTCTGTGCTTTTTACCCCAAACACTACCCCTCCAAAAAAAGGTGACTGCGCTCTCACTGATTGTTGTAATACTGACATTTGACCTCTTGGGCCCTTGAATAAGGTGGCTCCTTGCAGCCTAGGGAGGCAAGTCCTAATGTCTCTGAACATACATGTCCACACTGGGTGTAGTGGATTCAATTATACCCCCCCAAAACTCATTGAAGCTTGAATTGTGTCCCCCAAGTTTATGTATCAGAAACTTAACCCCCACTATGACTGTTAACAGGATGGGAAATCCTATCATGGTAATTGAAAGGTGGAGCCTTGAAGAGGTGATTAGATTGCAGGACCGTGCAGTAGTGAATGGATTAAAAATGGTGGTCAGGGGCATGGTTCCGAGGGCTTTAAAAGAAGAGGAGATTCTGTCTCTTGCTCACTCCGCTCTCTCTGCTTCCACCACCTTGTAATGTGGGACCCCTGGGTCACTGTCACCAACACCAGATGGACTTTGGATTTCCCAGCCTCAGCAACTATAAGCAATAAGTTTCATTTTTCTTTATAAGTCACCCAGTTTCAGGTATTTTGTTATAAGCAACAGAAATGGACTAATACATGGGATAGGAGAGCTCTGCAATCCACAGGTTCCTCCTACTGTTCCTGAGAGATGCATACCTGGCTATTCCCCACCTGCCCAAGCTTCTCTTGGCATCCATGGTATATATCTGTCCCTCTGTGGAATTCTGTGTATGGCTTCTCTCCTCCCAGGAGACCCTGAGGCATTCTGGTGTAACACACAGCCAAAGCATCTGACTGTGCAGCTGCCCCTAGTCTGATCAAGGCTGAAATTCCATGTGCAAGATCTGGCCAGGCTGCCTTTGATAATGTATTTGAGACTAACCATTGCCTGTATGGAGCCATCAGATTAGAGAAACTGGTCTATATGCCACCTAGTTTGCTTGGTTGGTCAATTGAAATCTGGTGACCTCAATGGTGGTCTCTGCTGGTTGAGAGCAAGATGATCCCAAACTTCCCTGGTATAATACAGAAGAAAGGATCCGAGGCTGGACGTCACGGGGGATATTCATTATTCAGCATATAAATTTGCCTTCCCTGCCTGCATTGATTCTGCCAGCACCATCCTCCATGGCCTTTCAGAAAGTCTTATTCAGGGCCAGCCTGTGGCTCACTCAGGAGAGTGTGGTGCTGATAACACCAAGGCTGCAGGTTCGGATCCCTATATAGGGATGGCTGGTTAGCTCGCTTGGGTGAGCATGGTGCTGACAACACCAAGTCAAGAGTTAAGATCCCCTTACCAATCATCTTTTGAAAAAAAAAAAAAAAAGAAAGTCTTATTCACTGTCATGGGATACACAGCATACTCCAAAGCAAGCAACTTATTTTACAGCAAAAGAGGTGCAAAATTTGGCTTAAGCCCATGGAATTCACTGATCTTACCACATACCCCAATACCCAGAAGCAGCTCCCCTGATACAGTGTTGGGATGACCTAGTCAACACTCCATAGCTGTGCTAGTGGTAGACAACACCCTGAAAGATGGGAGTGATAGCCCACAGGATGCTCTATAGATTCTGAACAGCTCCTCCCATAGCCAGAATTCACAGGTCCAAAAATCAACATGTTCTTCTCCCTATCACATTCAATAACTCACCTATGTTTGGCTTCAGCTCTGCGAACTTTAATTCCCAAGGGTGAAATGCTTCCACCAGAAACACAGTTGGTTCCACCAAGCTGGAAATTGAGACTTCCCTGTAGCCTTTTGGGGGCCCTCCTACCACTGAACAACAGGTGTAGAGAGCACTAACGTAAATAAAGCAAATATATCTCACAGGGCCTAGCCTCCAAAGCCCTGTAGTTTAAGGTTTAGCTTAACTTTTTAAAATTACATATAGAAATGTTAAGCTTGCAAAAGACAGGAAACTTTTCTCAGGCTAAAGTCTCTGTTGTAGATAAAGAATTCTAACACAGCAAAGTTGTTGGCTCAAGGACAGATGCTCTTGGAGCAGGTTAATCTACTGATTGATATGTTAAGAAAGTTGCTTTATTGTTGTGTAAAAATACTAAGGAAATTGCTGTAGGAAAAGATAGTATTTGCTAAGAACAACTTTCGTTGATGGATCGACTTAACCTTTTGCAAATTGCATTATGGAATGTCACTTTGTTATTTCAGTGATATTACCAGCTTCTATTGTTAAACTATACTTAGCCATAACTCCACCTAAATTCCTTTTCTGTAACCTCCTACCCTGGAAAATAAATACTGGGAGAAGACCCCAGTCTGGTGTTATTTTTCCAAGGAGGAATGCCTCTCTCTTGAGGGTTCCTGGAAAATTAACCCCTTCAGGGCTTCTCACTGCTCAGAAGAAATGGGCTTTGAGTAATCCTTTGTGTTTCCATCACCCAGAGGAAGAGAGTGTAACAAACAGGCAAAGAGAGGTTACCATACTGTCTGAATGATTGATCCTGGTCAGCAAAGTGGGAAGGGTTTCTGCTACACGGTGGGGGCAGGAAGAGTACATCTGGAACTCAGGGGACTCCTGGGCACCCCTTGGTGCCTCCAGGCCTTATAGTAAAATTGCATGGAAAACTATAATAACTCAATAAAGGCAGAAAAGCCAGGGATTCAGTCCCTTCAGGAATGGTTTGTGTTTCCCCAACAGAAAAAGACTCCCTATCTGCTAAGGTGCTGGCTGAAGTCAGAGAGAGCATTCAACGGCTAGTGGAAGCAGGAAGTTCTATCAACTACAGCTTTGCAACCACGGCAGAAATAACAGCTATAGCAGACATGCATATCTTTCTTTGCTTGTTACAGATTTGTATATATTAACCAATTATTTCTTTTTTTCCCCTTTTCCATCCTATTTTATACAAAGGGTGTTGGTGGTGATTAACTTTTTTTTTTTTCAAAGATGACCAATAAAGGGATCTTAACCCTTGACTTGGTGTTGTCAACACCACGCTCTCCAGGTGAGCTAACTGGACATCCCTATATAGGGATCCAAACCTGCGGCCTTGGTGCTACCAGCGCCACACTCTCCAGAGTGAGCCACAGGGCCAGCCCTTTCATCTCAATCCTACCACCAAACTTTTGTTTTAATCTTGGTTCTATGTTGAATATATTAAACATTCACTGCCTTCTTTTTGCTAAAATTTACTCAGTTATCACTTAGTTGACTCGAGTTCATCCTCTAGTAATTTCTTCAGGAAGGATTCATGAGAACTATATTTCCTGAGATCATGCAGTCTTAAAATCGTCTATGGTTTAGAATATAAAAAGACAAGCCACAGACTGAGAAAAATATTTGCAAAACATATATCTGTTAAAACACTTGTATCCAAAATTTACAAAGAACTTTTAAAACTCAACAGTAAGAAAACAAACTACCCAATCAAAAAATGGGCAAAACATCTGAACAGACACCTCAGCAGAGAAGACACACATATGGCAAATAGGCATATGAAAAGATGCTCAACATCATACGTCAGTAGGAAATTTAAAATTAAAATAACTGTTATCCTTTACTAGGAAAGGTCTCAGCGACAAACATTCTTGATCAGTGTTCCCTGGCATATAGCTTTTTCTTTCAACATATAGATTCAAGTCTCTTATTTCAGGAACACTTTCTCGAATTATATCTTTAAATGTATGTCATAGGTTTTGTGGAATATACTATAAAGCATATGTACTTCACAGGGCCTGGTTTTCCAAAGTCTTGCAGGAAATTTTCCTCAGGCTAGTGAGTCTTTGTTGCAAGATAAGAATTGTGGCACAGCAGGTTGCTGGCTCAAAGACAGACTAGTTACTGATTGTTATGTAAAGATACTGAGAAATTGCTGTAAGATCACTTAATTATCTAATGGAATGTCATCTGGCTTGTTTCACTGAAAGTTACCAGCCTATATTGTTAAACTATAACCCCACCTTTGTTCTCTTCCTGTAACTTCCTGGTCTGGAAAACAATTCAGGAAGAGAACCCCAATTTGGGATTAATTTCTTGAGGAAGGAAATTAACTGGAGGGTCCCAGGGAAGTTAACCACTTCGGGGCTTCTCACTGCTCAGAAGAGATGGACTGTGAGTAATCCTTTGCATCTCCATCACCCAGGGGAAGTGGAGTGACAAATCCGTGGGGGGTTAAGCAACACAATGCAACAGCTTTTGTTTTGGTTTCCTTCTTCGGAGATTCCAACTATGCATATATTGAATTTCTTTGCATGTTTTATATATATATATATATATACATAAAACTTCCCTCATATTCTTTTAACTCCATCTTTATTTCCATTTCATAGGTTCACTTTTCTCATTTCTGTTCTTTATGATGTGCTTTACAGTGTTTTCTGTTGTGTCTGTTCTTCTTTATGCTCCTTTCAATTTTATTTTCATTTCTCTAGTGTTTGTGGTTTTCTTCCATTTCTTTCTGAAATTCAGCTCCCATTTCATCTGCTCCTGTTGTCCCACAATCTCTTTCCTGAGCTCTTGCATTTCTGCCTTATTCTTTTTCTTTATCAGGATGACTGCTTAATTAATTTTTTTAATTTATAGCAAAAAAAGTTTGTCATAGTTTTCAACTGCTCCATGGCAAAATTTTTTCTGGTGAGCATTCTTCATATATTGGTGAATTTTACTGCTGTTCCACAATTATTTTCTTCTGCTATATCTTATCCATGTTATGCCAATTACTTTTTTAGAGTCATCGTTGAATGCATTGGATTTTCCTGGGAGAATTATTTGTATGTGGCCTTCCCAGCATCGAAGGCTCTCGCCTTGGTTGTGAAAGGGATGGGCTACTGTCTCTAAATAAGTCTCAACTGTGGGATTCTTTCTGGGGCTCTAATTCCTCCACTTCACTAGGCAGACAGTGAACAGAATATGCCTCCAGCCTTGCTCCTTTTGGTTCCTGCTACTTGCTGGTATGGCAGAGCATGCACCGGAGTGGTCCTCTCACCCTCAGGAAGGGTGTTTTCACTTAGGCTTTCAGAAAGCAGCAGCCCCTTCACCCTCTTGTCGTGTTCCCCACTTGCCTCCTCCTACTCACAGTTCCTGCCTGTTCACAGCTGGGGTTTTGGAGTCTGTGGACATGTCTATTATCTAGTTTTGCTGAAAATGTAATTTCCCATGGTTTCTTTATTCTCCTTAATTCTTTCCTATGATTGTCAAGAAAAGAGTGTAAAGCTGATTTACGAAGACATGTTCATATTGGAAGTCCCTTCTGGAGAGGCGAGGATGTTAAAACAGAATTGCCAGCAACCATGGTGATGGCCTCGTGGAGAAGTGGGCCTGAGAGGACGATGCCACCATGCGAGAGAGTCCTAACAGCATTTGGGTTCCCTCCAGGAATCTCAAAGATTAGCTCTGCCTCTGTCCTCTACAAAGTTTGGTTTTATGGGTGAATAAATTCTTATTTCTGTAGCTTCTAAACAGGGAGTTCTGACTAATGCAGGAAGTGGCCGCTCTCTGGTAATCCTGCCTTGTGTGCTTGGTTTGTCCAGCCAGCACCACAGTCCGGCTGCCCCAGCCTGACACGTAACACAATGCGGTGGTTGTCCCACATTAGGAGCAGAAAATAGGTCCCCTGCTGCGGACTGGCATCACAGATGCTAGGATGTGAGAACTGGTTAACCCATTTGAACCCTTACGTCTTGCCTCCTCATCCAGCATGCCAAGGTCATGTTCCCTTTACCCCACCGTGTTCTCTGCTCTGCATTCCCAATCTGCCTGGGACATCACTGCCAGGCCTGGCTGCTGCTCCTAAGACTGACTCCCAGCTCCCGGAGTGGCGCATTGGCCAGTGGTACTGGACCCACAAAAAGGCATTTTAAGAATAGAGGGGTTTATAACGTAATGAAAGATTCAATTCACCTAGAATATATAACAATTACAAAATTATATGTCAGCACCACACTCACCCAGTGAGCAAACCGGCCATCCCTATATGGGATCGGAACCCGTGGCCTTGGTGTTATCAGCACCGCACTCTCCCGAGTGAGCCACAGGCCGGCCCACAAAATTATATGAATTCAATGAAATAACCTCAACAAATATAAAGGAAAAGCTTGTTAGAACTACAGAGAGAAACTGACAAATACACTGTTAGAGTGAAAGATTTAAACTGCCTCTTGCAATTATTGAGATCAACCAAAAAAAATAAAAACAAATACACACACTCACACACACACACACAAATATATAACAAAGATTTGAAAAACACTATTTAAAAGCTTGAGTTAATCATATATATAAAACCCTGCTCCAGGCTGGCCTGTGGCTCACTTGGGAGAGTGTGGTCCTGATAACACCAAGGCCCCGGGTTCAGATCCCTTATAGGGATGGCCTGTTAGCTCATTGGGTGAGCGTGGTGCTGACAACACCAAGTCAAGGGTTAAGATCCCCTTACCGGTCATCTTTAAAAAAAAAAAAAACCCTGCTCAACTGAATAGACATTTCTCATATGAAGATATACAAATGGCCAACAACACATGAAAAAATGCTCAACATATGGTGCAGGCTTTACGGAAAATGGTATGGTGGTTCCTCACAATTACAGATAGATCTACCATATGACCCAGCTATTCCACTGCTGGGAATATACCTAGAAGAATGGAAATCATCATGTCAAAGGGATTCCTGTACTCCCATGTTCATTGCAGCTCTATTTACAATAGCCAAAAGTTGGAACCAGCTCAAATGTCCATCATCAGATGAATGGATAAGGAAAATGTGGTACATCTACACAATGGAATACTACTCTGCTATAAAAAAAAATGAAATACTGCCATTTGCAGCAACATGGATGGACTTAGAGAAAATTATATTAAGTGAAATAAACCAGGCACAGAAAGAGAAATACCGCATGCTCTCACTTATTTGTAGGAGCTAAAAATAAATAACAAACAAACAAACGGGAAGGGGGAAGAAGACACAACACTCACAACAATTCCTTGAACTTATTAAGACAAGTGAACAGATATGATGTTGATGGGGGGAGGAGAGAGTGGCGGGGGGAAAGGAGGAATTGGTAAAAGAACACAAAAATCAACTACATTGTATATTGATAAATTAAAAGTAAAAAATGCTCAACATCACTCAGCATCAGGGAAACGCAAATCAAAACCACACTGAGATACCCTCTCACCCCAGTTAGACTGGTTATTATCAAAAAGACAGAGAATAACAAATGTAAGCGAGGATGTGGGGAGAAGGGGAACCCTCCTACACTGTTGGTGGGACTGTAAATTAGTGCAACCATTAGGAAAACAGTATGAAGTTTCCTCAAACAACTATACATAGAACTGCTACAGGACCCAGCAATCCCACTGCTGGGTATATACACAAAGGAATGGAAATCATCATGTCCAAAGGATCCCTGCACTCCCATGTTTATTGCAGCTCTATTTACAATAGCCAAGAGTTGGAAGCAACCTAAATGTCCATTGACAGATGACTGGATAAGGAAAATGTGGTACATTCGATCAGATACTACTGTACCATTAAAAAAGAATGAAATTCTGCCATTCACAGCAACATGGATGAACTTAGAGAAAATTATGTTAAGTGAAATAAGCCAGGCACAGAAAGAGAAATACCACATGTCCTCACTCATAGTGGGAGCTAAAAGAAAGAAAGTAAGACAAACATTCACAATAATACATTAAACTTTCAAAAAACAAAAAACGAGAGAACAGAACGATGGTTATTAGAGGTGGGAAAGTGGGAGGGAGAGGGAGTTTGGTGAGAAACTAGTTAAGGGTCACAAAGATTGATTACATTTTGTAAACATGAGTATACTAATTACCCCGATTTGATCACCACGTATTGCACACATGTATTGATATTAGATTCTGTGTCCCACAAATATATATAATCAATAAAAAATAATACATAAATAAATAAAACCCTGCTCCAAATAATTAAAGATCCAAGATTACACATTCAACTCAAGCACACTTGCGATACATAGTAAATAGACCAAGTAATGTGCTATAAAGCAAGTCTCAACAAATTTTAGGGAAGGACTGTCATATACACCTCTTTCTAAAATGCAATTAGCGGGCCGAGCCTGTGGCGCACTCGGGAGGGTGCTGCGCTGGGAGCGCGGCGATGCTCCCAGCGGCCGCAGGTTCGGATCCTATATAGGAATGGCCGGTACACTCACTGGCTGAGTGCCGGTCACGAAAAAGAAAAAAAATAAATAAATAAATAAAATAAAATAAAATGCAATTAGCAAGAAGCCATTAACAAACAGAAATTTAAACATTTCTGTACATTTGAAAATTTTAAAGACCCACTTCTAACATCTTTTAGAGCAAAGAAAAAAACCATAATAAAATATTGAGAATTGAACAATATTGAAAATACTACACATCAAAACTTATGGGATGCAGCAAAAGCAGAACACAGGAGAAAATTTATATTTTTACGTGTTTATATTAGAAAAGCATATAGACCCGATAACTTTCTTAAAACATTAGAAAAGGAACAGAAAAACCAAAGGAAGGGGCAAGATGAGAAGAAAGT
Source organism: Cynocephalus volans (assembly GCF_027409185.1). Lineage (NCBI taxonomy): Eukaryota > Metazoa > Chordata > Mammalia > Dermoptera > Cynocephalidae > Cynocephalus > Cynocephalus volans. Next base: position 34,525,901 of record NC_084469.1, read on the forward strand.
TGAGAACTCAAGTTAATTACATAGAAAACAAAGACACAATGGAAATGATCAAAAGCTATTTCTTTGAAATTGACATAATCTAAAAACACTGATCAAGGAAAAAAACGGAATTAAAAAGGAGACATAACACCAGATGCAGCAAAGATTGAAAAGAAAATAAAATACATAAACATTTGGCCAATATATTTGCCAACATAAATAAAATTTTTTTAAAAACTAGAAAAAAAATAAATTTCCAAAAATTACTCAATAAGAAAGAGAGATCTCTAAATCTATGATAGCAAAAGCTGAAAACAACCTAAATGAGAAGCAAATGGAAAGTTGAGGTGGTGGGGAGTACAGTATAGACAAACAATGGAACAGCCTTCTTGTTTCATATTGAAGTGATAATGCATATGCAGACATTAACGTGGATAAGTCCCAAAAACAAAACGCTGGTGAATAAAAGCAATCTATAGAATGTTATTTATTAAAGTTCACAAACACAAAAAACAATGCTATGCATTGGTAATCGGTACATATATAAAAGATTAAAATACAAAAACTTGAGAGCCATACACAGCAACTTCAGGGTGGTTGTTACCCACGAGAGAAAGGGCAGGGGACGGGCCTGGAGCGAGATGCACTGGTGGCCCTAACGTATGGGCATCTCTTTCAAAATATGTCAGAAATACATGTGACCAAATATTAAGACCTATGAAAGCTAGATGCTGAATATATGACTTATCATTTTTTTATCTTTTTTTTCCTACATTTTTCTGTAGGTTTGAAATATCTCATATTTATTTTTTAATTAAAAAATAATAGGAGGTGAGGAAGTGAAAACAGCAAAAAGGATAACACAGAGTTTGCTTGAAAGGGAAGCAAAGAACTAGGGCACTCGTTGCAGTGGAAGTGCTGTCGTCAACAGACTGTGGGGGTGATGACAGCCTGTCTGTGAGCTCCCGGGAGCGATTCACAAACACGTGTTTGTCACTCACATTACAGTCCAGCAAATCCAGGCTCCTCCCTGGAGTCACTCAGGGATCCAGGCTCCCCTTCCCTGGCCTTGCTGTCCAAGAGGACCTCCTCATAGGCTTCCCTGTTCCCTTTCACCCGGCCAGCTGAGGAGAAGACAAAGTGTGAGAAGGCCCAGGCACAGCACCTCGTGGCCGGGGCTCACACACCTCCTGCTTCAGAAGCGGTGGGCGCAGGGGAGGCCGGGAAATGAGGTCCCCGTATGTCCCAACACAGAGCCTGAGGCGGAGTTCGGCTGACTGCTGCCATCTTCCCAGTGAAGTAAGAGGCAAAGTCTTCAGCAGAGAGCAAGGAAGTGTTAGGTTTGAATCTTGAAGGTTTTAGTCTCGAACTGGAGCAAAGAAAACCAGGAGCCAGATAGTAAATTTAGGGTAGGCTTTAACGGGGTGGCTCTGGGGGAGGTCCCATGTACCCACAAGGGAGTGAGGCCGGGGAGTCACATCCAGGGTGGATACAAGCGGGTATTAATAGGGGAGGGCTGCTGGTGGGGTTTTTGCCCATATATGGTAAGGAATTGAGCAGGGTTCAGTTTCCGGTTCCTGCCTTGGGGAGGAAGGGGGGAGAGGGAAGAGGGTGGAGTTTAACAAGATGGAGGCTCCCTCGCTACTTTGTTGCTGCTTTCCGGTCCTCCCAGTACTGCTGGCCCAGCAGGAAGCATCCAAGCAAGGGGAAGAAAGGGGAAACAATGATCTCGGAGAGAGGGAGAGTGAATCCACCAGCAGAGCCTGGAGGGATGCCGGGTGGCGCTGAGGAGTCACTGGACTTAGCCGCAATTCGGAAGTCAGACAGGCTGTCGTGTGGTGGTGGTGGTGGTATTTATAGCCATGTTCAGCCACTCAGGGCAGGAATAGAGTAAGAGGAAAGAGTTTAACCGTGGTTGGGGTTTTAGCTGGAGAGAAGGACTGTGGGAAAGGGGAGCAGGGGAATTCAGAGTACAGCAGGAATAACTGAGTCTGCACCACGACCTCGAGTTCACAGAGAAGGGCAATGAGAGCCCAGCGAGGGGAGGACATTGGGAAAGGGCCACGTGGAGCCCCTAGAGACAAGCTCAACGAAATGGCCGTGTCCAGTCGGGGAAACAGAGAAACTTTTGAGTCACAGGACTTTGCAGAATTTGCTAAAAAGCAGCCGTGTTCAGGCAGGAAGCCAGGCCCTCTGCTGAGAAGTCCAGCCTGGCCACCCCAGGGGTTGATGGAGGTGTCCCCAGTGGTGCACAGGCTTCATATTCCAGGAGGTTGGATGTAGGAGATTCTTAAAGCAAATGTACTTCACAGGGCCTAGTTTTCCAAAACCTTGCAGTTTCAATTATTGACCTTGTGGAGGACTGGAAATTTTCCTCAGGCTATAAAGTCTCTGGTGTAAGATAAAGATTTGTGGCACAGCAGGTTGCTGGCTCAAGGACAAACTAGTTACTGATTGTTATTTAAAGATACTGAGAAATTGCTGTAAGATCACTTAATTGTCTAATGGAATGTCATCTGACTTGTTTCACTGAAAGTTACCAGCCTATATTGTTAAACTATAACCCCACCTATGTCTCTTTCTGGTCTGGAAAATAAATGCAGGAAGAGACCCCAATCCTGGGTTAATTTCCCAAGGAAGGGATGCCTCTCACTTGAGGGTTCCAGCGGGAGATTAACCACTTTGGGGCTTCTCACTGCTCAGAAGAGATGGGCTTTGAGTAATCCTTTGCATCTCCATCACCCAGGGGAAGTGGGGTGACAAATCCACCGGGGGCAAAGGAACAGTTGGAGAGTTGTTTGCAACAGCTGTGGGAGGTAGATTTTTTTCCTGCTTCAGTATGCATACCACAGTGAGTACATGAAAGTTGACCGGCAGCAAGTACAGAGGACATGAAAAAAGCCAAGAACCCATGGAAAATCCCTAATAGCAGCCAGATTCCTACTAAAGTCAAAAGCAAAGCTGAGGAGGAAGCATCATGTCTGAGGAGGCACGTTCTGGTAATTGGAGGATTTTTTGGTGTGCCATCCTGAAGAGGGACTTCACTTCCATTATCCCTGCTTTGTTTGGATTTTGCTTTCCTTCCATCTTCCATCAGAATGCATCAGCTGTTTTCATTTTCCAGCAAGCATCCTCTCCACACCACATCATAAGACGTCAAGTCTCTCCTCCTCCTCTTCTCCTGTGCCTTCCTCCTTGCAGTGGAAAATCTGAATGGCTTTCAATAGGGATCTGTTGGTAGAAGTTAACTCATACAGCTCGAACAGTAGCCTGATCACGGTAGAAGAGCTGGTACACATTCTGCCCTTCTCCCACAACAGTCTTCACTTGGCTAATCTGTAGGTCAGCAAGAACATTTCTTCTCCCCCTGCACAAGATGCTCATCAGGACACGTTGCAAGATGACTTGCAGTGGAGGATGAGAGGATCCTCAAAGTTCATCCTAAACTGTTGATTTGGAAAACAAATAGCAAGTGCATAGGTACCCCGTTATTACATGCTACGTGGAAAAGAACTAAATGCATTTGGCTAGGTATGAAATATTTTGGTATCTTGGTGTCTACTTTCTTTTTTAGTTGGTTTTAAATCACAGAAAGAGAGCTATTTATACCTATTATAATTACCCTGACGAAAATGGCAGCATGAGCACTATAATAGAAAAATCTGAACGTAGAATGAATTTGTACTAAAGGTAGGTGTCGCGCTGAAGGTATTGTATTTGGCGACAAGATCTTTAGGAAACCAGCTGATAGGAATACATCATGGAATGGTCAGAGTTAGCAAATCATTAAGAGGAATTAAGATATTGTCCATGGGATGTTTTCCACATTACAGGTTATGTATTCAGTGGCTGTTTTAATGAGTTTATTTATGGTAAAACAAGTGACTTTAGGTGGGAGGGAAGAAATTCTTGGGTTCTTATTTCATAGAAAAAGAGCCATAGCTCCTTTGGACTTATTCTACTATTTCTTTATCCAGTTAGTATGAAATATAACATTTAAGCCAGAATTTTTGAGAAGTGTTATTCCAGGCATTTAGAATTATTCAGAAATGGCTGGCTGGTTAGCTCAGTAGGTTAGAGAGCAGCCTTATAACAGCAAAGTCAAGGATTTGGTTCCCTGTACTGGCCAGCCACCAAAAAAAATAAAAGATAGAATTATTCAGAAAGATAGCACATTAGAAATAAATTATTACCACCAACAAATGTAAGAAAAAAAGTGATGGGATCAGTGGATTGGATAACAACCGTCCCACCACCATTTACTGCACCTTTTCTCCTCTGACTTGAAAGTCCCCCTTGCTTATCTGCTAAATTTCTATATGTACTGGGATATAGTCAAAATCTATTGCTTGGTTTGCCCGCCCCCAAATCCAACCCCCCATCTGTACCTCCACATTTCTGTGAACCTTCCCTCTCCCCCTCCTTGACATATGGTCACTGTCGTGACCGCCATAATGTGACCCTTGGCTCCAGTTTATTAATACAGTGTTAGTCACTGACCCAGCCAATCAGTGCCTTCCCAAGGAGTTTGGAGAGAGGAACACAGAGAGACAGAGAAAGTGAGAGAGAGAGGGGAGAGAGGGTAGGTATGCAAGCTATAAAACACGGGAGTGTTGTGAGGATGTGAACTGAGAACAGAGAAGTCGATCCTCACTAAGAGGAAAGAAAGAGGCAGATGCTGTGAAAGGCGTAGAGCTCATTCACAAAGAGAACCTACTGGGTCCCCTACAGCACACAAGTCGCCCTTTTGTCACAGGCCCAGCTGCACCCCTGCCCAGAGATCCCCTGAGATATTCCACTGTCCTCCTGATAAACTCCCTTGTTTACTCAAGCTGGTTCCCACTGGGTTTCTGTCACAACCAAAACAGCCCCCTCTAATTCTCTGGATCCATTTCTGGAGCCTATTCCATGTCTTTGACTCACCTACCCATTCTGTTTTAATTATGTAGCTTTATAATATACTTTAATATCTGATAGGGCAAGTCTCCTAATTATTGTTCTTTTAAAATTTTTCTGCTGGCTATCCTCACATGTTTATTCTTCCAGATAAATTTAGATTAGTTTTGTCAAATCCCAAAAAAACATTCACCAGAAATTTTGATTTGTATAACCTTGAATTTATAGATTAATCTAGGGAAAATTGACATCGTAGCGACATTGAGACTCCCTAGCCAAGAATAAGTTGGTTATGTTCAAGTGTGCTTATGACCTTCACTAGAGTTTTACAGTTGTTTTCATACACATCTTGTTCATTCTTAGCTATTTTATGTTTTGGTTGTTATTGTGCATCCCCATCATTCTTACCGGAGTTTGGATATGAGGCCTTGCATATGGACACCTCTGGTGCCCTTCCTCATGTCCCCTTGACCCACTGATTTCAGCCACAACAGAGGTGGACAGTTCCATGTGAGCCCAAATAGCTCCTTTTGCTGACAAACTCCCACCTCCAGCAGGAGCCTTGCTTCCCGCCCCAGGGAACTTCCTCTAAGGCCAGTAGGATCCTGCTCAGCCAGCATAAGCACAGCCCAGAACTGCAGGGAGTGAACACCCATGTGGAGCAGGAGCTGGGGGGTAAATCCTCCAGACGCCCCTCCTTTAGGCCAACTATTCTGCATACTTAGGAGATGCTGGTGAGCCCCTATCCCCAAAGCATGTGGCAGCCTTGGTAATGCCCCCCTACTGGTCCTTTCTCCTTCCACCCGCTTGTCCCCAATCCCACACCCTCCTCTCCTTCATTCCTACTTTCTGGGATCATTTCCCAAGAAAAGTACCTCCTTCAAGTCCTTCTCTCAGGCTTCCAGCCCTAGCAGGAAATGAGAGGGAAGGAGGAGAGGGATGTGAGGATGTTGACCCCCCAGCTCCCTCCCTGCAGGGTTGCTGTGAGCCTGCTGCCTCCTGCAGCCAAAAGTCCAGCTCCAGTTGCGGGGCCTCTTCCTGGATCTTTGCGGTGGTAACAGCTCCCCACGCTGGATACCTGGGCTCCTGCCCCATTCCTTGTGGCTTCCATAATCCTGCTCACACCTTTGTAAATAGTCCCTTTGTTAAGACATCCTCCAGTTACCCATTTTGAGTATGCCATGTGTCGCTTGCTGGGAGTGACATTGTCATTGAACTGAAATCTCTAATTTTCATGCATTTTCACTAAATTTATTTGACATTTTGGTGTGAGTTTTGGAGGCCTTATTTAAGAAGTCCTTCTATACTCCTAGGAGAATAGATTTCCTTCCTTATTTTTTGCCATTAATTTTGTAGCTTTACCTTTTGTGTTTAGGTATTCAATCTACTCAGCATCCACCTTTGTCTGTGAGGCTAAGTACGAACCCAGTTTTATTTGTCTTCATATAGAGAGTCAGTTTTCCCAGTAATGTCTTTTTTCCTCCAATTTGAGATTCCCCTTTTATTGTATATTAAGTTCCCACTTATGCATAATTCCGTCTCTGAGCTCTTTATTCCATAGCATTGGTCTATCTGTCTGTTCTTGTATTATTACCATGCTGTTTTTTATTACTATGGCTTTGTAATATATCTTAATGTCTAATAAGGCTTGTTCCCCTTACCCCAACTTTTGCTCTTTTTTTTCCCAAATTGACTTCTATCTTGCCATATGTATTTTTTTAAAGGTTGCTGAGTTGCTTTTAAAAATCCAGCTCAAATTTTTATTCTCATTTCATTGAATTTATAGATTAATTTAGAAAGAATTTTAATTTTTTTCTTGTATATGCTTCATACATTATTGTGGTAATAGCCAACTAATATACCTGCAAAATCCTCTTATTAGGTCTAATTATTTGTAGATGGTGCTGGTTTTCTGTATAGATGATTATATTGTTTTATCTCCTCCTTTCCAATCTTCACAACTTAAATGGCTTTTCTAGTCTTGTGCGGTCTGGCCAGTACACCCAGGATGATATTAAACAGCAGCAATAACAGCAGTATGACAGAGACTTCTAGCTGACCCCTAATATTGATTCTCCCCTTTTCTTTACACCAGGGGTCAGCATTTTCTGTAAAGGGCCAGATAGAAAATATTTTAGGCATTCTGGGCCATACTGTCTTTATTATAACACTCAACTCTGCTGTTGTAACATGAAAGCTGTCATAAATAATATGTAAACAAATGAGCATGGCTGTGTTTCAATAAAACTTTATTTACAAAAACAGGTGAGGGCTAATGTTTGGTGACTCCTGCTCCACAGTAATAAAATCCCCGGTTTTTTAGCTAAAATTTGGCCTCGTGGAATAAGAGTGTACTTCTCAGACCCATTCATAGCTAACTGTGACCCTGGGACTAGTTTTGATCAAGCAGAGGAAAGCTGAAGTGGTGCATACAACTTCCAGAAGTGTCCTCATAACAGAGAGACAGAGAATGTGCAGTTCTCTTCCTCTTTTCTCCTTTCTCTTGTCTGAAATGTGTTATGACTAGAGTGGGGCAGACATTTTGGAACACGTGACAGAAGCCATTTGGTGAGGACAGTGGAGCAACAAGATAGAAGCAGCCAAAGTTCTGAAAGTTTTCCTCATAAGTAGGAGTTGAATTTTTGCCAAGTGCTTTTTCTCTATTGTGTCATTTTTTTTTAAGTTTTGTATTCCCTTAATATATTATTCTGTGATCCCTACTTTTTTTTTTTTTTTTTTTTAAGATGACCAGTAAGGGGATCTTAACCCTTGACTTGGTGTTGTCAGCACCACACTCTCCAAGTGAGCGAACCGGCCATCCCTATATAGGGATCCGAACCCGTGGCCTTGGTGCTATCAGCACCGCACTCTCCCAAGTGAGCCACAGGCCAGCCCCCCTACATTTTTTATATTAATAGATCTTGCTGGTGTTAAACTATCTTTGAATTCTTCTTACATATCCTATTTGAACATTTTATCTCATTTAATACAGTTTGATTTATTTAGCTAATATTTGATATAAGAGTTTTACATTTCTGGTCATTATAGTGAACATTCTCCATTTGAAATTTGTTAAGACTTGCTTTACGGCCCAGTATTTGCTCAATTATTTGAAAATGTCTCACTGTACTTGAAAAGAATGGGCATTCTGCACTTGATGAATGTAGTGTACTAAATATGCCCATTAGGTCATAACACTCATAGTTCAATCTGGGATTCAAAACATCTGTCTCCTTATTGATTTTTTTTTTTTTTTGTCTGAGAGAAATGTTTTACAATCTTCTACTATAAATGTAAATTTGCTTTTTTTCCCCTCATACTTCTAAAATTTTCAATTCGTTTATTTTGTGGTTACGTTATTCAGTGCATACATACTTAACATTGACATATCTTCCTGTCAGATTGAACCTTTTATCATTAGGAAGTGATCCTTTTTATCTCTAATAATACTTTTTGTTATAAGGGGTATTTTATTTGATAATTATTTTGGTTATAATTTGCCCAGTACATATGCCTTTTTTATACCTTTGCTTTCAAATTCTCTGTTTCAGTTGTGTCTTTGGGCACATAATTAAATTTTATTTTTATTCTGTCTGGAAGTTTTTTTGTCTTTTCACAAGATAACTTAGTCTTTTGCATTTAATATAATCAGCAACATATTTTAATTCATAACTAACCTTTTATCTAGTGCTCCTTCTTATCGACCTGTTCTGAGGTTTTTAATCTTTCCAACCTTCTTTTAGATAAATATTTTTTCTTCATTTTTCCTGTTTATAAATGTGGAAGTTATAATCTCTGCTTCTAAGGGATTTGCCTGAAAATTACAACAACAATAGAGAAAATACTGTTTCTACTTTGCTGTTTTAAATCCAGACGTGTTATATATCATCTACGTCTGTACTTATACAACTTTTCTTCTTTTTAAAGTTGTGTCGATCTCCTTTTTTCCTCTTTCATATTTATTTTATTCACCTTTTCCAAATCAGGTTTTTCTTTTATTCATCATATCTACATTTTTATTCTCTAGTGCATTAAGTTTTGCTTGTATTTTTGTAAGTTCCTTCCTTCTATTTTGGGGGATTTATTTTGTTAATCTTTTCCAGCTTTTTGAGTTAAAACTTAGCTTATATCAATTCAGCCTTTCTCATTTTTTAATAAATGCACTTATCCCTATATAGATTTCCTCCTGAGGAACTGCTTTCGACCCCACGGTTTCAGTATGTAATGCTCTCAATGTTCATTTCTAAATCACTTGACTTTTTCATTTTGATTTTCTCTTGAACTCAAAATTATTTAGAAAGATGGTGAGAAAGTTATATATGACAGATCTTTTTTTGGCTGTACTTTTGTGCTCATTTCTCTATTTTATTGTGGTTAGAGCATGGCTCCTTCTTGGAATTAGCTGAGGTCTTATTTAGGGGCAAATACTTTGTCATTTTTTTGTTGTTGTTGATAATTACATGAGTATTTGTAAGTTCTTAATCATTTTGTCCTAACTCCCATCATTGGTTGTCGATTCTGTTAATTTGGTGCTACTCTTCCATGTGACTGGTCTTCCTCCTATGTTTGGTGACTCCTGGTTGTGTAGTCATCATATTTGTTACCTGTCTGTGAATGCTGCTTCTGTTTACTGTAATGAATGCAACAGATAGCAGGGAGTTGTATTCAAAGTTTTTGAAGCACTGAACAAACTGGGGCAGTTCCATTCCTGGGAGGTATTGCTGCAAGTAGTATGGTCTCCAGTAACAATACTATTTCACACTGAGACTCAGAGAATAGAATAACTTGCCCAAACTCATATACCTGTAATTAATAAAGTTGGGCTCTTAACCCAGGCCATGTGACCCAAAGCTCAGACCCTTCTCATGGTGCCAAGCTGCCTCCCCAAGGCTTCCTCATGCCAGCCAGCCCACTCCTGGTTCCTAACCCCCAATAAGCAGACAACTCATAGAATTTACATTTCTTTTTACTCTAGAATTACATTCTTTTTACTCTAGAATTTACTCCAGAAGAATTACATCTTCTTTTTACTCTAAAAAGAGTTGACAATAATAATCTGCACACTGCAGAAAGTGATATGGGTTTCAATCTCCCCACCCCTCCAAGCATTGCCCAGCATTTCCTCAGGCATCACCCTTTACACTTCCCTTAAAATCATAGATGAAAATCCTTGAGAAGGCGGAGGAGGCCTCCAGATAAAAGGATTCCCAATCCCTGACCCTTCGGAGGTCAAGGCATTGAGGAAATAAATTAGGGGGAGAGAAGGCCCCTATGCAGCCTTGCCCAGCTCTGTCTCGCAGACCCAGTGGTAGGCTCTCTGGCAGACTTCATCGTTCCAGCGACCATCCTCAGTGAAGTGGGCACAGTCCTCGCCTCCTCCCAGCCCGTGCCCATGCCAGTCGTCAGGCTGCTGTGGTTTCCAGTTCCTGCAGACATGACAGAGCTGTGGCCCCCGAAGGAAGGACGTTTAGCCAAGTCCCCAGGAGGCCCCTCCCACGTGGGGCCACAGGCTGGGAAGGCAGCGGGAGGGTCAGAGGGAGCCGAGCTTCTGGAGGACACACACTCACTTGAAGCCTGTCTCGTAGTCTGTCCCATCCACCCATTTCCATGGCCCATTTTGGTCTGAGAGGCCCATCCAGGTGTTCACACGGCCTATGTGATGCTGTACAAATTTCTGGGGGAGAGGAGGGTGGCGATCGCCTCTCCCTTAGACCAGCCAGCCTCCCACTCGAGCCCTCTGGGGCCTCACCTGTTCGTCCCCGGAGGTAACCACCACCAGGTGGGCGTTCTCCAGCTGGCAGTACCTCTCAGCCTCGGACCAGGGCTTCTCAGAGCGAGAGAACCAGTAGCAGCTGCCCTCGTGCTCCACCCAGTTAACCGGGCAGCAGGTCCTTTCGGAGCCTGAGGGGACAGAGGAAGGGTGAGAAGGCCGAGGCCCTCCCTGAGGGGAGGTGGGAAGGAAAGTGGGAACGGGCGCCCCCACCTCCTCACCATTGCCCTGGAGGACGGCCATCTGACAGCTCAGGCTGCGCAGGTCAGACACAAACTGCTTCACGTGCAGCAGCAAGCTGGAGTGATCTGAGAGACAGAGGACAGAGGGAGTGGGGATGATGGGCGTGGAGGCAGGGAAATGAGGCCAGTGTGAACAGTGGCTGGAGGAGTCTGTCATCTTTGCCCTGGGACCCAAAGACTAATCACAGATTCCCCTGCCACAAGACGCCTTAGTTTGACCTGAAAGATCCCCTATGCCCTCCATGCGCACACACGCATGCGCACACACACACACGCACGCGCGCACACGAACGCGCGCGCACACGCACGCGCACACTCCCTCTCTGACCTTCACTCAGGTCCTGCTGCTGTTTCTCCAGCTGGGACTCCAGCGACTTCATCTTTCTTCCAACACTGCCTCCTGGGGAGAGACTTGCTCAGTGTCCTGACTCTTCACCATCCCACAGCTCCCCAGTCCCAGCCCAGCCCCCCTCACCCTGGGTGCTCAGGGCCTTGACGTCGGCCTCAGTGCTCACTGTGAAGTTGCTGAATGTCTCTCTCAGGGCCCGCAGCTCCTTCTGCAGCTGGGCATCTGGACAGGACAGGATGTGGACGGGACAAACTGAAGGAGTTGTGTCCACCACCACTGCACCCCTCACTCCCCTCACCACTGTCCCACATCCGTGCTCCCCACCCCACCCCATATTGCCTCCATCCCTGCCCACCCCTGGGGCACCCACTTTGGGATCCGATCACACAGACAACCACCAGCAACAGGAGGCTGAGGCCCAGGGACAGCAGGAGGAGGCGGGGTCCTGAGCAGAGACGCTGCAAGAGGGGCTGGGGAGGAGGTGGCCCTGCAAGAGGAGAGGGTGTCAGGAGCTCAGGGACAGAGAGAGAGGGGGGAGCTTGGAGCAGCTCCAGGGTCCAGGAGGGGAGCATGCTAAGGCTCCTCCAATAGACTGGGAGGAATCATATCGATTAAGAAATCTGGGCAGAGGGCCGGCCTGTGGCTCACTCGGGAGAGTGTGGTGCTGACAACACCAGGTCAAGGGTTAAGATCCCCTTACCGGTCATCTTTTTAATATAAAACAAAAGGAAAAGAAATCTGGGCAGTAGGCGACCCTGCGGGGCCAGAGGCAACCGGGAGTGGGGAAGGAAAGAGGGCTCAGGAGTGGGGCAAAAGTTTGGCCTTTCCTGAGCCCGCCCAAGCCCTGAGTCTTTGCTGACACCTAGTGGCAAGACTGCGTCACTGCAGCCGATAAACATCAGTCCCTGCGGGCCTGAGCCGCGGCTGACGGAGTGGCCCCGCGGTCTGCGGAGCCGCTGCCCCACCCTGAAGGTGGGAAGAAGAGCTTGCTTTCTCTCTCCATGCATCCCACCCGTCTTTAGCTGCGTGCAGGGAGAGAAGGCGGAGTAGCCAGACTTCAGACCCCCTCATGTCGCTCCCACCCAAGGAAAAGAGAACACTCTAGCCCTGTCCCCTGTGAGCTGGAGTGTGCGGTCCCCTTCCCCGTCAAAGGGCACTGCCCAACCCATTCCCCAAGAACTTCCTCCTTGCTCAGCCTAAACAACACTCCTTGCTCAGAGGATAAAGAAGTGGTTTGAAGGGGGCTTGTTTTTGATGCTGAAGGGCCCCATGATCAGAGACCCCCTGGCCTCCCTCACAAACATCCTCAGCCTCTTCAAGAAGTCACACACACACACACACACACATACACACACGCACACGCGCACACGCACGCACACACACACACACACACACACACACACACACACACACACGAGAGCGCGTGCAGCCAGAGCTCCCCGGGTACTGGAAGAGGAAAGGAAGAGGGGACCTAATTTCTTCATAAGAAACAGATAATAACCTCATCTCTTCGGCTTCCAGTTGTTTCCATACACGTGTCCACCTCCGGGGTCAGGAGGCATACAGAAGTCTTGGGCACCTGTCACCAAGAAAGGGACCCACCCCCACACCCTGCACCTCCTCTAAGAGAGGCGACTCAGACACCATTCTTTGTGCAAGTGGGACAGACCCAGAGATAGAGCCAGGGGTGGTGGGAAAAAGCTGGAGCTGAGGCTGGGGGTGGGGGCAGTGACAGCCACCAAATGCTCACCTTTCAGATATGGGGAAAAGGCATCCCTCACCTGTTTGTTTGTTTGTTTTTAAAGATGACCGGTAAGGGGATCTTAACCCTTGACTTGGTGTTGTCAGCACCACGCTCTCCCAAGTGAGCGAACCGGCCATCCCTATATAGGGATCCGAACCCGTGGCCTTGGTGTTACCAGCACCACACTCTCCCAAGTGAGCCACGGGCCGGCCCTCATCCCTCACCTGTCCTGAGCTGATGATGGTCGTTCTCCTCATTGTCCATATGCTGAAGGTCTCGATATTCCTTTGTCATCATAGGGCTGGTGGTGGACCTGGGACTGAGTCAAGGCTGAGGTTAGGGCTGAAGTCGGGGCTGCACGGAGCTGGAGCTGGAGTGTGGAGTCTGATCCCTTTCTAAGTCTGCTTCGTGGCTCCATGGAGACCTTTATTCTTTCCACTATCCCCTCCCAAGCCTGATATCCAAAATCTATCCTCTGACATTTTTCTACCCAGCCTCCACACACCCCCACACACACCGGCTCCCCTCCCCACTGTCCCCCTCAGCCAGTCCACCTGCCTTTCTTCCCGTTTTACTTGCTGAAGGTTTCAAGATCTGACTCCCAGGTCCCTCAGTGCTGTGCAGATCCCAGGCTTAGGAGGGAGGGCTGAAGCCTGGAGAATTGGGATGGGTGACAGACCTGGATGATGGGAGAGGTGGGGGCAGGGTCCATACGAGGACCCTGAGCCCAATTCGTCTGTGTGTCTGCGTATCCGAACCTGGTATCTCCAGTGCCCAGGACTTTGAACAGTAAACAAAGGTGGAAATAGATTTGGAGCATGGAGGGGGGAATGGGGGATGGGTTGCATTTCTTCTCATCCCCAGCAAGGGAGAGTCTCCTGGTCTGTCTCCCCCACCCCCACATGCCGGTCACCTCACTCCTCACACACCATTTGGGAAGGGGAGCCAGGCCAGGACAGGCTGGGGAGCAGCCTGCTGGTTCCACTCTGTCCCTCCCCCTTCACTTCCAGCCTCGGAATTTTCCAGAATAATTACTGTCCCCAAATATCCCTGACCAGGATCAGAGGGACAGGTTCTCTGCTCTTGCCCAATCTGGTATCTGAGCTGCAGGTCCTAGCTTTCTGTGGGCTCCGCCACGAGACTGCCCAGCTCACCTCACCCTCCTGGGGAGTAAAGTCCTCACACGCTGCGTGTGGGGACAGGCAGGGGGGGCGGTGTGGGGACAGGCAGGAGAGCCTCAGCTGGGACTGCTGACAACAAACCTCCACAGACCCCTGCTGTGCTGTGTGCTCCCCACCACCCCCGCTCAAAACTTTTCATTCACTAACTTCTCTCCTAATCCCCAGAGGACATCCCATAGCACATCCTCAGCTGAGAAAGCTGAGGCCCTGGAAGGTAAAAACTTGTCCAGGATCACTGCAAGGAAGCTGCAGGGTAGGACTGGAGCTTGGGCAGCCTGACTCCAGGCCCACGTGCCACCCCCAGAACCACCCTCAGACATCCTGTAGACAGGGCTGGGCCCCAGGGTCCCAGAGATGCCAAGACATGGTCCCTCAGGGCCTCACAGGGGCTTCAGAGAGAGTTGTATGAATTCAAATTATGCTAACTTGGAAACTGGGCAATACTAAAGATGCTAGTAAGTCTTGCCTTAGATCCCAAATGTGAAGTCATACAAATCCTACTTCACAGTTATTTCAATGAGAAAACTAGGCTTGAGTTATGGGAGCTTTAAATTCTAGGAGATGTTCAGGAACACATCCCCTGAATAACATTGACAGCTCTGTGTGTGCCCTCATTTGTCTGTGTCCTGAAATCCCACGTTGTTTACAGGCACTGGGACTGTAGCCAGTGATTTTGGTGACTATCGGCTGTTAATTTAGCATTCTCTGATACTATCACTTACAGTCTGCTTTATTCAGGCTAACGAACCTACGCTGTTTTGGTCAGAATAGCAGCTAGCCTCGCAGAAGTAGTGATTGGAAGGGAGGACTGGGTGGCCGAGGGGAGATGGAAATGTTTAGCTTCCTGGTCTGGATGCTGGTCACATGGTGGTGTTCAGTTTGTTAAACTGCAGAAAGCTGTAGGTTTATGGTCTGTGCATTCTTCTGTTTGTATGTTGTACTGGAATACAATGTTTTGAAATCTGGTGTCTACCCTACAACCTCCTTCCCCAGACTCAGTGACTAAAGAGCAGTGCTTGGACCAGTGCTAAAAAACACCCTCCAAAGCCAATAACTTTAGAGTGGAAATCAGAAGTGATAAGACACAGACAGATAAATACCATGATGTGCCAGGCCACTCATTTACAAGCAAGCCTTCTGCAAAATACCAGAGATAATCCATACTGAAAAACCAAAAAGTAGCTGAAAAGCAAAACTATGCCACAATGGTGATAGATTTATGCACTCTGAGAACTCATCCACCCTTTACATTTATTCCTTTAAGAATATATATCTTGGGCCAGCCCATAGCTCACTTGGGAGAGTGTGGTGCTGATAACACCAAGGCCAAGGGTTCGGATCTCTACATAGGGATGGCCATTTGGGTCACTTGGGAGAATGTGGGGCTGATAACACCAAGTCAAGGGTTAAGATACCCTTACCTGTCATCTTAATAAAAAATAAAATAAAAATAAAAATAAAGAATATATATCTTAGGGCTGGACAGTTAGCTCAGTGTTATAACACCAAGGCCAAGGGTTCAGATCTACATACTGGCCACCCACCAAAAAAAAAAAAAAAGCATTTATACCTTGAGTTTTGCAAGATCTTCAGGGAAAAGCCTCATGTATTAACTTTATACTGCTGAGTAACAAAATACCACAAATGTAGTGGCTTAAGACAGTACCCATTTATTAGCTCACAGTCTGTAGGGCAGAAGTCCAACTGGGTTCTGTACTCAGGCTCGCTGAGTCAAGATCAAGGTGCTGGCAGGACTGTATTCCTTTCAGGAGGCTAAGGAGAAGAATCCACTTCCAGGTTCACTCAGGCTGCTGACATAATCCAGTTCCTGCAGCTGTAGGTCTGAGGTCCCCATTTCCTTGCTGGCTGTCAGCCAGAGGCCGCTCTCTGTTTCTAAAGGCCACCCACATTCCTTGTCGCATGGCCCCTCCATCCTCAAAGTCATCAACAGTGCATGGAATCTTTCTCATGCCTCACATCTCTCTGACTTCCTCTGTGCTTTTAAAGAGGCTGTGTGATTAGATTAGGCCCACCTGGATAATCTTCCCATCATAAGGTCAATTTTGTATATAACATATATACATATACGGGGTATATGTGGTTTCATCTATATATAAGGTCAACTATAAATAAGCATGAGAATGACAGCTCATCATAGTCATGGGTTCCAGGGATTCGGTGTGGAAGCTTGGGGGGCTGCTTTTAGAACTCTGCCTACCACACTTCACACAAACAACCACCCTGTCCCCCTCTCAGCATGATTCCTTCTGGAATGCACACACGTCCAAGAGCAATTCAAACATGGCAAGCTAGGCTTAGAACCTGGGAATCCCACCTCCAGGGCAATCAAGAAAGGCTCCCTAAAGGACGTCTATAATGTGGGCCTAGAACAACAGGCAGGATTTTATCAGTGGTAATAAGCAGGTGACCCTGGGTAGAGGGAATAGAAGCAGAAGAGAAATGAGAAAGTCAGAAACTGAGCCAGAGAGGTAGCTTGGGCCACCCTGAGGAGGGCCTTAAATCCCAGGGAGAGGCATTTGGAATGTCATTCAGAAGCACAGAGGTCTCCAAAGTAGGGGACATGCCCCCTAGGAGGTCACAAGATCATCCATTAGGAATGTGGGAAGAAAATATTAAGACATAGATATACATATTTTTTAATCCCTTTTCTCTAGGTTTCTATTTGGGATATGTTTTATAATGTATGTAATAGATTTGTACAGCTATATGTGTGTATTATTTATCTATTGCTGCAAAATAGTTACTCCAGAACTTAGCAACTTAAAGCAATGAATATTGACGACCTCACTCAGTTTACGAGGGTCAGGAATCTGGGTGCAGTTTAGCCAATTGGTTCTGGCTCAGGGCTTCTCACAAGGGTGCAGTCAAGATGTCAGCCAGTGCCACGTTCTTTCAAAGACCTGACCAAGACTGGAAGATCAACTGCCAAAGTGACTCTCTCACATGGCGAACAAGCTGGTGCTGGTTGTTGACAAGGGGCCTCAGTTCTTCACATGGCCTCTCCACAGGGCTGCTTGGGTGTCCTCACAACATGGCAGCTGGCTCCCCACCCCTGACCCCAGCAAGTGATCCAAGAGCACAACTTCTTTTATGGCCCAGCACAGAAGTAACAGTCCATCATTTCCACACTCTCCTATTGGTCACAGTGGTCAGCCCTGCTCAGCGTGGGAGAGCTACACAGGGGTGTGAGCACCAGGAGGTGAGAATCACTGGGGGCCGTCTTGAAGGCTGGCTACCACCACACGTATAGAATAGATGAGCATACATTGGGGAGACACATGCTCAAAAACATTTTACTGGTGGGGGCACATGATCAACAAACTTAAAATTGTGACTATAGACTATGGGGGCCCATGAAGAGTTGCAGGCAGGGCAGTGGTGAGGTCAGATCTATAAGTTGCATAATGGTCTGGCCTTGGTGTGGGTGCTGGGTCAGAGGTGGGAGGCCCAGAGGCAGGAAGATCAGTCAGGAGGCTGCTGTATTGGTCCCAGTGAGAAACTGTGAGGCTCGAGGCCAAAGAGAGAGGGCCACAGGGGCAGAACTTTAGCAGAGGAATGAGTGGACCTGGTGGCTGCTGAATGTGCAGTGAGGGAAGGAACTGGGGAGAGGGGGATGGGCAGCAGCACACCTGGCCAGGGTCCAGACGGCTGCTAGAGATGGGTCTGGAGTCTGCAGAAAGACCTGAGGGCAGAGTCCTGGGGGTGGCCCAGGTGTGGCAAAGAGCCCTGTGATGCGTCCACTCTGTGAGAGGCCTTAGTGGAGAGAAAGCAGCCCAGAACAGAGTCCCTACCAGTGGGTGAAGAGAAGACAGAGCCCCAGGACTGCCAGCCATATAAGCCCAGAAGTGCCGGTGACCTTCAGGCCAGCTCTGGGGACCCCAGGTGCCAGGTTAAAGACTGCAGGATAGTTCAGTTGGTTAGAGTGCAGCCTTGCGACACAGAGATCAAGGATTTGGATCCCCATACCAGCCAGCCACCAAAAAAAGAAGACTGCCAGGGAGAGAAAGTGGGCTTAATGCCCACTCAGAGAGTTATTGTCAAGGTTAAATGAGATAATGAGTGAAAAGCATTTAGCACAGTGCCAGCACATGCTAGCTATTGTTATTTTTATTACTCTCACTAGCAGCACAGCCAAGAGTTGAGTTAGACCTTGGGGACCTCTTTGAGTGTGTGTGAAAGTGGGATCAGGACAGCAGAGGATGTCTCCCCCCATACCCCAGAGGATGGTTAGCAACTTCGCTGGGACAGCTGGGGCCCCAGGAGGTATTTGACTTAGGGCAGCCCCTCCCCTTCTATGGAGAAGGGGACCTGGGCTCTGAGCTCCCTCAGCCCTTGCCCATCCCTCTCAGAGCACTTCCAACCTCATGTTTGGGATGGGCCTACCTTGCTCTTGCCCCGGACCCAGAAGGTTGGGCTACATCTCGTGCCTCTTGGCATCCCAGTCCTACAGAGAGTCTGGCACAGCAGATCTCGAGAAGAGATGACTGAATGAGTGGGCAGGAGGGTAAAGCGAAGGCTCAGTGCTGACCTTACAAAGAGGGTGGCCAGAGGTTCCCCACATCTAGGAGAGGCTGAGCAGGGCTTAGGTTGAGATGAAGCAGGAGAGGCTAAGGGACCGCATTCAGGCTGGAGGACCCAGCACTAGGGGTAGAGGCAAGGGAAGAGAGGGATGGCTGGGGCTGGAAGGAGGAAATGGCTCTCTGCACACGAGTTCAAAATCTGAACTGACACAACCCACGCCAAGGGCTTCAGCTCCCCATCTCTGTGGGGACAGGGGTCTCTCTCTCTGTCCCGGCTCTCTCCTCCCGACTCCACTCTCTCCACCCCAGCCACACCCCAACTTTTCTGCCCGGGAAAGCCAAGGATCTGTGACCAGGATCTCCTCTGTGCCTCCTTCCTACTTTTGGAGGGTGAAAATTTTAGAAAATTCTTTTTTTTTTTTTTTTTTTAAAAGATGACCGGTAAGGGGATCTCAACCCTTGGCTTGGTGTTGTCAGCACCACACTCAGCCAGTGAGCGAACCGGCCATCCGTATATGGGATCCAAACCCAGGGCCTTGGTGTTATCAGCACAGCACTCTCCCGAGTGAGCCACAGGCCGGCCCAAAATTTTAGAAAATTCTAAAATTCCAAATGTTTCCAGGTTTTATTTAACTTTCAGCTTTACACAGTGACTGAAAATAGACCAAGAGGCCAATAGCAATGTTTTCTTTTTCTTTTTTTTTTTTTTTTTGGCAGCTGGCTGGTGCAGGGATCGAACCCCGGACCGTGGTGTTACCATCACCATGCTCTAACCACCTGAGCTAACCAGCCAGCCCTGCCTGTTACCAATGTCTACCGTGTGCCAGGCACTGTGCTAAGGGCTTTACATGTATTATCTTTATTCCTTTATTCCTCACAGGAACAGTGAGGTAAGTAGTTATTACTTCCATTTTACAGCAAGTAAAACTGAGGCTCAGAGAGGTTAAGCTCTTTGCCCAAAGTGCAGGGACACCACCATCTCTCACCTCAGCCTCAGCCACAGCCACCTGGCTCTCTATCGCCCTCTACTGTGCGTTCTTCAGCACATGCAGCCGCCCTGCTGAAACAGAAACCCTGTGGCTCCGGCCTTACAGCCCTCCAAAGCTTTTGAAGGCACTTTGAGTAAAATCCTCCTAAAGTCCTACATGTCAGGCCTCGCTTACTTCTCCGACCCATCTCCCACCCGCCACCTTGCTCCATCTCAGTGACCTCCTGTCATCCAACCTTTCAGACATTCCTGCCCTGCTACTCCTCCACTTGGCAAACTCTCCTCAATCCCAGTCTTTGTAATCATTCAGCCTCCACCCAAACGCTGCTCCAAGAAGAGGCCTCCCTCATCATCCTGTCTCAACTAGCAAGGACACGTGCTCACCAGTCACTCTATTTAACGGCATATATCATTAAACAATATTTGTCAGATAGTGATACATTCACTAAATAATATTTGTCAAATAATGATACATTCATTATTTAATATTTAAATAATGATACATTCATTAAATAATATTTGTCAGGTAATGATACATTTGGAGATAGTTTATTACCTACTGTCTGTCATCCCCATTGGATGGACCCAAAGTTCCCTGAGGACAAGGACATTGCCATCCCAGCATTTAGAACACTGCCTGACACCAAGGAAAATCCAAATAAGTATTTGCTGAAAGAATTAAAGAGGGTTTGGGAAAGGGGGACCAGGATTTGAACCCAAGTCTGTTTGGAAGCCCCGTGCTCTTGTCCACTAAAGTATACTGCCTTCGTAAGCGGTCAGGAAAGAGTTCTCTGCAGACTTGGAATAATACATCCTAAACTGCAACCAAGCTTATGAGTATATGGAATGAAACAGGGAAGGAACTTTTTTTTTAACCATATGTATTTCTATATTTACTTAAATTTGTCAGGTGCATGTATTACTTTTATAATTTAGAAAATAATGCATGTAGAATTAGGTGATTCTACCCCTTCCAGGTAAACTATCCTTAACTCCTTAGATCCAAACGTGTTACCTGCACACACCTTCCTCAGCTCCCAGATTCCTCCCTTCAGCCCATGGTACAGAACAGCACAGCTTCAACCCACCTGCTCCTTCGCAGAACCAAGCTAGTAGGATTATTTGAAAAATGTCCTCTGAAGCAGTGCGTCTCCGCCCAGCAAGACATCGATTCACCCGGGCAGTTTCCTGAAATGCAGACCCTGGATCCTACTCTCAGGATTGAGTAGGTTAGATTCTGCTGGACAGGGTGCTGCACTGAAAATTCTGCACATGGAGGGGACCACCAGTTCTAGTGACACCCCATCAGGAATGTCTGCCTTTATCATTGGATCAGGTTAGGCTGTGGCAGCCACGCCCTCCCCAGAATCACTGCCCCTGGGTCAGTCTTTTGCATCCACCTCTCAACTAGGGGTGGCTACAAAAACTGCCCTCTTGCACTGTTCAGGATTTAACCACCACAGCTTTAGGCTCTCTACCTTAGTCTTCCCCTCTGGGGCCCCTGAAAAGCAGAGGAAGGAGGTGATATCACAGCTGGTGTCAGCAATGTCTTACCTACACCACGGCTCAGACAGGAGCTTGTCAAGCACGTGAACAGAGGCCAAAGGAAGGTTGAGTATCACTATTTCAGAAAGCAGCATCTTGGACATTTCAGTCAGAACTTAGGAGCAGGAAAATCTGACTCCCTACAAGAACTAAAATTCTTTCTCCTTTATGACTAGGTAATGGACCATTTTCCTTTTGCTCTGGCCATCAGGAAACTTGGAGATCACATTTACCCTCATTGCTAGTGTATCTGTTTCTCCTATTTTATCCTGGGTTATCGATGTTCTATTTTCCTACCCTCATTATTTGCAAAGCTGCTTCAAATCTTTCCTGTAGAGATGGGGCATAAAGAAAGCTAATGAAAAATATTCACATAGCATTTCTTATCAGCAAACCTCTGTAAAGATCATCTCCAGAGCCCAGCTCCATCCACAACTCCACAAACACAAATGAAGAAAGTTTCCTCAATATGTCCCTCTAGGGACTATTGTGCTGCCCAACAGGACTGAGACAGCCCAGGGGAGTGCTCAGGGCTGGACTGAATTTTCAGGGTCCCATGCAAGTCAGGTCTCCCCTTTCTGGGTCTATATCATTCCAATTTTAGTACATGTGCTGCCAAAGCGAGCACATCTGGGTCTGTCAGTGACTTTGGACAGAGCTCCAGCCTTTCCAGGCCCATTCTTCACCAATTCTGCTTCCTTGATTTGCTGGTTCCCTCCAAGTCCCCTTTTTTTGGCCTCTCTATTCTCTCTGGATTGGGGTGAGGAAGGATCTGACTTGGCCAGACCTATTCATCCCTGTGCCCCCAACCTGTCTCCCTCCACACCTGGGTCCCAAATAACCAGGCCACACACCGAGTTTCAAGTATCTGTCTCTTCCTTTCACTCTCTCAAAAGAAAAAATAAATAAATAAATTGCAGAAGGCGGCAGCATTTCCAGTCTTCCCCTGGCTCCCGGACACCCCGACCCCTGCCCCCCCACCCTCCCTCCCACATTCCCCACTCCCTAGACCCATCCCTCCCCTTTCCCCCAAAAAAAAAATCCCAGGAAAAAAAAAGCCACAGTTAAACCTTCCACTCATGCAAACCAGCAAAGAAAAAAGGTGGGGAGCATGTGGAAGGCAGGGGGCCCACAGTGGAGTCCCCCTACATATCCCCCCAAAAACCACCTTTGAGAAGGAAAAAAATGGAAAAAATAAATGAGAAATCAAGGGGCATGGGGAGTCATGATGGTGGCAGGAGTGACCCCAGCCCCTGCCTCAGGAGAGAGCGGAGGCCTGTGGCCCTGCATCCCTGCAGCGGGTGCTCCTTGAGGGGGGCCCTGACTTCTGGAATGTGTGTGGGAGAAGATGGGAGAGGGCGGGTGGCCCCCGGTAGGTCTGTGTGCATTGGGGGCGGGCAGGAGTAGGGGTCCTAAGGAGCAAGGCTCGGAACCAGGAGCCCAGCTCCCCCCCCAGACTCCAGGTTCCTGGGGTTCAGAAGCCCAGGTCTGGGGTGCAGGGATACATGCAGAGGAGTGTCCCCCCTCCAATGGGCTGGATCCGGTTAGAAAGGAAATAAATAAGAAGGAGTGGGAGGGAGGCCAGGGGGTGCAAAGGGCTTGGGCAATTCAGTCCAGACCAAGGGCCCGGGTGATGGAGGCAGGGCGAGTCCAGGCCAAGCCAGGGCAGGAATCAGAGTCTCTCTCGGGCTGGGACCCAGATGTAGGGGCCTGAGAGGTCCTCGATGACGCGCTTCACCTTGTGGTAGATCTCCTCAAAGCTGTCACCCTCCACGATGGCTGGGAGTGGGGTGGAGCAGGGAGTGAGGCCAAGGGCCTGGTCGAGGGGGGTGGCACCAGCACAGAGGAAGTGGCACCTTTTCTAACTCTCCAAACCATGGGCCATGGGGCTGCACCACCCCCAGGGGACACCTCTTTCTAAGCTGTCCATGCAGTAGGGGCAGTTCTTTGGAATCCAGGCTAAGGTGCCCTACGTGCTGGCGACGGCCTCGCTGCAGCCTCACCTGAGAAGCACTCTGTGAACTCCTGCTCCAGCTTGGTGGCTCTGTCGAAGGCTTTGCGGGCTTGCTCCTCTGTGATCCGCTTGTTAATTTCTCTGTGAAAAGGGAGAGAGATGTCTGCGTGGGCCCCACCTTGCCTTTTACCTCCTCCATCCACGGATGTTGAGTTGCAACCGGCATTTTCTTATTTGGAGCACGTAGCAAAAAAATATAAGTCCCAATATCCTCTGGGGCCACATATGAGCACCCCACCCCCACCCCACGACCCACCCCAGCCAGATGTGGCTACTCCAGGGCCCTCTCCAGAGCTTCACTCTTCCAGCCTTCAGCCCCACAGAAGGGATTCAGACTCTAACTCCCAACAGCCCCTGAGGCCCTGGCTTGCCCCAGCTGTCAGGTGCCCCAGGGGCTACTGGGAGTTGTAGTCCTGCCTAGCCCAAGGCAGGCGAGGAGGGGGAAGGCCTGGGACTCCCTGCATCCTCTGGGTTCCAGCTCTCCGTGCAGATCCCCCTCAAGGGCTGTCCAGGGTTCTGAGGGGAGAGTTCAACGCAGAGGCCTTGTGAGGCCCAGGGCCACAGGTGCGGGGGAGGGGAGGCCCCGGGGACCATACTCACAGCACATTCTCCAGGGAACGGGGGCGGATGAAGATGGCGATAGGGTGCAAGTGGGCCGCCTGCAGCCGCCGCACGGCATTGGCCGAGACATCGAGGATGCAGTGCTTCCCCTGGGGGCAGGCAAGGTGGGCGGAGGGGGACCAGCAAGTGACAGAAAAGGACAGACGGGGTGCCAGAATGGGACACAGGACATGGAAAGGTGGGGAACCGGAGGTTGGCCAAAGGGCGAGTGACATGGATGTCGAAAGACACGTGGGCAGAGAGAGTCAGGGTGGGAAGGGAGTATGGGCAGAGTGAAAGACAGAGAGAAAAAGGAAAGGGGAAGACGGAAGGCAGGGAAGAAGCCAAGCACGGGAGGGGGGGGAGGGAGGGAGGGGGTAGGGGAAGGAGGGAGGGGGAGGGAGGGGGAGGGAGGGGGAGGGAGGGGGAGGGGGGAGGGAGGGAGGGAGGGACGGAAGGGAGGAGAAGCAGGCAGGGAGGAGGGACAAGAGGGGCAGCAGTGGGTGGGGTGTGGAAGGCAGAAATGGGACAGGTTGGGAGCAAAAGCAAAGGGAAAGGAGAAAGGAAGTAGGATAGAGGGAGGAGGATGGGGAGGACGGACAGAGGACAGACAGATGGAAGGAACAAGGGGAGACAGATGGGAGGGAGGGGAGGCAGATGGAGAAAGGAGCCGTGGAGGGCAGGCGGGTGGGGAGCAGCAGGGACAGGGAGTTAGCAGAGCGTTTGGAGAGGGGGTGGGGACCCCAGGAAAAGGTGAGGGACAGGGGAATCAGGGACAAGGGAGGGGCCAAGTTGGGGGAGGCCAAGCCACCAAAGACAAGGCCATGGGAAAAGAGAAGAAATGGGGCAAGGAGGAGAGCAGGGGAGGAGAAAAAGGGGACAGATAGCGGTGGGGAGTTTGGGGTCAGGAAGCGAGGGAGGCGGGGAGCAGGGCACAAGAGAGCAGGTGGTCAGACAGGGTGGCCCAAGAGGAGAAGGAGGTGGAGCAGCGGAGTAGAGACCCAGCAGGGAAAGAGACAGAGAGAAGAGAGTTAGAGAGAGCTGGAGGGAGGCAGTGGGGTGGGGAGGGCAGAAGGAAGAGGACAGGGCCCGCGGGCTCCTACCTGCTCCGCCACCTCTCGCACGGACTGGACGCTGGTCCCATAGAGGTGGCTGTTGTACTGGCCGGCCTCGATGAACTTGTGTGCCTGAATGTCCTTCTCCATTTTCTCCCGAGACGACACAAAGTGGTAATCCCGGCCATCTATCTCATACTCCCGCTTGGGCCGTGTTGTATCTGCCAGGATGTCACCCCACCCCCACAAAGATCTAACCACCATCCCTCTAGCTAAAGACCTGCCTACATCAATGAAACCCCCATAGTGCTCAGCTGGTCCTTTGGTGGAAGGGGGTTGCTGAGGAAGACAACCAAGACTGAGGAAGGACAGAACCACCTCTCCCAGCACCCTCTGGGGCCTCCGAGCCTCTGGCCTGGGGGACATGAGGGTGGCTGAGCAGCACCCCTTCTCTGAGGAACCCTGCCCACAGGCGGCACTGCATGTGGTCCCCAGCCCTGGGGCTTCTGTACCCTTCCCCACCCTGCCCCAACCCCCACTTCCATCCCTACCCCCACTCCACCTCCACCCGAGGCCCCAGCACTCACGGGGAACACAGGATCCAAACTTGTCCGGGAACTCGGAGAGAAGATCATCATTGGCGCGGTCCTTGGTGGGCCCAAGGATGATGATGGGGCGGGCATAGTGCACTGAGGAGAGAGGGCAGCTTAGGTGGCGAGCAGAGCAGGGAAGCAGGAGGGACTGGGCCAAGGCAGGGCTAGGGCTCACCTTCCATCTGTGTCACTGTCTCATAGCTCAGCACTGAATCTTCTCGACCTGGTGGGAGGTAGGGTGTCTGTAAAGGGCTCTGAGATAGGGGACCCAGAGACCCTGTCTTGTCTTCCTAAGGATGTGAAGAGCAGCTCAGCACTCCTCTTACCCCGTCTTCCCACACTGACCCTACCTACCCTGTGATCCAGAGCTGGAGCCCCAATCCTAGGAGGAAAAAGCAGGCCACATGGTTGGTTACTTGTTCGGTTCTGTGAGTCCCTGACTCTCCACCCATGCTCAACTCTCCTCCACCTACCTTGGCCTTTAACCTTGACCACTCCCGTCGCTCGACCCTGTGGAATATATTGAGTGGGGAGGGTAGGGAAATGCCCAGTGAGGGGCCCTATGGTCCAGCTGGACCAGCTGATAACCACATCTCCCAGCTGCCCATGGGCCCTGTGCTTTTCAGTGAGGAGTTGCCTGTCCCAAAGGCTCATGAGACCCATAGTCCCCAGGAGGGCCCAGCAGACAGACCCCAAAGAGATCAGAGGGCAGACCCATCCTCTACTGGCTGCCCACCCTGGGGGACCTTGGGAACTTCAGAGCCTGGGTAGGAAGACCATGTCCCAGGAGACTCACCGCCGTTTACTGGGGATGAAGCCAATGTCATCAGTCTCACTGTCAGAGTGGACCCGCCGCGCCTGCCACCACTCCTCATCACTAGCATCGATTACATGCAGAACATCCCCAAAGCGGAAGCTCAGGGCCTGACTCAGGAAGCCGCAGTCCTTGGTCTTGTCATAATCAAACAGGGCCCTGGAGGGCAAGTGGCTATTGGTCAGAGCCTGACTGAGGACTCCAGGAAGGAGGCCCCAGCCACCCTGAGACCCAGCAGAGGTGCTGGACAAGGCGTCTGCAGCAAAGTGCATGCTGCTGATGGCACTCCCAAGGGGGCTGTGGACTCTGAGGAACCCAAGAACTGTGTGGGGACCAAAAACTTTACTGTAACTCATAATCACCACAACTATTCCCCATGATTCAGTCCATGCTGTGTGCAAGTTCCAGAGGGAGAGCTAGAACTCCACCCTCTCAAGAAAGCAGTTTGCAATATGTGTGCATGTCACAAAGTCACATGGGTAACCCAGAATCTGCTCAAATTCATAAGAAAAAAAAAGGTCCATCATTTGCAAATTTTGGTTACCCTTATCAGTATCAAATTCCTATAAATAAGTCACAACCCCTGAGTTCAGGACAAGAGAAGGAACAACCGCTCTCTCTGATGAAAGCAAAGAGGCAGAGTAAAACGATGGACTGGAAAGAAGAGAAGGGACCCCACAAATCACTTGTTGTCATCTGGGCTTCAGAACTGAATGACCTTGGGAACCAACTGGACCCCAGCAGGGAGGACAGGGCCAAGCGCAGACTCAGGTTTGAGCCAGGTATCTCGGTGCATAGTGGTGGATTCAGCATGAGAGAAAACCCTGATTCGGCAAAACAGAGAATCCAAGTGCACAGAAGAAAGACAAAGAGCTCAGTTTGGAACACACTGAGTTTGAGATGCCTGTGGGACATCCCAGTGGACACGGCCAGAAAGCAGATGGCCAGAATTACAGGCCTGGACCTCTGGGAAGAAGTCAGGCTACCAAGGCTACCAGCGCAGAGACACCTGCAGAGTGGAGCAGCAGAAGGGGCCATGTGAGTAGACAGGATTAGAGAGGAAGAAGAGAAGAGGGTGTGGCAGAAACCTGAGCCACAGTGTCTGCACTGGGGCAGGGTGGGAAAGAGGAAGCCATGGGAAGAGGAGCCCCAGGAAGGGAGCAAAATACCACCGAAGAGACAGGAGACAGGCTATCCTAGAGGCCCCCTGCTAAGCCAGGCATTAACGTTTTAGGTGCCAAATTATCGGGCAGTCTGGAAGTCCTTGGGGAAGTGCTGGGGTAACCAGGGGCTAGAAGGCAATTGGTATATTTGGGGCAGAGGCTGTTTTCAAACAGACATGGAGTATTCACAAATGTTAACCTGTGTAGCAAGCCCATGAACACCAGCTGGGTGCCAGGCCTAGGTGGGGGAGCTGGAGCCAGGGAGGGTCTAGGGAAAGAGGTGGATGAGGACAGGGGCCAAGCAGAGAACAAAGAACTTGCAGGGGCCTGAGGAGCCCAGCTGGGAAGCCGCTCACCTGATGTAGAAACCCCTTTTGGGATTGCTCCTCAGGGAGGCTGTCCCTGAGCCCAGGCTGCTGTTCATGAGCTGTTCCCGAAGGTCGTGGATCTTGGCCTCAAATCGGCTGTACTCTGAGAAAGAACAAGAAGGTTCCTGAGCTCTGGCCCCATCCTACTGCCACCCCCTCTGCCCCCGCTGAAGACATCAGCTGAGGAGGCAGAGTTCTGGTGACCATCTCAGTGCACAGACAGGAAACTTCAGGCCTGGTACCTTCTGGTTTATACTGAGCGATGATTGTGACTGTCTGACCCGCATTCTTCAGGGCAATGGCAGCCTGCTCGTGGCTGGCATTGCGGAGGTCAACGCCATTGACCTAGAGACAGGAGGAAAGGCTGAGTCACTGCAGACAGGGAGGCAGCATTTCTCAGGTCCAGGTGGAGCAGGGAGTAGTCCAGCATGAGGACCAGGCTTCAGCCCACCCAAGCCCCCCATGAGCTCTGGGCTCTGCCCTGAGAGGTGGGGCTACGAAGGCAGGGGCAGGCCTTCCCTCACCGACAGGATCTGGTCCCCCTTCCGCAGCTCCCCACTGAGGTCTGCAGGGCCCCCGGCCAGGATAAAGGAGATGAAGATGCCTTCACCGTCCTCGCCACCCACGATGTTGAAGCCCAGGCCTGTGGAGCCCCGGTGGATCACAATTCGCCTCGGTTCTCGGGGAATGTCTTCCTCCCCCAGTAGGTCCTTGGCCACTGGGGAGTAACGCCGCGGAGAAGTGGGGGTCATGGCTGTGGGGTAGTCGGTGCCCAGGTAGCTGCTGTGACTGATCTCGTTGTCCAGATGCTGGGAATAAGCTGGGGGAAGACATGGCAGGAGGATGAGATGAAAACACAAGGAGGGAAACAGCACCCACCACCCCACCTTCTCCCTAGGGAACCAGGAAAGCCAGATGCAGGTGAAAGGGAAGTTATTCTGCCAGAGATACTAAGGTTGGCGGGAAAGTGGACATCAGATCACAGTGACATCAGGGGTCAGGAACATATGGGTGACATCAGAAGCTGGTTCTCCTAGGGGACAAAGATTTGAAGGTTATGTGTCCTCAGTGTGCCAGGGATGGTGAAATAAAAGAATATTAACACCATGCTTTTTGAATTTTCTTTTGGTTGCTGTGTCTCTCAAATCTCTTAATCCAGAAAATTCTTTGCCACCCTCACCCCCCCCTTTTTTTTCCTTCTTCTCTTGGCCACTCACTTATTGAAAAACCTAGGTCACTGTCTGAAGGAATTACACACATTCTATGAGGGAAATTCTAACAGGGAAAGAAAGGATTGCTTCCATTCCCATGGTGCTGTTTAACCTGTGCCTCTACCCTTGGATCTCATGTGAACTGGTAGTTCGTTCTAGAGGCTCGGTCAGATTCAAGATCAATTTTTGAGGAAGTACACTTCAGAGGTGGTGCTGTGTACTTCCTACTGCATCACCACAGGATACGGCAACACCTGGTTGTCTTTCTTCTAGGTAAGATCAATCTGTAAGTTCAGGTGTTATCAGCCTCGTCCATCCATTATAAAGTGTCTCGTCAGCCTTTCACCTAAGTTTTAGCTGCCATCGAAGATTGCTGCCCAGTTCTAATATCTATCAGGGACTGGGGAGCATTTATTAGTGGCAATTCTTTTATCAAGAAAAACTGTCCTATGTCAACCTTTTGGTTACTCTGAAGTGCAGTTTGTGCAAGAAAGGGAGAATAAATGCTTGACTCTCTCCCTTTAATGATCAGTTTTCAGAATGAATGAGTTCCCTAGCATCCTCCAAAGGTACCCAATTATTTTTAAGTATTATTATGACCTCATGGACTTTAATATATTTAATGAGTTTTGACTGAATGGCCAGTAGGAACCCCATCAATTTGGCACCTGTGTCTTTGAAATGACCCTAGCAGTCTTGGATACCTTCCTTGCTTTCTAGTATGAAATATGTTACAAGCTCACCTTGAACATTTCTTGCCCAAAGGACTGGCTGGTTAGCTCAGTTGGTTAGAGCACTGCCTTGAAATACCTAGGTCAAGGGTTCAGATCCCTGCACTGGCCAGTCACCAAAAAAAAAAAAAAAAAAAAAAAAAATTCTTGCCCAAGATTTGGTATTGGCCCTTTTTCCAAGGAGCCCAGATTCCTTTTGGTTGGATATAGTACTTAGAAATAGGGCCATGTTACTTTAATATGGTTTTACAGTATGACTTCATGTTTGATAGGGGCAGTCACACCTCAGTATTCCTTTCCAAAAATGTCTCAGCTATTCTCCCACACATATTTTTCCAGTCGAACTTTAGAATCAACCTGCTAACTTCCCAGGGGGAAAAACATTAAAATTCTGATTAGGATTGCATAAAATGTATAGATTAATTTGGAGAGGGTTGAGATCTTCAGCATACTAAGATTTTTCATCCAGAAACATGGTGTGAGACTTCATTCTTTCCAGTCTTGTTTTATGTCCTTCCATAAAGTTTCATCATTTTCTTCATATAAATCTTACATTTCTTGTCAAGCTTATATTTCAGAAAATTCTGTAGAATTTTTTTTCTATAGAAAAAGGGATCTTGTTACCCACTACATCTTCTTATCAATGAGAAGTTACTAATTCTTGTTATTTATCTTACATATGGCCACACACATTATTTTGTTTTTTGGCAGCTGGCCAGTATGAGGACCTGAACCCTTGACCTTGGTGTTATAGCACCACACTCTAACCAACTGAAGGCCACATTTTTAACCTCCCATATTATTTCTAAGTATTCCCATTAATTCACTTAGATTTTAAGCTAGATGGACAATAGTATAATTTACAAATAAGAATAATTTTGTTTCTCCCTTTCCAAATGTAACATCTGCTTATTTGTTGTCTTGCTACACTGTCTGAAATCTCAACCAGATTGAGCTGAGTGATTCTCAACCAGGGTAAGTTTGCTGGGGCAATTTTGTCATAACATTTTTGTTTTGGGGGCAGGAATACAATTGTCATCTAATAGAAAGAGGCCAGGGATGCTGTTAAATATCTTACAATGCACAGGACAACCCCCCACAACAAAGCGTTATCAAGTCCAAAAACGTCTATGGCACCAACGTTGAGAAACTCTGCTGTAAAGCAACGAATAGTAATAGCAATGATAAGAGGCATCCTTTAAATGAGTGGACACACTGCTAAGATTTTTTTTTTTTTTTCTAAAAGATGACCGGTAAGGGGATCTTAACCCTTGACTTGGTGTTGTCAGCACCAGGCTCAGCCAGTGAGCTAACCGGCCATCCCTACATGGGATCCGAACCCGTGGCCTTGGTGTTATCAGCACCACACTCTCCCGAGTGAGCCACGGGCCAGCCCCTAAGATTTTATCATTATGAAATGTTTGTTGTTGGTTTCTGATAACTACTCTTCATCATGTTAAGAAAAATTCCCCTGTTCCTAGTTTACTACAAATTTTCATCTGAAAATAGATGTTGAATTTCATTAAATGCCTTTCCCATACCTATTTGAGATGATCTAATAGTTTTTCTCCCTTAACTTAATATAATGAGCCATATTAAGAGATTTCCTAATAATGATTTCCTAATATTGAACTACCTTTAGTTTTCTTTAAAAAAAAATGCTTTTTTTTTTTTGGTAGCTGACCAACACAGGGATCCAAACTCTTGACCTTGGTGTTATAACACCACTGTGACAATGTTATTCTCTTAATAGGCTGCTGTGTTGGGTTTGCTACTATGTTGTTATTAACTTCTGCTCTATTCAGAAGCAAAATTGGTCTATACTTTCCTACTTTTGTATTAACTTTGTGACCATTTGAACTGGCCTTATAAAATGAAATGTAAAACCTTTTATCTTCTCCTATACTCTCAAAGAGCATAAGAATTATCTGTTCCTTGAAGATTTGATAAAATTATCCATAAAACCAACTAACTGGGCCTTGTGCCTTCCAGGGGAGAGATTGTTGACAATCTTTTCTTGTTCTTCTACAGTGACTGATTTTCATCTCTTCTCCAACCCCAGCAGGTACCAGAGGTTGTGGCTATTGCAGGGGACTATCTGAAGAGGAACCGCCACGGGGGAGGTCACGGACTGCACGTCATGGAGGTAACTGGGATGGGTCATGGGGGTAACTGGGATGGGTCACGGGGAGCTTTGGCGTTTGTAGGGCTCTCACAGGTTGTGATGTCTGGGGGAGCATAGCTGTCACTCAGGTAGGCATTGCTGGGCTTGGCCACCTTTAGGTAGACAACGTCATACGTGTTCTTCAGGGCTGCCACAGCATCCTCATGCATGACATCCTCTAGCCCCACACTGTTGACCTGGGGTCAAGGAAGCAAAGCTCAGACACAGGCGGAAATGGTCCCAAGGCAGACGCACTGGGGCGAAGTGATAAGGAACCACCTGGGCCTTCCAAGGGCCAGTAGGTAAGACCCAGGTCTGGTCCAGAAAAAGTGATGGGGGTCCTTACCGCCAAAATCTTGTCTCCAATCTGCAACCTCCCATCCTTGTGGGCAGCACCCCCTTCAATGATCTTTGTTACATAGATGCTATTATCGCCTGGGATGTGCTGGTTTCCCACGCCCCCTGCGATGCTGAAGCCAAGACCTAGGTGGAGGGGAAGGCAGAGGTGGATGTCCAGGTGCCTGGGAAGCAGAACTTGGGGCACAGGACAGTTGGGACAGGAACAGGGACAAGACAGGTTACTACCTTTAGGCCCCTTGATGAGCTTGATCTCCATGATCTTCTCAGCTGGGGGCTTCCGGCGCATGACATAGAGACGGACGATGGAGCCTGCCTCTTTGAGGGCCTCCACCGCCGCTGAGTGAGTCACCTCCCGCACGTCCACTTCATTTACAAACAGGATGCTGTCGTTGACCCTGGGAGCAGCAAGGTGGGCCTGAGCCAGGAGCTTCCTGCTTCCCTGGCCCTCCCTTTCAAGGGAGCCAGCATCCTAAACCCCGTCTCCTCTCCGCACCTGAGGCGGCCATCCTGGGCAGCAGCCCCGCCAGGAATGATCTTGGTGATGAAAATGGATGGGTCATCCCCGATGTGTGGGTTGTCAGTGCCACCTGCGATGCTGAAGCCCAGACCTGAGTTACCCTGGGCAGGAGAGGAAGAGGGTCAGCTCCCCTCAATGCCCAATTTTGGCAAGGTGAGTGGGGAAGGGAATGGGTTAGAGAGGTACAGCCAGAGCAGGAAGGAACAGGTGAGAGGTTGGCCACCTAGAAAAGATGGGCACAGGGCCATCCCATGGCTCACTTGGAGAGCATGGTGCTAACAACACCAAGTCAAGGGTTAAGATCCCCTTACCGGTCATCTTTTAAAATAAAAAAGAAAAGAAAAGATGGGCACAGAGGAAAGCATGGACAGGGAGCCAAGGGGGCCTCAGATGGAGGAGCCTGCTCACCCTTTCCAATGTGATCTCCTCGTATTCCATCTCCCCCTCGGTCCCGTTCACCTGCAACTCCAGCATGGGACAGAAACACAAAAACAGTGAAACAGACATTCCTGCCTGAGAACCTGCCCCTCCCCTTCTGTTGTGGCCCACTCCCCTCCCCTTCCTTCTGCAATGGCCCCAGCCCCAAAATCTAAACAACTCACATATCCTGGGGCTTCTAGGGTGTCTGTGTTGACAATCACAGGGGGAGAATTGGCCTGTGAGGGGAAACAAAGATGAAAAGCTGCCTGAGCCTTGGCTCAAGAGGGAATCCATAACCGAGAGTCCGGCCAGCCTGGCTACCCTTTCAGCCTCTTAGCCAAGCCCACTCTGCCACCCTTAGAGCTCCTCAAGGGCCCAGCCTCGATCCGCACTACACACACATACATACAGATGCACACGTGCATGGGTCTAACTCTGCCCAGCCTAGGCCCCCTGCATGTGGAAGGAGGTATATGAGAAACAGGAAGGGAGAGACAGCCAGACGGAGAGGGGAGCAGCAGATGGTAAAGAGTGGGGAGCGGGGGGGGGGGGGGGGGGGGGGCAGGCTGGGGGGAAGCTTCTCACCGGATGTAACACCACAGGGTATTACATGCCTTATGTGCTACACACGAACACCCCAGGGCTCATGTCCACCGGGTCTTACTCCCCGCTTTCTGCCCCCGTCTCTGTCCCTATCCCTATCCTCACACATATACCCAGATATCTCCATAACCCTCCCCCAAGATTTCTCCCTCACCTTCACACACATTTGCCCTAAACCTTGCACCCTAGGAATCCAGGGTTCCCCCAGCTTCAGGCCCCTCCCTCCCTCTCACCCGCCCGCCATCCAATCCACCCCACGGTCCTCCAGGGACCGTGTTGCCTAGCAACGGTATCTAAGACCAGCCAAGACCTGGGGAGACCCACCTCCTGGAGGCCCTGTCGTCAGGACAACAGGCAGGGGATGGGGCGTGGCCTGGGGTCCACCAGACTCCCGAACAGCGCAGAAGGGGCCCGCTAGCCCCGCCTGGCCGGCCCTGGGCCCCGCCCCCCACTAGCCCGGCCGCGAGGAGGGCAGGCTGAAGAGGTGAGCGTGCGCAGCGCATCCTGGAAACCTGCCTTCCTCGCTCCCCCCGGCCCCTCACCCTAGGGGGTGGTGACCGACGTCAGGAAGGGGGCGTGGTGAAAGGCATCCGGGTCCTAGCCTGCTCCTCCACTCCCTCCCGCTACTCCATTCAGGAAAGGGTTAAAGAGGGGCGTGCCCAGGCCCCTGACGTCAGTCGCGCCTGGTCTCTAGACTCCCCGGCGGAGCCCGCTTTAGGCCAGTCCTAGGGGCTTCCCCAGTTGCCAAGGCAACAGAAGCCACGTCTCTATGGCAATGGAGGGGAGGCCGCCAAGAACCTCCTTCCGGGGTCTCCAACCTATTTCCTCCTTAAACAGATACCTACTTGGAGCCGACCGAACGCGAAGATCCGCCCGGTCTCCTTCCCGCTCTCTCCCTGCAAAGGGTTCCCTCTTCTCTCCTACTGCTATTTCTCAGTCCTACAAACTACCGACCATTTTCAAGCTCTGTAATAGATTTAATACCCATAAATCCATTAACACCATCCTCCACCCCTTCAAATCTCAGTAAACGCTGTTGTCCAGTCAATAGCCACCGACTGCCAAAATCATACCCCATCGTCAGTCCCATACCCATCCTAGACCCTGCTTCCCACATTCAAATCTCTATCCCTATCCTACACCCTCCATCCCCACCCTTCAATTTCCATCTCCCAACCTCAACCTCCATTCTCCATCCGCTTCCCTGCCCCATCCCCAACTAATCTCCTGTCCTCGTCCTCCATCTTAATTTCTTCTTCTTCTTTTTTTTTTTTTTTTTTTTTTTCCTTTCTTTTTTGGCGGCTGGCCTGTACAGGAATCTAAACCTGTGTCCTTGGTGTTACAAGGCTGCACTCTAACCAACGGAGCTAACCGGCCAGCCCATCCATCCCAATTTCTAATTCCCCAGAGAGATCATCACAATTCTCCATTATCCCATCTTCAGTCCCTCGAGACTCTATCCCCAAATCCCAGTCCTTCACTTCTCAACCCACTCCTCCCCTCCTCTGAAAATTGGGGCTTCTCCTGTCCCCCAGCTGAGCCCTCCTTGGCTTGCTGTGGCCTCCAGCAGTGCTCGCCCTCCACTTCCCTGTGCTTCCTGACCTCTGACCCCAGCCAGCACTGTACCCGTACCACCCCTCAAGCCTCCCCTTCTCATCTTCCCCCTTCCCAGTGACTTAATGGCCCCGCAGTGCAAAAAGCGGCTCTAGTCTTCCTTCCCTCACTCCCTGCAGCCACAGAGCTTCACATAAATACTCCACACCATCCCCATCTCCAGGACCTTACTTTCCGTCCTCCACAGTCTTACTCCTGTCTGTCCCCTGCCCAGGACCTCTTACCCTTCCTACTCCCCTCCAACTCCTCTCCTGCCACTTCTCACCCCAGACCCTTTGCTGCCCCCTCCCCGCCTCACCCTAGGCTCAGAAACCTCCTCTCCATGTTCTTGGTAAAATGTCAGTGACCTTCTCCTTCCCAAGGCATCCCACAACATCCTACAGTCCCCACCCTGACCCCACAGTGTCCCCCTCAATCTCACAGCTTGCCTGGTGCTCTTCATTCCTCCCCATCCTGTGTCCCTAGAAGAGAAGACTTGAGGGGGAAGAAGATGGACAGTGGACTGGAGAATGGAAGGTCTCAGAAACAAGGCCTCCCCAGGGCTGGAAAAGGGAAAACACCATGAGCACAGAGAAGGAAGAGGAAGGGAAACAGGTGGTGGTGAATAATAATGGGGGGACGGGGACAGAAAGAATATATGGGTGGAGGTGAGAATCCTAGAGGATGAGAGGAGGCAAGGACAGAAGACAGAGACGAACAGGAAAGGGGGAAACTGCAAAAGGGGGAGCTGGCTGACCAGGGAGAGGACTGGTCAGGCCATACAGGCCTGAGCTGGGGATCAGGGAGAGGAAAAGGAGAATGCGTGGGAGGAAGAGAGAGACAGCATCGAGATCCAGCCAGCCTGCCAGCAGGGAGGGACAGGCTGCGGGGGGGGGGGGGGGGGGTGAGCACAGGAGGAGGGCAAAGGCTGGGGCAGGGGACCGGGCAGAAAGGCCCCAAGATGTGATGCCTCAGGTCAGACAGATGGAAAGGGCTGGAGACTCAGGGACGGGGAGAGCCAGTCCCAGAGGCGGAGGTGGGGGAGAAGGCAAGGAAGGGACAAGAGCAAATGAGGGCAGCGGGCACTTGGAACACAGAAAACAGAAACAGAGGTTGGGGGTGTGAAGGAAGGAAGAGGGCCGTGCGGGCCTGGGGGCCCTTCTAGGGGACGCACACATCTCAACACACATGCACGCGAGCGCGGACACAGATGTGTGCATGCGTGCGCGCACACACACACACATTCGGACTTTGGGCTCTGCATCCACTCCCACTTGCCTGGTCTGTTTCTCCTCTGAGGGACCAAGGTGCTTCCAGCCCCCAAACCCCAGAACCCTTCCAGTCCCGGCTTTCCCCTCCACGGCTCTCTGGCTCTCACCCTACCGGCCCTTGGGGGTTGCTGCAGCTCCGAGGCTCCGAGGGCCGCACTAGGAAGGGGGCCACCAGGGTCTCCTACCTTGAGGGGGGAGAGGTGGGCGTGGCCCACGACCCCGTGGACAGCCTCGAGGTGGGACAAGTTCCTCTCCGCCACGTGCACCAGCTCGGGGGCGTTTACCTGGTTCGGGAGGTGGGCCGGGCTGTGCTCCAGAGGGGGCGTGTCTTCATCTTGGTAGCGGTATTTCTGGAGATGGGGACAGAGGCGTCACAGGGGCCAGCCCAGTGCCTCAGGCTCCAGGCTGTCCGCCCCGCTGCCGCCTCCTCTTCCCCCAGCCAGTGCAGTGTGGAAGGCCCTGGGGCCTGACCAGCTCCTCCCCTCCCTCTCCTCTAGCCCATTGGTTCCCCTCTCTCCACGCTCCCAACAGCCCCCTCTCCCGCCAGGGTCTCAGCACCTCTCACCTCTCCACAAGTCCCAGCCCCATCCCTCTCACATCCCAGGACCCTGGCCTTCTACCCAACCTACCCCCTACTCTGGCATCTGTAGTCTTTACCCCTTCTCCAGGCCTTCATCCTCAAGTCTCTCCACCCTTTTGGAACTCCAGCCCAACACTTGTACCCCCATTCTCTACATCTCATTCCCATTTTCTTTACTTCCCTCATCATCTTAATCCCATTCCCCATATTCTAGACTCCCTTCCCATACTCCACTTGCTGCACCTTCTCTGCATTCTGTCCCACCCCCATCCCACATTCATTGCCTCAGTCTCCCCACAGCAGCCTCTACCCCATGAGCCATTGGCTCTCCAGCACCTTGCCTGCCCGAGGCAGGGACTAAAGTTGGAGCCCTTCAACTTGGCATCAGCACCCCAGGCAGGACAAGGCTGATCCTGCCCAGCTCTTCCTTCACTGGACTCAATGGCTCCCGAGTAGTCAGCAAAGGGGCCCCAGGAGTCTAGCCCCACCCCTACAAAAGCCCACAGCCCAGCCAGCTAATCCGGATATACTAGAAGGCGATGGGGTGAGGGAGGAAGGAGGGGATGGAGGCAGTAGGGAGGCCCCTCAGCAGGGGTTCAGGAATGGGTGCCAGGTTCCCTGATTGGGGAAGAAGGTAGCGTATAGAGCCTCAGAGTAAATTCCTGGTCTCCTTCTGGCCTTTTGGGGTGAAAGGCCCAACGTGACCCTGACTCCCTACCCAATTAACCAGCTGTCATCTCAAAGGCCTCCCATGCTAGCTTAGTGGGGACACCAGTAAATGAGATTAACTGGGGGCCTGAGAGAGGAAAAGGGCAGATGGAGACAGTGGTGAAGGGCAGCAGCTCTGCCTAGGCCCTTCCACATCTGCCTCTGCCCTCACGGGCTCCTCTCCTCAGGAGGTGGCTGGCCTTCACGGGAGGAGACCCTCCCAAACTCCAGGCCCAGGGGAGGAGGAGGGTTCCACATGCAGGGCTCCCTCAGGGAGCAGGGAAGACAGAATGTGTACCACTCCCTGGTACACACAGGTAAAAAGAGAAAGCAGAACTTCCCTCCCAAAAGTTTCTGAGAAGCTGAGAGTACCCCAACATTTGGACGGCAACAGCTGCAAGATCAAATGGGAGGAAGCTTATCAAGGTCAATGCCTGATACTAGAGTATGAGTCTGAAAATTATGAAGATGATGAATCCAGGCTGAGGATGTAACACAACTTTGGGTGTAGACTAAGGGTTCACTAAGAGAATGGCAAAAGGGAAATGGTCCTGTCAACATGAAGACCCTCAAACCAGGATACAGAGACAACTAGAATCAAGAAGCACCCTGATGCATTTAAAGAGCCTTAAAGACGGAAAATAGGGGCTAATCAAGATGGAGTCTATTCTCTGGGCCACAACTTGGAGAATCCTGAACTCCAGGTTGCAATACCACGGGCACAAAAAGCAGAAAAGAAGGAAAGCAGGGGGGGTAGAGGCAAAATGGCCCTTTGTAAAGGCTGAGCTGCCTTGGACAACAAAGTTCTATGAACTGAAAGAGACTGTTCATTCCACATCCTGAGAAGATGGTCTTTGCCTGGACAGTGCACCAGCTGAGGGACAATGACCCAGAATTGGGGGGTCCAGGGGGAGAGAGAGGAAGCAGCTCTCCTTCTCACTTTACATGGCCCCCAATGCCCTGCACAGTAAATTAGAGAGGGCCAGAACATGTAGCTCCCAAGTTTTGGGGTCTGGGGGAGGATTGAGCCCAACGCCCCTCCATCTTCACCCCACCTCACAGAGAAAATTCCTGAATCTGATGAAGAAATGTCAGAGTGCACTCAAAATGGAAACATGAAGAGGGACATTTGATTATTTATTCTAAAGGGGAAACGAAGGTAAACTTCATTCATGAGACCCCAAACACCTCTCTCTGCCCCGCCCCCATGGGGGGGAGTGTCTGGCACTGAGGAAAAGGCTCCTCCGGATTGGGAGACACAGTGAGGGAAATGGGGAACAAGGGACAGGTACCGAAATTCCCAGAATGTGACGGGAGGAGGTTAGGGCCTATGTTCAGTCACTGGAAATTTTCGACTGTACATGTAGCAAGGGGGAGGGGGGATAAAAAAAAAAAAAACGCCTGGAGTGGTGGGGGTAGGGAAGAGTAATTCTGAAACTGCAAACTGGGGGGTGGGGGTGTCAACACCTCTCAGTCCCGGATTACAGGGCAAGTAAAGCCGCTCGGGAAAGGAGGCCCACCCCCCCTTTACCCCACTGGGACTCAGGGCACTGACCCGCGACAGCACTGTGCTATTGGGGCAAGTCTGCAACCCCAATATATTAGGACTTGAGACAAGTAAAAGGCCTAGGGGGACACGACGGGGTCGCTGCTGTGCCATCCCCCTTGGCCCCCTCCTCACCGGAGCCCCAGTTGCACGGAATGACCTGGAACTGATGCTTGCATCCCCAGAACAGAGGGGTGTGAGTCAAAGTGCAGAGGGGCGACCCATTGCGCCTGTCTGCGAGAAGTTGCAACCCAAAGACCCCGCGCCAAGGAGAGGGAAGAGCGACAGCACATGAGGCTTGCACCCTGAGATTTTGGGGGGTCCGGGAGGAGGAGAGCGGGACCGAAGCCCGTACCGCGGCACGTACCACGCAGAGACACATGGAGGCGAATCTGTTCCGAGACGACATGGAGAAGGGGGGGTACTGAGGGAAGGGGGTGGGTGGAATAGCAAGGGTCCCAGGGTTGGGGGAGGGGAGGGGCAGAGGGGCGGGGGCTGCGGCGACCGCGGCGACTCCAGGCTGCGGCCGGGGGGGGGGGGGGGGGGGGGGGCGGGCAGCGCCTGCGCAGTACGGGAGAGCGTCACGATGGGAGAGAGGGGTGAGGGGAGACCCTCTTAGCCATCAACTTCCCCGGCTCCAGCCGTTTCTCTGTGTACTTCACCTTCCACAGTATACTCCTATTCCCACCCCTCTACAAATAGAGACACTCTTAAATTTTACCAATTTATCTCTCTGGTTTTCAGGGACCCCTTATTCCACCTAATCCCTCACTCCCAAAATCTCTAGGCCCCTACCCATTCCAAAACCTTACTGGACATCTCATCACTACTGGAATCTCAGGAACAGTGAAGCAAGAGCAACTCTCCCTCACTTACAAGAACCTCCAAGGGATCTAAACTGCCTCTCCCACCAGCCCGCCACAAAGAGTGTTAATATGGAGCATCCCCTCAGATTCCAAGACATCTGTTCTAACCAGCACAGTCCCCCCTGCCATCCAGCTCCACCTGGTAGCCAGACAATGCTTCTGCAAGAGTTTAAAGGAACACTGATCCTTGTGTGCCCTCAAATTAATAAGGGGTCTTAAATCATCCCTTTCTAAGTCATATCTATTCCTCAATCCACTTAACAGAGCCCCTGAAATTGATGCAAATATTATTCTTGCTCTAGTATAAACATCCAAATGAGAGATCTCAAATTTGTTTGGGGTCCCCTGTCCACATCCCTGAATTTAATGAGGCGCTCATGCCTTTCTAATATATCAGTCCCCAGTACACCACCAGAACCCAATTTCAGGGAATTTTTAATCTACCTTAAAGCAGACCCTCCAAATTCAATTGTAACTTCTTCGATTTATTCCCAAACCCTTGTATTAAGAGTTATTTCCCTATCCTTTTCTTTACTCCTCGAGTTCATAGATTATTCCCTTTTCTGGCTGCCCTCCCTACATCTCAACATCCCCTCCATGATTCTGAATTCCAACTTTACTGGAAGATTGCTCCCAAATATATCTTCCCAACACTCAAGCCTCAAAAAATATTCACCGAAGTAAGATCTGGCCTGCAATTTGCATTGACCTATAAATCTTCCAGAACACACCAAACCGACTGCCTCAGATCTCTTCAGAGGCTTCCATTTCCTCCCAAACAACTGAACCTGAAAGCCTCTCTTCCAAATACTCTCCCATTGAACGCCCACCTTTCTAGCTCTTAAAACCCAGTAAGGGGTTTCCTCAAATCAGCTGTCTGCCTTCTATAAAATGCCTACACATGGCAGAAAGGATGACTTCCCTAGAATCTCGCCTATACGAGATTGACCCCGTTGATGAGCATCTGTTAGATGCGCCCCTCAGATGACCCCCAATGTCCTAATTTCATATCCAAATAGAATGCTCGGATCCTCAGAGGGACCAAGAGCGGAAGGGGCTGGATTCAAAATTCCTTCTAGAATAGAAAATGCACAGGCCCTGCTTCTCCACCAGTGGGCGCTATGGCCCACTAAGACCCTCCCCCCTCCCCTATTTCCTTTTTCCCTCCATTTTCCGTTTCCCCGTTGCCTGGCAACACAGCAATCAAGGACTTTGCTGTCGCCTAGCAACCGTCTCCCTGGAACACAAAACTGAGGTAGGAGGGGTGCTCTGCTCTGATGAAATCTGAACAGGCCTCCATCTTAGGAAGATTGAGACGTCAGATCTCCCAACCCCCGGATTCTCCTGTCCAAAGACCCCACGCTCCGCAGTTCCTGGGACTGCAGCCCCTTTCCGCACAAGGGGACCGCGCCACGCCCCTCCTGGGTCAGCCCCGCCCTCATTTCAGTCAGGTAACCCAGCCCCAAAGCCCCTCCCCTTCCGAGGGTTGTTACCCGCCTCCCTCGATAGAGTACGCCAGGCCCCGCCCACCTGCCTCCAGGAGGCCACGCCCCCGTCCACTTGCATCCCATTTGCTCCCCCGGCATCGCCCACACGGTCCCTCCGCCACGCCCCTGCCCGCCAATGAATGAGGCCGTTAGCCACACTGCCCCGCCCCCGGCATCTTAGCTTTGCCCAATAAGGACCACCCGGAGGGTTTAACCACTTCGCCTCCGGGCTCTGGCCAAATAACCCCGTCTTTTCCCCACTTTACCCCCACCCCCACTTGTTCTGCTCCGCCCTCCGCCACCCTCGCCCGGCCCTCAAGTCCGCCACGCAACTTCAGTCGTCGCCGGTTACTATGGCAACGGCGGCAGCAGCGCGGGGAGAAAGGGGAGGGACGGGGGTGGAGTGGGAGAAAGATGCTCAGAGACAGCGAGATACTAGCAGAGATACGTGTAGGAACCGAGTAAGACAAACTGATAGCTGTGAAGCAGAGTTTGCACACAGCACAGGGCCTAGCACATAGTAGGCATTCAATAAACGTTCCTTAAATTACTGCGGCAGGAGTCTAAATATAGGCAATGAAAGATGGAGGGCTCTCAGACGGAGCTGAGGAGCTCAACGACCACAAAGCTCCCTACCCCACCCAGAACTGGGGGGGGACACGGCCATGTGCCCCTTACTGGCTTCTCCTGGGCTACCGTCCGCTGCCCTGGATAGACTCGAACCACAACTCCCAACAGTGCTGTGGGCAGCAACCCTCTAACACTGAGAGATCTTGTGCCTCAGGGCCTTATGGGAGTTGAAGTCTCCGCATCCCGAGGCTGACAAGTTTTCTGACTAAGGAATGTGGCAGGCCAGGGTCTCCACACCTCGGTAAAACCCCAAATACATAATCTTCTCTGCAAGCCTCCTTCCTTCAGGGATGCCCATCCCTGGACTCCGTCGAAGAAGTAGGAGTCTGGAGGTGGTAATGGATAAGTCCCCCTCTCCTCACCCTCAATAGCTGCCAGTGCAGGCAAGCCCCTCACCCTCACTCGCATGCCTGTGTCCCAGTGTTGGAGTGAGAGCCCGCACACTCCAATGGGCTT
Source organism: Cynocephalus volans (assembly GCF_027409185.1). Taxonomy (NCBI): domain Eukaryota; kingdom Metazoa; phylum Chordata; class Mammalia; order Dermoptera; family Cynocephalidae; genus Cynocephalus; species Cynocephalus volans. Next base: position 34,568,886 of record NC_084469.1, read on the forward strand.
TCTGTGTACACCTGTATGCTGGGGACCACAGCCAGGGAGACTAAGGCAAAAGGCAGGCCTAAGCGCAGGAGACAGGAGGAGCAGAGGAACAAGCAGACCCTAAAGGAAACCGGGCCAGAGAAACTGAGGCACAAAAATTGAAACTACAAGGGATGGGGGGAAGAAGCAGCCTGGGAGAAAGCCCAAAGCCCACAGAATGGAGAACAAGCAAGTAGCCCTGGTGGAAAGGGGGTCGAGACTCCAAACCTACATACAGGTCCTCAGCCCCCAATCCCTTCCAACCATGCTCACACGTGCACAACGCATGTGTACACACATGTGTGAGTTTGTGGCAGGGAACATGTGTGTCCTCAGCTCCCTCCCATGAGAAACTGCAGTTCCCACTAAATATAACCCCCTCCCCAGGCTGTGACTCACCCGGACCCCGCCTCCCCCAGCCCCCACTTCCTGTCCCACCTCCCAACCCCCAGCTGCCTGCCACCCTCCCAAGCCTCTCTCCACACATCAGGCATCTCGCTTTCTAGTCCGAGTCTGGAAGCAAAGACCTAGGTATTCTGTATCCCACCAGGAGCTTGCTTGCGCTGCCCATCCAAGATCTCCTGCCCTTTCCAGGCTCTGACCACAGAGACATCCTCGTACAGATAGATACCTAGTGCTGCCAGCCCTGCCCTCCTCCTACGCCTTTTCACCCCATTAACCTCAGTCATAAATCCTTAGGGACCTTTAAATCCAGGTGTCCTCCCCCACCTTGATCCCAAGTGTCAGGGGGAACTGGAACAGCCCCCTTTATCTGCTCTTCTTCTTCTGTCTCGACCAGGACTAGATGCAGTGTGGGAGGAGATGGGGTTATTGGGCACCTGCCTGGGCCACCCCCAAATTTTGCACCACCCACCTGGTTCCCCTCCTCAAATCCCCTCTCCCCTAAAACCTCTCATCTTCCTCTTCAGGAGCTGGCAATCTCAGCTGCTGCAACCTTCTACCTCCCATGGGAGCACCCGAAATCCTAACCTCACCTCATCCATTCCCTCAGGTGATCCTGTGTCAGGCCCCAGCCCTCTTGACAACTCCCAACTATCTTCATTGCATATGACTGAACCCCAAATTAGCAGTTCCCTCAAATTGAGACAGCATCCCCAGATGTATCTACCACCAGACGCTTGTTCTATCGCCTGAAGGCCCACCCCTTCCCTGCCACCTGACACCCCCAGACCAGTCAGGCACTCACAACCAATAACCTTTACCCCCATGCCAGAAGCCCCCCAAAACTGGACAAGGCACCTGGAAGCCAGCTTTTCTCCCCAGGAGGAAGAGGACCCCCAAACATAGCCCACCTTCCCACATACACAAGCAGGACTCCCATGTGAGCCAAGTCTCTCTCAAACATCGTTGTTGAACCCCAAAACCCACAAGGCCCCCCAAACCACAAAATACCCCAATTTTCCATTTGTCTACAAGGTACAAAGGGATCACTCCAGGGGGCACCTGTGGCCAAATCCAGCATTTTCTCAGATGTGAACCCCAAAACTAAATTATGACCCCCAAATTACATCTTACTTCTGATGATCTAATTCCAGGGCCCCCAGCCCCAGATAAGGCCTGCCTGATCTCATAAACTCATACCCTATCCCCACCTTATAGCCCCCCCATCATGCTTACCTTGGTTGTCACTATACAGAGACAGTCCATGTTGGGGGGCCTGGCCGCAGCGGCGGGTAAGGGGCTCTGACTTCATCGGAGTTTCGTTCCTCCCCTCCGTGGGTTCTCACCCCTCCCCCCTCCGCACCCCACTTTTGCAGGGGGGGCCAGGATGGGGGGAGGGGTGAGAGGGGAAGGAGGGGGTTGGAGAAGGGAAGGGTAGGGGAGCGTGGGAGGGACGGGAAGGGGGCCCTAAAAGGGGTTCCCCAATGAAAGGGAGGGGGCTTGAGGAGCACACCCCAATTCTCAGGCAGGGCGGGGGCACCGGGGGCTGACAGCCCCTGAGTTTGGGGGCTGGGGCATGAGCTGGGTTGGGGGAGGGAAACTGGATTTCGGGGAGTCCCGGGGTAGGGGGGGGTCTTGCCAAACAGCCAGGGGCTAGGGGCCGTGGCGGGGGGAGTGGGGTGGGGGGGTTGGAGACAGCAGAGGCCGAGGGAGCCGTGGAGCCGAGGAGGGAAGGGGAGAGAGGAGGAGAGAGGAAGCAGGGGGAGGAGGGAGGGAGCTAGGAGCCAGAATGGGGGGTGCCTTGGCAGAGTTAACTCCTTCCGTGCCGGCAGGAGCCCGGATAATGGGAAAGGAGATAGAAGCAGAAACGGAGAGGTCCTGTGGCAAATATGGAGACTTGGCCAGCCACCAGCGACAACAGCAAAGATGATGAGCATGGATTTCGTTTCTCAGAGGAGGATGAACCCATAGTTGGGCTGGGAGCATCCACTGTTGTTTAACTACTGGAGGGAGGCCATGGTAGGGGGTAGGTGTGAGGGAGGGGCTGGCAGGGGGAATCCCTGAGGGTGTAGTTCTCCCCCAGGAATCACAGGAGGAAGCCTGAAAAGTAATCATGTCCTGGACTCTTTAGTGCCTGAAATTGGGGCAGGCAAAGGGGGAAGAAAGAGGGAGAAGGGGCCACAGGACCAGAGACAGTGCATTCTCAGTGCCCCCAAGCCCTTGGGCCACTGACTCAGGATTTTGTCCCCAGGGCCCCCAAGTCTCAGTTTAATATTAGCAACACTTTGTTCACCCCTCCAGCCCTGCCTGCTCCCTCAGGAAGAACCCACTCCCACCTCCTTACCTGACTCTCTGAGATGGAGGCCTCATAATAGTCCAGGATGTCTGTCACAGGAACAGAACTGAGTTACCCTCCCCCACCCTAGGCCTCTCCGGCCACCCTGCCATCATCTCTGCTGTCTGTCTGGTAAGGGAGGAGCTCCTCCAGCCAAAGCTGGTCGGACTCTGATGGAGGACACTGTGGGGATGACCTTGCGTGGGGCTTCAGTTTGGACCAAATAATCTCCAGGCTCCCAACCAGCTCTGAAGTTAAGCAATTGCCTTCACATGCCCAAGGCAGCCCTTTCCACCACTGCCCCTCAGAAAACTGGGACTACTCACCCAGCAAGGCCTGGAAAAGGTCACTGTGCAGCACTGTGAGGAGGGGGGGTGCCCACCGCAATAGTGGGGGCGCAAGGAGCCAGAGGGCTGACCTGGGAGCTGTCAAAATGCGAGTGACGGAGGATTGGGACATGAAGAGACAAACACAGAGACTAACATACTCAGTCACCTCATCTTCCCCAGCCTTTGTCCTTTTACCCCAGACCCTAAAGAAAGATTCAAGGAGAGGGATCCCCGAGTCCCAGCCCCCTACTTTGCTCCCAGGCCTTCCCTCCACAAGGACCCCTGTTTTTTACCTCTTGGTCTCTGGGACATCTTTCTCTTCTCTCACTTTAATCTCCCTAATCCGCTAGGATTGGAGTTGAGCTGCCTTCTCCTCACCCAATTCTAGCTGTTAAGTAAAGTAGGCAGTCTCTGAACCAACCACTATCCCATTCTTGTCTAAGTCCCAGGCACCATCACCCCACCTTACTCCACACACCCTGGCCCCCTCTACCCAAAGCCAGGCATAATTTAGCCACAGTTTCCTGAGAAACCGGGGAGGACAGTCTCTCCCACGGAGGCTTTGGTAGCTCAAAAAGAAAGGAAGCTGAGGCCAGCTCTCTCTCCTCCTGGGCTTGAGCCCAGTGGGAATTGCAGAAAGAGGGGTATAAATTGCTTGGGACTTCTTGACACAGGGCTAGAGAAGTGTGGGAGAAAAAGGGGACATGAGAATTCCTACAGTTCCTCTCAGGCCTGGGAAGAATCCATCTGCCCAGAGGTTCAGCCTGGGCACATGGTCTCTGGAAGGAACAGAGGGGCAAAGAGAGACAGATGCTCAGAAAGGTCTCCGAGGCCTTCAGAGAGAGGCAGTGAACCCGGGGGTCCCTCCTACTATGAAATCTTAGGTGTTTCAAGAGTTAGTGACACCTCCTAGGTATCAGAATATGCTTGGGACACTGACACCCCAGCTTGAGTCCCCCACCCAACTACTCCCCTCCCTTTTGTGTTGGTGGAGACGGATTTCACAAGGAACCCCAAAGAGTGGTCTTTCCACGCCTCTGCCTCTGGCATCTACCTTACACTTCTCTCTTCCCACTTTTCCCTTCTAACTTCACCTGGGAAGTTCTCCCTTCAGTCTACCTCCATCTCTCTGGCCGCAGTCGTCTAAGCTCCTCCCTCTTCCTTCCCATCTATCCCATCACCCCTTCAGAGGACTAGAGTCCAGTTCGGACAGGCGGGATGAAGGAGTTTGGGGGAGACCAGGGACAGTTGACGATCACTCTCGATCAGCCAGAAATGAGGGGGCCGCGGGCGCTCGGAACTACAGCTCCCAGCATGCCCCGGCGCCCGGAAGCCCCGCCCGCCCGCCGCCCGGTGCATTGTGGAGGATGAGTCAGGGCTGGGGGCGCCCGACTTGGGCAGGCGGGACGCGAGCGCTGGGTCAACGCTCCAGGCAGTGTCGGCCCGTGCAGCCGGAAGATGCAGGCAGCCCGGATGGCCCCGAGCGTGGGGCGGCAGCTGATGAGGCTGGGGGGCGGAAGGTCCGCGTATGACAGAGGGATGGGGGCAGCGGGCCTGGGGACCGGACCAGAACTGAACCCCCACTCCCTACAGCTCGCGGTCCACTGCGCTCCTGGGGCAGCCCCGGCCTGGTTCTACCCGGCGACCCTATGCCAGTGGGGCCGCTCAGGTAAGCGACGGCAGCCTTGGGAGCGGGTGTGGGAGTAGGGGATCTGCCTCGGCTCCCACCTCCCCACCGCCGGCAGGGGTCTCCCTATTCGTCCCAGTCACCTTCAGACTGCTCTGGTGCCGAAAGTAGGGGAAAGGGCAAGCCACGGTGCCCTGGGGTAAAACTAGGGGAAAGGTTACTGGATCCGCCCAACCCCCCACACCCAGCCCTGGTCCTGTGCTCGCCTTGGCACACCGAAGTCCCTTTCCAGGCCTCGCCAACCATGTTTCCCTAGGCGGTTATGGACAAGTCAGATTCTCTCTCCTCTGATGCTTCAACCAGGGAAAAACGGGCCAGCGCGGTACGTGTCCCTGAGGCCGGGTAGACCTAAGCCAGGGGCAGACCCACCCCAGCTAGCTCCCTGAAACCCCCATCTCCCCACCCAGGAATCTAAGTCCTTCGCTGTGGGGATTTTCAAGGGCCAGCTCACTACCAGTCAGGTGTTCCCGTTCCCATCTGGTAAGGGCAGGGGTAGTCAGAGCTGGGTGGGGACAGGGAGGTTTCCTCTGATGGCCTTGTTTAACCAGCCTGTCTCTTCCCCTCACCCGCCACAGTGCTCAACGAGGAGCAGACACAGTTTCTCAAGGAGCTGGTGGGGCCTGTGTCCCGTTTCTTTGAGGTGAGGAATGACTGCAGCTTGCTGCCTGATGGGGTGGACAGAGATGTTAAGGAGCTTAAAAGGAGCCTAGATGTGGGATCCTGTACTTTCTCCAGGAGGTGAACGATCCTGCTAAGAACGATGCTCTGGAGCTACTGGAGGAGACCACTTTGCAAGGCCTCAAAGAGCTGGGGGCCTTTGGTCTGCAAGTGCCCAGTGAGCTGGGTGGTGTGGGCCTCTGCAACACCCAGGTGAGGGAAATCCCCTCTTCACTTCCTGTATCCCATCCTACTCCAGCTTGGCAGATTTAGCAGGGCTAAAGTTTCTTCCAAACGTCTGCCCTGGAGGCCCGTGGGACATTGACTCTCCCTGCAACATACCCCCCACACACCCCTGCCACCTAACAGGTATATGCAGTCCCCTAGGGCCATGGGCCTCACCTTGGTTCCCAAGTCCTTATAAATCTCTAAGTTGGGGACTGCTGGACAACACAGTAGGAAGTCTCCCTCCCACTAAGACAGGACAGACCAACATCCTCTCCTGTACCCTTTTTACAGTCCTGCTTCCTCTCTCCACTCACTCTTGGGGATGGCTCAAGTCAGATCCTGCCCTGTTGCCAACATTCTTGCTAAGGGCAGGCCCCCATTCAGCCAGTTATAGCCCCATGTGTCTGCTTCCCTTCCAGTACGCCCGCCTGGTGGAGATCGTGGGCATGCATGACCTTGGAGTGGGCATAACCCTGGGTGCCCATCAGAGCATTGGTTTCAAAGGCATCCTGCTCTTTGGCACGAAGGCCCAGAAAGAAAAATACCTCCCCAAACTGGCATCTGGTGAGGCAATCCTAGGAGACTCAGGGATTAGAGCTGTCCTGGGCTTGGCACATATTAGGCCACCACCTACTTAGATCACTGCATAGCTGGGCATGTCAGTTGGGGGAAGATTCTGGGGAGGCACCATAGTTTGCTGGTGGGGGGATGCAATGCCAGAGTAATTAGGGGGAACTGCCTCGGGGGATGGGGAAGAGGGCTGAGGGGACTTTGATGCCCATCTGGCCTCATGGTAAAGGAGCTTTCTCCCTAACAGGGGAGACTTTGGCTGCTTTCTGTCTAACCGAGCCCTCAAGTGGGTCAGATGCAGCCTCCATCCGAACCTCAGCTGTGCCCAGCCCCTGTGGGAAATATTATACCCTCAATGGAAGCAAGATTTGGATCAGGCAATGTTCCTCTCATTTCTCCCTTCACCTCCCCCTCTGCCCAATTCCAGGCCCCCTTGCTCCCCATCCTCCATGCCCTTACTGCCCCCTCATTCTTCCACAGTAACGGGGGCCTGGCAGAAATCTTCACTGTCTTT